>NC_142103.1:34137547-35337547 GCF_054644295.1 Miniopterus natalensis | reverse complement strand
GGAAAACAAGGATCTGAAACCAAGATTACTCTATCCAGCAAGACTATCATTCAAGATAGATGGTGAACAAAGAGTTTCCCAAACACAAAAAGGCTAAAGGAGTTTATCATCACCAAACCAGCATTGCAGGAAATGTTAAAGGGACTGTTGTAATTAGAAGTAGAAATAAAGGGAAAGAGAAACATAGGCATAAAGAATTAAAATGGCAATAGATAAGTATCTATCAATAATAACCTTAAATGTAAATGGATTAAATGCCCCATAAGAAGATATAGGGTGGCTGAATGGATGAGAAAACATGACCTAACTATATGCTGTCTACAAGACAAAACAAAAGACTCAGACAGGATGCGAGCGAAGGTATGGGAAAAAATTTTCCATGCAAATGGAAATGAAAAATAAGCTGGGGTAGCAATATTCATATTGAACAAAATAAACTTCAAAATGAAGACCATAACGAGAGACAGGAAAGGTCATTACGTAATACCAAAGGGATTGATCCAAAAAGAGTATATAACCCTGATAAACATATGCACCCAATATAGGAGCACCTAAATTTATTTTAAAAACTTCTAGAGGACTTTAACGGAGAGATTGACAGTGATACAGTCATACTAGGGGACTTTAACACTCCACTGTTTCATTGGATAGGTCTCCCAGACAAAAAGTCAACAAGGAAACAGTAACCAAAAATGACACACTAGATAAGATGGATTTAATTGACATTTACAGAACATTCCACTCCAAAGCTGTAGAATATACAATCTTCTCAAGTGTACATCAGTAGATAAGTGGATAAAAAAGCTGTGGCACATTTACACCATGGAACACTATACAGCTGTAAAAAAACAAAAACAAAAAAACGAATCTTTTATCTTTTGGCGCAGCATGGAGGGAACTAGAAAGTATTATGCTAAGTGAAATAAGCCAGTCAGAGAAAGGCAAGTACTGCATGATCTCATTTAAATGTGGAATATAATAAACAAAATAAACTGATGAACAAAGTGGATCCAGAGACATAGAAGCATGGAACAGACTGAGGGATCTCAGAGGGAAGGCGGGGAGGGGGGAGTGGGTGTGGAGAGATTAATCAAAGAACTTATATGTTTATAAACATGACCCATGGACACACACATTGGTATGGGGAATGCCTGGGAGTGGAATGGATTCGGGGTGAAGGGGATTAATGGGGAGAAAAAAGGGGACATCTGTAATACTTTCAACAATAAAGATAAATTTTTTAAAAAGGCTGTGGTACATATATACCATGGAATACTATGCAGCTGTAAAAGAGAAGGATCACTTATCCTTTGGGACAGCATGGAGGAAACTGGAGAGTATTATGCTTAGCAAAATAAGCCAGGCAGAGAAAGACAAGTACCACATGATTTCACTCATATGTGGAACCTAAAGAACAAAATAAACTGAGGAACAAAATAGATCCAGAGACATAGAAGCATGGAACAGACTGAGGGATCTCAGAGGGAAGGTGGGGTTGGGGGAGTGGGTGGGGAGAGATTAATCAAAGAACTTATATGTCTATAAGCATAAGCCATGGACACAGATGTTGTTATGGGGAAGGCCTGGGAGTGGAGTGGATTCGGGGTGAAGGGGATTAATGGGAAGAAAAAAGGGGACATCTGTAATACTTTCAACGATAAAGATAAATTTAATTTTTTTTTTCTGATGAAATATATATGGCATTATTCTTTCTCTCATTAAATTTTGAAACTTTTTTTGAAATGACTCCATTATGTTTACAGAGATGTAATTCAATCACATTCATGTCACCAAAGCATGTGTGATCAAGTCTTTAACAGCTATCATCTCTTTATTAAATCTCAAATCGGATTTATTTACAATAGCTTTCAAGGTATTTCCAAAAGTTTTGTATCTATTATTCATTTGTGATTATTATGTTCAGAATATCTTATTCTTTGAAAAAATTAAGAGCAAAAATGACATCTTTTTGAAATATATGTAGATTTCTAGATCGTATAAATTTATGCTCAGTACAATCTAAATTTTTCAAGGTGCTCAAATTGGTATTCTGAAAACTCCAGCTCCATATTGGGAATGCACCATTAATACTTATTTTCCTACCAAGTGTGCTTTGAGATGTTTGAAAAACACTGGGGAACAAATTTTGTTTCTAATTACCTGCTACACAGTACTAGATCATCCAGTTTTGATAAACTGATAAAGACAGTGTCCATAATCATACCTCATTTATCACTTGCTTTATATAATTACAGTGATTTTCATCAATTCTACAGAAATAGGATAAACTAAAATCAAATTGTCCATGTGAAAGTATCATTACAAGAAATGTAATATTTACTAAATCCTGTGTGTTGTTTCTTTTTTATTTTGTCCCACCTTAGACTTTTCAAATAACCAGCTTCTGGTTTCATTGTGTTTCCTACAATTTATGTTTTCAATTTTATTGATTCATGTTCTTTTCTTTGCTATTTCTTTCTTTTTGTTTGCTTTCAATGTAATTTGCTTTTCTTTATAATTTCCTAAGGTAGAAATTTGGAACGAGAAATTGAGAACTCTCTTCCTATTTGTAGTATTTAATGTAATCTTCCCTCTAACCATTGCTTCAGCTACACATTAAAAATGGTGGTATGTTGTGATTTTATTTTCATTCAAATAAAAATATTTCTAATTTCTCTTGCAACTTCCATTTTGGCTCATGCATTATTTAAAAATGTTTATTTTGTCTTATCAATTCTATTAGTTTTTGCTTCCTGTATTTAAATGTTTCGTTGTATGGAACATATATATGTAGTGTTGTTAAGTCTTCCTGGTGAATTGATCCTTTTATCATTATACATTTTCCTCTTTATCCCTGGTTATATTTCTTGTTACAAAATCTACTTGTTCTGATATTAGTATAGTCATTTGAACTTCTTTTTGATTATTGTTGTATGGCATATCGTTTTTCAGCCTTCATGTTTTAACTTATCTATACCTTTAAGTTAAAGTAGGTTTCCTGTTGACAGAATATAGCCAAACCTTGTTTTTTTAAATACAAACTGACAATCTCTTAATACATGTGTTACAACTATTTATTTTATTTATTGATATAACTGTATTTAATTATATCATTTTATCATTTGTGTTCTGTTTGCCCCTTCTGCGTTCCTCTCTCCTTTTCTTGGATTTTTTGGATTCTTTGAATATGTTTTTCATATTCCAGTTAAATTTAACTATTGACTGTTGGCTATATTGCCTGTATTATTTCTGAATACTTGCTCTAGGTTTCATAATATAAATACCTGACCTTTCATGCTCTAATTGGTGGTATATTTTACCACTTCAGTAAAAAATGTAGTAGGTTTACAGCCTTATATTCCTTTTACTCATCCTAATCAACCTTTTTTATAGTTGTCATATAGGTTAAACTATATACATTGATTTAGATGAACATACATTTTTTTAAAGAAATTTAAAATAAAAAAGTTATATATTTAACCCCATATTCACAATTTTTTTTTTGCTTTTCCTTAATTCCTGAAAATACTCACTACTTGCCTTCAGATGAATCTCTGATTACTTACAAAATGAAATATAATATTTAAAAATTTATTTTTTGAGAATGAGATTAAATAAATTTAAGTTTGTATTATTTCCTTTTAGCTGGAAAACTTCTTTTAGAATGTTTTTAGAGCAGGTCTACCAGCAATTATTTCTCTGAGTTTACTTTCATTTGTTAATGTGTTTGTTTGTTCTTAATCCTGAAAGATATTTTCAGTGGACATAAAATTTTGGAGTCATGGTTATTTTCTTTCATCATTTTAAGATGCTGTTCCACTCTCTTCTGGCCTTTATAGTTTATAATGAAAAATCAGGAGTTATTCAAATCATTGTTCCCTTAATTGCAATGAATGTGTTGTTTATTTCAAGATGTTTTCAAAGTTTGAGTAGTCTATTGTTTTGAGTAGTTTGATTATGCTGTGTTTAAGCATTGCTTTCTTTGCATTTATCATGGTTGGGGTTTGCTGACCTTAATCTAGAATTTTATGTCTTTCATCAAATGTGAAAGATTGGGGCCCTTATTTCTTATGATCTCTTTCTCTTCTTTGCCACTTTAATGACATATATTTTAAAACTTTTGAGATTGTCCCATTGTTCCCTGAAACACTCTTTTCTTTTTTTCAATGCACTCTTCTGCCATCTCCATTCTGTTATTGATCACATTAATTATTTATTTTATATATTGCATTTTCTGTTCTATAATTTTCATTTGGATACATATATGTTTTTAAAATATATCTTTATTGATTTCAGAGGGAGGAAGGGAGAGGGAGAGAGAGAGAGACAGAAACATCAATGATGGGAGAGTCATCATTGATCCGCTGCTTCCTGCACTCCCCTGACCATGGATCGAGCCCACAACCCAGGCATGTGTCATGACCAGGAATCAAACCTTGATCTCCTGCATCCTAGGTCAATGTTCAACCGCTGAGCCACACCTGGCTGGGCTGAATACATATTTTTAAAATACTTTTAACTTCTATGAAATAAATAGAAATTCTATCTTTCCATTATACTTGTAATACCTGCTTTTAAGTCTTTGTCTGATAATTTCAATACCTGCTTAATCTCAGTATTGGCATCTGTTCATTTTCTTTCCATGTCTTTAAAATTGGTCATATTTTCCTTAGTCTTTTTATGTCAAATGTTATGTAGTATAGATCCTAGATTCTATTTGGATTCTCCAAACGTTCATTTTTTATTTGTTTGTTTGTTTCTTTAGCAAACAGTTGTTTTAATCTCAATTTCTTCAAAATTCTCAAGACTGCGATAAAATTTGAGTAAATCCTGTACATGAATGCCTCAAGAGTCAGTCTGAGGCTTATGTTTACATTACAGGTTATTTCTGAAAGCCCCTTGCTATTGAGCTTTGAGTCTGTCCCTAGTTTGTGCAGCACGGGTGAGCCTGGGACTTGTGTGAATTTGTACACTGCAGAATTAGAAAGTCTCTTTCTTCCTAGACCAATCTACTGTTATTATTTATTTATTTTTATTTATTTATCTATTTATTTGTTTATATCACTTTATTTTTATTGTTGACACTATTACAGATGTCCCCATTTCCCCCCCCCATTGACCACCTCTACCAACACCCCCCCACACACACACACACACACACACCCCACACACACACACACTTCTTCCAATTCCCCAGGTAGCACAGGCTGAACTCGCAGGGGATATCGGATTTGTCTCCCTGCAGTGTAGCCACACAGCCTAGCACTTGCTCATTTGGCTTTTGGACAGAAGCCTCCCCAGGAGACAGTGCAAAAATCCAAGCTCTGTGGGGCTTCCCAGTCTTCCTGCATTGCTGAACCAAACTGGATGGGGCTGAAGGTCCCAGCCTTGTGCAGCATTCTGATCTCTCTGGACAGCTTGTCTCAACAGGGCAGGGCTGAAAGTCCCAGCTTGGTGCAGCTCCCCTGTGCCACCAAACCCAACAGGACAAAGTCAAAAGTCCTAGCCCTGCACTGCCAAACTCAGCAGGACCAGGCAGGCCAAGTGGCTCAACAGGTTGGGGGAGGGGAGCCAGCTGTGCACTAGAGATGGGGGATACCAGTTTTATTTCCAAAGCCACACAGTTTAGCCACTGTCCGGGCCTCCGCCAAAAGCCACCCCAGAAAGTAGAGGGCCCCTTAAAAAGTCACTTCTGGGCATAGCTGGCAGAGGCCTCTGCAGGACCTGAGTACAGCAAAATCGCCTCACCAGCACTTGGAATCTGGACCATGAACTTCCTACTCTGGTGCTGTAACAATAGTAGTGCTCTTCTCTGGGAGGTTTCAGTCTGAGTCTCCCAGATGGACTGAATCCCCACTGATTTTCACCACCAGATGCTATATCAGCTCCACTTCCTGTCTCTATTGCTCTGGGTTGGGGATCCCCTGGGTGGAATTGAGACCCCAGGCTCCTAGGGGGAGAGGATTTTGCAGTGGTGATATCCCTCCAGCTTCTCAGCTGCCACCACACCTGCGTGTGTGTGTGTGTGTGGGGGGGGGGTCATCCCTTTCTGCTTCTCCACCCTTCTTACCAGTCTCTATGTGGCTTCTTCTGAAATCTTTGGTTATAATATTTTAGTTCAGCTAACCTTTAGTTGATTGTTCGGTAATTTAGCTGTAATCCAGTTTGGGGCTGGGAGCCTGTGGGTGCCCTTTCCACTTACTCTGCAGCCATCTTGGAATCCCCTAGAGTCTCTTTATTTTTAACATTTCTGTTTCTAGGACTTCTCTCACATTCTCTGACTTTTTTATGGTTCTTCTAGCAAGAAGAACACAGTTTGTATTGGAGATTTAGCTGCTGTCTCCATACTTTTGCCCATCTTTGCAATGGGGGCTCTATGGGCAAATTTGTGAGACAAAATGGAAAAAAAAATGTGTGCGGAATCTCATCCTTGAATGGGTTGTTTCTGTATGTTTTTACTCCTCACCACAATGTGCCTTGCTTTTGTTTATATTTCAGATTTCTCTGATAGTTGTTTCTTAAATATTTTCTGGAGACTTTAGTTATAATTAATGATAAACATAGGCTATAGCAGGCTTACTACATTTTGGACACAACTAAAACCCTCTGAGGAGGAGGTGCATCTCAGTTGGTGCTCATGTCTGATGAGCACAGGGAAGGGTTCTATAAGCATAAGGCTCAGACCTTTGAAATAGGATGCTGGCCTACTGGTACTTGTATCTCTGAGGAGGCTTATATGATCCAATTGGTTCTTCAAATGTTAAAAATGCTGCAGGCTGTTTTCAGCAGTGGCTCCTGGGAGGAACTATTATCAGTATGAAAAAATAGGTCCGGGAATAATCCCAAAGGAGTGTTTTGAGGAGAAATGATTGAATGTTTGTTTTAAGATGATCACTATTTTTGCTCTTTGGAGAACAGACAGAATGAGACTAGAGCAAAAACGAGGAGACCAGTTAGAAAGTATTGCAATAATTCAGGTGAATTATTATAGCTTATGACAGGATACTAGCAGTACATGTGGAGGATAGCTGTCACATTGCAGGTATATTTTGAAGATAAAGGCAACAGAATTTTTAAACATATCGGCTATGCAATTTAAGAATAATAAAGGATTCAAGGGTGACTTCAATATTATGTACTAAGGAAATAGAAGTTAGTCGTTTTAAAATTGAAATTATAATGTGGAGAAGCAAGCTTGGGATAAAAGAAGTTTTGGGGATCACATTTGCTCTGTGATGCCTCTTCCACATGCAAAGATGTTAAGTAGGTACCTAAATATACAAGGCTGGATTTCAGGCAAATTGTCTGGGCTTAAAGTTAAGAGTATATCAACAGGATTTAAAGCCGTGAAAATGGTTGCAGTCACAAGAGGGAATGAATATAGATGGAGAAGTGAAAAGGTCTAAAGTCTTCTTCCTAGGACATTCCAACCTTTAAGAATGAAGAAGAGACACAATTACAAAGTAGACTGAGAAAGAGCAATATGATGTAAGAGAAAAACTAGGAATGAGTGAGAGACTGGAAACCACTGGAAGAAATGTTTCAAGGGGAACATGATACACAATATCAAATATAACATCAAGAAAATGAGAGCTGAGAATTAACTATTTTTTTAGCACCATGGAAGTTATTGTACCTCGATAGGAGAATTTTCAGAAGAGAATTGAAAATGAAAGTCCGGATCAAGTGGTTTTGAGACAGAATGAGACAAGAGCAATTGGACACATCTTGTGTAGACAATTATTTTGAAGCAGATAAATTGTGTGAGTTCAGCAGGTGATTTTTCAAAAAACAGAAATCTAGCATGTTTGTAGTTTGGTAAAAGGTTATAATTTTTTTCAACATGTTGCTTCTTTGAGCTATTGCATTTATTTTTCTATTTTTATGATTAAGCTATTGAAGAATCAATAGATACCTATTAACCTCAAAGTATAATGGAATTGACCAAAATGCTTTACTCCTAATAAATAGAGCATACATAATATTTATAGAACTAGAAGGACATTTCAATAGCTCTACACTTTAGGCATTGCTGTGAGCACTATGAAACACTATTTTCCTGAGAAAGAGAGCAACCTGAAATGACTAAGAAATGTATTTTGATCAATTTCATGAATTTTTTAATAACATATTAAGGATATATATATTTGTGTATATATATATATTTCAAAACAAGGAAAAATTTGTATCAAACTATACTTTCATGGAGACGCTAAAAACAAGTACAAAGACCAATATCAAGACTTAGTTTCAACAATGTCATACTTAATATCAATGCTTACATACCAATACATAAAATAATAAAATTTTATAAAATTATTAAATATACATATTTTTATATTCATGAAGTTGAATATATGTTAAAATTGTCAAAACAGAATATTGCTTATCTTTAATATGCTCTTTTAAAATAGTACTTTATCATAACCTAAGGGGAAATTATTAGAGAAAATAATAATTTTATTTGGAAGGGACCCTGGACATGATCTAGTTTAGTTTTCTGTATTTATAAATGTAAAAATTGAAATGCAGTGTATATGATGACTCGCCCAAGGTAACACAGCTAATTTTGACAAAGTTTGATATTGCATGTTTTTCAGTACTCTTGCCACTTTACTATTCAGAATCACATTAGGGAAAATAATTAAACATATTAGCAAAATGTCTTTCTTATCTCCTCCCCTTCATTTTCATTACCGGCCTGCCTCCTTTTCTTCTCTCCATTCTTTCTCCCTACTCTCTTTACCCTTTTTCTTATTCCACTCCTTTAAGGAAAGAAGTTTTAAGTGTTAATGAAGTGGAAAAAAGTTTAAAGAGGAGATTGATTCCAGTACTTTTCTTATTTTTAACCACCACACACACAAACACACACACCTCTATAGCCATTTGAAAGACAATGTAAAGAGCTCTAAAGTTCTCAGTTCTTTGTATTTTGAAAAACATAACCTCTACTATTTTGGAGAACAAAATAGCCCATATATCCTGGGACAGAAAGAAATAACAGTAACTCTACAGATTTATTTCATGAACTTCAAATCAGTCATGTTCTGAGGTTTCTCTTTTCTCTGGACTATTGACCATTATAACTAAAAGTTATTGGTTGTAGAGTGCAGACAGCCATGGTTGTGAAGTCCACTTTTCATAGCTATCAATCTTTCAAAATTTGCAACTGATTTAACACCTGAGATCCTCAGTATGATAATAATGCCTACCTTGTAAAGCTGTCTCTGGCTTTAAACTGTGTACCTGGTACAGTGTAAATACTTATAAGTGTTAATTATTTTATTATTATTATCGATGCTATCATTAACAACACTCTTCAAATGGGAAATACCTGTCTGAAAACTGATGAACATGTTACCAGTCAATGATTCAAACAATAGCCATAAGTAGGACCGGTGAACTATATGAAACTTGTCTACTTAAAATTTAGTTAATGACATTATAAATAAATGGAGACATAAAAAGATACATAATCTAGCTCAACATTATCTTTGTTTAAAGACTTTTGACATGTGTCCATATTCCACCCTATGAAATCCAATTCTTTTTATAATTGTAATCAAATTGAACTTCCTATTAGAGTGTTTAACTGTACTGTTGAAATGGGTTTGAGATTAAAAGTGCTCTGGAGAATTTTATTTATGAACCTCAAGTGAGCATGCGCTGATGCCATTGTCATTTCTTATTGTATACAGATAAGCATACATCTCTTTCAGGTGCTACCTTCAGAGGGATAATAAAACTCTTGTAAAACATGTGTGTGCCTCATGAAGGAAATGACAGTGAACTTTCTCCGGGAGCTGATAGGCCTTATTAGCATGAATTGCGTTGCGCATGCATGCCAGCAACTAGCTGAGTGCAGAGGCAGTGGATTGCTTTGTACATGTGCCCGCACTTTCCCCTTTTGTCTGCCCCACTGCGTGTTATTCTCTCATCCAGCCCGCCCAGGTCAGAGGGAAGTTTTTCCTTCCTGACTTTACTGTCTAGAGATAATGCAGGAAGGCAGGAGCATGTGCGTGCTAGTGTACCAGTTGTCACATTCTCCCTTTCCCTGGTGTCCCTTTTTATTTCCTTCTGTGTCTTTGACATTCTAGACAAAACTCTTTTAGAACACATCATGATTTGGCCCCTCCCCCCCAGACAGGACAGGTGGTTGAACGTGTAGCACACCATGGCCTTTATTCATCTTTATAAAAATGCCTTTTTTCGTATTGCCAACTCTCATATGCTGACTTATTTATTTTTGTGTCAGTGGTCATGCTGGTACTCTTGTGACATCTGAAAATTTAGCCTCTTTGATGGTATAATTAACATGAGCTAAATGAATCCAGCTTGTGCCCGGCTGTCGAAGCACCTGGGTGTTGATAGTTGCGCCCTATCTTCTGAGGCTGGAGAGGCGCCGCATCACATGTGGAAGGGTGGATGTGGGGCAAATAAACTCACCCGCTCTGGCTGCCGATAAAGCAGCAGGGGAAGCACTGGGCAGAGCCCAGACGCAGCTCTGTCGAGGGTACCGAACTGAATGTTTCCTGCACCAGACAGTAGTCATGTCCAACCAGATGCATACCAGGTGCCTGAGTACTGGATTTTCTAGCCCTGCATTTTTAATAAAAATAAAAAGTAAGCTTATAAGGAAATTAAATAATTTTCTTGTCAGTGGTCAGTAACTTGAACTAGTATCAATAACGTTTTGCATTTGTTCAGGAGACCATAACTCAGAAGGCTAAGTGACATTCCCCTTTCACCTATATGACAAAGCTCACCTTGAGTCATGAGAAATGCAACAGTATCTGAAAAGAAACTCCTGGAGGGATAGGGAGCAAAAGAAGATCCACAAGGGACAATTGGTGTATAACAAAGAAGCTTCTTGAGAAGTCTGGAACTCCTAAGGTGGCGGGGAGACCCTCCTACAGGGTCATCCTGCTGAGGTAGCATATATGTGGCAGCTAGCAGCCTGATGACTAATGCCAGAGATAACTTTGTTTTCTGTTGATAGTTTCTGCCATACACATCCTTTAGGAATTGAATAGGCCATGGAAAGCCAACGTCAGGGGCTTAGTGAAATTTTAACAGAATAATCCATGCGAGGCTAATGAAAGGGTAGAATGAATCAAGTATTAGAAGCTTTTATACACAAGCTCCTGTTTCTAGTATTTTATGCCTTATAGGGGAAGAGAAATCAGTGATTTTTAAGGAGGATGAGTTTTAAGGAGGATGAGTAGGTGGTAATGCACCCGTCGGGGACTCAGATCATAACTGTTGAGCTCTTTCAAATTACACCCCCTCACTACCCAGAATCTCTGACCCCTCTGATGGTGCATAACCCTGTGAGAATCACTACCTGGTGAGCTTCGCTGACAGATAATACCACACTCATGTTTGTTAACGTGGAAGCAAAGCTGAGAAGTAATTGATAACTTTTCTTCCCCCACGATAAGTTTCAAAACTTCCAGTGTATTATTAAACAAGAGAAAAGCTCTTTCAATTTTAGCAGCTTCTGTCAGTATAAAAAGATAAAGTATGTTTCGTGTGAGAATATGAGACTTACCATCTGCTTTAATGTCTTAGGAGAACAGTTATCAATGACTTATTTCCAGGGTTATAATTAATAGACTTGAGCTTATTGTACTGTGAGCATCCTCAGGATTTTGCCCATTGTGAAAATATCTTCTAAATGGCATTCTGCCAGATTTTAGTCCTTCTTGTGGAATTTTGTGACAGTTCATCTTAAAATGCATAGTATTTCTGTTCTGATTCCATTTTTGAATTGTTGTGCTCAATTTTTATCTGAGGATGAAGATAAGACTAACATTCAGAAGAAAAATATTAAATGTAAGAAATAACAGTTAAGAATTAATACTACATAATTTCCCATGGCAATTGATCGCATATTTATGCAGTAGTTTGGTGCAGTTGTTTGACTGGAATTTCATTTTCTGTGCCAACTGAGCAGCTTTTTCACTTTACTTTAGAATGTTCATTTTTTTGTGATAATAATTTTAATGCTTTGCACTAATTATGTCTGAGCAAGAGATAACTTGCTGATAGATCAGTTTAATTGCTAAGTAGTTTTGTCTTCTCAGTGGCTGTTAATGTCTTGGCTATGTAGTTGAACTTTCAACATTTCTTCTCTGAAAAAATTTGAAGCTCTCACCAGGATCAATCTTAAATCTACATCATTTACAATATCTTAGAAAAAATATGTAAATGTCACAGAGGAAGAAAAGGTTGCATTATTTCTGTTTTGGAAGACTGGTTTAAAATATTTGTTAGAAATATTCTGAAAATACAACGTATTGTAATTGTAATTTGTCATATGTGGTTCATTGCCATTAGTCAGAGGCAGCATTATAAATTGTGCAGAAAACAAAATACATCAGGTCTACAACTGTTTGTATCCATCTGCAATGCATGAAAACTTATGTTTAATAGTGCTGATGATTAAGAAAATATATATTTTTATTCTCAAACCCTTGACTTGAAATTTCTTTGCTGATAAGAAATAATGCTTGAGAATTAAAAGCTAAAGTGAATTCCATTGTACTTAAGCTTCTAATCTACAGAGTTTTAAAAATACAAATTTACTGGAAACATTCTTTTATTTTTAAGATGAAAATGTGCAAAAAGCTACATTTGCCTTATATTATATAATAGTATGATCTTCTGGAAATTAAATTAAAAGTATAGAACTCTCAACATTGCCCCTCAGAATGGAACTGAAAACAGTGAATTTTCCTCCTATTTTAACACCTATAGCTCAAAGTCTTCATTCTTGTGAAGAAAATGTTTTGTGTGGTAGAAACAAAGCATTTATAAAAGTTGTAGACAGACACTTTCCATTAAAAATTTCTAACTTGTAGATAACCATACTTGTTAAAAGGGGATAGTTTTTTTCTAGGCGATGATATTGTCATTGGATTAGTGCTATGATATAGAGGAAACATTTAGGATTTAACAGAATTTTATTCAAGTTCAAGACTTACAAGAGAACTCAATCCCCATTTTTGACTCGTTTACTGACATCTATAAGGAGGCAAGGGGAAAATGTAGTTACAAGTCATCAAAACATTTATAAACACACAAAACCTAAAGATTTATATTTTGGTGGGTGAGGGATAGGTCAGGGGCATTATCATCAAGCTATTATTACCTATCACATCTGATATGCCTATTAATTCAACACTCAGCCATCTTAATCACATTATCATCAAATGGTGTGAGAATAAACTCCCAGTCTGCCCATATCCTTTTCTGCCTAAAATCTCCAACTTACAGTGTAGAGTCAAGCTAATCATATGGGGAGCTGTATATAGCTTAAGAACTGAATTATGTCACTGTGTATCTCCCATACAGAAATTAATTAGCTTATGTCTGAGTCCATCTGTTTTTCACTCCTCTGAAAATTAGATTAGAATCCTAAATTTTTTAAAACTTTCTTTAAAGAAACACTATATAGGAAATACTACTTCTAACTCTTCAATTAAAATTTGCATTAAACTAGAAATTAATTAGAATTTCAATATAAATTATAAAATGGTTTAAAAATGCATTTTTAAACATCTTATTGGCTCAAAAATGCACAACCCAACAAATATGAATAAAAGCATCTTTCAAATAATAATGATGAATTGACCATTTTATTACAGTTAATGATCCCATTTAATATTGATATCAGAATTCTTGTTGTTGTTTCCATTTTTTTCATCTTTCTTAACATTCATTTCAGGGACATTACAATTTTATTTTCAATTTTTGATTGATTAATAAAATTGATTACAAATAATGTGGCATCATTCTTTTGAAGTTTTTATGACCAACTTTTCCTATAACCAGATGTATATTTATGTCAGTAAGTTTCAGTAGAAATACCATTTTGATTGGTTCAAAAGATTTCACAGATTAAGTTTTGCACATCCAATACATGGAAACAACCAAAGTGTCCTTCCAAAGATGATTGGATAAAGATGTGCAACATATATGTCATGGGATACTACTCATCCATAAGAATAGGTGAAATACTTCCATTTGTGATAACGTGAATGGATCTTGAGAATATCATGCTAAGTGAAATAAGTCAGCCAGAAAAATTTAAGATGATTTCACTCATATGTGGGATATAAAACTGAAAGCAACAAATGAACAAATAAGACAGACAAACAAACTAAAACTCAGAAACACAGACAATAGCATAGTGGTTACCAGAGAGAAGAGGGGTAGGGGTAGTAAAGAATAAAAGGAGTAAAATATATGGTGATAGAAGGAGATTTGATTTTAGTTGCTGGGCACACAATGCAATATGCAGATAGTATATTATAGAATTGTACACTTGAAACCTATGTGATCTTATTTAACAATGTTACCCCCAGTAAATTTAATTTTAAAAATGAAGAAAGAAGAAAAAAGAAAGAGAAAGAAAGAAAGAAAGAAAGAAAGAAAGAAAGAAAGAAAGAAAGAAAGAAAGAAAGAAAGAAAGAAAGAGAAAGAAGAAAGAAAGAAAGAAAGAAAGAAAGAAAGAAAGAAAGAAAGAAAGAAAGAAAGAAAGAAAGAAAGAAAGAAAGAAGAAGGAAGGAAAGGAAGGAAGGAAGGAAGGAAGGAAGGAAGGAAGGAAGGAAGGAAGAAAGAAAGAGAAAGAAAGAAAGAAAGAAAGAAAGAAAGAAAGAAAGAAAGAAAGAAAGAAAGAAAGAAAGAAGAAAGAAAGAAAGAAAGAAAGAAAGAAAGAAAAGAAAGAAAGAAAGAAAGAAGAGGAAGGGAGGAAGGAAGAAAGAAGAGGAAGGGAGGAAGGAAGGAAGGAAGGAAGGAAGGAAGGAAGGAAGGAAGGAAGGAAGGAAGGAAGGAAGGAAGGAAGGAAGGAAGGAAGGGAGGAAGGGAGGAAGGGAGGAAGGGAGGAAGGGAGGAAGGGAGGAAGGGAGGAAGGAAGGGAGGAAGGGAGGGAGGGAGGGAGGGAGGGAGGGAGGGAGGAAGGAAGGAAGGAAGGAAGGAAGGAAGGAAGGAAGGAAGGAAGGAAGGAAAGAAGGAAGGGAGGAAGGGAGGAAGGGAGGAAGGGAGGAAGGGAGGAAGGGAGGAAGGAAGGAAGAAAAAGGAAGGAAGAAAGAAAGAATTAGACAAAAAAAATATCAATAATTCCAGAAACTAGAAATATGCTTAGGATCCTGAATTCTCCTGATTAAATATCCAGTATTCCTACATGGTCTTATCTTACTACCAATCACTTTGCATCCATAAACTTGTGGATATACCATTCAGGGAATTAAAGTGAGCACTAAGTCTGATATTTCATTGTTTTCTATAGTTACAAAATGATTAACAATGTATCACTGTTGACAAACTTAGAAGCCAACAGTGATAGTGTGTTTGTCCATGGTAGTGCTTAATAGCTATTTCTTATCACAGGACAACTCCAGAAAGACATAGCATGGGCATACCTATACACAGTGATTTTTTTTTTTCATAATTGCATTTTGACACACTTATTGTTGCCTGTCTGTGAGTATAAACTAGCTGTGTATAGGTGTTTTTAATAAAGAAAATTCAAACACTGGGAACCTCTTATTTGATATAAGACTTAATTTTCCACTTATAAAAATAAATATTAAAAGTAGTTTAATCTAGTTAAAATTTCTGAGACTTGAGAATTTATATCTTCTTTTTTAAAATATCTTTTCTTTTTAATCCTAAATTAAGTTGTGTCTGAGCTTGTTACCTGACATTTTCTCATCAAGGCGAGGGCAATTACCAAATTTGAGAGTGTGTCGTAGAAAGGGTTTTCTTCAGCTTACTAACATATCGCCATTTAGCCTGGGCACAAAGCCAGCCCTAACTTCCAAATTAAGTGGTAAGTAAAAGTAAACATTTGAACTTGTTACCAATAAACATGGGTAACAAAATGACTGAAACAATATGGGCTGAAAATATGGGAGTTCTAGATGAGAATTTTAAAGATGGGTTTTGAAACACAGTGTTGTCATTAATGAATCACTAAGTAACCTAAAACACACACATCACATTTTTAAAAATAAAGAGACAAATGTAGTGGTTTATGTATGCTTTATATTATGGCTCAAGATCAACATAGATGGTAAGCAAAATACTGAGTAAAGATTCTGTTTAAAATTCTAGTTAAAGATAATCACAAAATTATTTCAGTAAACTTCCATACCTTTTCTACAAATGTCAGTACTGTTTTACAGTCTAATCTTGGGTAGATCAGTAAGAAAATCCACATATTTGAGACAAAATTAAGTTTGGAAAGTCAAATACTGATAATAAAAGATAAATTACCTCACTTAAATACATATTGAACTTAATAATAAAGTTGTAAATATGACTGTGATTAATTTGTTAGTTGTCCATGTGTGCCCTTCCTTCTCTCTTTAAAGTTAGCATCTACTCATTAATTAATTTCACTGGCTTTGTTAATTGTATCATGTGCTCTGTCAATGTGCCATTATTGCCTTTAAGGCTCTTAAAGAGGCAAAAGAGATTTTTCACATGGAATGGTCCACAGTTTTAAATGGAAATGGAAGTCCTGCAACAGGTGCAAGCTTTTTCTTAGGTGATGGTTAATATACATGATTGTTGTGTACATGAAATATGCCTATAAGAGAGAAATTGTAACAGGATTAGTTTGAAAGAACTGGAAGGTGAAAAAGGACCCTGCTGTAAGCACTGATTAAAGTATAGCTTGCAGAAAGAACGATGACAATGGTAATAACATTACAGGTGCAGAGAACAGGTTGGATGGAAATGTGATTTAGGTGTATGGGAAACAATAAGGGGACTAATGTTAAGTAATAGAAGATAAGATTGAATAGAAAATGGGTGACACCTAAATGACATACTATGTGGTTTGAACTTAATCTGATAGGTAGTAGACATACATAAGCAATAAGCAATATTTTAGAGTCTTTAAAAATTTAGTCTTGTAAGGAAATTTAGAGGTCAGATAGTCCATCTTCATACTCAGTCAAGCAACGTAATCTACATATCTCCCTTTTGATTATCCTACTATAATGACGAAACTAGTCAAATCTTTTCATTGTCTTAAAAATTGTATGAGCCCATATATTATAAAACATGACACACATTGTAATGATGAAGCTAGCTGACTGCTGTTGCTTTTACCCAATACAGTTATCACTTAAGAAAATGGATAATTTTGTTGCATTTAATTTAAAAAAAGTGAATTATGCATCAAACATTCATTGAGGTAAACCTGATGCACCTGAGCATATATCAGGACACTAAAAAAGGAAATACATGGTTGCACTGACTGGTATTTCTCAGTGGTTAGAGTGTGGGCCTACACACCAAAGGGTCTTGGGTATGATTTCCAGTCAAGGGCACGTACCTGGGTTGCAGGTTCGATACTCACCCCAGTCAGTTTGTATGCAGGAGGCAACCGATCAATGTGTCTCTCTCACATCCATGTTTCTCTCTCTCTCTCTCTTTCTCTCTCTTTCTCTCTTTCTCTCCCTCCCTCTCTTCCACTCTATCTAAAATCAATGGAAAAATATCCTCTGGTGAGGATTAACAAAACAAAAAAACCACAAAAAAATGAAGAAGAAATATGCAGTTATAAGACACATGCTACTTACTCATTCCTTGAAGCATTTTAGCACTTTTTAAAATTTTTATAAGAAAATGCACCAAAAAATCTGGAATTTGCATGAATATATAATCCAGACTTCATTTGGGATTTAGGTCTTATCATGGAATAATGGCATTTACATAATTAAACTGAGGTTATGAACTATCATAAAAATCAGGGAGGAAAGAGGAGTGTCCTTAGGATCACACTTCTAAAGGTAATAATACCCAGTGGACTACAATAATAAAAATAATTTAGCTCATTTATTGTCCTAGTGATCACCTTTGATTGTGACCATATTTATTGTATTGAAATAAAATACCAGAGCTTAAAAAGGCACAAAACGTTACCTAAATGAGGAAGAGTATGGACAGAATACATACTGAGTCAGAGCCACAAGGCCCTTCTCCAGATGATGATCCCCAAAAAAGGAAATTAATAATGCAGCTTTTCTGAATGGTTATTGATCAAATCAGCTTGCACCTAGTACTAAAACCATTATAGTTTAGAAACGAAAAAGATTGTTCTTATATACATTTAAAGACACATGGTATTTAAAAAGTCACGCGGTGAAGCATTTTAAAGTCATTTTGTGAACTTCTTGAGAGTTCAGTTTTGCATAAAAAGATGTCAATCTTGAAATCTCAGCTCTCTCTCTTTCACTTTCCCCTTCCTTCTCTCCCTCCTTCCTGTCTCCTTTCTTCCCCCTCCCTCTTTTCTTTGCATCTACTTATGCATTAAACACATTTTAGGCAGAATTATTCAGACTAGAACACTATACTCAAAAACTTTGGAATAGTAGACTTTAAAAAAAATAATAAGCCAGCCCTAGCCGGTTTTCTCAGTGATTAGAGTGTCGGCCTGCAGAGTGAAGGGTCCTGGCTTCCATTCCTGCCAAGGGCACGTACCTTGGTTTCATTGCTCCATCCCCAGCCCTGGTCCGGGTGTGTGCGGGAGGCAATAAATTGACGTGTCCTTCTCACAACGATGTTTTTTTGTCTCTTTCTCCCTCCTACTCTTTCTGAAAAATACAATGGAAAAAATATTCTCAGGTGAGGATTAAAAGAAAATAAGACAAAAAGCATTGTAAATTATAGAATAGAATATATAAGCATGGAGTTAAGGTATTATCTTTAACCAGTGCTTAAAGTATTAGCTTTAACCAAGCTAGTTTTTAAAAAATTTATCTTTATTGTTGAAAATATTACAGATGCCCCCTTCTTACCCCATTAACACTTTCCACCCCCCACCCACTCCCCACCCCAGGCCTTTACCACACCATTGTATGTGTTCATGGGTTATGTATATAAACATATAAATTCTTTGGTTAATCTCTCCCCACCCACCCACCTACCCCCACCTTCCCTCTGAGATTCGTCAGTCTTTTTGATGCTCCTGTCACTGAATCTATTTTGTTCATCAATCTATTATGTTCTTTAGATTCCACCTATAAACGAGATCATGTGATGTTTGTCTTTCTCTGCCTGGCTTATTTCACTTAGCATAATATTCTCCAGGTCCCTCCATGCTGTCCCAAAGGGTATGAGATCCTTCTTCTTTATAGCTGCATAGTATTCCATGGTGTAAATGTCCCACAGCTTTTTATCCACTCATCTACTGATGGGCACTTGGGCTGCTAGTTTTTATTCAGTCTCATTTTCTTTTATTATGGAATGTTGACATGCTTTTCCCTTTGAAGTTTCCATGTACAAGTCTTGATTTTAACATTAAAGAATGCTAAATGTTAACTACTATTATAAACTATTCTTCTAATGACCTTTTAACAGTTTTGAGATTTCCTATATTTAAATACCACAAATTGCTTGAAAAATGATATGAAAAAGAAATTAATGCCAACATGAGTTTCAATAGTTCACACCAGGTATAATTTTTAGATTTGATTTCAAGATGCATCAATGAAAGAATTGTTTGGAAGCCACTTCATAAAATTAGATAGCATGCATCCTAAAGGAATCACATTTTTATTGGTGAATTAATTAGCTAACATGTGTAATATTCAGATCTTAAATACAGTTACTCAAAGTGCTTATCATCAAGGGTGACCTAAGTGTATAGGCTATCCAAGAAAAACTTAGATAAATGAAGAAAAGGTTGGCATTAGATATGATATAATTAGGGGGAATTTTTACTTATCTGTGTTTTTTTTTTTTTTTTTTTTTTTTTAGTGCAACATAAGGAACAGAGACAAATGTCATTTTCTGATTCACCAGTCATCTGTAATAAACCTATTCTTATTTCATTATGTGATAAAATTAACAATTTTTAGGTAAAATGATTTAAATATCACCAAATTACAGCACAGCTTGAAAAGTGCCCAAACTTAAATTTGCAACACAGTGAGACCATAAACTTTGCATCAAGTTAGAAAGTTATGCCTTATAATTAACAGGCTCCATGAAACAGAAAAGCTTTGATATCATCCATTTATCACTGGGAGACCCCTAGGGTTTTGGGTACTATGAATTATGAGGGTTGTTTAAAACAACAAACTTTATTCATACTAGAGGAAGAAAACAATCAGGGTGAGAAAACATAACCCATGAGAAAAGCTTAAAGAAATTGGGAGAAAGACAGGCTGAAAAGTGACTTTCAAACTATTTTCAAGTATGTAATTCTTTAGAGAAAATAGAGTATTTGAAGATCAAGTGCTCTTTATTTTCACTAAGACAGAGAAGGACATTGAATTAAGATATAATTAGAGATAATGCTAGCTCTAAAGAACAGTTTCTTTAGAGTAAGGTAGACCATTAGATAAAGTGTCTTTGGGAAATTATGGAATCATCTCTCTTGAATACAATTACAAGTAAGACTTGAAGTACTGTCACAAATAGCTAAAATTCGGTCTTGCAATAAGGTAGAACACTGGATTAGGAGAACTATTATTTTTGATTCCATGATAATCCTGAAAGAAAAAAAAATGTTATCAAATGCTTTCAACTTCATTGAAGTTCTTAATTTAACCTTGTATTATTTTATTGTCATGGCTCAACATTTCACCAAAGCCAGGTTAGAATTAAAATGTTATATAATTACTTAATAACACCTAGATTTTAATCTTAGAAAGTCATCTTCAAGGGCTCCTGAAGAACAATTAACAAAAGAAAGAACAAGGAAGAATACTTTTTATTTCCTAAATATCGCACGGTATTTGACTTTAGATCATTTTCAGCCTCTCCTCTTTCCTACATAGTGTGCAAATGACGTGCTTTTTTCCCAGATTAAATAGACCCAGGAGTGAGCTCATATAAACTAGAATATTATATAAAATTGTCTTGAATTTATCATATGTAATTGCTCCTATATTTTTACATGAGAACTAAAGGGAATGAACCTATAGGCCAAAAATATTGCCGGGAGAGGGGAGGAAGCAAGATTTAATTAACCATTTTCAATTTGAGAATTTTGAAAAATGAAATTTTATGCAGAGTATATGTAAGTGTTGGCTTAGGTAATTCATTTTCAGTAATTTCTTATAGCTTGAATTTTATTGTTCATTATGTGGCAAAAGCATCACATTTAAAAATATAGCAACTGATTTCCATATTCTTTAAGAATGACTCACATAAAATCCTCATTTGCAGATGGCTTTGATGTAACATATAGGGTTTTCTAAACTTCTTTTCAAATGAAACATAAGTCGTTACTTCAATTTGCCAAGCTTAACAAATAAATGTTTTACATTCATCTACTAACTGAATTGGTTGAGAACAGAAAGATCAACATAGGCATACACTGAATTTTTTTGCTAATTCACAATGGACTACAATAATTAACCAACCATTACGGTGTAAAATTTTAGTTTTACAGAAAAATATTAGTAAATAGCATAGATATTGTATTTAGACATTTCATATGTACACAGTATGAACAGGAAATTATAGTCAAGTAAACAGAATCAGAACAAAACAGATATTTGAAAAATACAAACACTTTCTAGTTAACTTCTAATATAATAGCTTCAATTTTCTCTTCCACAAATTTTAATAAACTATTCAACTGAATTCTTTTGTTTGACTCCATACCATTCTCAGGGAGCTATACTCATGAGCACTAGGAGGCCAAAAAGAAATATCAAGCAAGAGAAGAAGAAACTGGGTATCTGGGCAACCAGCTGATTCAAAAATTTGTCCTGCTCTGGCCAATGTGGCTTTGTTGGTTGGAGCATCATCCCATACACCAAAAAGTTGTGGGTTCTATTCCTGGTCAGGGCACATACTTAGGTGGCAGAGTCGATCTCCTGTTGGGCATGTGTGGGAGGCAACCGATCAATGTTTCTCTCACATTGATGTTTCCCTCCCTCCCCCCCTCTCTCTGTCTCTGTCTCTCTCTCTCTCTGTCTCTCTCTCTTTCTATCAATTTAAAAAAATTCACCCTTCATATGAGAGTATAAAAATCTTTTAAATCTAAAGTGAATACTTAAGATAATATACATTCCATTATACAGATATGTAATTTGAGGTTGAAGAATAGATTACTTGCACAAAGTTATGCAAAAACGTAATGATAGCATATGGGTTAAACCCCAGAGTCTCAAAATTATATTTGAATCATACAGGAGAGCTGAGCCTTGTTCTCTGCCTTTTCTGCCAGGGAACATTCTGGAGGCACATTGTCATGCAATGATTCAACCCACTAAGGGCTGAAGAGTCAGAAACTTATTTGTTTGAATCTCAGCTCTGCCCCTTACCTTCTTAGCTGAAACTCAGTTTCATCATCTATTAAATAGGAATAGAATAGTATTTACCACAGATAGTTGTGGAAAGGATAAGATGCATGCAAAAAGAAAGTTCTTTGTACATAGTATGTGTAAGAAACATAAGTGTATTGTAGCGTTTTTTATTTGGTAATGTATACTTGTGCAATTTTAAAAAATGACTATTTCCTATCACATTGAATAAATAATAACATTTATCATAATGCTCATGTAATGGTAAAGATATAATCTGTTAAATTATATTTATTCGAGTCTATTGGGAAAAATTTTTTCACATGAGCACACACCAAAAATTAAACCACAAAGATCAGAAATTAGAGCTAAATTTTATTCAGAAGTTTAACAAACCTTTGGTTAGAAAGGTTTTATTTACAATAATATAATCACATTCAACTCTAATAGGAAAACTTTTAACAGATTCAATAGGAACCAGTAGTAGGATGGTTTATTTAAGAAATCAGGTGAAAAAGTAAATTGTTTAAAGATGCATATGTGCCTTAAATGTATGGGATACACAAAGAATTGAAACGAATATGTGTACATTTATAAGGCCTTTGTGTTTTCTTTGGGTATATGTTCACTGTTTATAGCCATACATCATCTTTATTATACAGATCACACCCTTAATACATTATTTGTGATTTCAGGTGTTGGTCCTCATCAATTATAGTGTATATTTAAACATTTTTGAGATGCTTTCTGAGTATGAAACGCTTCTAAAGTTCTATGATACATTCCCTGAATCTTCTGCAGTTATCTTGTTCAGACATAATTCTATGATCATTTTTTTTGCAATTTGCTTTTAACAAAGCCTTCTGAAAAGTTTAATCTTTGAAACAATTATTTTTGCATTCATCTTTCATTAGTTAACAAACTAATTTAATCAAACAAACTAATTTTAATAGCAAAAGCAGCTGATATAAACATATCTATGAATAAATATCAAACTTTTTCTAAGCATAAAACTAATTTTGGCAGCAAAAGTGAATGGACATATAGTAAGGCAGCATCCTAATTGGGAATATACAGCTTATTTAGTTCAACAAGTCAATCATTTTTATTCATGGGGAACATAATAAACTTTGACCAATGAATTGGCTGAGTAGAAGTCTGTTTTTAATTTATTAATATGAATATATTTGCTAGATCAACACAGGACATCCAATTATGGTAGATTCCACTATTACGGAGCACTATATATTTACAAATCAAAACTGAAACTTTGATGAAAAGATATGACAATACATTACATCATTCTAATATCTCAAGAAGTTATTTTGCATTCTGCATGTATCCTTCACAGTCACTTGGCTGCTACATGACAGCAGCACAAACCTTTAATCACAGATACAAGTTTCTGAATAAAGAAAGAACATAGAAATGATTTTTAGCATAGTTAAAATTAGTGCATCTCAAATTTCCATATCCAGATGCATTACCTGTGGGATCTTATTAGTGGACAGTCTTTTTCAGTAAATTTTTATTGTGTATATATATATTTACCACAATAAAAAGGCAAAAAATATATTGATGCTATGCTCCACTCCAGGCCAATACTATCATTTACTCTGGGAATAGAGCCTGAAATGGTATTTTTGTAAAGTTACCCAGTTGATTATATGTGTATGCAAATTAGAGAACCACTAGTTTAAGTGGAAAAACTTAAACTATCTTTCAGCCATTAACCACTTGAGGTCTGGTGAGAATGAAAGTAAAGTTTTATCTTTGCTTTCATCAATTCTTTTTGTCAGAGAGAAGAAAATGTGTTTACTCAGCAGGCACATTCTCGAAACTTTCTTAGGGCTGAATGTATCATAGAAAAGTCTTTAGGGTAAGAAAAGCAAAGAAATCTGATTAACAGCAATTAATTTAGTGAGGAGCCACAAATTCCTGGTATTCTCATTTGTTTATGTTTGACTATATTTAACAATATTTGTTTGAAGATCACAAAATACTAAACAGATGGAAAGTAAAGATTTCCTTTTAATCATGTCAAATTCTTCTTAGACTAAATTCAATGATTTTTAAATTGTTAAAATAATAGAAACAGGAAGGAGATCAGTAATTATTCAAATGAGTATTAAGGTTTTTATCTGCTAATTATATCACAATATTTTTTTATCCAAGAGTATTCATAGAACTGATGGAAACTGAGGAAATGTTAGAAGTGATATTTTAGTTCATGTGAATGTGTGAATTCTATTATCTATTAATATTATCTGTGTGTAGCTATGTATAGACAGCTAGATTAGATAGAATGATAGATAAATATAAATATATTACTTCCAGGATAAATGTTTTCTGAGCATGGTGATTCACATAAAGACTCATTTATTAAAACAAAACACTTGTCATAAGAAAGAATATAAGCATCAGAACCAGATGATCTGAGTCCAAATATTAATAGCTTTGGTAGCTTAGGCAAGTTTAACAATGCATTTTCTGAGTTCTCTTACATCTACAAAACAACTTCCTGCAAGATCATAGATGAACCCATCCCGGTAGAGTGAGTATGGAAATAGTATTTTAGTACTATAGTCAAAACATATAATCTAAAAGTGAAACAAAGTTATATACAAATACATTGTTTTGTAATATTTAACAGATTATGACACTACAATATTTAAGCTATTTATATACTTTCCTTCTTTTACTTCTATATTCTTATTTTTGTTATTCTCTATTGCCCTTCTTTCCTTCTTTTACAAGTTTCCTTACATACTTACAGAATGATGTATACAGAATTATAATTATGTTTCACATTTATGGCTATGCCAATATTTATAATAGTACCTGAGGCACACAAGTTCCTCTCCTAAATCCATCCTCTGAATGTGACCGGTAATGATACATCTTATGCAGTATTAAATATTAATTGGGGATTATGCATTAATGCTATAGGCCAAGTGACTTCCTTCATTGCTAAGTCAATGGAACTAGTAAAATGTCTTAGTTTTCTTGCTATGTAATAAACATTTCATTTGTATTTCCACATCCTACATTACTGCAGAGTAGAGAAGCAATAGCAAATATTATAGTCATGAGTAATAATTCTAAATTTCATCATAATCAACACTACTGTATGACAATATAAGAAGGTGAATTTTTATCTAAATTATTTGCAGTATAATTATGTATTGACTTTGCAAAGTACATTAAGTCAATAGAAGTTACATACCAAGTAAGCGATGTAATGGTGAATATTTGAAAACAGTCAGTTATCTTTCTACTCGGTAGTCAAATTTAAACACTTTAAATATGTTTTCAAATTCAAAAGCCATAAAAACACACCACAACTATTTAGTCAACAGAATTAACTTTTTTCTATTCTATATACTACATATGCATATTTTAGACTTTTTATTGTCTAACAAATTATTATTATTATTATTATTTTTTAATCCTCACCTGAGGATATTTTTTCCATTGCTTTTCAGAGAGAGTGAAAGTGAAAGAGAGAGAGAGAGAGAGAGAGAGAGAGAGAGAGAGAGAGAGAGAGAGAGAGAGAGAAACACTGATGTGAAAGAGACACATTGATTGGTTGCTTCCCGCATGCACCCCAACCAGGGCTGGGCATCAAGCCTGCAACCAAGGTACATACCCTTGGCCAGAATCAAACCCAGGACCCTTCCATCCACACGCTGAGGCTCTAGCCCCTGAGCCAAACAGACTAGGGCTTAATAAATTTTTGAATAATTATTTCTACTGAGACAATCTGTGACTTAGATGTAATATGAAAACTAAAGAAGGCATTTGTTCCATTTAAAATCATGTTTAAAATATTTACATTCTTAAAGATAATGATTATAAAGTGATTGCAGGTGCCTGCAGATCAGCTGAAATTTGCATGTAATATTAACAAAATTTTCAATGACAACCTTTCCTACTAGCAATATATATGGAGAGGGAGAGGGAAAGAGATACTAGCTGTTTGATTCTATTCTAAAATTTAGAATACTAAAAATAGTTTCAATGAGCTGTTGTTCTATGATCTGTATCTGCACTTACATAGAAGTAATTTGAATCAATAACCTGTAGGAAAATGTCACCTCACATTAAAAATTCCCATTTTAATATGACTCGTTCCACTTTGCTGTACATCTGAAACTAGCAGGCAATGGTATTGCATGTAAACTGTGGTTGAAAATAAAAGAAAATAAGTGATTCACTGAAGTTAAACCATTTAGACAGCATACCAATAACAATGACAAAACTGCTCAAAAATGCTAAATGGAGGTCTGTACATTACCATGTCTTCCACTGGATAGAATTTTTTTTTTTAATGTAAGTGTCAAGTAGTCTGAGACCATGATATTTTTTCACCAAAGAATTCTCAATACATAGCAAGGCAAGAAACCTAATAAATGATAAATACTTTTTTGGTTTAATGGATGTCAGATATTCTTTATTTGGTATTTCAGATTTGGGAATTCTGTCTGAAAAAGTAAAGTTGGCATAAAGTATCCTTTCTTCTTTTAAGATTAAAAACCATGAAGGATGTAGGGGTTCAGAGCTCTTATTGGTGGAGAACACATGATTTGGGAAACCAAGTGATGCAGAAGAATGTTCATTATAACAAACGGGTTGTACAAAAGGCTGACAAAAAGGGCATTTAGAAAATTTGCCTAAAAAGGGTGAGAAATGGGTTAGATATGAACATGCACTAAGGACGGTTTGCTTTCATCCATAGGTTTGACTTTATTCTTTTTCACTGAGCTGGAATGAGTGTAACAGGGTAATTCTAGCATATTGACACTCAAATATTCACTGTGTTTTCATTCATTCAACAAACATTTATGAAGTGATTGGTTCTGGCTTACTCTTTTTGTAACTTTGTTCCTAAAACATAACAGACTACATTAGCTTTAAACAAACAAACAAAAATCTTTATCGAAGTATTGTGACAGAATTTATTAATAAATGATTATATACTCCTGCATATACTGTATCTTTTCCTCCCCAGAATACATTTGGGTTTGATTATAATTGGTCTGAGAATACTTTCACCTATGTAGAGGATTTGTTTTTACAGACTTTTTTTTTTTTTTTTTATTGATTTCAGAGAGAGGAAGGGAGAGGGAGAGAGAAAGAGAAACATCAATGATGAGAGAGTCATTGATAGAGCCCGCAACCCGGGCCTGTGCCCTGACCGGGAATCGAACCCCGATCGCCTGGACTCTAGGTCGATGCTCAACCGCTGAGCCATGCCCGGTCGGGCTACAGACTTTTTTTTTTTTTTTTATCAAGAAGTTACACATACTTTTTAATGTTTTAGGTTTAGTGGCACCATGCTTATTTATTAGTGTAACTGCTACATTCTCTTATGACTCCTAAATCCTTGACTTAGATTATATAATTAATTGTGAATTATATCTCCTTTCTAATGTATCTCATTTAAATCATTTGAATTAAATACAAAGTGATGACTAGGAACATGAATCCATTCCCTAAAGTGCCCATTTTTCAAAATGAAAGTGTTTTTCGATAGAGCCTCAGAGTTTATTGATATTTGCATAATATGGTTTTATGTTGAAAAAATGTAATGATGTACTATCTTTGGCTCTTTTTGATGTTATTCAATTAACTATACATAGGAAATAACAAAAAATTAAAGAAAAGAAAATAATTATAAATTCATGCATATTTAGTTCAAAACTACATATTAAATTATTTTAACTTAATCGACCTATGGGGATAATCTATATTCTAGTAGAAAACAAAACATAATTTTTAGAGTTTATTTAAATCACATTGTATTTATTAAAATATGAGTATGGAATCTAAAGAACTTAATAAACTGATGAACAGAATAGATTCAATGACATGGAAGCATAGATGAGACTGATGAATCTCAGAGGGATGGGGGAGGGCGGGTGGGTGGAGGGGGAGAGAGTAACCAAAGAATTTATGTGCATATATGCACAACCCAAGGACACAGACAATGGTGGGGAGAGGGACTGGGGAGGGGGAAGGAACGGGGTGGAATGGGTCATTGGGGAGAAAAAGGGACAGCTGTAATATTTTAAACAATAATAAAATTTTTTTAAAAATTTAAAAAATATAAAAAAATGAGTAAGTTTCTCTCTTTTGACACCTGAAATCCCAGAATAATATTTCCAAAGATAAGGAACATATAAAAATAAGTGATTGCTGTATTTTTGGAAAAATATCTTGTGGTTCGGATATTTAACTTAGTTATAAAATTTTTTTCCCTTTAATTTTTACAAATGAAAGTACATATAGAAGTTGGAATATATTCTATGTAACAAAGAAGATTAAAGTAGAATCACTTTTGGAATTTTTTCAGTGAGTTGTGACTATGTAAAATGAGTGAACAGAAGAAGAAAGTATTGTTGTTTAGGGACCAGGGGTTCAAGGGACCTGCCTAGAATGTTGAAACTGTCCTTTCTTGAATATCTTTGTGTTGTAGTTTCATCTGAGCACAATGAGTATTAGAGGACTAGATTGGGCTAGCATAGCTTTTTTTTTTTTTTTGCAAGCTCAACCATGAATGTTTATTTGTTTGTAACTTATATGACTTATATAACTTGCAGTGCTAATATGTCATGAGTATTATAAAACAAATACAAAGGTAGAATATTTTAAATGAAAAAATAAATGTATAAAGGCCTACTGTTTTCTTCCCTTATTCCCACAGATGGTCTTTGTTGTTGTTGTTGTTGTTGTTATTTTTATTTTATTTTTGTTTAAAATATTACAGATGGCCCTTTTTCTCCCCAATGACCCATTCCACCCCGTCCCACCCCCCTCCCAGCCCCCCTCCCCACCATTGTCCGTATCCTTGGGTTGTACACATTTGCATATAAATTCTTTGGTTACTGTCTCCCCCTCCACCCACCCGCCCTCCTCCATCCCTCTGACATTCGTCAGTCTCATCTATGCTTTTTTAAAAAAATGCCTTGGTTAGTCATGGTTTAAATTCTCTTAGGCTGAATTTCCATCATTCTTAGCAATACTAATCTGAATATTTTACCTAAATGGTGTGTCAATTCCCCATCCTGACTAGCAGAACCAGTATAATTTTATGTTTGAAGAAATTTAGCTAAGTAAGGAAGAGATTAATACTTAGGAATTCAAGACAATATACAATCAAATTTATACTATATGAAAGATTTATATTTTCTTGCCTGTTTAAATATTTCATATGCAAATAATAAGATATGCATCATAAAATAATTTATTTAGAATTTTTTAAGTAGTCCATCCAGATACATCTCTAAATTGATGCATTAGGAGAAAAAGCACTATTAATAAATATCCACTTTCTCATTTTGTAGCAATTTTTAAAGTAAAATTAATAGGACATTGCTTTGGAGAACTATACAATGTTTATGGCAGTGAAAGAATTTTGAGATTAGTTCATACTTACTATGGATTTAAAAAAATCATGCTTTAATGTAAAAATACAGGGTGTTCCAAAAATGTGTACACACATCTGAATAATTATAAAGGCAGTGTTTATTAAAATGCATTTCATTTTCAAAATGTAATAGAATCTACAGTCATTGTCTGTATACATTTTTTTGGGACACCCTATATATATCAACCTCTGCCCCAAATAGAATTTAAGCAGATATTTTTCAAATGGTAGTCATATAATCTATTTTCTTTCCAGTTTTCTATTACATATACTATATGTAATAGAAAAATACATAATATTTTATAATATATGTTTGCAGTATAAATATAGATGTGCACATAATATAAATAAAATCCTTTCCCCATGAAATCTTGTTTTCTCCAAACTATACCTTTAGCAGTCTGCAGAGCTTAATAGTTTTTGAAAAGCCATATATTCCTGCACAAGGACTAAATACTCTGTAGAATTCACAAAATGGATTTCTACTAATGAAATAATAGCTTCAAGTATTTTAGTAAAAGCCATTTTCTGATATCATGTCTACTTAGGCTATACAGAGAGTTTAATTACTTACTGTTTTATTTATACTAAAGCAGATTTTAAAATTATTTTGTTATAGAGCAAACAAGTTGGTGAAAATGTGTGGGAAAGGTTTCAAACATTTTTTACTATAAAAATTAACTTCTTATTAAAAGAAAGTTTTAATTTATTATAGTACATGTCTCTCTGTATAATTGAAGTTCATCTCTATTATTTTCCTAAATACATAATTCATATAGGTTTGTTGACAAGTCAGCCAAAGTTTCTAATATTGGATAAACTTATTAAAAGAAAGTCATATTAAATTTCATAAGGAAGAAATTAACAAATTTAAATCCTTTAGTAGTGTACAGATTGTACACTATATGCCTTGGAGGCATGTATTTTGCCTGCATTAAACTAGGTAAGAAAACATATTTTAAAAATCAATTTCTTTATGGACCCAAAGACCAGAGACCCCACCCAGTCTTATTTTAAAATTATCTTAATCTGTTCAAGAACAGATTGACTATTAAAAGGTGTGAAATGTTTGAGAGCTGCAATTGTTTCAAACATTTTGGATAGCAGAGAGACAGATTTCAGAAATATTGAATTCTTAGTATTTTCTTTGCCAAACTAAAAAAGAAAAATATGGATCCAGCCCTCAAGCTTTTGCTTTTGGAATTTCTCAATATCATTTAAATTTGTATATTATCAGAACTGCTTCATACACTTCTTAAAGTTGTGTAACCAGGGCCTTGGCAGGAACTTTCAGTGGACTGGAAAACCAATTCCACCATTTGCTTTCATGAAAACTTCAGCCTTCATGTTCCACTTTTCTTGAGTTCCTTTTCAGGAGTTTGTGTAATCCTTAAGAGTCTTCTCCCTTAAATAACTATACTAAACCTGAGGTTTTGAAATTAACATTTTGTGCTGCTTAGAACAGTTTTACAATGTGATTAATGAAGCCAAATTATTTGGAGAAAGATGACAAAATAATATGTCCATATGAGTTGTTTTTGTTGTTGTTTTGGTTTTTGTTGTTTTTTTTAAGGTATCCAGTCCTGTGTATCTCAGAACTCTCTTCTGTTAATTATAACTGTGAAAAGGAATTACATTGACTGAGCAGATTCACTCTATATGGTTTTGAACCATTTAAAACATTAAGGTCAAATTTTGTGATGCAACATTTTGCCTTAAATCTTTAGGGAAAAGCAGGAATTACATTCCATTTCTCTTTAGTACCAAGATAAATGACAAATTACTACTGTTCATTGACATTATCATTTTTTTGATTTGTCACATCAATATTTTAATCCTTAAAGTATCATCTTGTCTTGTTCTTCCTTTGTCAATTGGTATGTACATGAGGAAGTAAATTACATTTAATATTCATCTAAGTTGGAATTTCCCAAAAATATGTTCTAAAAGCACTGATCTTTTGGTAACTCCCTGCAATAAATTTCTGCCTTGGGCAAATATGTTTGGATATACATATTGTTTCCATCTCTTGAAATTCCCAATTAATAGTGGTATTTGATAGGATCTGAGCTCTGTGGTAGGAAAAATATGAATTCTAATTCTACTTCTTCTAAGTTGTTGTGTGAAATTACTTAGACAACTAATTTCATTTTCTTGTACTATCTAAATTTATTTTTATTGCAATATAATTGACATATAACACTGTGCAAGTTTAAGGCTTATAATGTGTACATTTAATACATTTATATATAGCTATATGAGTGCCACTGTAGCTTTAACTACCACATCTACTAGGTCACATAATTGTCATTTAGTTTTTCAGGAGAGAACATTTACAATCTAGTCTCTTAGCAATTTTGAAGTATATACTGCAATACAATATAATCACCATGCTGTGCTTTAGATCTTCAGGACTTACTCATCTTCTATTTTCAAGTGTCTACCCTTTAAGTCATTTCCTTTCTCTTGATCTCATTTCCATATATATGATTTAATCAGATTGCTGCCGGTGGAAATGAGGGTCTTCCACAGGATTGTGAGGAAAAAATTCCAAAGACCCACCTATGGGGAGATTGTCATGTGGCAAGGTGTTTTTCTGGTGATGTCTTCCCATGCCCCTGGGCTTCCAATGTCCCATCTCCCTCCATCTACCATGGAAAAAGTCCAACCATGTCTTCAGCCTGGCCAAAATAAACACCAGTATCCAGAGTTTCTGCTTCATAGCCCTTGGTAGCCTGCATAGTCTGCGGGCTCCAGGTGGCCTCTAGACCAGCATGAGCATGTGTTCCTGGATGCAAGAGAACATATGGGATGAGTGCAGGTCTGAGAGAAAGAGAGAGAGAGAGGGAGGGAGAGAGTTTTCTTCTCATTGCATTTAGGGTCCACCCCTTAGCCAATGATTTTTTCCCCAGATTAGAATGAATGCTGCCTGTGCACCATTTTGACTTATTGTGCATGTCCTTATGTTCCCCTGCTCCCCCTCACACACACACACACACACACACACACACACACAATCTGAACTGGAGGGAGTAAGAGAGGGATGCTAATCCTCATGGAGGAAGAATGCTGACATTCCCTGAGTGGTGAAACTGTAGCTTCCTAGTGAAACAAATAGGCCCAGTGCCTGAACTCCCCTTTGTTTCCTTTTCTTCATTAATATTTAAGAAGATGACTTTCTAAGGATTATGGTCCTTGGCCTGTGAACTTGTAACCTTTTGCTCTTTAAAGTGCTAGAACACAGCTGATTTGGGGGAAAAAAAGATGTTTGAAAGTACTATATATTATAGTGGTCCCAAAGATACCCCCTATATAAAAGCATAGAAAATGTGGCCAGTGCTTATGGAGTAGAACAATTTTGTGATGAAGAGGAAAAATGAAATTTTTCAGAAATTTAAAAGTACATAACAACTCTCGGCTGTAAAGGAAAAGGAGCCATTTGTTATGGGGCAGCATAATTTGGTCAGCCAGTATTCTATTGATGTAGAAAATGGTAATTACATTTTTAATTTAAATATTTCATTCTAATTTCTAAGGTTTTAGTTGCCTGCATAATAGAGCCAACAGTGTGACTTTAGTTGTTGTCAATTTTGAAATGAATATTTCTTTGCTGTAATATCAATGAACTTTTATAGAAAATCAGAGCCCAGAGAGATATGGATGTAAATTGTAATATACAGAGTTGAGAAATTTATTTTATGTTTGCAACATTGCTTTCAATGTAAATAAGATGCTAATTACATTAATCACTGTCCAGCCTTTGTATTTGAAGCCTTATTCTTTCACACAATTTGAACAGAAAATTTGGTTTGAGCTTCACTATTTTTGTGGTTCAGACCCCATGCAATCTACATAAGTACAATAGTGCCACAGCTTATTAGTTCCGCAATCAACAGGAGATGCACTGAGGTGATTTGAATTGTACATCAAAAAGATTTGAATCTCTTGGCACATCTTGTAGACTGCTTTAAAATTAGCATTATTCAAAGAAAACTTGGTATTGGCCTATTAATTTGGCATTACAATCTTCAAGTACATTGTTTTGTGTTTTTTCATACTGATTTTGGACTATTCTGTGACTTACAGTACAAACTCTTATGGGGCTGGCATAAGAAAATAATTGAGGAACTTGTTCTCAAAAGTTAGCCTATAATAACTTAAACGTGTATTAGGTTTTAGGTGACTTGAAACTTGCTTTATCAGGTTTTTCTCTGTATCAGGAAGCATAATAAATATTGCAATGCATTTAGTTAAGGAGACATAGATGATGTATTGAATAAATATTTAAATATTTATTTAATGTTTAAATAAAACATTATCCTTCAATTGATTCTAGTGCCAAAGATGCCTGAGGATTTCCCAATGAATGTCCTTAAAAATGATTTTAAATTTTATTTCCTTTCCAAAATTATGACCTTTTAAAATTTCATCAAAATAGTTTTATTATGTGACTCTAAAATTATACATGATAAAATAACTGCTACTGTTACTACTCTACTGAAGTAAATGACTATTATAGATTGATGCATGATATCTTATCAACAAACATTATACTAACACTATCAATTCTGTGGTGAGCTCTGTTGACCTTTAAGCTATTCAAGCATCATGTATTTATTAGTAATTCTTCCTTTCACATTTAGGCAGATGTCTCTAATGTGCATTGGGTACTTAAATATTTGTGTTAGGATTATAGAGAAAATATTAAAATATGTTGGTATAGAATGACATAGTAATGACATTGGTATTGTCATGATAAATTTTAGCAATCTTATGTGACTTAAATAGGAGCTCCATTTTTATTACAAAATTTGTTTCCTTAATTTAAACTTTGTAATACAAGATCCCCATATTTCCTGTTGTTTTAATTTACTAATTAAGATATTCCTTTGGGCTGTAAATTCAGAAAATAACAAAAAATCAATTATATTTCAAAGTAAGCATTTATACAAACTTAAAATTTAATATTATTTCATTTGTGAAAGTAAAATTAATATCTGAACTATTAATTGTATTTTAATTTATTAATTAATAAATTCAATTTCAGAACACTTAATAACCTGAAAATAATTTTCTTAGTGAAAACATATTTAACTTTTTATTTTTAATTTTTTCTATTTAATTTTTTTATTTTTAAATTTTTCAAAATTATCTTTATTATATCTTTATTGTTGAAAGTATTACAGATATCCCCCCATTTTTTCCCCCATTGATCTCCTCTATACCCAGCATCCGGCCCCCACCTCAGGCCTTCACCATACTATTGTTTGTGTACATGGTTTATGCATATATGCATATAAGTTCTTTGGTTAATCTCTCCCCACCCACTCCCCCACCTCCCCCTCCCCACTGAGATTCATCAGTCTGTTCCATGCTTCTGCTTCTGTGTCTCTGGATCTATTTTTTTCCTCAGTCTATTTTGTTTATTAGATTCCACATATGAGTGAGATCATGTAAAACTGAATCAAATAGAATCAGAAAACCTGAATAGGCCAATAACAACTGATGAAATAGAAGCAGCAATAAAAAAATTCCCAGCAAACAAAAGCCTGGTTCAAACAGCTTCACAGCGGAGCTTCCTCATTCTTTAAGTTGTAGGGTTAGATAGTTTACGAAAAAATTTTCTTGCTTTTTGAGGTTACTAAAAATTTTTCTTGCTTTTTGAGGTAGGCCTGTAGTGCTATGAACTTCCCTCTTAGGATTGCTTTTGCTGTGCCCCATAGATTTGGGGTTGTGTGTTCATTTTCATTTGTTTCTGGGAAGTTTTTATTTCCTTTTGATCTCTTTGATAACCCATTCATTGTTTAATAACATGTTATTTAGCCACCATGTGTTTGAATGTTTTTGAGTGTTTTTACTGTAGTTGATTTCTAATTTTATGCCCTTGTGATCTGAGATACTTGATATGAGTTCAATCATCTGGAACTTGTAGAGACCTGTTTTGTGTCCTAATATGTGGTCTATCTTTGAGCATGACCCATAGGCACATGAGCACAATGAATATTCTGCAGCTTTGGGGTGAAATATTCTGTAAATATCAATTAAATCCATCTGATCTAGTGGGCCATTTAGTCACTGTTTTGTGTTGATTTTTTGTCTGGAAGATCTATCCAGTGAAGTCAGTGGGGTGTTAAAGTTCATGTCTATGACTGTATTGCTGTTGATCTCTCCCTTAAAGTCCTTAAGGTTATCATTGATTGGTCCTTATTTATTGACATTTGAATTCTTTATGCCTATGTTGCTTTCTCTATTTATTATTATTATAGCAGTCCCTTTAACATTCTCTGCAATGCTGGTTTGGTGGTGATAAACTTCTTTAGCCTTTTTTTTTTTTTGTCTGGGAAGCTCTTCATTTCACCATCTATTTTGAATGATAGCCTTGCTGGATAGAGTGGTCTTGGTTTCGGATCCTTGCTTTGCATTACATTGAATACTTCATGCCATTCCCTTCTGGCCTGTAGAGTTTCTGATGAGAAGTCAGATGACAGCCTTATGGGAGCTTCTTTGTAGGTAAGAGATTGCTTTCCTCTGCTGCCTTTAATAGTCTCTGTTGAATTGGCATTTTAATTATGATGTGTCTGGGCATGGGCTTCTTTGGATTTTTCTTGCATGGGACTCTCTGTGCCTCCTGAGCTTGTGTGACTTTTTCCTTCATCAGCTTAGGGAAGTTGTCTGCCATTATTTCTTCAAACAGTTTCTCTAACCCTTGTTTACTTTTGACCTCCTATGTCACTCCTATGATGCAAATATTGTTACATTTCATGTTGTCCCACAACTCTCTTAGACTGTCCTCCTGTTTTATAATTGTTTTTTTCTTTTTAAATCTCTGATTGAGTGAATTTTTCTGCCCTGTCTTTTATTTTTTAATTTTTTTAAATATATTTTTATTGATTTCAGAGAGAGGAAAGGAGAGGGAGAGAGAGAGATAGAAATATCAATGATGAGAGAGTCATTGATTGGGTGCCTCCTGCACACCCCCTGCTGCGGATCGAGCTCACAACCCGGGCATGTGCCGTGACCTGGAATTGAACCCTGATCACCTGGATCCTAGGTCCATGCTCAACTGCTGAGCCACACCTGGCTGGGCCTGCCCTGTCTTTTAATTCACTGATCTGATCATCATCTTCCTCTAATATGCAGTTTATTCCTTCCAGTGTATTCTTTATTTCTGCTATATCATTCTTCATTTTCTTCATAGTTTCCATATATTTTTTCATGCTGTTGAGCATTCTTACAATCAGAATTCTGAAGGCTATATCTGATAGATTGCTTATCTCCTTTTCATTTAGCTCTTTTTCTGGAGACTTCTCTTGTTCTTTCACTTGGGGCTTGATTTTTGTCTCCCCAGTTTGGCTGTCCATTTGGATTTGTTTCTATGTATTAGGTAGGCCTGTTAGGACTCTCAGTCTTCTTGGAGGGTCTCTGGTGCAGGCCAATGTCAGACGCAATTTGTGACTGGCCCTGAGTACCCTGTTTGGCCCTATTAACAACCCTTGGCTTGAGGTCCCCTCTGCTGGGGCTGGGTGTGGTTGGACAGGACCAAAATGGACACCAACGTCTGCTTTTCTAAGGCCTGGGTCCAGATGCAATCAAGCAAAGTCTCAAAGCACTCTAAGGTCTGCCTCTGCCTGCAGGCTAATTAATGTGATTATCTTAATGAGTCTCAGGCTGTAGAAATTCCATAGGGTTGGACAGCTGATTGTTCTCAGTCTCTTAATGAGCCTGGGGGGTAGAAATTCTTCTTGGTAAGGTGAGAGGTTTTCCAGCAGGGTGAGGCAATTGTTTCCTCCCCCCAGGCTAAAACAGCAAAATGTCTGCCTGAGAAGGATGTCCTGTGCAGTATGGGGGAATGACTTGGCACAGGAATCCAGAGGGGTGACTTCTGAGCTCTATCTCCAGAGCCCACAATCCTAGGTTCTCCTCACACAGCTCCAGTTGACTCTGCCTTCCCTCTGCTGGAGCCCAAGGTGAGTGGCTGCACAGGAAACTTTGTGCTTTGGCTCTTTAAGAGGGTGCCTGCAGTTCCAGCTGCCTCTCCCTGGTAGACAGAAATCTGGCTGCTTTTCACAAGCAGACATTATGTGGGCACCATTCTCGGTTCTGGTGCTCTTGGCTGGGAAGCCCAGCCTATGGTTTAGGCCCCAGATTCCTCAGTGGGAACCTAAGCTGAGAGTCCCTTGGGGACCTTCGGCTGCTGCCTGTGGGAGCCCAGCCAGCCCTCTAGCGTCCGCACTTGTTGCCAGTCTCTGTGTGGTCTCTACTTTTCCTCCTTGGTTATGAGGGTGCTCTCCAGCTCGTCTGCAGTTGCAGCTGATTATTCAGGATGGTTTTTCTATATTTTAGTTGTAATTCCAGTTTGATCCCAGGAGAGTGTCAGTGTAGCCTCCACTCAGTCTGCCGCCATCTTTAATCTCCTCCATATTTAACTTTTTAGATATTCATTTTGTGTATTTGTAAAGTAACATTTGATATTATACCTAGATGACATACATCATCATTCATAACATAACACTTCATTGTAATTTTTCATAAAGAGTTTTTTAAATTTTATTGATTTTTTTCAGAGAGAATAAGAGTGAGGGAGAGAGAGAGAAACACTGATGAGAGAAAAATATCTATCAGCTGCCTCCTGCACACCACCTACTTGGGATCAATTCGAGCAATCTGGGTATATGCCTTTACTGGGAATGAAACCAGCAACCTTTTGGTGCATGGGATAATTTGCAACCAACTGAGCCACATCGGCCAGCTCTATTAATACATTTTATTTCTGTAATAGTGATTCACAGCAACCATAGTATTTCAAAGGACCTGTGCTTATCTTTATCTCACAGAAGTCCTGAGCAGTGTAGATGCTTCAAAAATATCAAATAATAAAACTTTAAACTTTAAGAAGCAACTTGAAATTTAAGAATACATTTGGAGATGGCCTTTATTTTATGAAAAAAAGTTATAACTATGATGATAAAGAAACATTAAAAAAATTATAACTATAATGAATGTATTTATTAATTTCTGTGTTAGCATATACTATTACTTTAGAGGACAGAAAAGGTTCCCCTTTTTCACATTTCATATAATGAATTTAAGTGTCTCTCAGAGTCAGTCTTGACAATTTTATGTAGAATCTGTTTACTATCCTGAGTTTTAAGGAAAAATTTATCAATATTTGACTTTAGTGAATTACAAACCAATTTTCATTTTTCAGCTTGGGACCTCAATGTTCCTTGGGATACGTTTTTAAAATGTGTTTCTTTTTGCCTGGCTGGGCATGGCTCAATGGTTGAGCATCGACCTAGGATCCAGGAGACCAGGGTTCGATTCCTGGTCAGGGCACATGCCCGGGTTGCGGGCTCGATCCCCAGTCGGGGGTGTGCAGGAGGCAGCCAATCAATGACTCTCTCCTCACTGATGTTTCCATCTCTCTCTCTCCCTCTCCTTTCCTCTCTCTGAAATCAATAAAGATATATTTTAAAAAATGAAAAAATAAAATGTGTTTCTTTTCATTTTTACTGTTGTCCTGTCAGTTGTTTTACTTTTTAAATTTGTACTTCTTTACCCTTAGAAATAAGTCTAAACCCATCACATTTTTTTTGGACCTTTTCAATTACCAAATTAGAAAGGATTTGATAACTAAGGTCTAGACTACACTGAAATTGCAGACTTAAAAATGAAAGTAAGCACTTTGTTACTTCTCTTCCTAAAGCAGCTTTTCTTTTTCACTCCAGTATATTTGAAAAATGTATATTTAAATATTAGAAGAGTTGGTTATTTATTTGAATAATAAATTCTAATATTTTGTGTGTGTCTACACATGGGCTCACAGTATTTATTGAAGTAGAATCATTATTTGAGGGGTGGGGGTTGTGAAATTAATGTTATTTTGATGATCAATTCTACCTAAAGTTTCTTGTGAAAGCACTATTTTTATACTTATACTTGCATTACGATTAAATTACATTGCTTATAGATAAAACACTTTACGATGAAACATAAATGTATGGTCTGTGTCAATGACACTTAAAATACTTTGCAATGTTCTCTCATTAATCCTCATCATTGCACAGAAACTTTACTTTCACCTTCATTTTTCTATCTCGGACTGATTCCTCTCTCTAAGCATTTAATATGTCTTTAGTTTCTTAGTATTTTAATTTTATTTGAAAAATTTTTAAACAGTTTCAAAATGTTTATCTTTAAAGTTTTTATACTTATATGTATATTCCTAAATATATCAGAAAATCATTTTTATTGCTGGTCTTAAATTTTAAAAAGAATAAATCTGAGAATTGTTTGGCCAGATCAACACATATAATTGTTTTTATGAACATATAAGTGTTTTGTTTAAAAATAGACTTTGTTACTGATCCTAGGTCAAGAATAATCTCATGGTATTTTAAAGGAAGTCACTTAATGCAATGCCAAGTTTATTTATGTGGAAAATAATAGTAATGCTCTCCAGTCTCCCATATTCTAATTGTGAAATATAAATGAAATTTTAGTTATGCAAATAGTTGTATTATAGAAAAAGTGTCTTAACCAAGATAAGAGTACTTCTATTTGTCCATCCTCATGTTAGTATCTATCAATTACTGTCTTTTTTCCATTACTTTTTCCACAACAGATTTGTAGGCAGAGCAACCTGTTAAGCCAAAAACATTTTTTCCCCTCTTACTACATTTCCTGTAGGGGGTTCCATGACAAAAACTGAAATTTCAACATAGGATTATACTTTGCTATCATAGGAAATGAAGCTAGAAAATCTACAGAGTTCTTGTAAAATGTTGCATTCAACAATACAGCGCCTTTAGGTTAAGGACCAGTCATTAATTCCCATGAGGCCAGCATATAGCATAGGCTTGTTTTGATTTTAGAAAAACATACTACAGGAGGAAGATTTCATAGGCTATCAGTCTTCTACCCTATCTATCTCAGTCATTACATTATATGTAAAATGAAGTTGAAAATATATTGCAATATATTATAATTTACATTTGTTTACTTAAATTAATATAATGTGTTTAACTTTATTAAACTCTCTTTTTAGCTTTCATTCCTGGACTAAAGAAAGGTATAGTAGAAATCACCACAAATCATAACCATGGTGCATGTTTCATTTTAAAATATATTGTTAATTTGTGTTTGTTTTAAGAACTTTTGGCCTTTTCACTTCTCACAAAACATTGCAATTTCAACTGTTTGCTTCAAACACGTTTTTTAGTATGTTTAAAATGAACTGATATCTAGGAAAGATATTTAGTTGGTTGGATATCTTGTATAACTGAATGCTTTTTCCAAGTTATGTGTAATTAATCTTTAGAAGTAAAATTACCATAACCCTATAATCAGTTATTTTCTAATTTACAGTGGTTACTTTCAAACTATCTATGGATTTAATTACATTTGTTTTCTTCTGATGCAGTAAACATATTCAGCATTTTGTCTGAGGAGGCATTAAGGATATAATTCTACTTTTCTATATTTTTACTTAAACTTGATCTGTAAATTATACATGTTGTGTACCTAACAAAATAATCTACGTTTACATTTTTTGTGAATTTGTAAATAATATGCATTTTCTTTGCCAAATCATAATGTATAGATTACCTATAAATATATACTAAGTTAAGATTGATAGAAAATAAATTTCTTTAAATATGAAGTTTAAGCAATCAATTAGAATGCATATAATTGTATTTTGCTGATAAAGTTTAAAAAATGCTGCAGGATATTTTGTATATTTGCACTCACTGTAAATATGAACCCATTTCTTTAACATCTACTTCATATTTGGGGATGGATCTGTCATATTGTTCCATTGCTATTTTTAAAAAGAAATTTATTTTGCTTCATACACATATTTTGAATAGTAGTTTATAGTCCATTAATATTTTGAACTAGTAGAAGTAGTACTCAAAGAATAAATCTTCCTCAGATTAGTCATAAAAATATCAATTATTATGTAAAGAACCTCAGTCTTAATCTTTATTTTGACCTATCATCAATACTAACAGCATGCTTTATTATTTTTTGGTATTTTAAATGTTTGTAAAATGTTGCTTTGGTCTCTTTTATATTGTGTGGGAGTAACTCTTTTGAGATCTTATCTAATTAGTTCTGATGCTCATTGTAAATGTTTGACTATCACCTAACTAGTGGAATTTCAAGCTAAATATCTTATTTTCCTTGAAAGTCTTGAGTATTCAATGTTTATTTGGGTAACTCAGGTGAAAGTGAATGCACTGCATGTGCTTTTTATTTTTTCTCCCTCCTTCTCTGTAGTTTTTAGGTGCCCCTAAAATTGATGTGTACTGCTCAGGAGCTACAGCTGTGTCACAGGCAAGGGGATGTGCTTGCAGCTGTGATACAAAGTCAAGGTGTTTTGATTGTAACTATTCAGGGGTATAGTGGAAGGAACATTTGAATTTGTGTTAGGACATCGTGAGTTCTAATGATAGTTCTGCACCTGACTAGATGTGTACACTTGGCCAAGTCATTTAACTTCGAGTCTCCATTTCCTCTCTCATTTAAACAATTGTAGTAATCATATTTACATTTAAGTCTCACAGAGAAGTCACGCTGCTGAAACTTGAAAATATAATAATAACAAAAAACCCCAACAAGTTGTTATTTGAGTGTGTACTATGTTCTAAACACTGTCCGTAACAATCTACAAATGTTTTTATTTTAATACTTACAAGACTTTCATTTGTAAGTTTTATTATTTTTCCCATTTTTGCAGAGGTGGAAACTGAAGCAAAGAAAGGTTAAATAGTATAGCAATTCATTTCACCATTTCCAAAGCACTATACCTGTGTAAGACATTAATATAACAGATTTTTAAAGCTTCTTCAGTACACCAATGTGTAATAATCATTACCACTAAAATCATATTTTAAATTTTACTTTAATTTACTTAGTATAGTCATAATGTAGTTAGGCTTTGACTTGAAGCTGCACTGAAACATTATAGTATCTTTTGTGCTTATATTTTATAAGTTTCATACCATGTTTTGTATAACCACTTTTCATTATCAGCTGATTTGAGTAGACTTGCTATTATTTATCTCACATAATACAATTTCTTAGGCATATTTCAGATTATTAAATGTTAGTATATAAGAGAAAAAAGCCCTCTGTGACCCTAAATATAAATTTATGAGATGAAGATTATTTATTCATTCAACTTTTCTATTGAAGGTTGACTGATTACCAGGAATGACATTATTTTCTTAAGTATAAGAAGGTAGACTCTTTCTTTCATAATAAATTAGATATGTACCTACAAGTTCTTAGTAGTAAGAGAATAGCCTCTACTTCTGGGGATGCTTTACTTTTTCCCAGGGAAGAAATTGCAAACAGAGGGTGGGACAAAAGTAGGTTTAGAGTTGTTCCTATGGAAAATAATACAATAATTAATAAATAATGATACAAAAATAAATTCTGTGTTTCACATACTCACAACTGTAAACCTACTTTTGCCCCACCCTGTATATACTTATCAATTCATTCAGAGCAAATTCTTTTGTACCTCCTCCTAAGGAAAATATACATTAACAAACATTTATAAATTAATAACTTCAGTGAATTTGTTTGCAAGTGTACTTTTTTTTTTGTACATATTTTAACATACGAGTGAGATTTTCAGCTATTGCATTTTCTGTTTTCATTGAAGTCTAAGGTTTAAGCAGTAGAATGTTAACTGGTTTGTCTATCAGCAGTACTTGTCTGTTGTCCATAGTAATGCTCCTGATTTTTGGCACATCCTTACAGTGTTTTATTAGACAACCCTTACCCTTCTGGCCCTCAGATAACTCTCAAAGATCTGTTCTTCAACTAGGTTTCAGTATTTATTGTTTGTACTCAAAGGTCAGCTGTAATTTAGAAGCTCATTACTTTGGACTTGAATTCTTGAATTTTGAGTCAGGAGAAATTAGTAGGGATGAGAGTGTGGAGGGAAAGAGGGTTGAGTTCGAAGGTTTTAGGAGAGAGACTGGCAAAATGAATGATCTCTCAGCCAAATGAGTCTCTTTACCTGTCATCATATGACTACTTATTTAATAAGAGTTTTTGAACATAAAACATAATTCACCCTTATGCATGATATATATGAAGTTTTTCATATGTCAATTAATAAGAAAGTTAATGCTTTTTCACAAAGTATTTTTTTCCCCATGGCCAGGAGTTAATGAAAATGAATGGGTAAGTTTCCAAATGACAAATTCATAGCACAGGCCATAATATTAATCCCTTCGTGCTAATTTAATATTTCCCTAGCCTGGCTGGCATGGCTCAGCCATTGAGCATTGACCTAGGATCCAGGAGATCCTGATTTGATTCCCGGTCAGGGCACAGTCCCGGGTTGCGGGCTCAATCCCCAGCAGGGGGCGTGCAGGAGGCAGCTGATCATTGACTCTCTCATCATTGATGTTTCTCACTCTCTCTCCCTTTCCTTTCCTCTCCTCTCTCTGAAATCAATAAAAATATATTAAAATAAATATTTTCCTAAATTCTCTGACCACAAAACTGAATCAACATGCAGTTTTGTTTTAGACTATTAATAGCAGACTCTAAAAATGTCATAGAACAATATTTGTGAAAGGAATTAAGTTTTATGAAGCATGTGGATATTTTAACATCTAAAATTGCCTTCTTTAGATGATATAAAATAAATGTACTCTTCCATATTCATTATATATTATACATTGACACATGGAGCTAGAGAAAAAATGTGCTTTATGATAAAATTGTATTGCTTTTTAATGTTGTTTACATAATGACGAAAAAAGAAACAAATTCTGATATCACAAAGAAGTAGACTAAGGGCAAAATTAGTATATTTTTGAGGCTATGCAGTATTGTTCAAGTTAGAAAATGGGTGTGGTACTGGCAGTGTAGTCATTCTGATAAAAAATCTTCTCAGAGCTTGGAAACAGTATATAATCTGCAAATAGAAAATGCATTCTTTAAACTGTATGTCCTGGGTTTATACTGTTTGTCTTTTCAAAACCCATGTAGGTTTTGACTTTGCTAAGTGACATATTAGTCAGCTGCTTGTTGGCAAAACACGCCTCAAACTTGAAGTATAAATGTTGTAAAGGTTCTAAATACTTATTTCTGCTACAGCTAATTAGAATAGTAATATTCATCTCATAAAGCGTAATTTTAATATGCACCACTTTTCTCTGAATTGTTTTTAAATTGTCTCTAATTGACTAACATGGCAAAAGATAAAATATTACATTTCTTTACTTACATTTGTAGATGCCATATCAAAAGTTGGGTCTAATATGAGGTGGAAATTTTTGGCTGAAATGGGCTTTTTCCCCCCATGATACACATAAAAATTGATTGTTGAAAAGGCCACTTTCTTGTTTGGTAAAATGTCAATCTAAGAATATAACCTAGGAGTCTTGAATTTCAAGTGTTTTATTATCATTGATTTTGATCTGCACTGTCAAATGAAAATATAATGAAAGACATATTTGTAATTTTAAATTGTCTAGTGAGTACACATTTAAAAAAGCAAAAACAAGCAGGTAAAATTATTTTTAGTAATATATTTTACTTAACCCAATATATCCAAAATATCATCATTCTTTCATATAATCAATATAAAAATAACTAATGAGGTATTTTAAATTTATTTTTCTAGCTAGTCTTGCAATCTGGTATGCACTTTACACATACAGCACATCTCAAGTTCAACCAGCCTCATGTTAAATGCTCAATAGCTTCATGTGTGTAGTGGCTACTATATCAGCATAGCTTTAGATCCTTCTCAAAAACCAAGAATTAATTGCCAGATTTGGTCTGCAGAGAGTGAAAGGGCCTTGGTATGTATCTGTTTGATATTATACCTTGAAGATAAACAAACAAACAAAAGTCCTTGAAGCCCTGGAATTTATGCTTGCTCATCTGAGAATATTTTCCCCCTGGCTGGTCAAAGTTCAAAGAAAAGAGAAAAACATTTGGGAAAAATACTCTACTTGATTTTTACTGCCATGAGCTATGAAAAAAAATGTGGGATGTGAAGCAGCAAAGAATTGTATAGATCAAAGTCAACACTTTTAATTGCAGACTTTGTGGAATATGTTTGAGGCTCTTAAAACCACAATTTCTTGCAGTTTGCTCCTTGAAACTCTTAAGGAGTTTTCAAGAGGAGCCCTTATATAGAATACTGATTGGTGCTATTAACATCTGTAGGCTACAGAGGCATGGGTGATTTTTGAAAGTGTATTATATAGTGTTTTATGATAGTTAGTATGTATTACTACTGGAAATGGAGCCAAAAAGCTACAAAGTTTCTATCTCCCAGTGCATATAAAATGTGGTACTTCAATTTTAAAACAATAGTGATATAATTTATTGTGTTAATGTGAATGTAAGAATCTGAATTTCTAAGAATATTAAATAAGAGCCTGTTACATCTTAAACAAATATAAAATATTTATATAATAGACATCTACATGTGGTATTCATGGTGCTAATGCTCACAGGATGTATTTCCAAGACTTACCAGCTATAACAACGATTCCAAATGGTGTTGAGTGTCAGAAAATTTAAAACATTGCTTTATTTACTTGATACTCACTTATTAGTGATTCAAAATATCACCAAACTAAAAACAGAAAACACTTTACTAGGTGATAAAATTTAATGCTTATTTAATAGAACAACATTCAAATAAATTGATAAATGCTTTATATTTTAACTACACTCAAATTTAATTATACCATGGCTTGTTTGTAAAGATGTGAAATACAGTATTTAGCTATTATTCAGAATCCAAGTGATATTTAGAAAATATATTTTCACAGTTTGCACCTTGGAGAAAGCAGCTGTTGATGCTTTACACAGTTTGAATTTACACTAGATTAACAACATTGTATTTTCTTTTCTGTAAGCAGTTGCTGCTGCTCTCCAAATGTAATAATACCCTACAGGATTAGAGGGAAGAAATAGGAAACTTTAGAGAAACCACATTAAACATATTTCAAATACATTACTCAGGCCTTCTTAAACTTTTTCTAATTTATTTAAAATCTAAAAAATAAGAATATTTTGAAAATTAACGAAAAGGGGAACAATTCTTGTCAGCAAATGTCAGAATATATAAAGCTTTAACAATAAAAACAAGACAGTAGCTATGCAGAAATTGGTAGATCAATGTGGTAAAATAAAATAGTACTGAAGCTGACCACAATGCATATCTAAAGTTAATATATGATTTACAAATAATCAAAATGAGAGATGATGCTAGAATTACTAAACAAACGGTGCTGAGAAAGTTGGCAAAGTGTTTGGGAAAATAGTATCAGTCCAAGATGTATATATAATAAATTTATAGCAGATCAAAGATATGACTATAAACCTGAGAACATACAATTTAGAAGACAATATAACCAATCAAAGACATATGCCTCATTTTAATTTTTACTTTTGAATATCTGTATAATTAGTGGAAAAACTAGTCCCGAACAGTTCTAATAGAAATATTTAGTTGCACCAATTACTGAAATTAATGTTATTAATGTGCACTATAAAAATTACTGTTACTCCCAGTTAGTTTCACAAAGAGTTTCAATTCTAGAGTAGTTCTCTTGTCATTAATTTAGACATAGCCCTTGAAAGAAAAGGTAATCATAGAAGGCAGGATGTGTAACATTAAGTAATAATTTACTCTATTTTAAATATTGATTTTGATGATAATGATAATAATCATCATCAACTTTTAATGAGCAGGTGTAAAACATTACCTATTGTTTGCATTGCAAAGCAGCAAGAGATGAAATTACTTGGGTTATTTTTTAATAGGTAGTTGCATGATTACTTCTAACAATACTTGATCCAATTGTCTCTGTATTTGTAGGTGTAGTCCTATTGTATCTTTAATGCTAAAATAGTTTGAGTGTGTGTTTCCTAAGTGTTGCACGGTCCTGTGTTTTCCTCCCAGACCTCCCTCTTACCGTCCTCTCCTTTTATTCAATAATCTTGGCAGATACCAGGCACTATACTAAGTTCCCTTCTTTCATCTGCTACTCTCTGTAATAGACAAGGGATGACAGGGGAAAAGTAGAAAGTAGAAGTAAGATAGAAGTAGAAATAGAGTTACTACTTATTCACAAATAGGTGAAAATAAGATTTTTTATATTAATATTCAGTGATATTGTATGTAGGAAAATTTGACATATTATGACTTTGCTTCAGGATAGCATAGAAATAAATCTTGAATGGGATTTCCAGAAAACACACACACAACTATATCATAATTTTCAACATTTTCTCAAAATATTCAGAGGGCAGAGGCAGATGGTATAAGCCAGAGTCCACCTAAGTGGATCTCTTTGAAATATACCCTTGCATGCCTGCTATAAGACTCCATTTCAGCTTAAAAGCCAAAATGTTATATAAGTAGCTCTATCATGAAAAAAAAATGATGTCATTGGGATTTTATTTAAAACTTTCTAAACAAAACTACTTTTATAATCACATATATTTTTCAAGCCTCTAAAGCCATAATGTAGTACCTGAAATTTAAGTGGAAAACCAAATCAATATAACTACAAAATAAACCTTATATTAAATTTATATTACTAGAAGTGTGTTTTATTATTAATTTCTACTTCAAGTAACACTTTAGTATCTTGAAGGAAATTTCTAATTTTCCTTATAAAATTTTTATTTGCATATCATAGACACATAAAATACCCAATTTGTGTAGGGTAGTTTGGTTTTACGTGTATAATTAATCACATTCTTTATCTCTGCTATATTAATTGCATAAAAAAGTTTCATGTAAAAAAAAAGGCTCATGTCTCACAGGAAATTTTATAAGGCTACTTTTGTTTATAAATATAAATTTTCTATGATATCAGTCTTCTATTGATAATCAAACAGCCTTTCAGGGTTATAGACATGATGTGGCTTTAATATGGTTTGAGCTACTTTTAGAGATTTTTCACAGGAAAGAATTTATTACTATCACTATAACTAAACTTAAATTTTAGAAAAATAAAAATCTTGGAGTACAGTTAGGAAAGGTATATTTTAAGTGTTTTTAAATTAATTAAATGGGATCAGCTATTAAAAATTTAGTCATCTAAGTGGTTCATAAATGAATTTGATAGGAATAGTCTCCAAGAATGCTAACCAATCAGGTAATAACAAAAAATTAAGCTACATTTTCTTTAAGATTTAGTTTAATCATTAAGATTTAAAAATAAAACTTAAGAGTCTCATGAATAACCCAGGTAAATCAAACCAAATACCATTTTCCCTTCAATGGTTCTGAAGAAAAGACCATGTCAGACTTATTTGTGTTTGTTTTAAATAAGCAGGCAGGTAGAAAACTGGGAGAAATGCTTTTGGAATTATGTCTCAGTAGCTGCTAACTAACTCTTGAATATTTATTTGGCTATTAGATTTGGATATATTCTTGGCTATATAGATATAGATGATATAGATACAGATAAATGGATACAAATTTTATCAATCTTTTCAAGAGTTGCATACCCTGTTTTAAAGTCAATTTATTAACGGGCTTCCAATGAATATTTGTGATCAACATTTTAAATAGCATTTAGCCCGGCGACTGTGGCTCAGCGGTTGAGCATCAACCCCTGATCCAGGAGTTCGAGGTTCGATTCCCGGTCAGGGCACATGCCTGGGTTGCAGGCTTGATCCCCAGCAGGGGGCATGCAGGAGGGAGCCGATCAATGACTCTCTCAGCATTGATGTTTCTCTCTCTCTCTCTCTCCCTCTCTCTGAAATCAATAAAACAAATTTAAATAGCATTTAAATTTTTAGTACAACAATCAAGCAGATTAGAGCTACTTTTCACTTGTATTAATTACTTATTAATGCTGTACCAAATGATCACCATCTTATTATCTTTAAACAGCATAAATTTATTATTTTACAGTTCTTGAGGGCAGAAGTCCAAAATACATTCCACTCATATAAAATCAAGGCATCCGTTAGACTGTGTTGCATTCTGGAAGCTCTAAAGGAGAATCCATTTTCTTGCCTTTGCCCAGTTTTTAGAGATTGCCAGAATTCTTGGCTCATGACCCTTTTCTATTTTCAAAGCCAACAGAGGTTGGTTGAATTTTTCTCATGATGTCATCTTTCTGGCTTTGACTTTTCCCTCCCTCTTCTGCATGTAAGGACCTTTGTAACTACATTGGGTCCCCTGGGATAACCCAGGACAGTTTCCTTATTTTAAGATAATTTGTTCAGCAATATTAGTTCCACCCACAATTTTACTTCCCTCTTGTCATGTAGCATAACATATATAGATCCCAAGGATTAGAATTTAAATGCCTTGGAGGTAGGGAACATTATTCTACCTACCATGCTACCCTTTACTCTTTGAAAACCAACTTTTAGTGAGATAACCATGCTTTAAAGTTGTCCAAACAAATTTTTAATAAAAGAATTTTAATAACTTTGACCTTTGAGATATATCTAAAAAAGCCAAAAATTATCTTGTAAATTGGGGTGATTTCTGACATTCCAGGTTCATTCAGGTTTTTAGGATATTAAATCCTGATCAATTTTAAATGACTTGCTGTAAATTATGTCCTTGCTTTTGCAATTCAAATTACAGATAAACATTCATCTTTCTCCTTAGCAAAGACTCATTTAGCCTCTTAAAATCTGTTTTCTCATTTGTGAAATATAAATACCAGTAGCAAATACCTCATACAGTGTGGTGAGGATATAATGAATTAATGCATCAAAGAACTTAGCAACATCCTTTGAACACTATAGGTGTTCAATATTGTGCTAATATAAACATAAAATTATTATTTTCCTCCTACTATTACTTTTCTACATGCAAGTTTTATGGGATGCCTGCTTAACCATTAGGCAAAATTCATTTTATTGTATTTTCCCCCAAATATAAATAAAAAGGTGCCTTGTGTTTCATTAATCCATGAAATATTTTTCTATGAATTTAAAAAATAAAGCTGGATGTGTAATTCTGTTTTTTAACCATTGTCAGTATTTTTAGACATATATACCTTAAGTTAAAAATCAGAAGAGATAATTATTAATGATTTTATCAAATAAACTTATAACTGTTCAATAAGTTTTGAACCCTCTAGTCTCCCTAACTGTAAACAATTTGGCTTTTAACTTTAACCAAGCTAACTTCCCTTTTAACTCAATTTGTGTCTAACTCTAAAGATGATAAGTCAGGTAGCAGGGTTTAAATTGCATAGATTTGCATATTTTAAAATCTAAGTGATGTCTTAATGGAAATTATTACATATATGCATGTAAATCTATGGTTATACTATCTCTCGTACCCATGTATGTTTTATCAAAATTATAGGGACTTTCTTCTTTTATTGTTTTTTATAGTCTCCAAGCTTTTATGTGTATAGACTCCTTATAAATAGTCTCAACTTGATTGTTAGTTATACAGAAGAGTATCATTTTAAGAAACAGGCAGCAACATTTGCATTTTAACATCCATGGGAATGCTATATTGTGTCTAAATTAAGAACTTGACACTAAACATTAAACATAGCACTTCCTTTCTTATCTCATCCTTTGATATTTTTTAGTGTATGAGGTGCGTCAAGGAAAAATGTGGAAAATGTAAATTAATTGTCTTTTTTTACCCTTCAATGCTAATTAGGGTATTTATTAAATTCCCTGAAGTCATATGACACACAGCTAAACTCAAACTAAATTATCTGGCTCTTGTAGGCTTTATGTATGACATTATGATAATCCAAAATCTGTTCTATAGAAAAATGACAAGATGAATTTATAAATTAACACTGACACATGGATTACCATAATTTCAAAAAGACAAAGAGAATCGTTACTATGATGGCACGTGCCTTGTTTGACATTCTTTGCAGCTAAACGATTCATTACTTTTTACACAGACTATAGTCAGAGGGAGTGAAGGATTACTGGGAAAATGGCATTTTTCTCAATGCTTTGGAGTTTGAATGGTTCAGCAAAGACAAAGTTCCTGAAGTGGAGAATGCGGCTGTCGCCACTTGACCAACAGATTGCACCTTGGCATCAGAAAAATTTGTCTCAGCCTTTCACATGCACTGCAGGTATTACTTTTTAACGATCACAATGCCTATGAACAACTTTGCATTGAAGGCAGGATGTGAATATATCAACAGAAAAATAGCTCTTCCAGACCCTAATATCCCGACCTATAGTTCATGAGGGCTCAGAACGCTGAGGAGCCCATCATGCACTGCAAATAAGCTCTATATTCTTGCAGTTATATAAAGTTTCAATTTAATTCACATAACTGATATATTTTTGTGTTGTATATTATACAATTTATTTTATTTATAAAATCATATCCAATATATTCCTAAAATTTATCACTCCAGATTCTAACACAATGATATTGCCTCTTAGATTCTGTACTTTGATGGTGCTACACATTTAACAGGAATATGCTTCATCATGGAAGGGGGAGAACATGAGATGAAAACATTTTTATCATGTATATATTATATTTTCATATCAAAAGCCACATTTTACTATTTATAATTTTACCACTGATATAATAATTTTGTATTTGTTTAATTCAATGATTTGTAAATTGGAAATGTAATAGTCACATGTATTATATTTCTACTAGTTATTATTGTGAAACTTGTTTATTATTTTGGAATAATTTTTACTCAAAGAAAATCTGTAAAGATAATGATTATTATCAGCCACAGTGTGCCCATGTGGCTGTCACCCAGGCTACCCTGATGTTAACATCTGACATAATTAACATACATTTATTAAAACTAAGAAATCAACACTGCTAAAAAGCAACTAAACTATAGACACTATTCAAATTAAACCAGTTTTCCCAATAATGCTCTTTTATCCAGGATATAATCAAGGATAGCACATTGCATTTAGTTATCATGTTTCCTTTTGTCTTTTCCAATCTGCGACAATCTCTTGTGAACTTAACAATTTCGAGGTGTACTGGTCTGGTTTTTCTAGACTGTCCATCCATTTGTGTTTTTCTGATATCTGTCTTATGATTAGGTTGTGGTTATGGGTTCTAGGGAAGAATAACACTGCTGAAATGCCTGTTTTTGTCACATTATATCAGGGAGTACATGATATCCATATGACATCACTGTTGTTACTACCTTTGAACTCTTGCTTAAGGTGGTTTCTGCCAAGTTTGCAAAGTTGCACTTTTTCCCTTTTCATATTGAATTCTTCAGAAGTGAGTCTATAAGACAGACAGATAGGTAGATGATAGATAGATAGATGATAGATAGAGATGATGATAGATAGATGATAGATAGATAGATAGATAGATAGATAGATAGATAGATAGATAGATAGATAGATAGATAGATAGATAATAGATAGATGATAGATAGATAGATAGATAGATGATAGATAGATAGATAGATAGATAGATAGAGAGATAGAGAGATAGAGAGATAGATAGATGATAGATAGATGATAGATAGATAGATGATAGATGATAGATGATAGATAGATAGATAGATAGATAGATAGATAGATAGATAGATGATAGATAGATAGATGATAGATAGATAGATGATAGATAGATGATAGATAGATGATAGATAGATGATAGATAGATAGATAGATAGATAGATAGATGATAGATAGATAGATAGATGATAGATAGATAGATGATAGATAGATGATAGATAGATGATAGATAGATGATAGATAGATAGATAGATAGATAGATAGATAGATAGATAGATGATAGATAGATGATAGATAGATAGATAGATGATAGATAGATAGATATAGATAGATAGATATAGATAGATATAGATAGATAGATATAGATAGATAGATATAGATAGATAGATGATAGATATAGATAGATGATAGATAAATAGATATAGATAGATAGATGATAGATGATGATAGATTGATAGATAGATAGATAGATAGATGATAGATAGATAGATAGATAGATTGATAGATGATAGATAGATTAGATAGATAGATGATAGATAGATAGATGATAGATAGATAGATAGATGATAGATAGATAGATAGATAGATAGATAGATAGATAGATAGATAGATAGATAGATGATAGATAGATGATAGATAGATGATAGATAGATGATAGATGATAGATAGATGATAGGTGATAGATAGATAGATAGATAGATAGATAGATAGATAGATAGATAGATATAGATAGATAGATAGATGATAGATAGATAGATAGATAGATGATAGATATAGATAGATAGATGATAGATATAGATAGATAGATGATAGATAGATATAGATAGATAGATGATAGATAGATAGATGATAGATAGATAGATGATAGATAGATAGATAGATATAGATAGATAGATAGATAGATGATAGATGATAGATGATGATAGATAGATGATAGATGATAGATAAATGATAGATAGATGATATATAAATACATGATAGATGATAGATAGATATAGATATAGATAGATATAGATATAGATATAGATATAGATATAGATATAGATATAGATATAGATATAGATATAGATATAGATATAGATATAGATAGATAGATGATGATAGATGATAAATAGATGATAGATAGATTATAGATGATGATAGATAGATGATAGGTAGATAGATGATAGATAGATATAGATAGATGATAGATGATAGAGACATAAATTTTAGCGGCTTCACAGGGATATAATTTACATACTATGAAATTTACTCATTTCAAATATTCAATGCATGGCTTTTAGTATATTCATAGTTATGCAATCATCACCACAGTCTAACTTTAGAACATTTTCCTCACACCAGAAAGAAACCCTATACCTATTAGCATTCATCCCTAGTTACTCCATTCCACCTCCCCTTGCTATAGACAACAATTAATCTACTTCTGTCTCTATTGATTTGCCTATTCTGGACATTTAACAAAATGAAATGATTTATTTGGAATCTTCAGTTACTGTCTTCCTTTAATTCGCATAATATATTCAAGTTTCATCCCCATTATAGCATATATATCACTATTTTAATTCCTGTGTTATGTTTCAATTGTGGCAAAAAACACATGACATAAAATATATCATCTTAACCATTCTAAGTATACAGTTCAGTAGAGTTTTATTGATGAATAATATCTTATTGTATCAATATGCCACATATTGTTTAGCCGTTCACATTTGATGGACATTTGTTTTTCCCACTTTTTGGCTATTATGAATAATGCTGCTATCATTATTTTTGTGTGGACATATGTTTTCAATTCTTTGTTATATACATTGTCTTTTTTATAATGACCACCATAGTGGGTATGAAGCAATATCTCATGATTTTGATTTGAATTTTCCTAATCACTAATAATGTTGAGCATCTTTTTATGTGCTTTTTGGCCATTCATATATTTTATCTGTATAAATGTCTTGTCAAATCCTTTGCCCATTTTTAATTGGGCTGTCTGCCTGTTAATTTTTGAGTGGTAAGAATTTTCTGTATATTCTGCATACATTCCCTTATCAGATATTTGAATTGCAAATACTTTGTACCAGTATATAGCTTATTGTTTCCATCTTTTTAATAAGATTTTTAATCCTTTTAATAGGGCTTTTTTTTGCTTTTTTTTAAAGTTTGTTATTGATTTCAGAGAGAGGAAAGGAGAGGGAGAGAGAGAAAGAAACATCAATAATGAGAGAGTCATTGATTGGCTGCCTCCTGCACGCCCCCTGCTGGGGATCGAGCCCGCAACCCGGGCATGTGCCCTGACCGGGAATTGAACCGCAATCTCCTGGATTCTAGGTCGATGCTCAACCGCTGAGCCACACCAGCTGGCCCATAGGGCTTTTCTTAAAACAAAGTTTTTAAATTTGATAGAGTCCAATTTTTCTTGTTGTTTGTACTTTTGGTGACACATCTAAGAAATCATTGCCAAATTCAAGTCACAATTTGCTCCAACATTTTATTCTAAGAGATATATAGGATATAGGTTTAGGTCTTAAGTTTAATTCTATAATATACTTTGAGTTAATTTTGCATATGATGTGAGTTAGCGGTCCATTTTCATAATTTTGTATGTGGATATCTAGCAGAATTTGTTGAAAAGACTATCCCACTCCCATCATTGAATTGTATTGGCATAACATACTTTACAATATATTAATAGGTTAAATTCCTTAAAATCTACTGAATTCTATCAAAACTTTTTATTGGTCAGTTGTACCATTTTGAGGCTTAGAATATTGGACTTGAAAGGCAAATGAGTTGGACAGGGACATGAAAATGTGTACACAAATAAGAGGGTCACATTGCTCTAAAAACAATTAGTACTGAACAATTATCCCACTTGATACTATGGGGGGGTTTTGCAGGAAGGGACTCAGTGATTTTCGGTAAGATATTCAACTGGCAACCTGTAGTGACATTAAGAGAAACTGAATGTACTGCGTGACCCAACCAACCTCAAAATCAGGAATTGTATTTGTTTCCTTTTGCTCTGTTCTTCTTTTTCCTGACTAGATCACTAACACATTCCAGCTTTCTATACAGTGTTAGAATACCTAAGATTTTGTAACACCTCCTATCTGTCAGGAACATTGCTATATGATTTACATAATCCCATGTTCTGAATATATGAATACTACATTTTCTTAAAGTATAAGGTAGTAGATATAGAGCATTTAACAAAACTATATAATATTATCTATTAATTTTCACTGTATCAACCCTATATTAGTAGTAAAATTACAACTCTGATTTATGGAGGTAATTTGATATTTGCTAGATAATGCCACTTGCTATTTGCCTCTGGAACAAGTCACTTAATTTCTTTGTGCCTCCAGGCTTTAAGTAGCAATCTGACAGCTTAAACCCAGCCAACCTTATTATAAACCCCTTTCCCATTCTATTATATGCTCTCAAAGATACAATAAATGATAGAATATAAATAATGTAATAATTTTCAATGCATTTTCTAAAAAATGTGTGCACACTTTAAAAATTATTTCATATTATTTTTAATTAAGAAATTCTAGATTCTATGTCATATCATACAGAATGAGAACTGTGTTTGAATAAATATAAGTACACATATGCAAGGTTATAAATACATTTGATACTGACATTTTATTATTGTCTATAGCTTGAGAAACAACAGACTGGGTTATTTTTACTGTTTCTATTTTGTGGTTCCCTCTAAACTCATATGCCAAGTATCTATGGATATTCTGAGTCAGAGTTAGAAGGGTGGGTTAGATGACTACATTACACGAAGCCATATCACAAGTGGGTGTCAATTTGGAAATGTTCTGAGCTGAAAGTAGCACCACAGTTCTTTGGACATATAATGAGAGCATGGGCAACAAGTATCTCGCAGGAACTATAATTAAAATCTGTGGGTGGGTCGAGGGAAAGGGAGGTGTGAAGACACATCACTGGAAAACCGAGATACAGTTAGAAGTAGTTCTTTTTGTTATCAGAAGTTATCCCTATCATCAAAATGTGCAGTTAATGGTTTTAGAAATGAATCTGCTCGAGATTGCAAGAGAGCCCCATCTATAGATCATTTAGACTACACTTCTGAATACTTTATAAATTAAATGCTATTCACATTTTATAACAGCATATTTTTCACAAGAATGTATAACTAAATATTTAGGTACTCTAATTCTATTTTACCAGAATATGATTGAGTAAGCATTTATGTACATATTTTTATTCATTTTGTTTTCCTCAGTAACATGAACTTTGACTACCCCTAAAATTTTTATTTTTTTTAAATTTTGAAATTTGACTTAGATAGAAAAATAGAGCTTTTAACTTTTAAGAGATGGTAAATTCATATGATATTAATTTTATTTAGTGTTTAGAAGAGGGTGGTTTTCTTCATCCCTTTATTGTTATTTATTTGATTTTTTTCAGAGTGGTATGGAGTAGCTGAATGTCACAGAGTGCCCGAATGTGCATAACAAGTGATAGCTTCCCTTGGCTTTTTGGGAAAATATCTCTTGTTAAGAGTTTATTGATGATCAGCCCTAAATAATGTCTTTTTTCAGTTACAGCACCATATAAGTCATGATCCACTTAAAAATAATTTCATTTATATATCAGATCTATCAGGGAAATTGACATTTAGAAATTTTCATGAAATCGGTCTGCATTACTTTGTCTAACTCGTTATCCTTGTAAAAAGCCAATAGATATGATAAACTCTAGGAAACATACAATTAATTAGAAAGTCAAACTCCTTGTAGCTATAGCCTCATCCCTGTGCATAATAAGCATCAGTTAAATTTAAATCCCTCTCCTCAGAAAACAGAGCTTATCTTTATTTTATTCATTCATAATCTACTTCATAAGAAAATGACTTCTTCATAACAGAGAGTTGGTTTAAACATTCAAGCAATATTTTGCATTTGACATGTTGCTTACAAATCAAAGGGTCTATTTCAGTGTGCAGTTATTTCTGATTTTGTATTATTTCTGCTAGAGAATGTGAACTGCTGAGGGTGCAGCGGCGTGGCAGTGTAATATGTAACTGTATCCCTCTGAGCATTGCTGCTTCAAGAATGCATATGGTTCAATGGAAAGAACAATAAAGTAGACTTCAGAGGTCACAGCCATGTCCAGTGATTAGCATTCAAGTGCTGAATGATGAGCCTGTTTTTTACTTGTAAAAAGTAATGTATAAGCCACAAAGCACCGTTAAAACATAAGGAATTAGAAATAATGGATATAAAAATATTAATCATTTGCTAAACAAGATTCCACTGTGCCCAGGTACCAAAAGGGATCTTCATATTAATATCTGTTTTGTTTCTTTTCCATGCCCTGAATGGTGATTATCAGTTTTCCTTAAGATGAGAATTACATTACTGTGTCTTGGATGATAACCTATGTTGAGGAACTTTATTTTCATTCATATGTAGGCTTTATCTATGTGGTATCAAATTAGTATTTCAGACTTTCAATAACTGGAGTTAAGGTGATGGATCTCAACTTTAGTTGGCTTTTCTCTTGTCTTAGCTTTCACAAAGTCAGAGTGATGTAACTACAATACTATTTTACAGTTTTTGTACACTTCCTTTTCTCATTGACTAATAAAGTTCAACTTTGGACTATCAAACTTCTAAGATTAATAAAGTTCAAAACTTGGAATATGTTGTATTGATACACATAAAGATAATATACATGAGAGAAATTCCATAAGTTTTCATAAGTTAGTACTTTAAAATATATCACTATATAAAATGAAGAAGGGACATTATATAAAACACCAACATGTATATAATTTAAGATTTATTTTAGATGAGTACACTTGGATCATATTAAAACTGCTCAATTTTCATCAAAGGCCAATATAAATTTTCAACTTAAAAATGGTTAATACATATTTATTTGTAAAATTAGCACTGAGATTTTTCAAATGAAATAAGTTTTTGGAGTTATTTTCTAATTATTATAATAGTAAAAATTATAAATATTGTAGGCAGTCATATTTGGAGTGTTTTTATTGGTCATATGCCTAAAATTATTAAGACTATATAAAAAAGATAACTGACATAAACATATAGCAGTGCATTTATCCCCCAACATTAATGATTAATGATAGTGACCTAGGAAAAGTTCAGGAAGTCATTACCTATTATGTTGAAAATGCTCATTTTTTTTACTTATCATAAGAAGCACATTTACAATGAAGATTTTATCTCTAATAATAAAAAGTGTTAATATTATAACAAGATGAAACAAATATAAATTTTCTTTATAAATGCAATAAAATATTAAACTATTTTTTTAATCCTCACCCGAGGTTATGTTCTTATTGACTTTTTTTACTCTTAAAGAGGAATGGAGGGGGGTTGGAGAAAAACATCAATCAGTTGCCTGCAACCAGGGTATGTGCCCTGAACAGAAATTGAACCCTTGACCTTTTGATGTACAAGACAATGCTCTAACCAACTGAGCCACCTGGCCAGGGCTGAAACTATTTTTAAGGCCTGAAGAACATGGGTCAATTCATTATTTTTAATAATCAATAAAATTTTAACAACTTGCCATAATAGGTAATATTATATTTCCCTAAGATATAAACTTGCCTAGCAATAGAAAGATTGATGAAATGATCAGTAATGTTAAACTTAGAAGAAACGTTTATTATGAGAGAAGAAAGTCTTGTAGTTCTTGAAACCCATTTTTTTCTGTCAACAGTACAAAGATGGAAAATATGTAAAAAGCCTTATTATTCCGTTAAATGTAGAGCTGAAAGACTTTTCAGTCTGCCTTTTGAATTAGCAAGTACAAATTGAGTACTTTGATACCACCCTGTCAAAGAGTCAGACAAGAGGATTTGGGTAACTTTATTAAAATTGGGTTGGATGGAGAGTCTGCATGCTAATTCTTTATGTAATAAAACACAAAGTAAAAGCTTGTCTTTTGAGATTGCTTTTTCCTTGTTCTAGATTACCGAACTGAAAAATACTGTCGGAATGCAGAACATAGTTTAGAGATCAAGTGTTAACTGTCTCGATGCATTTTCACCGGTTTAAAAACAAAGAAAATTAAGTCTTTGAATTGTTATTATTATTAAGTAAAGTGACATTGATTTCCCCAATATGCAACGGATAAGAAAATTTAAATTACATACTTTAACTGTTGATTAGATGTGGAGATGGAGAAGATACACTTGTCCATATATTCATATATACTAATTTTGTGTCATTGAATGGCACAAAAGACATTATATTTAACATGGCAAATATTGTAAGTTTATAGAAATGTTATTTATAAGTCTCTCCACTTAGTAAAGTCTTTCATAAAAATAATTCTGTATAAATGCATTAAATAATGACACTTATGACCTATTTATCTCCTATTAATCCTCATAGTTCAAAACTAATAGCTTTTATTCCTCAGGAAATGTGGGAGAGTACTATGATAAAACTAGTGTTTTCAAAACAAATGTCATATCATAAACACTCACTATATATTAAGTAATCCTTGCAATATATGAAGACAGAATTGTAAAAGCTAAAGATTATGGGCATATTATGCAAAGCTAAAATGTAAAGTGACTCTTATTCCAAGTTAATTCAAGTATCTGTATACTCCTATATTAAAGTTTTTAAATGTATCTTTATTGTTGAAAGTATTACAGGTGTCCCCCTTTTCCCCCATTGACCCCCCCCCCGCCCGCTCCTGCTCCACCCCAGGCCTTCACCGCGCTATTGTCTGTGTCCATGGGTTATGCATATATGCATATATACTAATTTTAGCCAGTGTGTTCCAAACCCAATTACATCATACTCATAGTTCATTTATTATTTTTGCCCTACTCATTCCACTTTTTTCTTGGGGAACTATTTTGCTTGTGCAAATATATTAATATGAGCAAAGAAATATACCAAATATTTCTTATTTCTTATTATTTTTCATACAATTAAGTGCACAAATTGAAAATAACCTTTTTAGCGTGTGTCTTTAAGTGATAGTAAGATCATCATCATATCGAAAAGGATTTTAATATATCCTCTTAGAGATACTGTACTGCAGTTTTCCAACTGTCGTATAATCTGGTGTTAAGTATTAAATTGAAGTATTACATTGTGAAGCCTTAGAACTTTGTATGATTGTGGATAGAGTGCTTTTCCTTCGCAAAGCTTTAGTGACATGATGAATACATAGTTTTTTCACTTCCAAGAAATATGTTTTCTACTTTTTTGTTTAACTTGAACTTTTAAAAAATGCAACTTCCTAATTTGGTTAGTGTAGTAAACATTTTGGAAAGGATATAAGAAAGAAAAGATTGCAGAGATACTGCTTAATGTTGTTAACTTTTCTGCCCTTACAGATCTATGACTCAGATCCTGTTTATTTAGTGAATATCTCTGGCTACCATTACCAGAGAATATCTTTAAAGACAGATAGTGCCCATCCTAACTTTCTACAGATTCTAAAACAATTCCAGACTGTTTTATAATGTTACACTTATTTACCTAATAATGACCCAAAATGAAAAGAAAAAAACCTACATTTCTAGGTATAGCCCTTTTCACAAGTCACAGAAAAGGGATAAGGGAGAATTACTAAAACTTGTTAATAGTGATAAGACCATCATGATTTTTGATTTTTTCTTTCTCTCTCTTCAAGCTCCTATGGGCAAATTTAAGAGTTAATATCTAGGCCTGTATTGCCTACTATGGTAACCACTAGCAACATGTGGCTACTGAATCCTTGCAGTGTGGCTAGCCCACATTGATATGTTCTCTAAGTGTAAAATATATATGAGATTTTAAAGACATAGTGCTAAAATTGTAAAATACCTTATTAATAATTTTATGTTGATTACATGTTGAAATGATATTTTAGATATATCATGTTAAAGAAAGTATATTAAAATTAATTTCACCCGTTTCTTTTTACTTTTTTAATGGGGCTACAAGGCAATTCTAAATTAAATACATGGCTTTTATCTGTGTCTCTCATAGATTTGTTTACAATGCTGTTGTAGAGGAAAGGAGTATGTTACTGAGGACTTACTGATTAGAAGCAGGTGACACTACAAAAACTGAGTCCCAGAAACTATGTGATCTCCCTGAGGTCTCACAGTTAGAGCTGTATTTAGAGGAAAAGGGCGCTTATTGATCTTTCTTTTATATAATAATTTATTTTTAAAAAATACAATAGAGGAAGCATCTTTTACAGATATTTCTGAACTTAAAACTCCACTTGATAGATGCTGCTTGTGCTGCATCTGTAAATGTAGACTCAGAAACATGAGTAGCAGAGTTGCATGCCTTTCCCACTCTTGAACCTTATGCTCAATACCGTATGCATTTATCTTTTAAAATATATTTCCTTGCTGCAGTGGCAATACATTTAGTTTTCTCTGTAGACTTGACATGAGATGTGTTTTTTGACATCTCTCTTGACTTGAAGATATTTTTAATGTCACATTGGTCCAGGATATTTTACAGTAAAGGAGGTTGCAGGTCTGTGATGAGGGTAGGTTGAGTTAGACATTATTTATACTACTGTACTCTACAACCAGCTTGACAGTTTTTCTAGGATATTATTTTCCAAGTCTTCTTCAGTGCCTGAAAAAAAAAGTTGGCATGCTTGAGGGTGCCTTCTTGTGGCCCCCTGCTTGTTCCTTGTATGTGAAATTCAGGAAGCAGCTGCTCAGAGAAGAGACCTTCATAGATTTCCAGATACTGTCTTTATGAAATTTCTCCTCAGTGGCAGCCATATTCAGATGATCTGAAAGTATTAATAACTGTACCTCTGAAAACTATTTCAAAAGAAGCAACTTGGCCCCAATAATTTTTTCTGGTCCTCATCTTTTTCTTAGGAACTCACTTTGATTTCTTCTCTTGTTTCCCACCACCACTCACATTTAGCAATGTAAATATGTACATAATCAAAGAATGAACCTTCAAATGTAACAGATGCAATTAATATTTGATTCTACTGAAAAGTAGAACTGAAATTTGATTTTAAATTGAAATAAAAAGTTGACAGTAATTGTCTCTGGGTGGTGGGACTATGGGTATTTTTCCCCCCTTCCTTCTACTTTTCATTCCCCACCCCCCAGCATATCTTACCAGATTTTCACTAATGATAGTCACTGGGATGTTTAGTTACCATTATGACCTAGATTTTTACAAGTTATGTAAGAATTTCATTTTCTATAATCTTTTAGTGTGCATTTATCTAACGCGGGGTTTCTAACTCTTGGCACAATTAGCATTTTGGGCTGGATAATTCTTTGTTGTCGGTGGCTGTCCTGTATATTGTAGCATGTTAAGCAGCATCCCAGGCCTCTATTTATCAAGTGATGCCAATAGCAAACCCACACTCACCCTGAGTTGTGACAACCAAGAGTGTATCTAGACAGTACCACATCTCACTGCTGAGATCATTGATCAAATACCTTTCTCATCTTGTATTTGAGCTAATACAAGAGAATAACAGTTTTCTAATAATTAGTTATAAAATATAAAGTATTTTAGTATTTAATTATGCCATGTTATTCTGTACACAGAAAAAAAATAGCAAAGAAAGGTAAGATTTTTTAGTGTTTGATGTTTATAAATGGTATTTATTATAAAAAAAGAGTATGCTTTTCAGTTCAGCGATAGTCCCATTAGCACTCTGACATTGTCAGGCATCATGGTAGGACCTCAGGTTCAGAAATTAGTATATTGCAATAAATGATTCTAGGAGAGATTTAGATACAAAATAGATTATTTCAATATAATATGTTAAGTGAAGATATAGTTATGGAAACTGTTTTCCATCACCTAGAAATAAGATTCTTTTTGACTCCTATGAATTTACACGTTTCTCTCAGGACCTTTAATATTGGCAAACTAATGATGTGTATGCACCACTGCAGGGATACTTCATCCTTCAGTGAACACCCTGTAATAATGTGATTGCATTACCTTCCAATTAATCTCAAATCCTGAATAGCAGTAAGGGGCAGACTTGGTTAACGTATTGTTAGAACCATATCACATAACCATCTTCTTGGTTAAGCCCTTAGCATCAGCAGCTTCTTTTTTTGTTTGTTTTTTTAAAATATTACAGGTGTCCCTTTTTCTCCCCAATGACCCATTCCACCCCATCCCATCCCCCTCCCCAGTCCCTCTCCCCACCATTGTTCATGTCCTTGGGTTGTGCATATACGCATATAAATTATTTGATTACTCTCTCCCCCTCCACCCACCCACCCTCTTCCATCCCTCTGACATTCATCAGTCTGTTCATTTACACCATGGGATACTACGCAGCTGTAAAGAAGAAGAATCTCATACCCTTTGGGACAGTATGGATGGACCTGGAGAAAATTATGCTAAGTGAAATAAGCCAGGCAGAGAAAGAAAAACATCACATGGTCTCACTTATATGTGGAATCTAAAGAACTTAATAAACAGATGAAAAGAATAGCAGCTTCTTTTTAAGGTGTGAGAGCCTCTGCAGATTGTAAGAAATGGCAGGAGGAGTCTATTCTTGGGAAAGCTCTCTTTAGTGTCTTGAATAATAGCAGAGGAATTTCTTTCTAAAATCACTTGAATGTAAGTTCATTAGGATGTAAGGTCGGTGACATCAGAGGTTTTGTCTGCATTGCTCACTGATTTTTCCCGAATGCCTGTAACAATAGAAGCTTTTCAATAAGTACTTGTCCAGTGGGTTTTCGCTCAGGTGGAGCAATCATTTGTCTATTCCTTCAGTAGAGTGCAATTATTCTAGGTGTCCTACAGACATACGCAAGACCCACTCATTATAAACAAGGTTGAGTTCCTCTTATTTCGCTACTTAACTACCAGAAATCTTAATTGCTAGCCTCAGGCAGGCTTGAAGAAGCTATTGTTTGTAGTTCAAAATTTATGTTCAGAATAGCTTCAATGTGGGGTGCAAAAAACCCAAATCAGTCTAAATCTAGATATATCAGAATCTTAAAAATTCTGTAAAAATTTGTACAAATTCTGTACAAATTCTGATCTGCAGGTTCACATGCCATGATATATGGATTCCCCTAAATTCTCTCTTCATGTGGACAGGAAGGGAAGAAAGAATAAGCATGGGTGGTATGACCAATGTTTAAGATGGTGATTTGGAATAATTAATTCTAGCTCAACTTTCCGGAAAGGGACACCTGCAGCTCTGTGGCGATAATTTTTTTAAATATCTTTATTGACTTCAGAGAGAGGGAGGGGAGGGAGAGGGAGAGAGAGAGATAGAGATATCAATGATGAGAGTCATTGATGGGCTGCCTCCTGCATGCCCCCCTACTGGAGATCGAACCACAATCTTCTGGATGATAGGTCGATGCTCAACCACTGAGCCATGCTGGCTGGGCTGCGGCGATGATTTTATACACAAGCTAATTTGTATCTGTTCCAAAAGTCTAGATGAACCCAGATCTGGAATGTGGACACACGGCCACCTCCAACGAGCATTATGAATTATGTGCTGTCCAATAGCATAGTTTTATATCCAAACTGATTATTTAACTTTGATTAGGACTTCTAACCTATAAACATCAGCAATGGATTAATTTAAATTTTAGCATTACAATACATTATCATTTATTATTAGTATAGTTATGGTGGTGTTATACCACTATAAATATAAATGTAAATGAGGAGTTTCACTCACTTTTGGGCTTTACTGTATTACTCCTATGTCTGAAGAAATAAAGGTATGGTGATACAATGGCCAGCACAGGTAATGCCCAAGTAAGGCTTGGGAAAGACAATGGCTTCTTAGGGTCCTCCACCCTGAAATCCAGACACATTCACAATTGCATGTTCATTTACTACAGAATACATTTGTCCCTTATCCCTTCTCTCACAAGGTTTATTTTCTTCTTGGTCAGAATCAAATTTTGTTAGTTTACTTAGGCAATTTCTATAGGTAGCTCCACTCCTCCCCTTTTTACCCCCTTCAGATACTCATAGAGCTAAACTGAGGATGGAATAATATACCTCTGTCTGACTTCCTTATGTTCTTGCTATTAAAAATATTTTCAACAATGTATATCTCCATCCACTTAATCTCTAACTCTGGCCCATTTCATTTATTGAAATAACAGGAATTATGCCACAGAATTATATCTATATCTACATATCTATATCTATATCTATCTATCTATATCTATATTTATCTATATATGTATATACACACACACATATATATAAAATTTCCATTCTTAAAATCACTAATATTCTCATACAAGCTGCCATACTAAACAAGGTGATCTTATTTGAAGTCAATATGCATTAATTACAGCATGTTATTTTTAACATCTATAATTCTGTAATAATAATTAAAATACTGTTATAATACCAGTTAACATAATAACATAATAGCTTTTGCAAATGAAATTGATCTTCAAGGTAGACAGATATAGTAACAACTTTGTGAGAATGGTAAAGCAATGCCAATTCTTGGACTGCACAAAAGTAGAAAAAGGTTTTGCTGATACATAAACATAACATTCTTTAGAACTGATACTAGTAAATGAAATGATAATCAGTACATTCTCGGTGCTTCTGATGCTAAGAACTTGTACAAAAGAGATTGGAGAGCTCCTTGTCCTCAAAACGTAACAAAAGTATCAGAAACAAATTGTTAGAGAAGAAAGGACATGGATTACCTTTAAAGTAGTAATTTAATCATGTGCTTTATAGCAAAAAAAAAAAAAAAAAAGTCAAATATAATTTGCATTACCTAAACTTTTGTAGATCTATTTTCCTCCAAATATCTTTATCTCATATACTCTGGGATATTTTTTCTCTTTGCATTTATCTTGATGAAGTGGTCAGGTTTATGTTGGAAGTAGGCATTTACAATTAACAAAATCTACAGTGTGAAGATGTATGCAGACTGAAATTATACACTTCTAGGAAGTAAAATGTTACATTCCATTTCAATGATCATGAAAGATATGTCTATGTATTTATAATAAATCTGTCACCAATATAAATTAAGCTACATTTCACAAAGAGGGGCCCCCAAAGACCATGATTCTCTATTAAGTGCACAGAACCGAAATGGCATGTCCAATGGAACTGAACTTATGTGCCCTATCTCACCAACACGCTTGCCCTGGAGGCCTTATTCCAGGAGAGAGACAGAAATTCAGTCTTCATTGAGCCTTTCACTCTTTGGCACATTTACTGAAATGACAACTAGGAGAGAAATTAATGATGATGATTTTTGATGCATAGTCTTAGGGAATTCTAAGCTGGGAATTTTGACAGTTGAATGACTGTAATTAACTACAAAATATCAATTGAAAAACAAGGCACAGTCCTCAGAAGGACCCTGTGAAACTTCTCTTGTGATCTGTTTTGTGATCTATTTTACTGTGAAGTTGAGCAGGTCTTCCAAAGGAAGAGAGTTGAGTATAGTATGAGTAAGTGTCGTTTTTATTTGAATTTCTTTAAAAATAGCACATAGTTTATTGCCAGAATCCTAATTCAAATTTTATTAAAACAGTTTAAAAAGGGAAACAGGAGGGGAAAGAGGGAAAAAAAATGTATGTTGCATAATAAATTCCACAATGCACTTCAAAAATTCCACAATTCTTCCAGTACATTATAAACAACAAATGAAATGGAGAAAATAATGTGCATTTCTCTATGTGTTGCATTTCCAGGACTGTGTTATATAGTTAAGAGACTTGGTGTATACCAATGTCTTATATTAAGTCTATAATTATTAACTGCATGATTCATGTGACTTGTATTGGCAATATCTGTACTCAAATGTCAAGAAACTCATCAGTTTTGAATTTAGTAGAGCAAAATATACACTAATTGGAAAACTTGCAGTCTTTAGTGGTGACAAGTTTTGTGCTTTTTTAGTTTGGGTTTCATCCTCAAACTTACTCTATTTTAGCTGTTTCTGAAAATTAAAGTGAACTGTGTTAATTAGCTTTTAAATTTTTAAAAAATTGTATGTATTTATTAACTTTTTGTTAATTGGTTCTGAGCCTCTGGGAACAACTTGAAGGGTTAGAAGCTACTTCTATTTCTACAATAAAATAATAAGCCACTTAAACTAAAGGAATCTACATCATATTAGAAAATGGTATTTTCACTATGGAAGTCTATACAGATAAGTTGTTCTATTTCAAATAATTTGAATTCACTTTTGCAAGCATAGCAACCTTTACTGAGATATTATCTTCACTACAGAACAGCTAGGTACCAAATACTCACATAACTTGCTATGCATATTTCTTCACTTCAGATAATCATTTTATTTCGCTCTCTTGCAATTTTCAGAGCAAAATATATTTGCTTTGGAGAAAGCTGCTTTTTTTCTGTACATAGTTGAGCTCTATCCAAACTATTATTGTGTCATTGATTAGAAATTCAGGTAGTGAAATTGTCTCCAAATGGGTGCACAATTGGGGGGAAAGCGTGTTTCAGATCTAATTGTGCCCATAAAAAGGGAAAGGAAAGTACTTTGTTTAGATCATGAGTGCTAAGTATAGGCATAACTCGTTTTATTGTGCTTTGCTATACTGTGCTTCACAGATGTTGCATTTTTTTACAAATTGAAAGCAAGACCCTCCACCAGTAAAAAAATTACAGCTCACTTTATTTTGATATTCGCTTTATTGCGGTGATCTGGAACTGAACCTGCAATATCTCTGAGGTCTGCCTCGATACAAGCTAACACTTTTATGGAGATATTACACCTTTTTTTACAGCCTTCCCACAGAAAAAGTAATAGATTTCACCACGACAATCGATCAGTGTTTCGATTTAACCATAAGCTTTGTGCTTGCTTAACATTCCTTCTGGGGTCTGGGTGAAAATATAAAGGTGTATTTCGATTATTGAAAACATGCTATATATTTTAAGCTGATTTCCTCTGTTAGCCCTAATAACAGCATGTCAGGGCCCCTACATCAGCTCTTTAAGAACTTCAATGTGCCTGAGTCCAGGGACCTAGAGATTTGTATTATAGTCCTAGCTTTTTTCCTGTCATTTACTTTGAGAAAAATTCTACAGATTGTGTATGGCTCAACTGCTTCTGTGTCAGATGGGGAAGACCAACCACACCCTGCCTCACTACCTGGCTTGTGAGACTCAGATGGGAGGTAGAAGAAAGTTGAAAACACAAAGAACATACTAGGTATAGATGTACTTCTCAGTGACTCACCTGTGAAGTTAGTGAGGCTGTTTCTACTCTTCAGGTTTGGGGATTCTGAGTTCATTTTTACACATTGGCATACCGTAGGAGTGGTGGAACTTGTTCATTAGTATTAAAATAGAGACCACTATGCTTTACCTTGCTTAGAATACAGCTATGCCCTGTGAAAATCATCTGCATGCCTCCACCTTGAGGCCCTTTACAAGCATTAATAGTATTCCAGGAACATTTAAATATTTAAATCCCAGGCACCAGAGCTTGCCTGTGTGCCCTTCTGTGAAGTCCTTAACCTCATTGAGATTCATCTGGAAAATGAGCCTACGGAATGTTATTAGTTAAGGCACCTAACAATAACATTTTATACATCATTTTATACATCATAAGACACCTGATAATAACATTTATACATCGTATTACTGTGCAAAGATGTGGATGGATATATGAGTCACAGAAGATGTATTTATAAATGTGTATGTCATTTGTCAAACAATATATGTGCAAATCTGAAAGTGCAGGTTCTGGGTGATAAATAGAACTTTTGAAACAAGTATTTGGGGACTGATTTTCACAGAGCATCAGAACAAAATCTTCTTCTAATCTTTCTCTTTCTTATGATAATCTCTTCTTTCATTTCCCAAAATGTCTACTAGTACATTTCTTTAATTCACCTACCACATTACCAAGTGTTAGTTTAGAGCTGAGAAAAAGCTCTGGAATTTGCAAACATCTTTATAACCACACTTGAGAGCCCAATATTTGCTATTGTATAGGTTGTGATTTCTCTAAATGTAAGCTAATAGTTGAATTATAATGTTTTCTTTATTCAAAATCAGGCTACAAACATACATTTCTGAAGTGTATATGAACTACACATGTGATATGGATACATGGATGTATATTACACATGTTAAAAAGCCATAAATGCAGATCTCGTGTGAGAATGTAGTCTGTTAGTTTTTGATTAGTTTTGATTGGAAAGGTACTTTTTAAAAAATCAACTTCTAAAGTTTATTTCAGTAAGTAAATCAAAACGGTCATAAATAAATAATAACATTGGCATTACACTATAATAAATAGGGCAGTTCACACTTCTGTCTGGTTCAGTCTCACTAGAAACCAATAAGGCATTAGTGTGTTCATTGCCATTACAAAATCCATCTTTACAACCAAAAGAGATGGGAAACTTTTATTCAATACTTAGATTCTGCACAACACTGCACCTAGTGAACTAAAGCAGTAAAAACTACATAATATTTGCCCCTTTGACTTATTTCCTTATTATGATAACATTTGGAGAAAAGGTTTTCTTTCCTTTCACAAGGCTAAGTATTGTAATACAGAGAGAGAGAGAGAGAGAGGCATATGTTAAAAGGCCAAATACCCTTACCCAAAAATTCATCTTGCTATTTTATCCACTACTATTCCAAAGCGAGTTGAGAAAGCCACACCCTGACCTCATACATGATTTAACATTCCCTTAAAGAAAATCAGAGTCAAAGTATTCTACCTGAAACAGTAAAGAAGTATAAATTGTTCAGGACCTGTTATTATAAAATAACCTGAAGATCATGCAAATGTAGTTGTTCTAAATCCTATTCATGTCATTTGTGATTCAAGCGATGTATTTTTCCCTGGCCTTTCAATAGAATATCAGTGCACTTTTGTCTTCTCTGCATGAACTGTCAAGCAGTTCCACAGATCAGAACATCTATCCCCTGTTAGGAGTATTAAATGTCACTGTCAGTTTATCCTATGAAAAATGAAGTATATGTTCGTGGGGCTGTCATGCCATATGTATAAAGTTTACCTTTCACTTTGTTTAGAGAGAGGCTGACATTTGATTTTTTTAAAATTCAGCCTTGTTCCTCCAGTGAATATTATAGGCCAGCACCACTGTAATCCATCCTTTCTGGCTGACAATACTGAATTTACATAATGCACTCAAGTAAAAGCATTGATCTACAGCTATGTCCTCTTTCTGGAATAAAGCTGAGGGGATGAACAGCTGTAGAAACTTTTTTCTCTAACTTGAGTTATCAGTAAATGCATCAGACTTGGGAATGGTTCACCTGTGTTGTCAGTAAATATGAACATAATCATTTGCCTTTCTGAGATCTCATTTTATGGTTGTATATATAGACTACAGGGTGCCATTCCACAGTTGATGAATCTGCCAGATACAAAAGTACCATTACATTTGGTGTTGCAGCCACGATGTCTAAGTAATTTAACTTGTTAACACATAAACTGCGGTTCAAAGATGTTAAGTAACTTGCTTGTGGTCATCGAATTATTAAACAGAACACTTGATATTTAAACTCTGATTTGTCATACTCTATCCAAGTCTCTTTCTCATTACATCACACTGCATTTTAACAGTGAGGTTCCTCTAATATTTGTATAAAATATTTATATATTGATGCACTCTCCTTTTTTTTGGTTGCCATTCTCGTTTTATCGACTAATGAGAATTGCTTAGCCTAACAAATCTTCGGTGATCTGCATCCCATCCCATGCTCATTTCTTTGCTTGCTACTCAATTCCAGTGCTTTAAACATTCCAAGTAAGTTCACTTAATGATTCACTCAGCTTCATGTGTTTTCTTATACATTACTCTGTAATGTTTACTTTAAAACACCTTTCAACCCAGAGTTCAAGAGCTCAGATAGAACTGTGCACTTTCTCCTCTGTGACCTCACAATACCCTGTCACAGCAGCTAAAATAAGCTCAGAGAGCTTTTCTTCAGCTGTGTCCAGTCTCCTATTAAGCCCGTCAAAACCATTCAAAAACCAAAGCACAAAACCATTTCTCTTTCAGTGTTCTTTATCTCTAGCACTTCTTTTTGCTTCTCTCCATCTCTTTGCTTACATTGCCCATCTGTTTTTGCATGCTGTCTGCTTTATTCATTAGAGTTCTTAGCATATTACTCATAGTTGTTTTAAATTACTAGTCTGATAATTTCAACATTCTTGTCAAAACTGTGTCTGCTTCTGATGCTTGCTCTGCTGCTTCAAACTGTGTTATTTTGCATTTTAGTATGCCTTGTAATCTTTTCTTTTTTATTGAATTTATTGCGGTGATGTTGTTTAATAAAATTAGCCAAAGAACATATATGCGTAACCCATAGATACAGACAACAATTTGGTGATTACCAGAGGGAAGGGGGTGGGCAAGGGGAAGGAAAATGGGGACATCTGTAATAGTGTAAACAATAAAAATAAAGTAAAAAATAAATAAGATAAAAACCAATTGTGTTTAAAAATTACATAGGTTTCAGGTGTACAGTTCTATAATACATCATTTATATGTTGTATTGTGTGTTCACCACACAAACTAAGTCTCCTTCCATCACCATTTATACCCCTTACACCCTCCTCGACACCCCCACCCCATTTCCCTCTGGTAATCAGCATACTGTTCTTTATGTATATGAGTTTGTGGGGGTTTTTGGCTGTAGTTTTTTTCTTGATACCAAGACATAATGTACTGGGTAAAAAGAACTGCTATAAAAAGGCTGTTACTAAAGTAGTGGTGAGCTGTGGGGGGAGGAGAAGTGTTCTGTAGTCTTACGATTAGGTCTGTCATTTAGTGACTTTCTGCCTCTGGATTGTGAATTTTACAAAAGCTTCTCAGCTTCCCCACTCCCCATAGTAGGGACAAGATGGCCAAAGTGGGCCGAAGAGGAGGTCAGTGGATGGAAAATTACTAAGAGGAGGCATCAAGTGTAAGAAAATTCTTGCTAAACAGACCTAACAAAGTCCTTGCTGAAGAAATGCCTGGTTGAACAGAGTAGAGGTTCAAGAATTCTTGCTAAAACTTAGCTATGCCAGCCTGAGGACAAAGCCTAAGTATCAGTCCAGGTTGACCAAAGGGCTTATGGGAGCCCGACCAAAGTTTGGTCAAGGACAGTCATTGTTACTGTAACAACTTTTATCACACTGAAATGAAATACCTTTTTAAACAGTTATTGTATATCCCCTACTAGACTGAAAGCTTTAAGAATGTAGAGATCATTTTTCCTTTAATGTTATATTTCCCACAAATAGCACAATGCCTGGCACATAATAAGCAATCAATAAATGTTTACTGAATTGAAATTAACTTTTAAAGTACAGAACATAAGATAAATGTAAACCACAATTTAATACAATATAGCATTAGTTTCAGACATTCATTAGAATTTAGACCTTGGGATTCTATGATTAAGTGCTAAATACTTTACATTAGAAAGTTTTGATTGAAATGTTTATATATAATTAGTAATTATAAAAATGAGAACTATTTATTGTAATTGACTATTTAATCTATCATTAAAACATTTGGTATTGCTTTGTTTCAAATCATTAATTACTGTAATAGAGAATGATCTTGTTTATATTAGAAACAAGGCTAAGAAAGGACTAGATAAATGTCTCAAATTATTTGCCAAATATATCAGTATTCCAAGTTATCAAAATTTTATCTGGTATGATCTTGTAAAGATTGCCGGGCTCTTAGATGGTCCATGCAGGTACTGGTAACTTAAAAATAATACCCACACAGTGAAAAGTCTGATTGTTTTGTGAGGAAAACTCAAGCATCAAGTAGGTTAGATTTATTTTATTTTTTAATTCATTGTTTTGTAAATGTGTAAAGATACATTTTTTGTTGAAACTGCAAAATGTAACAAACATTTGAATAGGGTATAATGAAACTTCCAAATTGGACCCTTAACTCAGATGCCCACAATTTAAACATACCCTGAGAATTTTTCATTTCTCTCTTTTGAAGTGATTTCATGTATGTATGCTCTTTAAAAGAGATAGTTTAGTTTGTCTTAAATTGAGTAAAATTAGCCCACCTACAAAAGTGACAAAAGCATAATGCTAAATTGCAAAGTGTCTATAGCAAAGATGTTATCCTATTGGGACAGCATGGCATCACATATGGTATGCCCAATTACCCACTCTTTAGAGACACCTGTGGTTCACTAACAGAATGTAGTGAATTATCACTAAATATATAGTCTTTTGATAGATTAAAACAAATCTGTTACATTATTACAGTAGAGTTTTTCCCTCAAACATTCTGCTGCCCAGTTTATTAAAAATAAATACCATAACATAAAAGTGAAACTTCAAGCCTATTTATTACATTAGCTATATAGTTAGCCTTATAATATACTATTAAGTCAGTCAAGCAACATAGTGATTATAAAACTGTTGTAAACCTGAGTATTGTATACTAATTGTATACTAATATAATATAGTATTTCACTTTAATTATAAAATGTTTAAAAATAAAGATCTCACTCAAATACATAAAATGAAACTTTAAGATATGGAATGAAAAATATAAACATGAAGCAGTGATTGTAAAATTCTCAGTGGAAGATAAATTTCTTAACTTGTTGAATAGCATCCTGCATAGTTATTTAATATTTATTATACATCAGCAATGTATTAGATGTTTTACCAAAATTAAAAATATCTTGAATATATTCTAGAGATCAGTTGGGGAGCTGAAACTAGCCTTTTTTGGTAATCCTTTATAACCTGCCTGAAAAGAAGTCCACAAACACTTCTGACATCATTTTACTGCCCTGAAAAAATTTTCCTAAACCTACTAAATATCTCTTAATAAGTTTCATTCTACTTAGTTTTATACCTTATGTCTTTTTATTAAATCTAAATCATTTTACTACACTAAGAAACAAAGTTAAAATCAGAATATAGAAATTTTGTGAGATTTTCTCAATATCAATGGCTATTTACTTAGATGAAAAATTTACTCATTATCAATATGATACTAAACCAACTTAGATTTATTTTTCTTGAATTGACACAAATAAATATAAGACAAATACCTAATTCTCTATTCATACAATTTTTGTACTGATTTTGCCTAAATAGAAGCTCTGAATTGAAGAAAGAAAAAGAAAGAAACAAAGAAGGAGAGACAGAGAGAGAGAGAGAGAGAGAGAGGAAGGAAGGAAGGAAGGAAGGAAGGAAGGAAGGAAGGAAGGAAGGAAGGAAGGAAGGAAGGAAGGAAGGAAGGAAGGAAGGAAGGAGAGGAGAGAAAGAAAAAAAGAAAGAAAGAAAGAAGAAAGAAAGAAAGAAGAAAGAAAGAAAGAAAGAAAGAAAGAAAGAAAGAAGAAAAAGAACGAAAAGAAAAGAAAAGAGAAAAGAAAAGAAAAGAAAAGAAAAAAAAGAAAAAAGAAGAAAAGAAAAGAAAAGAAAAGAAAAGAAAAGAAAAGAAAAGAAAAGAAAAGAAAAGAAAAGAAAAGAAAAGAAAAGAAAAGAGAAGAAAAGAGAAGAAAAAAGAAAAGTGCCTCTCTTGCTTTGGAGTTTCATAAAGCCAGTGGATACTTATTGCCTTCACCATCACCCAATCACTTTAGAAATACTACTGAAGGAGAGGTACAAGTAATTCCAATCTTCCTCTGGCCTTTAAAATGCTAGTGCTGGCAGTCACTGTAATGTGTATAATTTTCTTCAACTGTGAATCCAGCTCCTCACTCTATTTGCTTTGTAACATGTTTCTAATGCACCTATTGTATCTCTATAGGGGTTACTGATTTATGAAAATTTCTGGGGCTTAAAAACTCTTCTTATAATTGATACTCAGCTAAAATATTCTTTGAGACAAAGAATGAAAATTAGACTTAAAAAGTAATCAAGTTGTAAAATGTTTTAAAGTGGTTGCAATCCACTTTTTTATATGCTTATTCAAACAATTCATCTTTCAAATGATTTAAATTCCAAGAATCAAGATCTTTTTGTAGATCTCCATAATTAATGGTGTTTAATTTTTAATTTTCTGGACCTGAATGTATAAAAAACAAGAGATTTCTCCCACCTTTTCCCTTTCTGCACCATCAATTCCTATCTCCATCCGCAAAGGCAGAAAACATATGGAGGATGTGAATATATTTCTAGTTGTTTTTCCTTGAGGAAAAGCGGCAAAAATGTTTCCTATCAGAGATGAGCTAAAGAGAATGCCTACAACTGGAAGATGCAATGAGAGAAACTTGTGAAAAACATAGAGGACTGAGAGATGTTGAGAGCATTTAGGCAGAAAAAGGAGGCTATGAGTGTGATATGGGATGAGGGATAGTTCTGGAGGCCCAGATCAGAGCAGCTTTTCAGCATTTTCAGAATTGGACCTGCACAATGTCTTTGAATCGCTTTGTCTGAATCAAGGGGTTCAAGGCAGAAAACACCCAAGTGCAAAAATACTTTGACAAAAATGCATTGCAAAACCAAATATAAATGCCTGTTGATTATCCTTATTACCATCCATTTTAGGACCAGATTGATGAGAGCTGACTCTAGTTCAATTTTTTACAGTGAGAAATATGCATTTTTAAGTGAGACAAATTTCTTTAGAGAGAGACTTTTTTTTTAAATTTATCTTTATTGTTAAAAGTATTACAGGTGTCCCATTCCCCCCCACAACTGACCCCCTTCACCTCACTCCCACACCCTCCCCAGGCCTTCACGCCATTATTGACTGTGTCCATGGGTTACGCATATATGCATATAACTTCTTTGGTTAATCTCTTCCCATCCTCCACCCCCTTTCCCTCTTTCCTCTGAAATATGATCATCTGTTACATGCGTCAATATCTCTGGATCTTTGTAGTTCATCAGATTTTTTTGTTCATTAGCTTCTTCTTAAAGAAGACCCTTCAACATTTCCTGTAGTGCTGGTCTGGTGGTGATGAACTCCTTTAGCTATTCCTTGTCTGAGAAGCTCTTTATCTGACCTTCAGTTCTGAATGATAGCTTTGTTGGGTAGAGCAGTCTTGGTTGTAGGTTCTTGCTTTTCATCACTTTAAATATTTCTTGCCACTACCTTCTGGCCTGCAAAGTTTCTGTTGAGAAATCAGCTGACAGTCGTATGGGTGCTTCCTTGTAGGTAACTAACTGCTTTTCTCTTGCTGCTTTTAAGATTTTCTCTTCGTCTTTAACCTTTAGCATTTTAATGATGATGTGTCTTGCTGTGGGCCTCTTTGGGTTCCTCTTGTTTGGGACCCTCTGTGCTTCCTGGACTTGTAAGTCTATTTCTTTCCCCAGGTAGGGGAAATTTTCTGTAATTATTTTTTCAAATAAGTTTTCAATTTCTTGCTGTCTTTCCTCTCCTTCTGGTACCCCAATAATACAAATGTTGGGCCTCTTGAAGTTGTCCCAGAGACTCCTTATGCTATTTTTATATTTCTGGATTCTTTTTTCTTTTGGCTCTTCTGGTCGGGTGTTTTTTGTTTCCTCATGTTCCAAATTGCTGATTTGATTCTCAGCGTCCTCTACTCTACTGTTGATTCCCTATAAATTATTCTTCATTTCAGTTCATGTAGCCTTCATTTCAAATTGGTACTTTACTATGTCATTAATTTTCTCAATTATTTTTGTCATACTCTTACTAATATCCTTGAATGTCCTTATAACCATTATTCTAAACTCTGTATCTGTTAGCTTCTTGGATCTATTTCATTTAGTTCCTTTCCTAGAGATTACTTCTGTTCTTTCCTTTGTGACATGTTTCTTTGCCTCTGCATTTTGGCTGCTTCCAGGTGTTCGTTTCTATGTATTAGGTAGAGCTGCTATGTCTCTTGGAATTTGTAGAGTGGCTTTGTGTAGTAGGTGTCCTGTAGGGTCCAGTGGCCCAGCCTCCCCAGTCACCTGAGCTAGGCCTTCTAGGTGCTCCCCTGTGTGGGCTGTGTGCACTGTTTTGTTGTAGTTGAGCCTTGGTTGCTGTTGGCGTCCCTGGGAGGAATTGACCCCCAGGCCAATCGGCTGTGAGAACCAGCTGCAATTACAGCTGCTGTGCTGGAGACACCCTTATGGAGCAGGGTTTACTTCAGTGGAGCTTTGGTGTTCACCAAGTGTGCCCATTGAGTGTGTTACTCGTGGATGTGGTAGGGTTGTAATCCAGTGTGGTCGAGTCTGACCACTGGGTGCACTGTCTCTGGGGCCTCCAGGGAGATGAACAGTCAGCCTGTGCCAGTGCCTTGCCCAGGACCACCCGTCATGAGCTACACAGCAAACCGTAGTTGGCTGATACTTGTGCTGGGCTTGGCATTGTCCAGAAGAGGCCAAGCTATGAGCCAATGCAGGCTGCCTCTAGTGCCAGGTCTGGTGCCACTTATCAAGCTATATGGGGCCCGCTGCTGCTTGTTTGAGAGATTTTAGGGAAGTCCTAAGCATGAGGCTCAGGAGGCCACTTGCACAGAAAAGCCACTGGAAATGGCCTGGATGAGCCTGCAGGTGGGGAGGGCCAGGGCCCCCGGGAATCACTGGGGCAGGAATGAAGCTGTGAGTCAGGTGCTGGCAATTCAAATATGGCCCCTGCCTGCCGGCTGTGTGCAGGGAGAACTCGCCACAGGAGCCATGGCTTCTGCCAGCCCTTCTGCCTGGGAGGAAGCCACCCCTCCAGCTCTCACCCCAGTTCCAGGCAGGTTAGTTCCTCCCCCAGTGTCCCCGGTCCTTTCAAGCTGCTGCCTGGTGCTTGGGCCCAGAGGGAGCGCTTCTGAGTCCCTGAGTGGGCCCTTTAAGAGGAGCTGCTGGGGCTCCTGCACCCTCCGTGATTCTCAGCGACAGTCCCTACTGGTTTCACAGCCCAAAGCTGTGGGGACATCTCTTCCCGGCCCTGGAGTCCTGGGATGGGGGCCTGCTGTGGGGCTGGAACCCCTCACTCCTCTGGGAAACCCCTACCACTGAGATTCCTTCCCGGGTTTACCCTGCATCACTGGGTGAGGGTCCGCGGCAGCATCTCGGGGATTCAGCCGGGATCTGCCCGTGTCCCCGCCCCTCCTACCAGTCTCGGTGCATCTTCAGTTCCCTGGTTGTGGGCCTTCTGTGCAGCCAGATCTCAGGAGGCTCTGAGTGATGGTGGTTCTGTATTTTAGTTGTGATTTTGATGTGGTTGTGGGAGGTGGTTGGGACTGCGGTTACTTACACCACCAGCTTGAGAAACAGACATTTTATTTGCTTAAAATCAAAATGTCTGGCACAAACTTCTGCTTAATCATCGTGGTTTATATATGATATTAAATATTTGATTTGCACCTAAAGGAAAACTCGAATGTTTTAGTTGATTTTTAACCAGTGTTGGAGTAGCGGTGAAGCGGCAGGACTGCACCAACAGCCCTTCCTAGAGGGGGTGCTGCTCTGAGCTGTCATGATTCCAAAAGCACGTGGATTAAAAAAGATCTAAAGGGGAAGAGATGCTCCAGAAGAAACAAGAAAATTGACATTGAACCACAGGACTTTCAGCACATATCAACCCTCTCAGAATGTAGAACATTTTATTGCTATTTTACAAATGATATAAAGCAAAGTCTGACATAAATCCCATTACAGTAATTTAATATAATAATAAAATAACTATAATGATAGTAAAATTAAAAATAGCATTTGGGACAGAAATTCATCTTTCATTTCAACATGTACCTGAAAATAACTTTGTATATATAAATAAGTTGAAACAGAACATACTTTTAAATGGCCTGAAGAATATCTAATTTTCTTATTTCATATTAAGATCAAAACCCTAAATTTTTAAAACTTTTTCTTCTGCCTCAATACCTGAGAAGTAAAGAGTTTTGCCCCCATTTAAGAGTGCCTATTTATTCATATTGTCAAGAAAAAATGCATGTCTGATGTGAGCCACTGCTCTGCTAGTATGATTATGTGAGACAAGAATTGATGTACATATTGGGAAAATACATCAGAGCCACCTATTTTTAGTCACTTTCGTAGCAATTTCCCAGGGAAACAGGACATATCAAAATTAAAACAGCAGCAAGGAAATCATTTGCTAAGGTGAAGCCTAGGAAAGCCACAGTGACAGCAGTTATAGAAAGCGGCAGTAACTCTTGAAGTTAAGCTGCTCTGTCACATACCATCAATTGGACCATTATCTGGTGCAGGAGGGCTGTAATAAATTGTCAGGTTTACTTCTTCACTGAAAAGATGGGATGGAAATGGTGCTGTGTGTATGAGGGTCGAAAGGGGGTGGGGGAGAATGAGTGTATCAGATCTGTCCCTGTGTAAGTCCTAAAGTGATGGACAGTCTGGCACTTGACATATAGTTTCTTCAAATGAATTCTTTAAGGACAAAAAGGTCAGATAAAAATAAAATGTCATTAATAGTGACAAGAAATATTTACAGTAGTACCTCGGTTTTCGAATGGGATCTGCTCCGGGAGTCCGTTTGGGCTCTGAAATGTTGGGAAACGGAGGGATCCACAGCCGACAGCTGGGCCTCAGGATCTTGCCCTGAGCGGGAGTCGCGGGGCACGTTCCACTTCCGACTCAGGTTCAAAACCAAAGCGTTTCCTCCAGGTTTACGGTGTTTGTAACCCGACACAGAGACATTCCAAAACCGAGGCACCACTATACTTTTCCTATTTTGAGACATTCTTGTAATTCTGCAAAATGTTTTCCACTTAAGATTCTCCTCTTCTTTTTGATAAATGTAATTTGAGAGAAGTCTACCTACTTACTGATGACGGCTTCCTAGTTATTAGTTATAAGAGCTAGTCTTGCCTCAGTAATATTTTTCTTGTTTGATTCTGCTTTTCAAGAAAAGCAACAATGGCATTTGGGGTTAAATATGGGGCTGGAAGTGAGGTGAGTCGGTTTCTAGTCTAGATCCTGGTATATAGGAGATGCATAATAGCTGTTAGTTTCCCTCCTCACCCCTGGGTAAAGAATTGTTTGGCTAGACAAAGATCAAAGCTCTGTTGTGCAACGTAAGGAAACAGCAGTAGGAAAAAATAATAATTATTAATCTTTGAGATAACCTGTCAGTTTTCTTATTAAGTCATGTTCTCATTGAAACCTTAATATCTTTCTCTATTCTTTTTTGAGACTTATTTTGAAATACGGCACAATTCAAAATAAACAGAGATATAGTCAGAACCTGACTTCAAAAATTATAGGATATTTAATAATTTAATAATGTTCCTCTTTTTCAGATATGTGAAGTTGTGATGTTTTAATTGTCATGCTTGTGTGAAAATAAACATGCAGTATAGAGCTTGAGGGTGAGTGAAATGAAATAATCCCCTGATTCCAGACAAACCTAAATCTTGATATAACTGGAATTTATAACTTATTGAGGATATCATCGAAGTATCTCATTAATAGGGACCATCGGCAGGCTACCCCATCTTTCTACAGAGTTATTCTCAGTTAATTACTTTATTTCATTCCTTTAGTAATAGCCAATGAATTCTGTTTTCCCCTAATGCTGAACGATAACTTGGCGATAAGATAAACACTTGAGCTGGGTCGACAAGGTTAAAAGAATCAAATAAAAGGGCAACAATCTTACAAATGTCTGTCTCTTATTCCTCAAAATTAGCTCTCAGTATGAATTTGGGGAAAGGGTTTTCCTCTGAATTGTCCTGATGTAATAAGCTCTACTTTGCTTAACCATGAAGATGCAACCTGAGGGCATTTAATGCATTACTGCCAATTTTCAAGGCACTAAGTTGTCCTGAGGAGGCCTTAAAAGTAACTATGCTGGCAGAGCAACCTAACTTATTATCTGAGAGTGATTCAGGAATTAGGGAATCCAATTATTCTTAGCAATGCCTCCCTGATCAACAAACTGTATTTTGGGTAGTTCTGGAAAATTCTAGTTCTCTTCACGGATATTCCCTGTTTGTGCATTTTAGAAGATTGTTAAGAAGTTCAGCTCATATTGTCCTAACTCATCTCTTGATTTTTAAGTACAGCTTCCCCAAGCACACCAGATTCACTCTGCTTTTCAATTACTGTGCGTGAAAGGTATTCTTAAATGATGGAGATCCATTCTCAGGCTTTCAATTATCTGAAGTGTTTATCTCTAACAAGTGCACATTTAGCAATACCTGTCAAGCTTGCTGAACATTCAGGCTGCACACAGCAGCACTGACTGCTGGGTGGTGCTATAGGCCAGTTTCCCCAGATGCAATTTAGGGGTAGTAAAGGATGGTCTGTAGTGATTCTGGTTTCTCACTGGATGCTATGTCTTCACATATGGCCAATATACATTCCTCTATTATCTCTTTTGGAGAAAAAAAAATGCTTGAAATTTGCTACTGTCTATGATCCAGGTTCTTAGAGGCATTTCTATGGTAGCTCTGTCATTTTAAGATTCTGAGTAACTATAGTGACCCCAGGAAGAAACAGTTGTAGTGTGTTGTTAGAACATGGTGCTAGGAGTTACTTAGATCAAAAGGGACAACAGAGACTCTTAAAATTCAAAATTCCATTCTTTGTAGTCAGGGGGCAAATAGGCCATGTTAAAGTGGAGAGTGCAACTTTTGAAGAGTGAGTCTGGGTTTGAATATTGTACTCATTTGTTATTAACCTAATATGTTTCAGCTCTAAAGTGGATGTAATTATATCAAGCTTAATGAAATAACATGTGTTGAAACACTAAACACAGTGCCTGTAACAGGGTGTTTTCCAAATTTACTGTAGCTATTATAGTTGTTGCTATTGTTGCTGTTGGCATTATTAGTCCATGAATAGACAAAAAGAGGCACAGAGAAGCTAACTAAGCTAGATGTGTCTGAAACCTGGTCTTAATTCAGTGCATTTTTACCTCAAAGCATCATAGTGATAGAAAACAAAGGCATAACCTTGTTTGTGATAAGATTTCCCTGTATTTTCCAAGAAATAACTTAAGGCAGCAGACAAAACCCCTGAAACTCCACAATGTGTTCTTTGCTTCTTGATGGTATGCATAGTGTAATCAAAAGTTCTCAAAGAACCTCCACACTCTTGGAAGATGAGGGGGTGTGTAAGAGTGTGACAGCTCTAGCTTCTTCATGACAAACTTAGAAAAAATTCAATAATGCCTTTATCCTTTGCATCACATAGCAATGTCTATTGCTTGTCTGTGCTTCTCTTTAAAAGTATTCCTTGAAATACAGATCATTATAAAATGATGCTGTGGGGAACCTCTTCCCTGAATATTGTATTTAGTGGTTGTTAAAGAAATGGATTACATCATCATCCATGACATTGGTTTCACATATCATCTGCTAGATGAAGAACATACTAACATAATAGTCTATTTCTCTAAGGCATCAACACATTCATGCAGACATCTGTTCATTTACCTGTGCTTTGAAAAGCAAAATAATATTATCTACATGGTTCATTGAATAGAATCTGTGCTTCTTCATATGAAGGAAAGACAGACATAGCACTGGCAAGTACAACAGCCTTTGATGACTACAACATTTCTAAGAGATGGTAGTAGCATATAAATACTGGGACCTATTGAGGAATTAAATATAATTACATTGAATTCATCAGAATGCTCTCCGTATGTTAAAACATTTTTAGAGAACCAACTAAAATGTCTTGAGGAGACTGCATTTGTGAAATATGGAATTGAGATGAGTTTCTCCTGAGAATTTAATTATTTAACTAGGATGAAATTACTAGAGGAACATTTAAAGGATGATACGCAAAAGAAAGAAAAATGTTTAATTAAAGCCATAGTTAGTCTTGTAACTACAGGCCATAAAAGTGAACCATCATTTCACAGTGGGTGTACTGAGTGTTAAAACACAACAGGAAGAGTGATTTTTAGTATATTTATTAAATCAAAACATTTTCAATTATTTTGAAATGTGAGCTTGAATATTGAATATTTAATACAAAGCAGGAGGGAACATTAAGCAGTGGTCAAGACTACTGAATTTTTACTCTCAGCTCTACAATCACTAGCTGTGTAGTCTTGGGCAAGCTACTTAATTGTGCCTCAGTTTTCTCCTCTGTGAAATAGAGATAATATTAGTATTTACCTCATGAGAACTCTTTGAGGATTAAATGCGAGATTATGTATATAACATGTTTAGAAAAGTGCCTGGTATATTTAAATTCCACACTACATGTCAACTATGAGAATTAATTGAAATAGAATGAGTTACAGCACTTAGCATGGTGCTTATTCTGTACAGATTAGTTTTTTCATAGTTATAAAGTATACACATAATATATGCCCTTGATTGTTATTGTTAAAATACAAATAAAAGTGGAGACTCAATAGTGAATCCATTTTTTTATCATACCCATTGCAACTTGATGAACTTGAAGTTCTTCCCCTTATTCCTAAAAAAAAAAAAAAAAAAGAGCAAAACGCTGTTTTAACTGAGGGTGGAAAGAAGTATTTCCTACTAAGAAAGTAGCAGCCTTTATATTGTGAGGGTGCTAAAAATGTTACTATCAAAAATAATAAAATTTTGAAAATAAAAAAAGAATTGAAGATTATGAAATTGATAAAAAAATAAGGCATAGCGGGGAAATCCTTAATATTTTGTACTACATAAGAACAAGAATATTTGACATCTGACCATAATATAATGTGACATTTAATAAGGTGTTTTTTACCATAAAATTCTAATATATGATTTTCTATCAATTATTGAAGACCTTAAACATTCAGACCTGAAATAAGGGTTAATTAACACTTCTGAAGACTCACTTATTTAGACATTTTTATTCCCTTCATTTGAACTTTTTAATTTGAAAAGTACTTTTTATCTTTTATATTCTTAGTTTCATAAGGTCCTTCACATTGATTTTTTAAGTGATTAATCTTTATTTTTACAGATTCACCAAAGTATAATGTACATAACATAAGATTCACCCATTAAGTGAATAATTCAATGATTTTCAGCAAATTTAAAGTTGTGAAAACTTTATTGCCACAATCCAATTTTAGAACATTTTCATTATCTCTAAAAAGATTCTCTGGTGCTCATCCCTAACTTCAGGAGACCACTAACCTACTTTCTGTCTCTATTGTCTTATTTTTAGTATAAATGGCTTTAGTATAAATGGAATATATAATGACAGTTTAACTTGTTTCACTTGGCATAAAGTTTCTAAGGTTCATCTATGTTGTAGCCTGTATTAGTACTCTACTCTTTTTTGTGGATAAATAATATTTAATTTTATGAACATGCCACCTTTTGTTTAGTCATTGTCCAGTCAATGGACATTTGATTAGGTTCCACTTTTTGGCCATTATGGGTAATGCTGCTCTAAACATTCATGTACAAGTTTCTATGTGGATATATGCTTTCATTTCCCCAGAGTGTATGTCTAAGTGTGGAATTGCTGAAGCATATGATAACCCCTTAGTTACTTCAGTTTCCCAAACTCTTTTCTAAAGCAGCTGCACCCTTTTACACTCCCATCAGTATTTTGCAGCTAAAGAGGCAGGATAAGATCAGAAAAGGTTTGGTACGGTCATATCAGTTTTAGTTATAATTATGTAAGAACATCTAGTTCAACAGTTTGAAGTGATAAAATTAATACCTATAAATCACCCTTGTCCTCCAAAATTGATTTTAACTCTTGCCACAGGCATAGTTTTATCTCATATGAAAAAGTAAATATCCAAATAATATCAATTGATGAAAAATGTAGACTTTATGGCAAGTGTTTCAGGAAAATACGTGATGAACATATCTTTTATTTACTAGTTTAGTCCTTATTTCTTACTATTTCATAAAAAAGATCTTAGCAAATACCCTAAGTTAATAAGTTGACCATTCAATGTCCTAATCTGAATTTAAAGAAAAATTAGTCTAATGGAAATTTCCTTACCAGAAGTTATGCACCATAATGTAAGGCGTAACAATTTTTTTCTGTACAACAATAATACTTCATTGATCAAAGTAAATATTACAAATTTAGTACTATTACCAAGAGCTTGGATACATATGTCCAATATTTTCTATTGAAAATTCCCATTCATTTGAAAATATATCTAGGTAAGCAACTGAGCAAATGCAGAAGAAATTGTTTTCTTGCTTGCAGTGTTATACCGCTCATCATTCAGTAAATGTGTATAGCTCATATCTTGTTTAAGTAAAGAGGAAAGACTCATAGACCTGTATCTCCCTATAAATTTCTCTTATGCCAAGTAAAGTCTTGAGAATTTCCCCAGCCTTGGAGCAAAATGAAAGAAATGACAGATTAATATATTTTTGGCTGTGTGAACATAATTCTGCTTATTGAATGGAGGGGTAGTTAATCTCTCACAATCATGTTGTGCCAACTTGATTGCTGAGCTCAAAATATTTCTAGTCACAGGAGGCTGAAAAAGCATGTGGATTTTTAAAAAGAAAAAGACAAGATGATAGTTCTAAATGAAAAAAGAACAGGACTAAACAAAAGTCTTGATATCAAAAGGTTGAAAAGAAAAGATTCCATGAAATGTCCTGGTAACCCCCTGGGGAGATGAAGAAAGAAAACTGGGATTTTTCAGCTTGATTAGAGTTTGACTTATGAGCTTTTTGTTGTTGTTGTGAAAAGAAGTGGAAGAGGAGGAGAAAGAGATTTACCTTCCAAGGGAGAAAAGTATTTTGAAAAATTCTTCCCAGTTCATGTAGTTTAACAATTTATTTTGTAGTACCCAATGCTGAGGTTGATTAAAAAAATCCTGAGGGAAGAAAACCATTAGTGAAACATAACTCAACTATGGTTTATAATAGTTTATTACAAATAATTTAGAATTTAAAGTTTTATCTGTGTTTCCCTGTCCAATGTATTTACATTGTATTTTTAAAAACTTATTTACTGATGTTTATTGAGTAAAAACTTTTATTATGCATATATAATTAAGTAAAACAAATTCTTATTACAGATATAACAAAAAGGAAAAAAGCACATGGAAAATGATACATTCTTCTACCTTTCTCATTAAAACTCACAGTTTTTTTTTCTGTTTTTGTTTTTTTCTGCATGTACGAAGATTTGATTGATTGGCCCTTAAATAAATTGTTCTGAGAATTTTCCTCCAGTCTTTGTCCAATTTTATTCTTTTTTTTTTCATCATGAAAATATTATTATAGCAGTTTCTGGCCAGTCAGAACTTCTCAATTGTCTTTTCTCATCTATGCATGGAAGGATTGCCCTCTCCACTCTGTCAAAATTTTCCTTCCTCTAAGGAACTCTTACTTTAACGGGATAACCAGTCTCTGTCCTACAAACATTAAGATTTCCTAATTCTTTTCTAAAGTCTTTCCTGTAATAAAAAACAAAATACACAACCATATCAACAAACTAACAAACAAAAATCAACAACACTCTCGACCACAAACACAAACATCTAGATATGAAGGTTCATTTCAAAAAATATCTTTCTAACATTTGCCTTCTCCCATTCTCAGGACAGATAAAGGGGGCTGATCCTGCAATGTAAGTGCAAGATAAAGAGATCCTAGGTTGGGCATGACTGCTTATCTTCTGAAAATGACTGTTGCTGAAAAAGACAATGATCTTTTGTGGAAGATTGTGAGAACCTAAGCCTGGATTGAGTTATGTGAGGTTCTATCCAAGTTGTGTATGAACTAATGTCTCAGAGTATCCATTTTTCCACTAACTATGGTTCCTGTTGAAGGTAAATTGGAGAACTGATAGAGTAATCTGAATGATCCAAACCCTTCTTATTCTTACACTGTCTATCTCATAACTTTTCTCCTCTTTGTTTTTATTTCAATTGTGCCTATATATATATATATATATATATATATATATATATATATATATGAGAGAGAGACGGAGTTTGATTGAGTATGTGAGTAGACATGTGTATGCTGTGACATTTCTTTTTGAAATGTCTTCCCATTGTTTACTTTCTCTTTACCTACCATGTAGATATTATTACTAGTTTCCTTAGCAGCAACCAAATCATCACATACACTTATAAAGACTGATATTACACAATATTTCTGTAAAACAGAGTCACAAATCTATGCGTAAGTAATATGTAGGGCCATAAACAAAAGTCAGCCACATATTTCTTCAGAAAAATTTATTTGGGAACAAAAAGGACTTGAAATCTGGTATATGCCACCACAGTGAGCCACATGCAATTTCTCTAAAACAAAGGAGAGGACATTTACTCATTTACTTTTCAATTACAGATTACTTTCAATATTATTTTGGGTTAGTTTCAGGTGTACAGAATAGTGGTGAGATAATCATATACTTCACAAAGTGTTCCCCCTGATATATCTAGTACCCACCTGGCACCATTCATAGTTATTACAATACTATTGGCTATGTTCCCTATGCTGCAGTCTACATTCCCATGGCTATTTTGTACCTACAAATTTGTACTTCTTAATCTCTTCACCTCTTTCACACAGTACCCCAATGCTCTCTCCCCTGTGGCAACCACCAGTCCACTCTTTGTGTCCAGGAGTCTGTTTCAATTTTGTTTGTTCATTTATTTTGTTCTTTAGATTTCACATATAAGTGAGCGTAATGCCCTCTGGCTCCATCCATGCCATTGCAAATGGTAAAATTTCATTCTTTTTTATTGCCAAGTACTATTCCATTGTATATATGTACCACTGATTTTTTATCCACTCATTTATTGATGGACAGTTGGGTTGCTTGCATATCTTGGCTACTGTAAATAACACTGCAGTGTACACAGGGGTGAATACATTCTTTTGAATTAGTGTCTTGGGTCTCTTTAGATAAATACCCAGAAGTAGAATCACTAGGTCATAAAGCAGTTCTCTTTTGAATGTTTTTTGGAAACCTCCATACTGTTTTCCATAGTGGTTGCACCAATCTGCACTCGCACCAACAGTGCACAACAGTTCCCTTTTCTCCACATCCTCACCACACTTGTCAATTGTGGATTTATTGATGATAGCCATTCTTACACCATATAAAAGAATAAATTCAAAATGAATTGAAGACTTAAATGTAAGACTCAAAACTAGAAGAAAACATAGGCAGTAAAATCTCAGACATTTCTTTTAGCAATATATATTTTTTCTGATATACCTCCTCAGGCAAGGGAAACAAAAGAAAAATAAACAAATGGGACTCACCAAACAAAAAGTTTTGCCAGCAAAGGAAACCATCAACAAAAAGAAAAGATAACCTACTAAATGAGAGAACATATTTGCCAATGATACATCAGATAAGGGGTTAGTATCCAAAATTTATAAATGTAACTCATACTACTCAACACCAAAACAAAACAAAAAAATAATCCAATTGAAAAATGGGCAAAGGACCCGAATAGACTCTTCTCCAAAGAGGACATACAGATGGCCAAGAGACATATAAAAAGATGCTCAAATGTCACTGATTGTCAGAGAGATACAAATTAAATCCACAATGAGGTATCACCTCACACCTGTCAGAGAAGACATTCTTTTATAGAGGGGAAAAGGAAGATGGGAAGGGTTATTACAAAAAAGGGTTGCTCCTCTTATGCTTCTTAATAAATGTAAGATGTGAGAGCTTTTCCTTCTGGCTTCTCTACTTCTCTTTAAATGATTTTGTTTATTATTTTTTTACATTTCTCACTTTTTATCAAGATCTTTCTCTGAAAGCATTGCTGGTCAAGAGTCAAGGGTTTCTTGGTTTCAGTGGCCTTTTGCTCTTCAGTGTCAGGAAGAACCTACTCAGGGTGTTATGTCCCATGTCAGAGGGAAAATGCACAGGTTAGAAATCTACTGTGATCACATTTGAGTAACAAACAGGAGTAGGAGGAAGATCTCTCAGGAGTTTCTCATTTAAAGTTTGTATCTTAGAATAGTGTATATGGCTAAGGCACACTCAGAATAGAAAGAATTTTAAAAACTTTGGAAAGACAATGCAGCAGTAAAACATGAAGTAATAAAATAACATGGTTATCTCAAAAAAACTGCTTGAAGAATGTCTTGTCAATAATGTAACCTGTATATTGAAAATTCAGAGACTGAATTTTAGGTAAGGATCTAGAGTCAGTTAATAGTCTAGATTAAAGAAAAACTTATGAATTTTATGACTTTTAACTCCTTATAAAGGCAGGTGAAAAGATTAATTTGTCACAAGATTATGATAAGACTGTTTCTGAAAGGTCATAATCAAAGGAAAAGATTTTCCTTTTTCATAAAATTTTGAGATATGTAGACAAAGACATAGTCTGTCCGCAAAAGAGAGGAAAGAATCACAGTGAGAAAAGGTATACAGGCTTTGTCCAGACATCTTGGTAAATCTCTCTTGCTAGATGTCAACCGCTTCAATTATCAGGTTACCAGATGGTATGCAGGTCCAGTAAAGGTTTTGTGCTTTCTTTAGATGTGTCTCATGAATCTAGGAGTCTGTTTCCTGAAATTTGGTGGCACAAGGATTTGTCACCAGCACCTAATAAGGGTCTTTCCAGCAAAGTTGAAGAGAGTCTTACTGGAGGCGTCTTTTTATTTTTACTCTTTTTGTTGTTGTTGTTCAAAATATTACAGATGTCCCTTTTTCTCCCCAACAATCCTCCCATCCTACCCCCCTCCCCAGTCCATCTCCACACCATTGTCCCTGTCCTTGGGCTGTGCATATATGCATATAAGTTCTTTGGTTAATCTCTCCCCCTCCACCTACCCTCCTCCATCCCTCTGAGATTTGTCAGTCTGATCTATGCTTCCATGCCATTGAATCTATTCGGTTCATCAATTTAATAAGTTCTTTAGATTCCACATATAAGTGAGATCATGTGATGTTTGACTTTCTTTCCCTGGCTTATTTCACTTAGCATAAGCATAATATTCTCCAGGTCCATCCAGACTGTCCCAAAGAGTATGAGATCCTTCTTCTTTATATCTGCATAGTATTTTTACTGTTTTAAATATTGTATTTATTGGAATTAGAGTACAGATTCCTATAACATACCTTATAATTTAATAGTATGTATATATATGTATATATATTAATAGGTTTAATCTTTATTGTTGAAAGTATTACAGATTTCCCTCCCCCCCATCGTCCCCCCCCCACCCTCTCTCACCCACACCCCAGGCCTTCCCAACACTATTTTGTCTATGGGTTATGCCTATATGTATATAATCTCTTGGATTAATCTCTTCCTGCTCTTCCGCCCCTTCCCTCTGTGATACATCAGTCTGTTGCATGTTTCAATGTCTCTGGATCTGTTTTGTTCATCAGTTTATTTTATTCATTAGATTGAACATATAATTGAGATCATGGGATAAATTTTGCTTAGCATAATACTCTCCAGGTCTGTCCACGCTGTCCCAAAGGGTAAGAGATCCTTCTTTCTCACAACTGCATAGTATTCCATTGTGTAAATGTACCACAGATTTTTTATCCACTTATCTACTGATGGGCATTTTTACTATTTCCAGATCTTAGCAATTGTTGGGGTATCTTTTCTAATAGACAAAATCTCTAGGTTGCAAAATGTGGTGCCTAAGGTCTTCAGCTCCCAAAAGTGCATTGTGAAAAGATTGTCCTACCAAAACATAGTTATTTTTAATAAAAGCAATTAGGTCTTTACAATGTTGAAATATGTTTCTTTTTATCAACTGTGGATGGAAAGATGCAGGAGCCAAGTGAATGGGATGTCCTGTAACTATCGCAAAGGGTAGGATTTAATGAGCTCCAAAAGGAGGTGGATCTGAGATTTCAAAGGACTAATGGCAGTTTTTTTGGTTAGGGTATTTGGAAAGTCTCTACAAATTTTGCCAATTGATTCTTAGTAATGTCCTTATTGCATTTGACTGAACCTGAGGATTGAGTCGTAAGCACAGTGAAAGTGTATATTGTAAAACTGGCCAAATGACACAGACTTGTTGAAGCACCTGACAGGTAAAATTGATTTCCCAATCACTATGGAGTTTGAGCGGAGGTCCCCAGGTAGAAATAATCTTTTCTCAAAGGATTTTAGCTACAGAAGATATAGTAGCATGTCTACTAGGAAAAGCTTCATTTCGGTGAAAAAGCATACAGACCATGACTGAAACACATTTATCTCTATAAGATGGGGGAGGCTGTATGAAATGCATTTGCTAGACCTTGAATGGTCCATTAGGCAATTTAAAATGTCTAAGTTATCAGCTGAGGAAATATCCCTTTGTACCATGACAACAGTTTGACTGCTGTTAGTTTCTTTAAGGGCAGCACTCTTTGAGGAACTGTCAACAAGGTCATTTCCCCTAGCTTCTAGAGTCAATTTTAGAATACCTGGAGGTCTTAAAGTTAGCTAACAGCAGGTAAATGTATAGCACCCAATAGTTCCTGAATTTATGGCCTATTTTCAATTTTATTTACTCTGAAAGTAAGGAAGCTACATTGTTTTCCTTACACACCAAAATCATGAGCACTGGGAAAGGATATCTACTATCAGTATATCGTTGGGCAGTTTTGCTCTTGGCTAAAGTACAAGCCCAAGTATAAGCATATAATTCAGACTGTTGGGCTGAAGTAGTTAAAGGTAAAGGTGCTTTCTTGACAACTTTAAAAGGAGTTACAACACTGTACCTAGCACAGTACTTACCATTTTCACTCTTTAAAATATGAATCATCAGTAAATCATGAAAAATCTGTCTTACTCATAGGAGTTTCCTGCAGATCATCACAAGGGGATAAGAAGTGTTCTATCAATTGTAAGCAATTGTGAGGGGCTTCACTGGAAATGGAAGGGAGCAGAGCAACAGGGTTAATGTTTTTTAACAGATAAATTAGGAACATTACAGGGACTAATGCAAGGGATAATGGGACCTTGGGTTTTGTAATCATATGAGCTTTATACTTTGAAGGCTTCTTTATTTATGGGGTATTGGTTGATTCCGGGAAGGGGTTTTGAGGTATCTATTTGAATTGTGATAGGAGGTACGCTGTGTGTTCTACCAATATCAGTTGAAGATTTTGCACATGACAAGGATGGCAGCTGGTCCAATAGGAACATATGTCAATGCCAGATTCAGCTACAATGCCATCAGAAATTAACCAAATAAAAGATGTTGAGAGTCATTCAGTTCACCTGTTTAGCTATTCTCATGGCTACTGTCAAATTATAAAATTATTTCCCCCTTTTGGGAGAAAAAATTCTGGCATAATTTTCTAAGAAGTCTTGTCCTAATAAATAAATAAGGGTGAAAGAACTAAGGAGAAAGGGTATTTATCAAAAGGCTCAAAAAAACAAAAAAGGCATAGGCTCAGAGACAGGGATTGTTGAGGTTTATTAGCCATCCCCACTGAACTGTTTTAGTTCTCTAAGGCAGGAGCTAATTTATAGAGTTGAGCGCCAAGAGTATGGCTCCCATATAAATAAGGATGGAGAGAGATTCATTCTCAATTTGAAGAAAAGTTTCTCTGAGTTGATCAAGAGGGAGGATTTGAGAAAAGTCCCTGTAGTTTATTTGAGCTTTGTCATTGGGTATTTGGAGGACATTGGAAGGTCAAAGGCTCCAGAAGTGCTTAATTTGTAACAATCTCTTTTCCAATGTCTTGGTTCTTTGCAATAATGGCAGAAGTTAGGAGATTTTTGGTTTTGCATTAAGGCCTTCATTTACCAGAGTTGAAAATTAAAAATACTAGCAGTCTTACTTCTAGTTGACTCATCTAGGATGCAAATAAACTGATTTGCCAAAATACTAAACCTAGAGTGAACATGGTCTTCCTTGCCATCCTGGTTCTTTTAACTAAATGAGAAAGATCTCAGTTCAGCCAGTTAATATACATAGAATTAGTCTACCTGAGTGGAATCAGCATCTAAAGGAAGACCAGAAGTTTCTTTGAAAACAATCTGAAATTAATTATAATAATCATGAACAGTTTTATCAGGCTTTTGTGAACAAGCCTGAATTTAGTTCCACTCAACAGGCTTGGGAAAGGCTACTGCAATTGCTCAGTGGAGGTCTCCAGTGAACGCTCTAGCATTTCCCAAAAGTTAGGGGTTTGTTTTTCTAAATTCCTCTCAGAATGTTCCCATTGGGCAAAGTTTCATTTAATGCTGAGCCTGGCCTTCACCGATAAGCATATGAACTAGCTGATATAAGTCAGAGGAACCAGGATGACAAGTTTGGATAACTATATTAAGTTTCTTATCATATAGTGAGGCTCCTCAGTTATTTTAGAAAACTCTTTAACTCTGACTCACAAGCCAGTTTTAGTTCAGGGAAAATAAGAAACAGTGTTTTTTAGAATCCTCAAAAGACGTATCTTTAAAGGGACAGGTACTGATGGTTCAGAGGAGGAGGGAGGAAAGGTTCAGAAGAGGGACAATATGGCACTAGAGGCAGAGCCAGAGACAGAGAACTCGGGGGGAAGGAGCATGATGCCTCTGGGATGGAGCCTGAGACAAAGAAGCCAGGACAGAAGAGCACGAAGCTTTGGACACTATTTTTATTTCTGTAAGTGCTTGTTTGCCTCAGTTAATCTTAAAACTTTATTTTTTGCAAGGAGGCAGTTTTGGATTCCTAGTAACATTTGGAAGCCTCAAAATACCAATCGAAATACGCATTCCATTCAGGCATGCCAATTTCAGAGTTATGGTTGTTCAATTCTTTTAAAAAAAAAGTAAGTTTGGCAGAAACAGACTCATATATACAGAGAACAGACTGGTAGCTGCCAGAAAGGAGGGGGGTTGGGGAAATGGGTGATACAGGTAAAGGGATTAAGAAGTACAAATTGGTAGTTACAGAATAGTCACAGGGATGTAAAGTACAGCACAGGGAATATAGTCACTTATATTGTAATAACTATACATGGCAACAGGTGGGTAGTGGAAATATCAGGGGGTACACTTTGTGAAGTATGTGATTGTCTAACCTCTATCTGTATACCTGAAACTAAAACAAAATAATAATGTAAACTGTAGTTGAAAAAAAAAATTAAATATGTTTGGGAAATTCAAAAGTTCCCCATAATGGCCATTGGTATTCTAAATTAATTTTGGTCAAATCAGTCCATTTAGTTAGAAATGAGCATGAGGAAAGACTGTGGTTTTTAAACATTAAATTAATTGGTCCATATCACTGGGAGGTGAGGGTGGGGGAATGTCCTAAAAGTATTTAGATAACTGGAATCCCATTTTTTCAAAGACTTTTTTCTGCAGCAAAAGGCCCAAACAGCCTATAGGTCATATACCATCTAGTCCCACTAAATACAGTCTGATTTGAAAGGAGCGGGACTGACAGCTGCAGCAGCACATTGCAGAGAAACAGTCTGATAGTGAAAGAGTCAGGCCAAAGGCTGAAGCAGTCAATTTTGGAGAAATGGCCCAGTCCTGAAGAGTCATGTTGAAACCAAACAGTACAGCTCTAGTAGAACGTCCTGCTCCCAAGATGTTAGGTTGAAGGCTATAGCAGAGTTTCAATGAGACAATCCAGTCAAGCAGTAGTTCAGCCAGTTTCAATAGAAGCAGTTTGGTTCCAAAGGGAATCTGGTGGAAGGCTAGCAATGTCTCAAGAAATAGCCTGATCCTGAAGGAGTTGGGCTTGAGTGCCAAAATGATTACAGATAAATAGGGCCTTTACAAGAAAAGCACAAAGCCTCTGAACAGATCCTGAATAAAACCTGGAGAGCTTCAAATGTCAAGAGAGCAGAAGCTCTGATCCAGGAGAAAAGTGACCCTTAAACTCCAGGGTCAGTGAGTAAACAGCAAGCTCAGTGGGCTCTGCAGATGCTGCACCTGTTTCTTCGTCAGGCTGAGAGCTATCAGGGCTCTTTTCTGGATGCCCATAAGGGCTACCAAATATGCTGACAGTAAATAAAAAGCCAGACAGATAGTTCTCCTTCAAAATGGGTTTATTCAGGAACAACAAGGAATTGCAATCTGATATATGCAACCCTGGCAACCCGCACGTAAGTCCGCTAAAAGGAAGGAGAGGACATTATTTATAGAGAGGAAAAGGAAGCTGGGAAGGACTATTAGGAACAGTTTCCCCTATTGTGTTTTGCCATTAGCATGGGGTGTGAGAGCTCCCCATTCTGGCCTCCCTACCTCACTTTAAATGGTTTATGTACACACTCTGTAGACTCAGTCCAGTGATTTCTAGAGAACATGATCTGGAACAATTCAACTGAGCAAATTATCCTCTTGGAGGAAAATCTCAATATACCCTTCATTACTATAAAAAGGAGCTGACTTTTTGCGTTCTCTACTTGGTCCAAGCACTTCTTTGAATTGCTCATTTAAGACTTACTTCCTCAATTTCACAAAAGCTGGAATGATCAGACCCTTCAGCATTATATCCTAACATGGTCTGTTGAAGACCTTCTATGAGCATATTAGCAAAAGAGGACTTTGCTAGGTACAAAACAAATCTTGTAAGGAGCATTCAGTATGCTACTGCTTTCTGTGTGACCTTGGGCATGTTTTAAAACACTCTGAACCCCATTTCCTCATCTGTGAAATGAGGCTGATAACGTTAACTACATTTTGTGGGAGAATACATAAAACAATGCACAAGTGCATTGACAGACAAAATAGGTGTGGAGAAGCTGGATAACTCTCAAACTCATGTGGCTAGGGAATAGTGGGACTGGGAGTTAACTCATTCATAACTGAATCCAAGCTTGTATTTATCCTAATACCATAGTAGCAAATAGATTTACCATCTTTATAAAAACATGATTAAAGCTTGACCTCCTCCTTCTCACTAAAAACAGGCAATATGTGCTTTGTCTTTATTTTACCTTATGATTAAACTAGTACCACTTTCTGTCTTGCAATCTGCTTAACTTAATTAATTATTACTATTTCTTTGCCAGAAATAAAAATATCATTAATGACTACAGACTCATATATTAAAAGGCATATTAACCTATCAGTTGTAATTGGTTCAATTTATTGTTGGCATCACAAAGCAGAAATGCCATAATGACATCATGTTCCTTGTGTTTATGACTTATGACAGGAAAATACATCAAAATTATATCTTTTTTACAATTATCTGTTTTATTTTTATTGATTTATTTATTCTTTATTATATATTGTTTTTGGGTGTACAGCTTAGTGGTTAGAAAATAATATACATTATATAGTGTTCCCCTCAATATTTCCTGTACCCACCTGGCACCATACATAGATATGGCAATATTATTGACTACATTCCCTATGCTGTACTTTACACTCCCATGACTGTTCTGTAACTACCAATTTGTGCTTCTTAGTCCCTTCACCTCTTTTGCCTAGTCTCCAGCTGTCCTCCCCTATGGCAATCACCAGTTCTCTCTGCATGTATGAGTGTTTCAAATTTTTTTGTTTATTTATTTTGTCTTTTAGATTCCACATATAAGTAAAATCATATGGTATTTGTCTTTCTCTGACTGACTTACAAAATTATATCTTTATCATTAGTTAATTTTTACCAGTCACAGTATATTCAAATAGTATATTTCAGTTTTTCAGCATATTATTACTGCAGTAATATATTTTCTCTTTATGCCTCTCACCTTCTCTTTCACTTTGATATGCCCTCTTAAGTACATATTAATAAGAAATGATTGTTTCTTTATAGGATTTGGGGACTTTTGAGGATTTATGGCTAGAGAAAACAATATTATCAATAGTTATATCTGTAGATATGAATTTTTGCTATAATAGTTGAAGAATTATACTGACAAATATTGATTTCTTTGCACTATGGGATAGAGTGGAAGGAACAGTTGATTGGCTTTTAATTATATGAATGAGAGAAGAAATGGAATAATTGGACATCATTTGTAAAAATGATTAAATGTACAGAGAAATTGCTGACAAATACAAATATCTTGGGGGTACAGCAAGAAATAGAAAGGAATCAAAATAAAAGTTATTTTATTTATAATAAATGCTATTTTAATGTATTTACCCAGTCCCGTGTTAAGGGATTTACATACATTATGTCTAATTTATAAACAGTACTTCTCAGGGATAGGAATTACAAAATCACTCTGGAGCTGAAGAAAGGGGGGCGTGCATGGGGTTCTGAGAGAGCTAATTAGCTTTCTCAGTATCAAAAATTACAAAATGCCAAAATTGAGATTCAAGCCCAGACCTTTCTGATCCTAATGCATATGCTTTACCCACAACTTCACACCATTGGGATGAAATGTATCTGAGAGTTGTTCTAAGCAGTTAAGATTTTGACCATTCAGAAATTAAGGCTCTCTGACAAATCTGCCATAGATAAGCCAGTCAGAGAGTGAGATACAACATAGGAAAGTATCTGATGGGCTGAGCCTCCTGAACTATTTTAATGATCTCTCAATTAAATGTCGTGTTTGGGGGCAAAACTGCTGAAGGTAGCAAAATAAAACTTACCAGACTGTTTTAGAAAACTATAAAATTTGGCTGGAGATGATTTAGTCTGGAATATTGTTCAGCTCATGTAGACATTGTATAAATATGCATATCTCTTAAAAGGTGTCTCATTTAAAGTTTTTACCCCCAGAGTAACATCATAGCAACAAGCAATCCATTTTGTCATTGCTGTCCAATATCATATCAACTTTTCACAATGATGCACTGCTTTTCAACCAAAATGATGATATTTATTAGTTTGGATGAGTCACCTCTTTTGCTTACTGCTCTGCCCACAGGCTCTTTTGAATTACTTTCTAGATACACACAGAATTATAGTTGGTCTATCTCTAAAATTTCATACTATTAAATTGGTCCACAAATGTTTTATCCACTCATCTACTCATTATTTTTCCCTCATAATGTGCTAGATAGCTGTGAGCTACATTTTCTTGCTATAAATAGTAAGACTAATGTTGGACTTTTCTCACATCTCAGAAAAAAGACATACTGAATAAAGATTGAAATTTGACACTAACTAGTGCTATTGAATTCTTAACTATGTGAGCACCAAAGTGCACTCTGGGACTCGGTGGCGAGGATCTTCTCCAACTTCCTTTATCTGTACTTTGGTCACCCTGCCCTTAAAGTTCACATGGCCTCCCTAAAGGAAGGGACATGCACTCTAATGCACATTTTCTCCTTTTTAAAAATATATCTTTATTGATTTCGGAAAGAGGAAAAGGGAGGGAGAGAGAGAGAAACATCAATGATGAGAGAGTCATTGATTGGCTGCCTCCTGCATGCCCCCTGCTGGGGTTTAAGCCCACAACCCAGGCATGTGCCCTGACCGGGAATCGGTTGAACCGAGATCTCCTGGATCCTAGGTCGATGCTCAACCACCGAGCCATGCCCGGCCGCACCTTACTTTCTCTTTTAAAGACTTCCAGTGAAAGAGATTCTGCAGCATTGAAACAGCCTTTTTAGTACTTAATAGCTCACATCATCATGAAGTTCTTTCTTTTAGTCACTCACAGTCACTTTTCCTACATCCTGAATCTAAAATTTGCACTCTTTTGTTTTTATTTTCAAAAATGTCCTTGATTTCACAATTCATCATGTATTTGTTTTTAAAGTTTATTTTGAATTTTTTTTTTTCAAATGAATCAGCCCCTGTTTTTTTATCCTTTTTCTATGACTCTATTTTCTAATTATGGTGAGCTACCATCATACACCAAACCATATATATATTTTAGTATGCTTTAAAGGGGAAGATAGTCCTGGCCAGTGTGGCTCTGTTGGTTGGAGCATTGACTCGTGCACTGAAGAGTTGCAGGTTCAATTCCCACTCAGGGCATATATCCAGACTGAGAGTTCAATCCTAGGTTGGGTGCTACTCAGTGTTTCTCTCTCACATCAATATTTCTCTCTCATGCTCTCTCTCCCTTCCTCTTTGTCTAAAATCAATAAAACATATCTTTGGGTGGAGATTTAAATAAATAAATAAAATAAATAAATAAATAAATAAATAAATAAATAAATGGCAAGATAGAAGACATGTGAGTAAACAGTTATCAAACAGACAACAATGGCTTGGTATTTTAGAATTTCTGGAGATGAATTTAAGTGCAAGCATACATTGAGCCACAATTCTGTTTACATTTATTACATATTATATAGAGTTAAATTTTAAATATCATGGCACCTCAGTATCCAATTTCTACCATTATCTCTACTGACCTTAAGCAATTTATCCTCTGGAAAGAGCTCTTTTCCTTATTCTCTCTTTAAGTTGCTTTGGAGATGTGAATCAGTGTTTATAATATGAAGCAAACACATCAGGCCATGAATCAGTTTGAGTTAATAGAGGGACACTGATTACATGCCTAGTCTATGTAAACCCAACTGACGTCCAACTTTTGCTCTGTATCTCTTATCTAAAATCTGAACTCTGTGCCTATTCATTTTCCTGAAAGAGCTAGTGTAAATACATACAATGGTAAAACTAAGGCAATAATATTTATCTGGCTTATTCTCTAATTTCTGACATGTTTTCTTTCAATATGGGTATATTGTCCCACCTATCAGTTATCTTATCCCTATTTTCCTACTCCCTGCAAAAGATTTTTGTTTAGTTTTCATTGGAGCAGCAGTTTTCAGGGTCAATATGACCCTGTCTTTTCTAGAACTAAACATAGATTAAATTTAACTTCTGACATTCATGCTCTGTCCATGTAATAGACACTTGTTCCAATGTAATGGCACTTTGTGCTTTGCCATTCCTTTGAGGTCTAATAACTGACCAAAGTTAACTTAACAGCAAGTTAGAGAGTTAAGATTAGTGTGCCCTATTAGAAGTGTGTATTGGTAATGATTAAAGTCCAGCACAGGGCTTGTGCTCATGTCTGTGACCAGGACTCTCTTTTCCTGCTATGAGGAACTTCATGATTCTTGATAATTGATCCACAACTTGCACAAAAAAAGTAAATTTGACAATGAGAAAGGACCTTATAAAGCTTTTTCTTAGTTAATGCAAAACAGTGCCAGAAAAGAGTCCTTAAATGGAAACTGTGTAGAACATTCAAAAAATATTACATGTCTTTAACCCACAGAAATGAACTTAAGCTTAATTTTATGTGGTGTTATGATTAATATTATCATATCTTTTTTATTCATTTTGAATTTTGAATTTTCATCCATTTTCGTAACTGCTAACTTTTTCTTCCTAAATTATGTCTTCTTTTCAACTTGACAAGAAGCTGACTGTTTTTTTCTTTTATAGACACAGGCCTGATGTCAAAAGGAAGATAAAAATAATTCAAGTTATTCACAAAAGTGGTACTGCATAAAATTACCAAAAATAAGATTTTTTTAACATGATGCCTTTATTATTAGGTTTTGGTCAGTCAGATACACAACTGCTTATTAAAAAGTTAACACGTTATCTATCAATCTTGTCTTAAAAATATCCTAACCTTAACCTTTCTTGAAGTCAGTCTGTTAAGTTTTAATTGATAACCATTTAAAAGTATTACAATGGTAATGCAATTTTAGCTTAGAGCATAGAATTCATTCATTAAGTCATTTCCTAATTCCTTGTTGTAATTTTTAAGATGAGAAGATAAAGCACACAGTGCTATGAAGTGACCTAAGAATTAATCAGGATCCAAGATGAAGAAATAGAACTCAGTACTTAGGCAGCAGATTCCCAGCTGTTCCCTATAGCCAAATATTTCTCAGGTGTCAGAATACAATAGGTCAGCATCTGAACTTTGAAGAGTGTACCTGTCCTTGAAATAAAAGTCATTCTTTATTCATCACAGGAGGTTTATATCCTTATAGACTGACCTTACCCATTGCCTTCTTTTCTTCTTTTACCACCTGCAATATTTGATATATGCTCTCACTTCTATGGTCATTAGCAGCTTTTGGAGTACTGTAGATAGTGGAAGCCAAGTGAAAAAAAATAAGTACTCTGTCTTTCTTTCATGAAGTTGGGACTTTATATGAATTGTTCTTTTTTTATGAGCTCTGCTCTACTTAATAGCTCATGTTTACATGGGGGAGCCATACTTTGATCTACTTTGTTTTATTTCATGAAAATATAACATCACACTTTAAAACAAAACCCTGAATTTTCTGAAAATTAGAGTTTTTATGCTGTGGAATTGGATAGAGAGAGACATTTTTACTGAAAAATCCTGAAGTCATCTGGTAAAATATAAGTTGAGTCAATTTTTATCAAAGTGAGACCAAATACACATGCATACTTAGATTCAGAGTAAAACCAAATGTGTTTTATTCTACTAGTAAAAATTGAACACTTTGGTTTTCAGTTGTGGCTAATTTGACATGCATAATTTCCAAATATTTACATTATTATTGAAATCTTCATATATTGAACTAAACAATCACCATAATATCTGATATAATGTCTTTGATGAGTGCAAAGCTTGGAAAGGAATTTTATATAGTGCCTGATCAGGCAGAATACAAAATAGAATTATTATTTTCATAAACCTTAGAAATGCTTATGACAGAACACATGCATAAATGAAGATATTATAAAAATTGATGTAATATATAAAAATGAAATCAATGTCTCTATTTAAAAGTATTATAAGAGGCCCAGCCAGCATGGCTCAGTGGTTGAGCATTGACCCATGAACCTGGAGGTCACAGTTTGATTCCTGGTTAGGGCACATGTCCCAGTTGTTGGCGGAACCCCACTAGGGGGCGTGCAGGAGTCAGCTGATTGATGATTCTCTTTCATCATTGATGCTTCTCTCTTTCTCTCCCTTCCTCTCTCTGAAATCAAGAAAAACATTTTTTTTAAAAAGTGTTACAAGAGTACAATTTCCCATGAAGGATATTTGAAATCACTGGACACATTTATTTATTTTTTTAATTAAACATGGCATTATTCCTATATCTATAACCTGTTTTAAAATGCTGGGCATTTTGACAAACTGGCTTGTGTTATCTAATACAGGCTGGGAAATTAGCCATAATATTAATTTACTTTAAGAAATTTATCACCCTAAAGTTAAAAACACTTTAAAAAAGATAAATACATAAAAATTTATTCAAGAATCCTGCCCAGGATAAGTTATCTAATGTAATTGACTATTTCTTTGGAAGGACACTCATTCATTCCTTCACAACCCAAGTAAATTTCTTAACCCAAATATCTGAATTGTACTTCACATATAAACTAGATTCCTTCCTTTTAGTCAGCAATGGCAATTATACAGTCATGTGCCACATAATCATGTTTGATTAATGATGAACTGCATATATGATGGTGGTACCATACATTATAATGGAGCTGAAAATTCCTATCACCTAATGACATCGTAGCCATCATAAAGCCATAGTGCAACACATTACACATGTGTTTCTGATGATGCTAATGTAGATAAACCTACTGTACTGCCTGAATAAAAGCACTTACTATGATATACAGTCCAAAAGACTTGATCATGATAATAGACTATGTTACTGGTTTATGTATTCACTATAGTATACTTTTTATTGTTATTTTAGAGTGTACTCTTTCTACTTATTAAAAAATAAGTTTGCTATAAAGAAGTATGCCGTTATTTCTGCAGCAGCCTCATATGTCTCATGTTTATCACATCCCTTGATTGCATCTTTTTTCTTCTTGTGCTTGATTTAATTCCATGTTGTGTTTGAGCAATAACATATTGTACAGGCTTATAGCCTAAGAACAATACATTATACCATATAGCATAGGTGTGTAGTAGCCTATACCATCTAGGTTTGTGTAGGTGCACCTTTTGGTTTTTGCACAAGGACAAAATCAGCTAGTAATGCATTTCTCAGAATTTATCCCAGTTGTTGAGTAGTGCATGACTGTATTTAAAAACCAGTTATTGATTTATTATGAATAAATGTAAGAATGCATGATTAAATGAAATGGACCGTGATCTGACAGGTTGATAGAAAGTTCTTTTAGTGTGAAAGACATTCTCCATTCCAGATGATTAGATGGAAGTGATGGGTGACAGTAAGAACTATCTATAAATGATTTTTTATCCCTAGATACTAACAAAAGAAGAATGAGAGCGGTAACTGTGGGACTAGTGGTAAAGTAAGGTCTCTGTTCGGTTAAAAATTGTCATTTTTCTAAGAACAAGAAATCATAATGCCTCTAAAAATTAAAAGTTTTCTTTTAAGACAATTCAATTACACACATACTCATACATGTACAATGCACATGTAGTTAATGAGTTCTAGGTTGTGACAAGAATCTTTAGTGAAATTCTCGTTCAAGTTATTTCCATGTAACCCTGAAGAGACTGTATGTCTCTTTGTTTTATTAAGGATTTGAATTATTATGTAAAAATCTCTGAGAAAAGAAGTGGTGATGTTTGTACAAAATTTTGAAGGTCAAAGGAAGAACATTTAGTGGTCTTTATCTTTAAACCCACTACCTACAAAGTTATATGGAACTCCAGTGATAAAATAGGGGTATCAGCATTGAGACTTAGAAAATTATGCTATTTTAAGTCCTAGCATTTGTTACATTATGAGTGAAAGATCAATACAAGGTTGATAAAGATTATAGAGGGAATCACTGAATGATAAGATAATCAGAACCACATACCTTAAAAAACACAACTTTATGTTAGACTTAGATTTCTGGCTGGATTAAAAAGTAGAACTTCTTAACATACTACTTTTTCCTGAAGCATTATACTTCACACTGGGGGGCTGCCCTTCTTTTGTGTTTATAGAATGAGTGTTTTTTGTTGGGTTTTTGTTTTTGAAGGAAATCAGAAGAACACAGTTGAATTGATGTTTACAGAATAGGGAGTGATTGGTGTGCAATCTGTGTTGATACAACGAGCAAAATACCATTGCTTGCTTCTGAGTGGGTTATTCAAACTGGATGCATTAGTCAGGGTTTCTAGCATTAATTTAGATTATTCCATGGTTGCAAATGTTGTTCTAACAGCAGCCATGGTTGTGATACCTTTTAGGGGAATGCTAATCATATTTGACTGATTCTAAATTAATTATTTACTGTCATTGCCACACCTAGAACTTTCCATGTTTTTATTTCTCTGTTATTTGTGTTCATGGATCTTAGTAATTCATTACAGTCCTTACACTGTAATAAGCAAGAGAAAGTACTGGAGCAATAATCAATCTAGACTCTTGCCCAGAGTAGCCTTAAGATGGGAGTAAATGTGCGCAGGATTAGTTAATTTAAAATCATGAATAATTAATTATATGTAGCTGAAAACAAATCACACATCCATTGTCTGAGTTTCGTTGGTTGAAGAAAAGAAAATAGAGTTAGCTGACTCAAAGGTATATAAGTGGAGAGCAGTGATTTTATGTTCTATGAAATGCTAATAAAGAGATTTTTTTCCAAAAGTAAAAGTAAATAAATACATGTCCTGTGGTCGATTATGTTTGTGAATAAAAAAGGGAAACTGGAAGTACATATAACTTCAGCCAATAATGGGGTCTGTAATTGATGGTAGTTCTTTTCTAGATTTGGTAGAAATAATAATTGCAAATTACCTTATATAAAGATTTACTGGAGAATATACAGCCAAAGGACTTCTTTATAAGATATCATTCCTTACAGAACAGTGGCTTTTTTGTGTGTGAAACAGAGTTTAATAAATAAAATATATCTCATAGACTTAAAAATATTGAAAAAAGTTTTGAAATATTGTGACATCATGTTTTTCTTAAAAAAATAAAGGAATGAAAAAAAACCTTTGAAACTGAAAATTAGCTTTCAATTCAGCTGGTTCTCAAAGAGAAAAAGAAAACAATGATATTTTTAAAGAGTAGTATTTTTTATTATTATTCTTTGAACCCCAAATTCAAGGTACATAGTAGATGACCTAACTAACCTTTATCTATGGGGGAAGTAGAAATTGTTCTAACAGGACTTAAAATCTTTTGACTATTGACTACTTTTCAAACTTAGCTTGACCCCCCCTTTTACCTGTAATGTATACTAATGCAAAACTTCTTGGGCAAGGTTGGGGAGAGCATCCATCTCTACCAAAATAGGCCCCACATTGTTGTTGTACCAACTATAAAATATATTAACCCTTTCCCCAATAATAGATACCATCTATAGCTATTAGGTAGTAGAAATCCAAAAGATGGGTGCAAGCAATGTTACCAACATGTTTAGCACTTTCCTAATACTTTGTCATGCATGCCCATTTTAAAAATCCTGTGGTTTCTTAGTACATAAATTACAGTAGTCCTTCAAAATGATTTGTGCTTAAAAAACAAGATTGCAGCCCGGCCAGCGTGGCTCAGCTATTGAGCATCGACCTATTATTCAGGAGATTGGGGTTTGATTCCTGGCCAGGGCACATGCCCGGGTTGTAGGCTCGATCCCTGGTGGGAGTGTGCAGGAGGCAGCCGATCAATGACTCTCTCATCATTGATGTTTCTATCTCTCTCTCTCTCTCCCTTCCTCTCTCTGAAATCAATAAAGATGTATTAAAAAAAAAGAAAAAAAAGATTGCAGAACTTTAAAAAAGCATACAAGAAATGCCTTAACCAGAAATGTCCCAAAGATAGAATATGATATCACTTAGGGGGATGAGTATCTGAATTAACTGTTTTTAGCTCAAGTTATTTTTTTAATCTCTCTTGAAACCGATTACCATAGAAACAATTGTATTAGTCATGAAGTCATCTGACATAGTCATCAGGTTGGTCACAGTTTTTCAAGTCAAGCATTTTAATTATCCTTTCATGGATGGAAACTAGTATAGATGGTGCCAATTTCAATTGGTCTTAAGGTATATTGGTAGCAAGCATAGATGTAGAATGCACTTTTAAAAAAATTCTCAAGTTAGTACATTATTTCTGAAATGATTTCTCTTATGTTAGGAGAAACACGTCTGTGGCACTCCCACATGTGAGAAAAACACTAGGAATGGGAACGTTTCCTTGAGCCAAGAATATATATATATTAATTTAGTAGGAGTAAAGCTCTAATTTAAAAGTGTGTGTGCACATACACAGAGAGTCTTACTTAATTCAGCTCACCTGAAGTGTCTTTTAAGGATCTAGGCCTAAATGTAATATCTTAAGTTAAAACCAACTCTGTAAATAAAACTCTATCTCCTGTGTCCCAAGAACAGCAAGTAAGACATCTGTAGGTCCTATAAAAAATGCCAAAACTACCTCTTTTAGCAGAATGTCAGTGTTCCAATTCTTTTTACTTTAGATGTCAAAGTTATTACCCCCATAAGTGAATGTAATGTCCTGTCATATAAGTCTTTGACAGAAATGTTCTCTTTTCTGAAGATCTGAACTCTTTGTGTATACCCTGAGTGAATTTGTTTGATTCATAAATATGTTCCTACATATTATTTGCTTAAACCACCTTATTTGCTATTAGCATATTATATATCATACTCTGAAAATTTGCTCAATCCCATTTTATGAAAATTTGACATAGGAAAGTTTTTATGAATGTATTCAATAAGCAGGCAAATATTTATACTATGACTGAAAAATTTAATTTTGACAATATTTGATATACCTGAAAACTTGACTTAGAAAATATTAATATTAAATGACTGACCCATTTATGCAATCATTCTTAGCTGTGAGCTTTTCTGAGTTTAGTGAGAGCCTTGCATTGTCAAAAAAATAAAGTCAATTATCTTTTCAGAGAGAAAATCATGAAAGATCATGGCCTAACAGTGTGCCTGAGGGACTGGAAATGAAAAGATCTTTGAGTTCATTAATTTCACTAATGTGGATAATATAATACCTATTTTTCATTGATATTCTAAGAATAAATGAGATTTTTTGTCACACTGCAGTAATGTATCAATAATGATACCACAGAGGCACCTCAATAATCAGTCTACATTGTACAAGGACAAAGTAGGCACTGGGGAAAATAAGGTATAATGCATGGAATTTATAAAAGAAAGATATACCAGTAGCAATATATTTTAATTGTAGTAGAACCTACAGTACCTTTAGGGTAACTGGCCTGTTTTTTTATAATTCAAGTTTCCATTACTTAGCTGATGTCCATAAAGATTGGCTGTTGATAAATATAGTGTTCATTCTCCCAGATCAATTAAAGGGGAGCGAGGACATTTAATAGGAAAATCTTTTCAAATTGAGATGATTAAATTAACCTAAATTTCAATTAAATTCACATTTTCCTTAAGAAATTATACTTAATGATATCTTTATTATTCAAATACAAGGAGTAACTCTAAATTTCCTTCATTTTTTTAAAGAAAAAGTTCTTTACTAAACACAATATACTAACAAACACCATAGTGTTATTATAATCCACTAAATCTATACTGTACTGAAGCATATATGAGAGTAGACAGTAGAGAGAAGATGTCTTTAGTTAAATTGAGAAGGATAAATCAGGACATAATACAAAAGGGGAAAAGATACATATTAGTTTCAAGTAAAATTCAATGTATAAAGTGAGATGATGTTCACTTTTGGATGCAATAAGGTTTATGAATATATTAAAAGGGACTCAGAATAAATTGTGGAGTAATGTATTTAGCAAAGAAAACGTTTGCTTTCTTCATTTAAAAAAATTTAAACATTAAGGACTGGTTAGGAAAAAAAGACTAGGGTGTTTGGAATCCTTAAGAAGGTTATCATAGTAAAGATACAATACCAATACAATGTCTTTGAGAGGGAAAAGTTAAAAAGATAAATAATAGTAAAATATAGCCATAATACTTGTCATTTTATCAAATAATTTTATATGTATAATAAAATTTCTTTAATAAATATTTATGGAATACTCTATACCAGGCCCTGTTTTTGGTAGGTGCATTCTATCAGAATACAAAAAAGAAAAAAAGGCCCTGTCCTCTATGAATTTATATTTTAGAGGTGAACAAGAGACAATAAAAGATCGACTTAAGTAAATTTTGTAATATTTTTTGAAGATGACACTGCTATGGAAAAACATAGTACAGAGGTAGGGAGTTTGCAAGTTGATTTTTAGAGGCAGGTCAGACTGCAATTTTAAATAGGCCTATCTAAGGAAGTAGCTTGAAAAGGTGATGGTTTTGCAAGACCCGAAGCAAGTGGCCATATTTACTAACTACATTACACGAGTTTAAAATTTCTTTATGTAACCTGAAGCTTATTATTTAGCATGAATACTTTTTATAATCTACAGTAAGCAGAAGGAGAAATTATACTTAGAAGTCTCTAATAAAATTTTTGAAATTATAATAAATTATTAGCCTCTGGCTCTAGAACTTTTATAACCAGTTTTCAAACGAAGATATTAATATGATATTCTCAAGTTGTCCTGAACTTCTTAGAAGCTCCATAAGACATATAATAGTCTCCAGAATGTAATGATAAAGATTGTACAAACTTCTTAGAAGCTCTGCTATTTTGTAAGACCGTATGTTTCAAAAGTAAAATTTTAACTAATACAACTTGGTATTTCTGCATGAGGAACTTATTAATTCCTACTCTGTATCTTTAGTGAAAAGACCACAAAACAGATAAAACTACTAATCTTTTCCTTACTAAGCAGTATAACAAAAGCAAACTCCCATTAAGGTAAATTATTGACATACAAAAATGATTACAAATATTGAAATTTTTAATGAATAATCCTAATATGACTCGTTGCTATTTTGTGAAGATAAAAATTTATATTATAATAGTTGCCATGGTTTCCACATGTATAGGAGATAAACTGTGGGAGGAGTGTGATTTGTTAATATTAACAGCAAATCATATTGAGGCTCTTCATTAAAGAGTGATGTGTGAATATTTTTTGTTCAGATAATTTGAGGGGGAAAATCTTAACTATTCTTATTGGAGTGAAGTAGGTGAGGCTATTTAAACCATTTGTTGAAAGTACTAAGCCACCATATTCTATTGTTCTACATTTCAAAAAATATGAGACAACTACCTTAACATCATTACTAGCAAGATCCATAAAGATAAAGCTTTTGGGGGGAGATTGATATGTTAACATAAAAAGATTATGGAGAACATAAACTCACTAGGGATACAGTATACCAAACCTTTTAAAACAAAATTATTTAGCCCTGGCCTGTGTGGCTCTGTTGGTTGGGCATTGCCAGTGGATTCCCTGGGGTTTATCCCCGGTGGGGGACACAATGTTTTTCTCTTTCCATTGCCCTTCCTCTCTCTCTACAATCAATAAAAATATATTTTAAAAAATACTTTATAGTGACTTAATAATAAGTTGAAAGAATGAACCTCTGAGACTTATTCAATCAACAAGAAAAATACCTTTGAGAAGGTAAAAACTTTTGTCAGTCTGTACAAAGCAGTTCTTATGTAGGAAAGAGTTGAGAAGATATTTTTGTTAACTTAAGATCATTCTATATAATTAGTGTTCTCAAATATGTATCCTTACTAGTAATATGTTATACCACAGGATAATATTTCTATATTTGCTTCAATTTTTATTGACTAATATTTGAATATATGATCTAATCTAATGTAGATTTTTATATTTTTACATCTAAATTATTTTATGGACCCAATAATTCTATTGAAAATAAATAATTCTTTGGAAACTATACATCAATAATACTGAACAACATTTTGTGGTACAATTTTTATTACTATTGCAATTTTATTTTAACATAATCAGACTTTCACTGAAAATCTTGTAATAAGCAAATATGTGGCTTGATGTATGTTACATGTGTAGGGCTTCCTGTCATTCTTATGATGGTGCTTATTACTCAAAGGCAAAGCCATTTTCACAGTATGAAGTTTTCAGTTTTCTATGATTTCTCAGATTTTATTTTCTTTTAAAATAGTACTAATTAAAAAAAACTACTACTTGTCACTATTAGAAGGCTATTTAATACTATACTTAAAATTATTACAATACAGGTACATTTTCTAGTTTCAACAAGGATTCATTTTACTTCTCCATTACGGAGATGTCAATTTACATTTATTTAAATTTTATTTTTATATAATTCTTATGTAGTGTATCTCCACATTACCTGATTATGATTAAATAATTTAAATAAATATGAATACATTCAGCTAAAAATAATTGAATTAAATTCATTGGGTTTCAGTGCCCCTTTGATTGAATTGTCATTCTTTTAATTGTATAGAAATAATTTTCTCTTGAAAAGAACTCATTAAATATTATTTTCATATCAATATTAGGAAATCCTAATGAAGAGATGAATAAACTTTGTGAGTTGCTTGTGATTTTCCTACAAATACAAATTTTAATTCAGATAATTTCCAAACTTTTATTTTGATTTTAAAAGTGTTTTTTTCTATATTATCGTACTCTATATTTCATTGTTTGACTAACAGTACTATTAGCACCTTTCAATATGTCCATGAATTATAATTAAAATACAAGAAAAGCATTTTCATAATTTTTTTCTTAAAAACTCATGACAAAGTTCTTTGGCTCAACATATTTTTGTAAAATAATCTATAAAAGAAATTATTTGAAGCCAACATATACATGAGATACATAACATTCTTCTTATAAATGAAAAATAAAACATTATTTTCTATGAAGGTAGACAATATAACATCAACAAATAGAATATTTTTATCATTAAGAAAAGTTTGTCATTTATTTTCCAGTGACTAGTATACGCTATGAAAAACCTAAAGCCTCTCAACTGGCAGAAATCTACAAAGTTCAATGCAGTTCTAATAAAAAGAATACATGATTTTCTTTAAAAATGCAATAAATAAAATATTGTTCTCTCTAGAGAGCCATCTTTCGAGGTACTTCTATGTACAGAAGAAAAATGAAGTATTTCAACCAATTTTATTATTAATGATGCTGAACACAATTATTCATCATAAGAGATCAAAATTCCTCAGCACATAATTTGTCTTTCAAAAAGAGTGTTCTTTAAATCTAGATGATATAACCACTCATTTCCATTTTCTTTTTCATTTAGAATATGAGGAATTAGTGAGATGATCAGATTTCTACAAATATTTAAAAGGGTTATGTTTCTTTTTTAAGAAATTCTAAAATCACTACTCAATTTAAAGTCTCATGAATATCAGGACCCTGCAATCCTTGATTATACAATAGTAACTATGCAGCCTTTGAAAAGTTGGCCCTTAATAACTTTGAATCTTTATTTTTAAAGATTGCCATGATTTCCTATAGATACATGTACATTCTCTAAATCTTCCTTAAAGGAGATTACATAAATTGACTTTCATACTATTAATGTGATCTACAATTATCAACACAGCACTAAGTTGTTATTAAAATCAACATTTTTGGGCCACCTAGTTTGAAAATAAATGTTAAGAAGATACATGGTAATAAACTTAGTTTTCAATTGTTACCTCCCCAATAATCCCTACTAATCACAAAGTAGAATGAAATCTCTATCTAACTCAATTTAAAAATCCTTATTAAATAGGCCAGAAGCTGTCATGAATTCATGAGATCAGCATCAGTGTCATTATTTGGAAAAAGAAGTTTTATCATAACACATAATCTAGGAGAAAAGAGGATATGTTATACTCAATTCAAAAGGAAGTCATCGAAAGCCAATCTCATTTTCGAAATATGTGAAAGATAAAAGAAAATATAGAGATGCTAAGTTTAAAGAAAAACGTTGTTAATAGCGTAGATAACAGACAATAAAGGGGGGAAGGAAGGAAGGAAGGAAGGAAGGAAGGAAGGAAGGAAGGAAGGAAGGAAGGAAGGAAGGAAGGAAGGAAGGAAGGAAGGAAGGAAGGGAGAAAAGGAGAGAGGGAGGGAGGGAGGGAGGGAGGGAGGAAGGAAGGAAGGAAGGAAGGAAGGAAGGAAGGAAGGAAGGAAGGAAGGAAGGAAGGAAGGAAGGGAGAAAAGGAGAGAGGGAAGGAGGGAGGGAGGGAGGGAGGAAGGAAGGAAGGAAGGAAGGAAGGAAGGAAGGAAGGAAGGAAGGAAGGAAGGAAGGAAGGAAGGGAGAAAAGGAGAGAGGGAGGGAGGGAGGGAGGGAGGGAGGGAGGGAGGGAGGAAGGAAGGAAGGAAGGAAGGAAAGAAGGAAGGAAGGAAGGAAGGGAGAAAAGGAGAGAGGGAGGGAGGAAGGAAGGAAGGAAGGAAGGAAGGAAGGAAGGAAGGAAGGAAGGAAGGAAGGAAGGAAGGAAGGAAGGAAGGAAGGAAGGAAGGAAGGAAGGGAGGAAGGGAGAAAGGGAGAAAAGGAGGGAGGGAGGGAGGGAGGGAGGGAGGAAGGAAGGGAAGGTAAAAATGAAATTTAAAAAGGAACAGAATTCTGACAATTTTATTTCCCTTTTGGATAAAATGGGTAGGTTTTAGGGGGTCAACACAGGATAGTTGTTCAACACCTTCCTCACTATGGCCTCCATAAATAATTGGAATGAAACCCTGAGATTCAAGCAGGTACAATTTCATTATTGAATTTCCCTTGTGGGCATGATTCTATATGTTTCACATTTCCCCATAAACTGGTTGAGTAAGATAGCAAAATGCCTTAAAGGAGTGTATTATTTGAAGATGTTAGCTCTTTTCCTAGGTGCTAAGTCACCGTTGGGGAAGCTATGACTATATTCTCCTCTAAAATAGGTTCTATAAAGAACACAGCCCTACTTTCTTGCCTATGTGCCTTTCTATAGGCTAGCCCTTCCCATTGTCAATATCCCATTTTTCACAAAAACTTTCATACTGTATTAGACCTTTCTTTGTTCCCTGAGCAGTCAAAAAAACCCAAAATCTTGTATTAGAACCTTCTAATGTAATTATTTGTTACATGCATGTGTTCTTTATTAGAACATGAGCCTTAATTGCAGGGTTCCTGTGACATTTATTTTTGTTTCTTCAGTGCTTAACACAACATCTGAGACAAGGTAGGATCCTCATCATGCTTAAGTATTAGTATTAAAAAGAAACATAGAGATTATCTAGTTCTACATCTACATTTTTATTTTTTTATTTTTTTATATTTATTTATTTTTAATATATCTTTATTGATTTCAGAGAGAGGAAGGGAGAGGGATAGAGAGATAGAAACATCAATGATGAGAGAGTCATGGATCGGCTTCCTCCTGCACGCCCCCTACTGGAGACTGAGCCCGAAACCCAGGCCTGTGCCCTGACCGGGAATTGAACTGGCCACCATTTGGTTCCTGGGTCCAAGCTCAACCACTGAGCTGCACAGGCTGAGCGAAAGAGATTCTTTAAGTATAAAGTCTAAAACGTAGATGGAAGAACTATTTGAACTTTAGTATCTGTTTTAGATACTTATGTAGAATCTATCATGATGGTTTCTAAGCATTCTGATAAAAACATTAGGTTTATGATGGACAGAAAATTATTTTTTAACTTTGCCTATTTCCTAATTGACTTTACAGTGTAGTAAAAAAATGTCTAATGTATTCTTGCATATGATAGTACTATGATTTTGATATAGCCAAAGGAAATGTGAATGATATTGATTAGAGAATACAATAAACTGTTCAAAAATTCACTTGGAGCAGTGCTTGAGGTTTGGAGAAGTTTGTCTTAAACTACAGCACTTAATATTTAGGATAAGTAGCACTACTGTATTTCCATAACCATAATTTCCCTTACAAAAAAAGCTGCTCAATATTTGCATAATATTTGCATTACATAGCTTTTAATGCATTTTAGCAAGGTTCTGTCCTTGTCATAGTTAAAATATTGATTGATAAAAAGCTTTAGTTCATAAGCTATTATGTTAGAGGCTCCTTGAATGCCCCTTTGCCTAGAAACATATATATTTCCCAGATGACTGAATATTTGATATACACCATTCAAAACATCACACTTTAATCTTGACATTGCCCTTTCTTTGTACACATTTCTGTCATAACACTCATATCTTTTCTTTCCCACCCATTTTCCCATTAGCTCTATGTTCTTTTCCTCAGACATTTTATAGAAAATAAGTCAATGTGATGAATAAAGAGATGAATGAATCATCTTTTATAGATGTACATGTTCTTAAGAGAGTTGATAAATTACTAATAACATAATGTAAAATAATATATCAAATATTCTTCAAAGTATGTATAAATACAGAGTTCATAAGGAAGGGGCTAGTTAAGGGTAAATTAATTTAAGGCTTAGGTACTTGAAGTACCTTATGAAAAAAACAAACCAACCACAAATTAAGGCCTTCCACCATTGCACTCAACTTATAAGTGATGTGACATGGCATGTTTTACTGAACTGATATAAAATAAACCATGTTTAAAGGATCAGAAACCATACTGACACTCATGAGAAAAATTCTGTTTTAAAATATATGCAGAAAATCAATTTGAAATGATTAACTTACCATCAAAATACATTTGCCATCCTATAGATATGTTTTATTTATACTTGTTTTAGTCTTTAAAGAACTATGGATAGCTTCAGAAGAAGTTGGTGGTATCTCGACTTGATTAATTGTTCTTGATTAGTTGGTCCCATACACTTTTTAGTTAATTGCTGTGTCAAATAACAGTCAAATATAATTATTCTTGCTAGGTTTTTAAGTGTATTTCAAACATTAAATTTTTGAGAAATTATGAATCATATTTTTACCAGAGAATTAAACTCCCCTGTTGCTCGTGGGAGAGAGGTGGAGGTTCTTGGGGCTCCACTGAAAGAAGTATTTTCAGAAGTCCCCACGGGAAGATGGGGTGTAAGAAAGCTTTATTTGCATGAAGTTACATCTTTCGTATTCCAAAGTCCCGTGCCCCCCTTAAGCCAGTCCTGGAAAAGGGGCAGCTGGAGTTCCAGCAGAGCCAGAAACAAGGCCAGTGTCCAGGGCTTCTGTTCCATGCTGCAGCCGGGGGTGGTTCAACATCAAGCTAATTAAAGTCCATTAGTCTATGTGTGGAGCCCAAGATGGCCCAGCACCATGTGGATGCAGGGGAGTGCATCTCCCTGCCACAGAATTCCCAAGAGGGCCCAGCGCATGTGAGAGAGAGAAAAGAGAGAGAAATTTCTTTGTTAAGAAGTTTTAAATATTTAGGTTTTGTGAGCTTGCAGTGGCCTTGCCCACCCTGGCCAATTACCTGTTTTCAGGTGTGATTGACGGGCAAGCACCTTCCCATATTTCTCAGACCTTTGCTGGGCAAAATCTAAACTGCCTTTGTCCAGCCCATTCCCCATTGATTAGCAGGGAGCAGACTTGGAGAATGTTAAACACAGCTTTTTGGCAAAGCTTAATAAATGGCATGCCTTTACTATTTGGTCTTCCCTTTCCTCCTCCCATGTTAAATAATAACCAGGTTATTACAACAGCATCAATGGAATTAATTTTTTTTAGATATAGGCTATTTTTTTTTAGTTTGACTATTTTTTTCATTTATTGTTGACACTATTACAGATGTCTTCACTCCCCCACTTTACCCACTTCAACCCACCCCTCCCCTCCCTCTTGACATCACCACACTGTTGTCTTTGTCTAAGGGTTATGCATATATGTTCTTTGGCTAATCTCTTCACCTTCTTTCATTCAGTCGTACCCAACCCCCCTCTCCTTTGACAGCTGTCAGTCTGCTCCATGTATCCATGCTTTTGTTTCTATTTGGTTCATCAGTTTATTTTGTTCATTAGATGCTATGTGAACGTGTTGTAATTTAATTTTTAAAGTACAAACTAAAATTCAAATTGGATAATCTTTGTCAAATTTTCCATTTGGCATGCAGTTTATTTTACTTGTTATTTATTCAAAGTAGTAAGCAGGTACATAGAGATGTGTATGAAAACATTTCGATATTTTGGACATAAATCAGAAGCTGCGTGGAAAAGGAGATGTCAATGAATGTCTGAAAATTATTCTCCTATTTATTGTGATGAGTGCTTTGGAAAATCTATGAGAAAAGAATTATTTGCAGGCTTAAAAAATTGAAATAGTACATAATAAATCTCTGTTCCTAAATTTTATGACTAATCAATATAGCTGTTTGTTAAATATGTCATTTAAAAAATATAAATAATATGCTTAGTTCATATTAACCAAGGGCGGATCTACATTTTGGATATACTAGAGACCTTTGGAAAAGTCATTCTGCTGCATATGATTTTGTACACATCTATATCCAATTGACATCAACAGGAAATGTTCAATCAAAAAAAGTATATTTTTTTGCTGTTGTTTTAGTTTGAATATTACCATGTAATCAGCTATATAAAATCCAAAATAATCCATCAATTCTTATTAATGAAATAATTTTATTGAAACTCTGGAAATATCAGAAAGTAAAATACAAAGTTAGTTACTATATTTTATATCACTTAATCATTAGATGTTGAAGTGAAATATATTTGAGAATATGCAAAGACCAAATATTAATATAAAAACATGACAAATGAATTGGTTCTATTAATATTTCATTGAAAAAGTGAGTTAACTTGAACTTGTTTTGAATTTTAATTAATGGAGAGAGAAATAGAAAATATAATTACAAATAAATGTTGAGTTATTTAAGCAAACATATGCATAAACACCTATTTAAACATTTAGATTAATTAAATCTAAATTTAGAAATACAGGCTCTAAAGAATAACTTGAATGAATTTTCTTTTACACTTTAAAATATACAATGTGACCCAGAAGAATGTGGTAAAACTAATGCTTGATGATACTTTATTTACTCACTCCCAAAGATACCTGCATTTCAACTGTAAAATAATTTAAAACAACAATTTTCACTTTATTGTTGCATATTTTAAAAGTAAATATTTTAAGGTAACTGAGCACTTGGTTTCCATTTAACCTTAAGCATTCAAATTTTTAAAACAATTTCAACTTTTTCATTAGTTTCTGTACCCCACTGATATTGGATTTTTTGGTGTTTCTCCAAATGATGTGTATTTTGTAGATATCGATGTTTTAAAAGTTATTGGAGTTACCATAGATACAAAGAACAAGCTAATTGCTGCCAGAATGGAGGGAGGGGTTTGGGAGCTATGACAAAAAGGTGAAGAGATTGAGAAGTACAAATTGGTAGTTATAAAATTGTCAAGAGGATGTAAAGTACAGCATAAGGAATATAGTCAATAATATTGTAATAACTAAGTATGGTGCCGGGTGGGTACTTGAATAATCAGGGGGACTGCTTTGTAAATTATATAATTGCCTGGCCACTATACTGTAAACTGGAAATTAATATAAAATAATAATAAATATCAACTGTAATTGAAAAATAGAATTAAAAAAATAATTACTGGGGTTACTCTAAGATATCTTGAAGCCAGCCTTAGAAATTGACTTTCACCAAGGCTAAGAAATATTCAAGAGGGATAATAGAATAAACCATAGGTAAGTTTCAAGAATAAAAACTGTTACTTTCTTAGTGATATATTAATCTTTAAATATATTTAAACTTTCAGAATCTTTAAATAATTTTCCATCATTACCAGCATCATTTTATTTTGAGTTCTGGGAAGAGCATACAACTGAAAGCATTATAATTGTACAAAATATTTTATAATAGTTTTAGAGCCTCCCAATATCCCCCACGCCATGACTCCCCCCTCTTCTATCTGCCCTTGTAAATATTCTCCCCAATAAAACTTGATGTGTGTTCCAAAAAATATTTTACAATAAAAGTGAAAAAGGGTAAAAAATAAATAACTACCAATTTATAAATTCCCAATCTGAAGTAAAGTAAAATTTAAAAAAGCATTTGTCATTTTAAATGACTGTGTAATAAAATTATTGAAAAAATTTTAGAATTGCATTCAATTTTCAATTAGTTGTTCACACTTTCATGTTAGAAAATAATGAAAAGCAAGTATTTAACCCTCCCCTCAACTTTGCTCAGGGGATCTTCACTAATTAAAATCTTGCTCTCAGGTTCATCGATTCTTAGTTTTGAAGGAAAGAAGTGATGAAATGTTACACAGTTCTAATACAATTCACTCAGTGATCACTGGGGAGGCAGTGTGCTAAACTGGAAAGAATACAAGATCTTAAGCAATAGGCAATGTGTTTTAAATCTGTTTCAGTCACTTAATTAGTTGTGTGAACTTAAAAATTTATTTAACCTCTTGACTTTCAGTTTCCTCATCCATTACTTTAAGAAAAGCAATTTCCTACTTTACAAAGTTGCTGTAACAATTAAATAAAATATCACATGAAATATTGCAGAGACTGTATCTGGCATGAGTTGGTTCTTAATAAATGCTATTAATCTTTAATTGTGAGTCAAACTATATGTTGAATAATGTGCCACACAGCAACACACACAGAATTAAAACATTTTATTCATGCATTGATACATGCTCAGATATTTGTAAAAAAATATGTAGAAAACATTAAAACATAAAGGTATAAATCACTAAAACATAGCTACTGTTAAAATATTGATGTGATACTGATTTATTCCAATCAATTTTTACATTTCAGAATATATGCTTTTTTTTTTTTTTTTTTTTTTTGCTTTGATTTTAGAACACTGGGAACATCAACTATTTGATGTCTTCATTTTTTTAAAATTAACGTTATACCATTAGCTCTTTCAATGTCATTAACTATTCTTTGAAGTTTTATTTTTAGTGAATTTATTCTATTATATGTCCTCTGTTGTATTCAATTCCTTTTGAGTAAATTAACATTTGATATTATATATTCATTAAAATATATTGCAATATATTATGCTATTTTCACATGTTCAACATCAGTTTAACTCTAGTAGTAATCATTGATGGTTTGCAGGAACTATATTATATCAGGGAACTTACATTCATATACTTGTTGTTTTTAAATGGTGCAGTTTAAAATTTAGCATATGCAATAAAAATGTTTTCTCTTTTAAAATGTACATGCACATTCTTATGTGTATACCTTACTAGAAAAATTTAGTTAATAGCTATTATTGCCATACCTTGGAACTGTATTAATTCATATTTATGAAATACTATTATAGATAGTATATTAAGAGAGAAAAATGCATTGTCTAATGAGAATCACTTGACTGTGTTAGTCTATTGATTAACATCTTGTATTTCCCGGTGAATCAATGGCATTTCTGAAAAGCTAAATGATTCACTGTCAGTCAAGTTACAAAACTACAAGTCTTCACTGTATGCAAAAGTAATTCAGTGAACTTACTGATCATTATAGCCTCATGGTAGCAGGAATTGGGAGAATTTTAAAAATGTAATCAAATTCAATATTATGAAATATGCATATTTTAACTTCATTTTTCCCTAATTGCCACTGCCAGTGGGTACTCCAACATTACATTTTCATTTTCCAAAACACATACAGCCTAGTTGGTGAGTAGATTGTTCTTATCCATGATAAATTATTCACTGTCAGAATTTATATCTAACATTTCAAGTCTGATTATTTTTGATGAATGTATTGTGCTAACATGAGCTTCAAAAAAGCAGTGAGCTATAATGAATTAACTATAGACTATAAATGGTATTTTCTTGGGAAGGCAGATTAGTAAATAAGTAAAATCAGAGAACAAATAATAAACAAAGAGATACTTAACACTCCTTACAAGACTATTTTGTTTTAATTTACATGGATTAATTGAGAGATAAAGATAATAAAGAATATCTTTGGCAAATTTTCAGAATTTACATAAATTACCTCACAGTTTTCAAATTAATAGCAGAGTTAATTTAAAGGTTTTATAAAACCAGAAATTATCTTTACTTTAAATCCCAGCCACATATTGTGAGTGAAGTGCAGAATAAGTATGATACATTAGCACCCATTTGTTCCCATGGTTGGTCTTTCTGGGAAGAGTTTGATTAGATGCTTTCAACTTCTATTTACATATTACGAGGAGGAATGTGTCATTGGTCTGTTTAGTTTTATGGCCAGACTACACAAGCTTAGTTATTATTGTCCATTAATTATTTAATTACTATTAAGTTAATAGTTTAGTAAATTAAAAATAAATGAAAATAAAATTGTAATCAGTAATTAAATATTGAGTTGGAATTAAGGGAAATTATTTGATGGAAAAGCATGGAGTTAATATTTGGTATTATAATAATATGCTGTAAAATTGCTTAGAGTCTCTTGGGCTGTAACTCAAACTTTTATAAAAATTTAAAGAAAAGAAATTTGTGTTTTTAATTAACTATTCGGCATTATAAATATTGTTGACTTACCAAAGGCCCCAGATGTAAGAATTGCTATGATGGGTTACAACAATGGCTATTCTAGAAGAAAAAACGATACTCTGTATATAATCTGGTCATTTCATTTGATTTAAGCTGAGTTTTAATAGGAATTTCTACAGAGAAATTATCTGTATTCATTGCAAGATTAAACTCTTATTCACCACCACCGCTACCTACACTGTTTCAAGTTCTTTGTCACTGAGATCTGCAGAAAGGAAGAAGAAATGGTGTTGGGGAGGAAGAATTTTCCTCTACCCTACAAAGTTTCTCTCGGGTGATCTAATAATCAAATTGACATGAAACAGACTAGTAGGAGAAAACCAAATTTAATTCTGTACATACAGAAAACCCACATACATGAGAGGTTCAAAAACAGAAAGGTAAAATGAGTTATATATTCCATCTTTAGCCAAAGAATGGGATCGGGGCCTGGACTTCAGAGGGGAGGACGGTAATACACAGGATCATAAGAGTAGATATTCAGGATTTAGGTGTTTTTCCCTGTCATACAGATAGGTCATAAAAACTTATTCCCAGTAATTACACTTATTATGGTCACGGCCCCTAATTTAAAATCCTTACAGGAGAGAGAAAAGTTTCTCTTGAGCCCATAGGGCCTTGACTGTCTTCAGCTCAAAATAATCTTTATACCTGTCAACCATAAACAGGAAGTTGACCAGGTTTTCTGTTAGCAAAAAGAATTTGTTCATGAAGAAAAAAAATATATCAATCTGTTAAGTGCAGCCATGGTGAGCCACATGCAAATCCCAGAGAGCAAGTGGAAGGACGTTCATAGAGTTCTGTTATAACCATAGAGTTCTTCCTGTAGGACTTTTGCAGCCAACATAAGGTGTAGGAGCACCTGCCACAGGCTCTCCCAATTTCTGTCTTGGTTAAGGTCTCTGCCATAAATTTTGATTGAAATCTTTCTCTGACAGCATCATTGATCAATAGTCGGGTCTTCAGATTTCAGCATACCTTTATCGCTCCATGCACAGAAGGACTTCTCTGGGCGTCAGGTTCCATGTTGGAGGGAAAGTATATGGGCCAGAACCACTTGGGTCCAGTTTTGACAAGCAACAAGTGCAGAGCTTAATAATAAGAAGAATATAGAATAAAATTTAAAACAACCTAACAACTTAGTCTATATGATGATTCTGAACCAGGAGTTCAAACTTGAAGGTAGGGAAATAATGAGTCATTATTTTATTGGACAAATTGAAACTCTTGACAGATATAGCAACTGGAGAGGTTTTCCCCATTCACAATAAATTGGCATATGTGGACAAAGGCAATTCCTTCCAAGAAAGAGAAAGGAAAATAAAGTAAGAAACAACAGGAAGAAATGTTGTACGGATCTGGTCCAGTTCTGTTGGAAAAACTGTCTCCTTCTGATGCTGCCTGATTCATTTTTTTGTTTTGTTTTTTAATATATCTTTCTGATCTCAGAGAGAGGAAGGGAGAGGGAGAGAGAGATAGAAACATCAATGATGAGAGAGTCATTGATCGGCTGCCTCCTGCACACCCCCGACTTGGGGTCGAGCCTGCAACCCGAGAATGTGCCCTGACCGGGAATCGAACCTCGATCTCCTGGATCCCAGGTCGATGCTCAACCAATGAGCCATGCCTGGCCGGGCAGTTTTTTTTGTTTTGTATTGTTTTTTGTTTTTGTTAGTAAGTCATCATTTATTTTTATTTATTTTTGTTTTTTAAAATTTATCATTATTTTTGAAAGTATTACAGATGTCCCCTTTTTTCCCCACTGACCCCTTATATCCCAGACCCATCCCCTGTCCCAGGCCTTATGCAGCTGTAAAGAAGAAGGATCTCGTACCCTTTGGGATAGTATGGAAGGGTCTGGAGAGTATTATGCTAAGCAAAATAAACCTGGCAGAGAAAGACAAATATCACATGATCACACATATATGTGGAATCTAAGGACATAATAAACTAATGAACTGATTCAGTTTTTTGACAGCTTTAAACTCAGGTCAACAAACTGTGTGCCATTCCCAGTCAGGGTTTAGTGCCTTCTTCAGGTTCAACACGTGAGTCCAACAGTCTACTCCCTGGAGTTTAGCAGCCCATGGGTTAGTCAACAACACCTGTTAGGGGCCTTTCTAGTGAGGCTGGAAGGAATGTTTTGGAAGTGGTTTTCCCAGTAAACAAATGCTCCATGTTGTAGAGTGTGGTGTTTGGGGTTTCCATCACCTTGGAGCACACTGTGAAAAGATTGCTGTACCAAAGCAGTTATTTTCTTTATTTTTAATTAATTATTTTTTAAAATGTATCTTTATTGTTGAAAGTATTACAGATGTCCCCCTTTTTTACCCCCATTGATCCCCTTCACTCTGCATCCACCACCACCCCAGGCTTTCTCCACACTATTGTCTGTGTCCATGGGTTATGCATATATGCATATAAATTCTTTGGTTAATCTCTCCCCCACCCCCACCCTCTGAGATTCTTCAATCTATTCCATGCTTCTATGTCTCTGCGTCTATTTTGTTCATCAGTTTATTTTGTTCATTATTTTCAGTAGAAGTAATTAGGCCTTTACAATATTGAGATATATCTCCCTTTATTAACTGTGGGTTAAAAGAGGAAGGAACCAAATGCATGGGGCACCCCATAATTATCTCAAAAGGTGAGAATTAATGAGCTATAAAGGGAATAGACCCAAGATTTAAAAGAACCAAAGGCAGTGCTTTTGACCTAAGTATTTGGAGCGTCTCTACAAATTTTGGCAAATGAATCCTAATAATGTAGGTTAATACATTCTACTAAACCTGAGGATTGAAGGTAGTAGGTATGGTGAAAACGTTGTAAGAATGACCAAACAGCATAGACTTGTTGAAGCAGCTGGCAAGTAAAATGGGTTCCTTGATCACTATGAAGTTGGAGAGCAATTTCCCAGGTAGGAATAATCTTTTCTAACAGGACTTTAGCCAACGAAGAGGCAGTGGCTTGTCTAAAATGGGAAGCATTAGTCCAGTGAGAAAAGGTAAGAATCATGACTAAAATATGTGTATATCCATGAGAGGATCAGTGATTGCAGAAGCTAGAAGACTTTTGGTTTTGTATAGGGGCCTTCATTTGCTAGGGCTGAAATTAAAAATCTTAGTGATCTTACTTCTGAATGGCTAAGGTGCTAGCCAGCTTATTTGTCAAATTAACCAAATCTAAAGTGAACATGCTTTCCCATTCCACCCTGATTCTTTTTTTTTTTTTAATTTATCTTTATTGTTGAAAGTATTACAGATGTCCCCTTGTTTTCCCCTTCTACCCCTTTTACCCTGCCCCTGCCCCAGGCCTCCACCTCAGTATTGTCTGTGTCCATCGGTTATGCATCTATGCATATAAATTCTTTGGTTAATCTCTCCCCACCTATCTACCCACCCTAGCCTTCCTTCTGAGATTTGTCAGTCTGTTCCATGCTTCTAGGTCTCTGGACCTATTTTGTTCATCAGTTTATTTTGTTCTTTAGAGTCCCAATTCTTTTAACTAAAAGGGAATGATCACTGTAAAGAGCCAAGACATTGGAAAAGAGTTTTTCGCAAATTTAAGCACTTCAGGCACCCTCAGCTTTCTAACCAGCCTTCCCATTGGTCCCTTGACAAAATGATAGCATTTATGAATCAATATTGGTAGAGAAATATTAATAAGGATGTGAAAAGTGCCTACCTCACTTGTCCCACCTATTTAAAGTATAAGTCAGAGAAGACTGTCTGCACTGTCTTGGACATTTTAAATGTCCTAATGGACCATTTGAGGTTTGGCAAATAGATTTCGTATAACTTCAACTCACTTATATAATGGACATGAGCAGCAGAGAACTGTCAAGTACAACTGATAATCGGTGATTGTGGCTTATATTTTAAAGAAAGGAAAGAGAAGTGAGAAAGTGCTTGACTGTCTGAATGCAGAACACCAACCACAAAGACTGGTTGAATTTTACGAATTTACGCCTAACACATAGGAGTCCTTTTTCCCCAGGAACTTAAATATTATTGCTCTAAATTATGCAATCTCTTAGAAAAGAATGAAAAGCAAATTAAAAGTAGAATGCAGTTTTTTATAAAAGAAGTTCAGGAATTAAAAGAATGAGTTTACATTATTTTCCAGAAAGAATCAGAACATAACCCGTGAGGCACTTTTGGAATTTTGTATTCTAATGTCAATCCTAAAAATCACTCCATCTTTTAAAATATGAATCAAATGTTTTTGAATGGAAAATAGAGCACATTATATGTTGTACTCATTACCCCACAGGAGCAAAAGGTAATTAGGAAAACAATGAATTGGGTGTAAGGACAATAATATTCTAGCTCTGTCTCTATGGTTGACTAGCTCTGTGGATTTGGACAATTACTTAACATTATTTTGCATTGTTTTTTTATTCTGCAATCTGAGCACATGATCTCTAGTGCAGTTCTTTACAAAAAAGAAAAAAAAATTCTATTTAAGGGAGCTGAGGTTGGAGTGGAAGAATTGACTTGGGACTTAGTGAGCAATTCATAATAAATAAAACAATACAGAAAAAGTGTTATTATTCAATCTCACTCCCTCTATAAGGTTTACTAAAAATTGACAAGCTTATCTTTGAACTCTGGAAGAACATTCATTCAACATATAATGAAACACATGAAGCATTTAGGATATGATGGCGATACAAATTTATACCACATTCCAACTGAAAAGGAACTGAAGTTTATATTCGTGTTTGTAAAATTCTTTAAATAAATTTAATTACCTAGAAACCACTATATATATAAATATATATATAATTATAACATTAATATAATTATAATATTTAGAATGCATAAATTTTTTCCCATACTGCAAATACAGTGCATTTCATATCAACTTTGTAAGACAGGAATAACTTCTAAATTATTTTAATCATAATATGGAGAATTAAGATAAATAGACTTGACTTTTGTAAAGAGGTTCACTTTTAAATGCTAAAAGCACTTTTGTCACCATGCCTTGGGAAGTAAATTTTCAATGCTATTAACTGCTACATTCAAAATGGAAAGGCTGCTTTTTGTTAAATTCAGTACTAAAAGTTTAAGTAAAATTAGTGAGTGGTGATCTGTTTAATTTGCCTCCAAGTTATTTTGAAAAGAAATAGTTACATTTTCTTTACATAAGATAGTAGCTTTACACTATGATGATTGATATTCAATTTATAAAGACCAATAAATGTGAAATGCCTTCATCATGATGAATTAACTCATCCTGATAATACCCACCTTCAGAGGTAATTAATGTAGATATATAGGGGTTCAAATAGTGGGGGATATGAAAATCCATTGCCAAAATTCAAACTTTGTTTTTAAGGTCCTCTTATATTCTACTCAACTCATGAATATGATATAAAGAAGTCAGAAGATCATTAATTTATTTTCTTAAACTAAGATAATAAGCCCTTTAGTTAATTTCAATTATTAAAAAGTGCTTCAAATCATTTAATATCTTCTGATGAAACTAATTGGTATATTTGTTCTTCCTCCATATCAAGTGCATAGACATGAAGTGATTAGATTCACTCATAACTAAGCTAAATAGTTGTTTATACTATTTCAGTGACTGCTCATAAATTTACAAAAATTTATATTTTTTAAAAATTTTATTTTTCAATTGGAATTTACATTCAGTATTATTTTGTACTAGTTTCAGGCGTACAGCATAGTGGTTACTTGAAATATCAGGGGGATCACTTTGAAAGGTTTATACATTTTAGAGGTCGTTGTCTATATTAGATGCCCTGATAAGCAGGGTTTTTGTATTTGAATATTATCATAAACATTTGTAGTATTTCGTTTAGTAGTTATTTCTCTTAACCCTTGGAAGTTTGGATGAGCTAGCTAAAAGAGTGCTATTTCAAAAGTGGTAAAACATCGGGAAACGTCTTCAAGCGCACGGTAATATCTTAAATAGGATTGCAAAAGTACATATTTTTGGTATTTTAGATAATTTAAGTAATCCAGAATGCTTAAAATATAAGCAAGGTAGAGATACAGGTGTTTTGTTTTTGTTTTTTTTATCAGTTCATCATATTATTTAGCTTGCTACATTGTTTTGTTTACAAATAAGCAAGAATTTATATATATTTATATGTATATATTCAAGTTGCTTAAATTTGCATGTGTATGAAAACATTTTATAAACATGTTATGATATGTATACAAATAAATGAATGCAAGCATAATTTAAAGATTTCACAGGTAATTTACTTAAACTATCTTATCTATGCCAAACTAACTAGTACCACAAGCTATGTTTTATTTCTCTTGCTATCTGTTAAAAATCCATATTGGTGCCTTCGCCTCCACAACTTTTTAACATTTTTCAGCGTTTGCTTTTAATTTCTATTTTATAAGATGAAAGAAATTTTATAATTTATTAAAAATAATGTGACGTGCAATATTTAACATTGCTTGCAGTGTTCATTTTCTTTCTTTCCTTAGGCAAATGTAAAATGACTTACATTTCTACTTTGTAGAATATATACTATCATAGATTCTTTACTAAAGAAAACTGATGTCTACTATTACGCCTGTGTAGAATTCTGACTGAAATCAAAGATGATGTTGCACCTCTAACCTAATACAATTTAAACTGTTACTATATTCACTTAATAACTCAATCCCCCCACGCAAATTCCTACAAACATTTTCAGAACACAATAAAGAAATGAAACTTTTCTGTGTGATTAGCTAGCATCTGTATGATAAAGAAGCAAATAGCTCCCAAAGGTAAATTATATCAGTCCTTTTGGTGCCACCTGATGTGCAGCTCTTAATCTTGACTCATCATTTGAATATATCGGGCCCCTGGGACTCCCAAGTATAGCGCACTGACATAAACTAGTTAATCTCCTCGGAAGAGAATTTTGTAGATTGTCTGGGGAGCCAATAAAGTAACTCTTGGCCCACCTCTGCCATTACATATTTAAGTGAATCTCTAGTCATACATTTCAGAATGCCAGCAATATCTTAATCTGATCTATGTGTTATTGCTATTTATTTTGTCCTATTATAATGTGTATTATTGATAATTAATGCATGCAGTATTTTATATACATTGGACAAAAGTATTTACCCCTTATACCCTGAAAACTATGTTGGAAGTGCTAAGTGGTGACTATCTTGTAAAAAGTTATTTTTACTCTTCAAAGCCTGATCACAGGCATGCAAGTCAACAGCCAACCACCAATACATCCCAACCCATGCTTCTAATAAGAAACATCGAAACTGTATGTAGAAATGCTTGATGATATACATTACTCAGAAACACACTTTTAGACTGTTAGATTCGGCAGAGGCACAGTGAAATCTGGATCATACTATTTTAAATTATTTTACGTTTGAAATAATTTTCTTTATCAAATAGGATTAAAATGACTATAATTCAAAACAGTTTTACCTGAGATTGATGTGAAAATTGTAGAGCTCATATTATTCCGTTTCTCAATTTGACTAGACATTTCCCATTCATTTTAAATACTAAATTATTGCTTCTAAGAATGTTTCATTTTATGTTTATACTTTCTGGTGCAACCACCTAATAGTAAAAATGTATCATTGCTTTTAACCTTTTTTATTGTATAAGGCATTACTATACATTTTAAAACATTCAAATCTACCTATACCTATAATTAATTTAGATGAGAATGATTTAAATTTTCTGTGAAAAATAAACTATTTGTTTTTAGATGACAGGAAGTAATTATTATATTTGATAATATATAAAATAAAATTTAAAAGCCCATGGCAATCAGATATTAACTACAAAATAAAAATCAACTGTGTACACACTTTTCCATGTATTTAAACGTATATGCATGATATCTTTTCCATCACTATTTGGAATGGTGTGTGAGGCACTGGTGTTATAGATCTTAATATACATGTTTCATATTACTTGTGCTTTTATTCTTTGGAAAATGACTAATGGAATCTAATAAAATTTCTAAATTATAAGATACACAAAATGTACTCAGTTAAGGGACATGAAATAGAATCCAATTATATTTTACTAACTCTACAATACTGGAAATAATTGGCAAGGCTAGCTGGGAATAAACATAGTAGTTGAATATTGAAAACTGCCTGCATTGTATTGTTCCTAGAGGTGTAATATTATCAGAGCAATTTAGATTTTGAAAATATATATATTTTTTCCTAAGTAAATACCATGCATCACTACAGAGCTATAATAAACTTTTAAATGGATAATCATTAAGGTATAAAGTGTATTTTCAAAAAGAATGCAATAATAGTATATTGACTGTCTTAAATTGACTTGATAAAAATTTAAAATAGTTTTAATAATAAGTTCATTTTACAACTTATGAAACCACGTAATATCATGAAATGTCTAATTCAAAAAATCTGCATGCTTCAACTATATAATGATTGCTCTGTGAAATTGAAAGATAAACCAAACCTTGAGAAAAATGTGTTTTTGTTTGAAATTGAAACACTTCAGGGATAAATAAAAAAAAATATATAGACATACTTCATATTTATTGACATTTTAGATGCAAATTTACTTTTAATAGCTTTGGTAAAAATAAATAATATAGGTACATACAATCACTTCTGTACAAACACACTTTTATTGTACAATAACTCAAAACTCTACCTGTACTTCATGTGATAAAAAGCCAAATATAAGTTTGTCTTATTTGCAAATGTGAATTGTTGGTCACAGGCAGGGCCCAGCAAGAAAGTGTGAATATAACAGTATAAACTCATGACTGCCCTCAAAAAGACCACAAATGCTTGCCCTTACTAACTTTGAATTAGCACAGAAATATTCATAAGTGAATAATAATGCTTTAGTTAATATTAAGATGACCAGAATCAGTGAATGTACTTCCTTAAGCACTGGTTTTTAGGCATGAGCTGAAATAGATTGCTTCACAAAATGAAACACAAAAGATTTAGCAAACTATATCTACATGGTCTAGCTCCCATAAATATCAGAAATATTCAAACCTAATAAATATTAATTATTCAATATGTCTTGTCTAAAATTCTGTAACATATTCCCTGGGAAATGCAAAAATATTTTTATGAGAATAGAGAAGGATCCATTTAATAAGTTAATAAAAAGTGACAACAACTGGGAATTTAAATTAAAATTCTCCTCCTTCCCCCCAAGTACATGGTTATAATTTTAAGGTGTGTATAAGAAATATATTATAATTTTATTCATTAAAATATTTACCTACCATGCATATACAGGGATTAAAGTTCTTATTTTAGCATATGCTTGAAAGTTAATTATCATTGATGTTATTTGCAGTTATTTTGAACTTACAGAAAACTCATGGATATATTGGAGCATCATAACAAGAATAAGGCTGCCAGATATATAGGATGTCCAGATAAATTTGGATTTCAGATCAACAACAAAGTTTTAGTATAATTAGTCCAAATATTGAATGAGGCATATTTACACCAAAAATTAATTGTAGTTTATATGAAATTCTAAATTAAATGGACATCTCATATTTTAAATGTCAAATCTGACAACCTTAGTTAAAAAGCATCTTTAAAATCCCTTGGGTTGAATATAAGAACATGGTCTTGGAATGTTCTCTGTTAACTCTTATATTTATATTAACTAAAAACCACTATAACATTTTTTTAGTAATGTGCCTGCAGGATTTAATATCATGATTATTATTGAGAGTATTGTGCTAAGCAAAAGTAGCCAGTCAGAGAAAGATAAGTATCAAATGATCTCACTTATATGTGGAATGTAATGAACAAAATAAACTGATGAATAAAACAAATCCAGAGACATAGAAGCATGGAACAGACTGAGGGATCTCAGAGGGAAGGTGGAGGGTGGGTGGGTGGCTGGGGAGAGATTAACCAAATAATTTATATACATATATGCATAATCCAAGGACACAGACAATAGTGAGGTGAAGGCCTGTGGGGAGTGCGGGGTGAAGGGGATCAATGGGGAAAAAGGGGACATCTGTAATACTCTCAACAATAAAGATAAATTTAAAAAAAATACTAGCCCAAAAAACCTAGAGGTGATCTCAGCAGTGGAAATCTGTAGTGCCCCTGCTGTTCACCCTTACTCTCATTAGTGCCTTACAGGTCATAAATCATTGCCAATTATTTATGTGTGAGAGTGCTAGCTCACACACTCTCCATTGTACATATTTTCTATATTTTCAGTATACAAATTGAATTTATATAAATGAAATTATTTAAATATCCAAAGTAATTTAGATAACTGATTTTTCCATCTACATCTTTTGTCAGTGTTTCATAGTATTACATAGTATTACATAGTATTTAAGTTTGTTTTTTTAATGAGCAGGGAATGGAGCTTTTTCAGGATCTTTGAATACATATTTTTCTCATACTTGTTATTCTTTATGTCAAAGTCAATGATTCAGATACTGTATATTATATTGAAAGGCATATTTAAATGGCATATATACACACAACTTTGCTTTTGCCAAATACAGTTCTTAAATAAGCAACTGATAGTAAATTTATAAACAAATATTTTCCCAGAAGAATCACTATAATTTTATGAGTGACTTTATGTTCATAGTCACCTATGAGTTTCCGAAGTCATATGTATTAACATGTAACTGGAACAGTCTTTGGTAATAAATAACTTGTATAGCATTTGTTATTAATGACCCAGGTTTCTAAAACAACTCTTTATTTGAAGGGCCTAACACTCTTACAATCAACTCCCAGAATTTATAAAATTAGAAGTTTATAATGGTAGCATTATTAATTTTAAAATGGAAAAAACAACTTCTGTTTCTTGTAAGATTTATTCGAAAGAGCAGAACAGATTAAAAATGAACTGTGTATATTTTGCCAAATGAGCTCTTGCATAAAGCAGCTGTGTCCCGGTTTTCCCAATATAAATAAACACAGGTATCCTGCTTTATGGACTAGCAATAGTTGTTACCAAACCCACTTCGTTAGCACAAATAGGCCAAGACTATTGGGTAAATGGCATTGAATACATTTACTGGTCATTAATAATTCTGTTATGTTTTTCATAGTGTCTGTGGCAGTAGACCAAAAGGGATTTTCTGCATCTCCCAAAAGGAGAATCTATGTCTGATAAATTCTCTATTAAACTAACAATGTTAAAAATCATACTGAAGGCAATGGGCTCATTCTGCTTTGGACTTCAGTGAATGCTACTTTCAGGGTATAGACCAAACTTCCAAAGAAAAATAAATAAACAAATGCCTCTCTATCCCCTGAAAAAAAATATTTTCTTCCCCATTTCAAAAGCCAAATACAAATAATGTTTTTTTAGAATATACTTTGTATGACTACACTCTTAGCATGATAATGTTTTGCATCAAATTGTCACTGTCTCTTCATCAAGGATGTGTGCATTATTTTAACAATATGATAAAATAAAAAAGGGTTAAGTAATGAAAAGTTTGGCATTTATGTGCATTCTGTTTTAGCTTTGGAAAGATTTGAGTGTTTAAAAATATTTTACAGCCCAGCCGGGCGTGGTTCAATGGCTAAGCATTGGCCTAAGATCCAGGAGATTGGAGTTTGATTCCCGGTCAGGGCACATGCCTGGGCTGCAGGCTAGACAGCTGATCAATGACTCTCATCATTGATGTTTCTATCTCTCTCTCTCCCCCTCCTTTCTTCTCTCTGAAATCAATAAAGATATGTTTAAAATATATATATATTTTACAGTCACGATGTACAATTACATGCCAGAGAATTTTGGAATAAAAGATATCATGACTCATTTTATTAAAGTCTATCAATTCATATTAACACATTAGTTTTAATTCTTTCAAAGTATTTCAGATAGACATGAAACAAAATTTATTCCCCAATATGCTATCCATTGGATTAATTTTGGTTGGTAAGGTAATTCAGAGGCTTTTATGAAACGTCAGGCCTGAATTGCTATTTTCATCAAATACTACTTTTAAATGGTAAAGAATGACTTAGAGGACACTGTTAACTGAACCAGTGTAAGGTTGTTGTCACTATCGTCTTGCTGAGGCCCCAATAACCTGGTAATATAGAGTTCCCTACACTTGTTGATTAATCAGACATGCTATAACAAATGAAAGACACTTCTCTTTGTTTGATGGTGCTTTATATCACAAGCTATGTGTTGATGTATGTGCAGTGTTTTGAAATATGGAAAGTATCTGGTTAATTATGGGCAGTTTGTTTAGTTGTGTGAGAATTTTGCTTATTTTATTATTTTATTCTAAATGCAATCCTTATATTAAGAATTTACTCAATTTAAATCCTGTTCTTCATTAAGCAAGGTAAATTTTTTATTTTGGACTTTAAGATATATAGTAATAAAATCCTGGGGAGTCTAATAATTGAAACTAAAATACGATTATGGAGCCATGGATTGATTAAAGGTCTGGTGTGAAATAAACATAATTTATTAGCATACAGTGTATCTATGTCTGTAACTATAAGGTAGCCAACTCTAATGATATTATCATTGTAAGCTTTTCAACCTTATCAATTTTCAGATGTTTGCCTATGCCTGTAGGTTCCAAATTATTATCTTGGTGATGATGATTTCACTCAATTTGTTCCCCCAAATCCCAGTGGATACTGAAGAGATGTCAGGTGAAAATAGAAACACTAAAATACGGTATTTGTTTCTAATGTGTCCTTTTGCTGCTATGACTAGTTTACTTACATGAAAAGATTGAAGCTCTCAGTTTATAACAGAGTATCTTCAATAATATTAGGACTTTAAGTCACACAAAACTCTCAAATAAAATATTAAAATTCAGCCCCAGCTGGGTGGCTCAGTTGGGACAACCTGATGTTCCCCTAAAACACAACATTGAAAATCTTCAGGGGTATGATTGGGAAGCTAGTGAAAGAGCAAGAGAGATATCAAAGCAAATTTACAACAATCTCATTCTTTTTCATGAGAGTTCAGCTTTGATCACTAATCAAATGACCTGTGTAAGACCTCTATCATGTGAAATTTGCTCTCAGAGATTAACAGATACATTAAATGGAACAACTTGATTGGAAATTTCTGTATAATGAACACTCAATTCAGCTTTGGAGTAGCACTAAGGAAAATGTCTATAAAATATGCATTTGTCCTCAAATGATAAAGGTTAGAGAATGATAGCATCACCAGAGCACATTTAATCGCAGATATGAACTTGATATCTGAATATAGAAAGACTGAGATTTGCACCTCTATTTCTTGAAATATGTGTTATATATCAGCCAATTAAATAAATATGAGTTAATGAATGGTTCTCAAAAGCAATTTAAAGGTCAAGTAAGAGTAAGCATTTAGAATGAAGGAAAATATTGTACAAATGAATTTGTTTAACCTCATAAGAGCACATTTTTTCTCTCTGAGACAAAGCATATGAATCATACTCTAACATGAATCTTCATTTTGTTATGCTAAAAATATAGTTCAAAATACTGCCATTTTTTCTCACTCCTTCTCAACAATTGCAGATGGTAACAGTGCTTTTGTAAGTGATATCCAAAGAGAGATATCTGGGCATTCTTCTTTGCAATATAGTCTTTGTGAATAGATATTTTTATTATTATGCACAAGTTTCACTTTCCCAGTATACTTGATTGATATGCATTAAAATCATAACTTTAGTTCAGGTTTCCTTTTCAACATGATAAAATGATCAACTATATGACTATGTCACATTTTTCCTATTAAAGACTACTGTGATATCCACAGGGTATTTTGGTGCTATGTGAGGATAATATATTTCCCTAGAAAAAATATTCATTTCTTCAAAGTTATATGTTATTAATGAGTTACAGAAGCCCTCAGAGAATGTTGTTTTAAGTGTAATTAATTTTAAGTCCACTGATTCACAATGCATGTTACTTTGAACTTGTGCTGAGTTAATCTGTACTATCTCTTTGGGACATAGTTTTGTTAAGCTAATTAAATAATGTCAATAATATTAAGGGAGACTGTACAGCCCACTAACAAAAATATTCTTAAAAGAATATTTTAGCATCACTCATTTAAATAGAAATTCTTAGCATATTAATCACCCTTCTGTTTTTGTGCATTTATTTAATGTTGATTCACTAGTAGTTGGTGACTATGTACTTAGTTATGCAACAGTGAAGTTTATTATAAAACTTTAAAAAATTTAAACTAGGGCCCAGCCGGGCGTGGCTCAGCAGTTGAGCATTGACCTAGGATCCAGGCGATCTGGGTTCGATGCCTGGTCAGGGCACATGACCGGGTTGTGGGCTGCAGCCAATCAATGGCTCTCTCATCATTGATGTTTCTATCTCTTTCTCTCCCTCTCCCTTCCTCTCTCTGAAATCAATAAAGATATATTAAAAAAAAAATTTAAACTAGGATTTTCATCCAAGGTATCCTGAATTACTGAGATTACAAGCTTTAGTTTTTTAAAATTGTGCACATACACACATATTGTGGACAATAGTCTGTATACAAAACTGTATAAGAATTACATTTGGTAGCTCTGGATATATGATTTCATCTTGCTGGAGCTCATGAACAGTTGTGTGTTTTTTATCATAAATATTACTAACTATAGCAATACCCATGAGTTAAAGAGAACAAAAGGTTTTTTTTAGGACAAATAATGTCAATAAGTTTTGGATTATTGTCAAAACTTTGCTATCAAATTGATAAAGGCTCTTTTCAATTTGTATTTATGTGCTCTTTTAGTCATTGTGAATCAATTACAATTAAGTGAGGAAATACAAAAGATATTTTGGGTTACTGTCAAGATGAATTTTTGAGAGAAGCTCTAGAGATGTTGTGAATTATATTTTATAAAAAAATATTATTTGAACAATAATGTTGTACTTCTCCACCACACTTTTGGAAAACACTTTATGTGAAACTTAATCTGCCCTTTTATTTATTTATTTTTTAAATATATCTTTATTGATTTCGGAGAGAGGAAAGAAGATGGAGAGGGAGAGATGGAAACATCAATGATGAGAGTCATTGATTGGCTGCAGCCCACAACAAGGGCATGTGCCCTGACCGGGATTCGAACCGTGATCGCCTGGATCCTAGGTCGACACTCAACCGCTGAGCGACGCCCAGCAGGACATTAATCTGCCCTTTTAAAAGATTGTGTCAACTATTTTTCAGTTTAATTCCCAAATATGCCAAATTATGAAAAACTCTACAATTTTATATGTGTAATGAAATTAAAAAAAAACAAACCTCACTCAACTATTTATTTTTTATTTTTTAGTTCTGTATGTGTTACTTTGTCTCTCAAATTCTCATGAACTCTCTAATATTGTTAGCCAAAATATTATCACTTGAATTCAGTTCTTTGCCTGCTTTGTTTTATTCTGTAAAGAGGAAGGTTATCTAGTAGGAAATTACTGACATCACTTGTTAATGAGAATGCGTAACTAGAGACACAGTGATAGCAAGGGAATTGAGAAGGTGGATGGTTCGTAACACAGTAGGCTCTAAAACTTGGCAGGTGCTTATTGAAACACGTAGATCTTCTGAACAGAGGGCAATATGAGTAACTTCCATTAGGAAATTGGAGGACAACACACAGTGCTGGGAACACCACATACCCACATGTGAAAGAATGATGTTACACCATTACCATATACCATATACAAAAATTCATGCAAAATGGATCAAACATTTAAATGTCAGCGCATAGAAGAAAGTATATAGGTTGCCAGCCCGGCCGGGCTCAGTGGTTGAGCATCCACCTAGGATCCAGGCAATCGCAGTTCAATTCCCGGTCAGGGCACAGGCCCGGGTTGCCGGCTCGATTCCCAGCAGGGGGCGTGTGGGAGGCAACCGATCCATGACTCTCACCATTGATGTTTCTCTCTCTCTCTCTTTTCCTTTCTCTGAAATCAATAAAGATGTATTAAAAAAAAAAAAAGTATATAGGAAAAACTTCATGACTTTGGATTTGGCAAGGTTTCTTAGTTATGGCACCAAAAGCACAGACAATTTCATCTCTGGGTAGATACCCAAAACAAGTGAAAATTGAGACTCAAATAAATAGTTTTACATCCACATTCACAGCAACACTATTATTCATAAAAGAGGTAGGTAGGAACAAAACTGAATTGGAGTAGCAAAACAACACCAGATAGTAACTCAAAATTCATAAAAAACAAATGAAAATGACCAGAAATAGTAAATAAGAAGGCTGAGAAAACAAGATTTATAATTAGGTAATTGTTTCCCCATTTTTTTTCAGCTTCTTTAAAACCAATAATATCCATCAACTAATCAGTGGATTAATAAGTGTCCATAGAAAGTACAATCTTGGGCGATAAAAAATGAATTTGAAATACTAACATATACTACAACATGAGTGAACCTTAAAAACATTAGGCTAAATGGGACAGGCCAGTCACAAAAGACTCCTGTTGAAGGGTTCCATTTATATGTTTAGAACTGGCCAATCAATAAAAGAAAAATGTAGAATAATGGTTGCTTGGGGCTGTGGAGTTTGGGGGGAAATGAGCTGAGACTGCTAATGTATACAGGTTTGTTTTGCTTTGTTTCTTTCTTTTTTTTTTTTTTTTTATGGTGATAAGAATATCCTGAAATTGATTTTGAAGATAGTTGTACAACTTTGTGAATATAATAAAAACTGTTAAATTGTTCACTTTAAGTAGGTGAATTATATCTCAATAAAGCTGTTAAAAAGAATGTCTATAAATCATATCTTCTTTCAGTGAAAATGACTTTGTATCAATTTCCTTAGCATAAATAGGCAAATGACTCAGTGTTAAAACTGTAATGTATTATTTTGTTGTAAAATTTAAAGCTGCCAGATCAATTGCTTTTATAAATGACAAGGAAATTAAATTTTGCTTTAAAGTATAGCTATATGTGCATTCATATATTTCCGTGCATATTTTATAATTTAATATCACCCAAAATACATAAAACTCTACCTTCCCAAACTTTCTCAAATATGACTGTAAAAATATAAGATATTTTAAATTCTAATCTCATAAGGACATCTTTTAAATGAAGAAATGCAACAATACATGAAGAAATGTAAATGGTTATCTAATGGAGATATTTAGTCTTAATGAAAGTCAGTTCTGTTTTTTTTACTTACAAGCTTTACTTTGTTTTGTTAACATGATATTTATTACAAGTCAGTTCTTATACACCGTATACTTTAGTTGTAAGTGTGACAGCATAATGACAATGCTTGGACTCTATATTGTTTTCAAGATTTATAGGATCAGGAATTTATATTTTTAATTTTTGTATTATATTTTCTTAAAGAATTGAACCTTTTTATCATGATGCAATATCCTTCATTATAGTTAATAACATTCTTTGTTCTAAAGTTATTATTATTTTTTTAATATATCTCTATTGATTTCAAAGAGAGGAAAAGAGAGGGAGAGAGAAAGCTGGAAACATCAATGATGAGAGAGTCATTAATCGGCTGCAGCCCGCAACCCGGGCATGTGCCCTGACCGGGAATCGGAGCCTGATCGCCTGGATCCTAGGTCGATGCTTAACCACTGAGCCAGGCCCGGCCAAGGCCTAAAGTTATTTTTCGTGTTGATATAGCTACTCTGTTTTTATTTCACTAGCCTTTGTATGGTGTGCTTATTGATATTTCATACCTATTTGCATTTGAATACTTTATAAAAATCTTATAAAGGAGTTTTAAAAAGTATTATAGTTTAACACTAAGTACTTTATATTCGTAGCTTATTATGTTGATAAAGTGATTTGTCATGATTTCTTAAAATGAGAAATACAGAAATCAATTATCTTTGAGATAATTGTAGCTATATTTCATTCTTGAACAAAAAGGCATTTTAGAGTTCAATAAACTATGTTTTCAAATTAATCTAATTTATTGTTTGATTTATTTTCAAATTAATTAATTAGATTCTTAACCAAATGGTTAGGTATAATTGGTTAGTTCATTATATGTTTCTATGACTGGTTTTCCCATTCATTTTACTTATATACTTACTTTGTGTTAGTTAGGAGCCATATATCAACTGTCTTTTATATATAGATCAATAATCATAGTTTTCATTTATAGTCACAAACATAATTAAAAATATCTACATTCAAGAGACTAGGCCAAAGTAACCTAATTATGAAAATAAGACCCCACTCATCCACTCCTGGTTATTTCTGATTCTCTAAGAATAATTTCTTCACAAATCAAGAATCAATTGTTAAAATATTGGAAGTCTCTAACATATTTATATATATATATTTTTTCATGTAACAATATTTATTTTAAGTAGCTAATAAAATATGCCTTTTTTAATATAAATTTTATCATTTGTTTCTCACCCTAACAGCTGCAGAAATAACTGTTCAACCAACTGTGGAAGAGGCCTCTGACAACTGCACTCAAGAATGTCTCATCTTGGGTCATTCTGATGCCTGCTGGATGCCAGCTGCTCTGACCCACTCCAGCCCTTCACACGCACAGGCCTCTGCTGTGTGCCACAGTCCTCCCCTGCCATCGGCCTCTGCTCTCCGCCGCCGCATCCCTGCAGTGACACAGACAATTGCTCTCTGCCATAGCCCTCCGGTGACCCAGGTTATTGCACTGTGCCATAGCCCTCCAGCAACACAGGTCTCTGCTCTCCACCACAGTCCGCCACTAGCGCAGGCTGCTGCTCTTCGCCACAGTCCCCCACCAGCACAGGCTGCTGCAGTCCACCGCAGCCCTCCTCTGCCACAGGCTGCTGCCCGCCATCGCAGCCCTTCACAGCCACCAGTGGGTTTGCAGCAAGGTTGGGGGCAAGGGGCTGGGCCTGAAGGACTACTGTCTCTTGATCAGGGAGTGCAAGGTAGTACAGGATCTCAGTTTTATACTATGTCTGAAAGATTTCATCCTAGTGATGATTCAGTTAAAGTCATTCCTTTGAAAACCTTCACTCCAGGAAAACAGGCTAGACCCTCTAGGGATGATTCTCCCATTATGGAAGAACATCCTTTATAAAGCTACAATGGCTAATTCACATTTTTCAACAGAATGTATATAATCAAAATTTAAGATCCAATTTCAATGAATATTCCAAATCGTTAGGTTTGTAAATAGCTATGTAAATAGAAACAGATACCAGAATAAACTCTAGAGCTAGACCCTTAGTCAAAAGATAAAAATAAAATGTACAATTTCTTTCATTTAGAATGTGTATTAAAAAAGAAAAGAAATTTAAAATCTCACATCCTTTGTACAGAAAGGCTTATCATGACAGATATTAATATGTAATGTATAGAATTTCTGATGCACTGTAATTTTTCATTTATTTTTACCAAAATGTGCAATATTACTGATTTTTTCCCCTTCTGATTTTTGTGGACCTAGTAGGTAGCAAATGGAAAACTGGCAAATGTCTGATTTTCCAAGCGTGCCTTTAGTTTATCTCAACTTTTGTTCAGATAACATTTGAAGGTATAAGTAGGGTCACATTTTTGTTTGTCTTCTTGTTTGATATATGTTGTTAGTCTCCAGTTTTTTGTTGTTAGTGTTTGTACAAAACTGCACAATAGAGAGTGTAAATATCTCTTATATTTTTGTCTCTGTCTTTTTAATGTTTTCTACCTTTATTTGAAGAATATATTGTTGATATAATTTGTATATACATTTTCTGTAAAGAATATATATATGTAAACTGTACAGATTTCTGTCTATAACCTATTCTCTACTCTTTAGTAGAGTTCGAGACACTGAAGTGCAATATCTGTGCCCAAATTAGGCAAATATTTGCTAAAAGGGCCTCTTTCTATAAAAATTTGTCTTTGTAATTTAGTGTAAAGTGCATCATAAATCATATTGTATCTGCCATTTTAAGCCTATGTTCCATTATTAATTGGGTTTTTATCTTCTGAAATTTGTATATAAAAGCCTAGCAAATCACAAGGAAAATGGATGCATTCGATGCATGATTCATTTACAACTATGACTGGAAACTGCTATTTTCTAAAGACTGTCAGGAAGAGTTAAGTGTTGATATGACAACTGAATAGGCTGATACCAAAAGATGTTCAGTAATAAAAGTAAACAAATTAATATAACTGTATATAAAACCACATAATAAACCTATATGACTAAGGGATTTTTATCATTCTAGCTCAACTTGCTGAAGACAACCACTGATAACAAGATGAGAGTCAGGAAGGAACTTTTCAAGAGATGTACTTATAAATCTCCATCAAAAGTGTTACAGTATAGAATTTTAAGGAGATGTGCAGACGGAGAAATGAGGTTCATGACTGCTTCTTGGGGTAGATAAGAAATACCCTAATAACACACTCAAAAAAGACCCAACAAAATCTCGTATATGAAAACAAAATGTGTTCTAAGCAAAGAATACAGTAGTATTCCTAGGGAACATTAATTTCCTTCTGTTGTCTGTTCTTTATTTTCTTTTTTGTCCTTCTAACTGGCCATGATCTTCTATGTGCACATTTCACCAATATACAGGAACAGCACCAACTTAATTTTCCTCCATAGCAAAACCAAGAAAATGTCTTGTTTCAGTATTATACTAAATCAAGAGACAATTAATGTATTAACTGGGGGTGGGGGAAGTGAATATTTCTTGTTAATTAAATTAGATGTAGACTTTGTAATGTGTAACTTGAAGATATGTAATTTATGATTAAACTGTGTGTAAATGTTGTAATATAAAGTGTGGTAAATGTATAATTTCATTAGTGAAGGCTTCCACTGAATGTTGAGAAAGCTTCTCTTTTTGTGCCCAGCAGATTACGTAGCGTTTTGAGAATATATTGTTCCCATTGTGAAACTCTTTAAATCATATTTGATTTGGTGTGTAGAATAAATTCTTAACTTTTAGCTACAAGAGTTTAATTAGTGAAATTTTAAATTAATTTGTATTATTAATTTTTTTTCTCCATTGTGTTTGTTAATAATATTCAAAGGGATTTGCAGCATACTGGTAGTCCAGGTGCATGTGAACCCTGAAGGACCGATGATGTTTGTAAATTTATTGAAATATGACTGTGTATAGGTGTTGATATTATTGTTGATATTGTTGACAATTAAAATTTAAACCTGGGGAAGATAAAGAAACCCAGAATAACAAAATCAGAGCTTCCAGTAGAGTTTAGGCGGTTTTCTCTCCGAAAACTTGCAAAAATAATGTGTGAGTATTTGTTCTTGTATTTTAGTTATTTTCACATTTTTTTCTCTCCATATTTTAGTTAAGATCTACACACACAAAATTAAATAAATAAAAAAGAGATAAAAAGGAAAAACTGAAAAAAATCATTAAGGGATACATTAGGGATATGATTGATTGCTATGTAAATAAAAATAAGAATAGGAACCAAAATTAGATATTGGGGAATTTTTTTCTGATAGTGTGATTTATTAAGTCTTAAGTGTGGCTCTTAAATCCTCGTATCTAAAAATTGGCAAAGTTTTGTTACCTTTCCTAGAGCTATAGGAATGAACAAATATGCTTTTATTGCCCTTTCTAACTCTGATTATATAGTCAGACTTAGACTGTGTTCACAATATTAAAAGACTGGGCGCCCTCTTCTGCGTTTGTGCCAGAGAGGCTTTCAACGGAAGCAGGCGAGAAGCCAAGGAGGCGAGGGGAGTGAGCCCAGTTACTCTCCCCTTTGCATTCTCTCCCGAAGCTTCCGCGGGTCTGGCCTTGGCGACCTGTAAGGCCCGAGGCTTCAGATCTGATGAGGTCTTTCTCATCGCAGTGCAAATTCTTTCTCTGAATGGATGGACAGAGCTGTAGGTTGACAAAGCCCACAGGTGGCGCTTCTGGTGTGCAAAATTATATAGTCACAGAACCAGAAAAAGTCCTGTTTTACCATCGATCGAAAATAATTCCCTTGAAAAAAAAGAAAAATTTGATTTACTTTGTAATTAGAACTTCAAATTGAATGACAAGTATGATAATATGTTCAGTGAGACTCGTTATTCAATTTCTGTGGCGGTGTTCAGTTACGTGTGATAAATAATTTAGTAGCTATAGCGTTAATATATCACACTTATAAGTATGTATTCGAACGCTGTGTATCTTATATGCTAAGTGCATACACATTTTTTCCTTGAACTTTATCTTCAAGTTTTAGCTAATACTGTGTGGGTGTATTAAAAACAAACTTACATATGATACAAACAATGTAATAAATTTAGAGAGTACATTTTGTGTAGTCTCATTTAGTTATTTAACAATTTATTTCTGGTAATGTAAATTTGGTTAGCAAAAATGGTTGTTAAAAGATTAGTGCTATTGTGTATTGGTGACAGTTATGAAGAGCCTCTGCCTTCCCAAGCTAATATTTGTCACACACTTTCGTTAAAATGGAAAAAAAGCAGACTAAAATAATCACAAATTGTACAGTCCTTACAATGTAATCTTGTCACACACACACACACACACACACACACACACCCTTTCCAGTCATGGGAAAATTAGTAAATTTGACCCACATGTATATTTCAACATTCGTTTTTTGTTGTTTACATTAAAATTGAATGTGCATATATCTCCTAATGTACACTTATAAACATCTAGCTGTTTACGTGTTTTTTACACACTTCTGATTCATATTTTCCAGTATGGTTATCATTTCTTGTTTTTCTTCTTTCATATTTGTTTCAAACCAAATTTATAGTTATGTTTAGATTAATTTTTTATCACAATCATTAGACAATATTTTGGATGTTGCCAGTTGGCACAAGTGCTCTAGAAAACATGGGAGCAAAAGAAGCTGAACTATATTTGGACAAAACCTTTTACGTTACGTGCCAATTACCACACCAGAGCAATTTTATGCAGAGGCCTTAAAATATTCATTCATAGTAAATTTTGTACATTAACAATCCATGTGCTTTCAGTAAATGTGATTTTCAAAAGCAGTGCAAATTGACAACAGCAGAAGTAGTAATGAAAAAGCTACTCAGAAAATGTGTGTGCACAAATGAAAAAAAATGAAGGCAATTGTTTAGTGATTGTATGTGATCTTTGTAGAAATAAAATGTGTGCAATTTATGCTATCTCTGCTTAAAATACTTGGAATTTTATGAAATATAGATTTATGTTTGTATTTGGAAAAGATTCCTCCTCTGTGACATCATACAGCATCGGAAAGTGAACAGTATCCCAAAGCAGCTCTAGCCACGCTTTGGAAGTGAGAAGGTTGGATATTGTATGGCCCAGGATGGCAGTATGTAGTCCAGTGGCAAATGTGTATTAATTGTTCTATTTCAGGTTCTGTATTGCATGTTTTCTTATATTCATTAATATAGGTATTAATAAAGTTATAAAAATAAAAGTGTGTTTTTGTGTGTGTGTTTGCTAATTTAAAAGTCAAAGGTTTTATTTCATTTTAATTTGGTTTTTAAATTCATATAGAGTAAAATATACCTTGGTGGTGGTACACTTCTATGAGTTAGCATCCATTTTTATTTACTCTGGTGGGCTATTCAATATAATTCTTTGAATGAACATCATTTCTCTCACTTTTCAAAGTTGGTGAAAAATACTGTGGTGTTTTAGAACATTTATATCTTTCAAGACTAAATTAAGAGATATTTACAGGGTGGGGCAAAAGTAGGTTTACAGTTGTTTGTATGGAAAATGGTACAATAAATAATAATACAAGAATAAACTCTGTGTTTCATGTAATCACAACTGTAAATTTACTTTTGACCCATCATGTATTTACTTTTACCCAGTGATCGCATTTCTAAGAATATATATATTCTAAGAATCCTGAAACACTAATCAGAAAGAATCTATGCACCCCTATGTTCATAGCAGCACAGTTTACAATAGCCATGATCTGGAAAAAGCCCAAGTTCTCATCAGTAGATGAGTGGATAAAAAAGCTGTGGGACATTTACACCATGGAATAACAGGCAGCTGTAAAGAAGAAGGATCTCCTACCCTTTGGGACAGTATGGAGGGACCTGGAGAGTATTATGCTAAGTGAAATAAGCCAGGCAGAGAAAGACAAATATCACATGATCTTATATGTGGAATATAATGAACAAAATAAACTGATGAGCAAAATAGATCCAGAGACATGGAAGCAAGGAACAGATCTATAGATCTTAAAGGGAAGGCAGGAAGGAAGGTGGGAAGGGATTAACCAAAGACCTTATAAGCATATATGAACAACCCATGGACACAGACAATAGACAGATGGGGGCCTGGGGTGGGGTGGGAGATGAGTGGAGGGAGGTAAGGGGGAGAACTGGGGGACATCTGTAATACTCTCAACAATGTAAGCAAAACAAAACAAAAATAAAAGAATAAGCCTATTTCCCCATTCAATGTAAAAGCCACCTAAAGATTTCTCTATACAACCTTTTAGGATCCAAATGAAATAATTTTATGGAGAATGTTGATAATATTAGTAGAACAAAATAACTTCACTGCTGGTTTCCCTTTTAGTCTGGCTAAAAGGAGAAAATCCCAGTACACTGAAACCTCTCAAGCTGCACAGGATTAGTTAATATTCAACTGCACTTGGCATTTTTACTAGTCCTGAAGTTTGAGTAAGATTTATAGAGCACATAATCTGGTGCTTTTTGTCTTCTTTCTTTTCTTGTCCATCTTTCTATTATTGTGATATTGATTTACTCATTATCACTTTGAGTTAGCTGATGAAGGAAGGAAAAAAATCAAAATTTTAAATCAAGCAAAAAATTAAGCTTTGGCAAAAAGAGATCGGACTTTTAGAAATATAAGTGTAAGTTAATTTGTGTTATTTCTCATCCTGAGTCCAGCCATGTGTGAAAAAAAAGTTGACTGCAGTGAATAATGTGTAGATTAGAAATAATCAGATTACATACAGACATTATCATAATAGCCTGGGCAGGAACACTAAAGACCTGCGAGAGGGAATATGATGAATACATACTTTGTGAATAGGGGAAAAGTGCCATGCTGGAGAAGAACGGTGAAAATCTCTAATATTTCAATGAGCAGAAAAATTAGTGAGCTAATATGTAGTTTGATAAAAAACCTAATTGAACTTGCTGATCTTACTGACATAGTCACACTACTTTATAAAATAAGTTGCTAATGGTGTAATAAAAATAGCTTCAAACAAAACAAAATACAAAATACCCATGAAGCAGGCAAGTAGATTCAGAATTTAACTTCTGTATTTTGGGTTACAAACTCCATTGTCTTTTCAAGTAGCTGAGGATATATAGCTGCATAAAAACAACTGAAGTTTAACCCATGCACAGGCTTAACTCCTATCATGGCTATCAAAGCATGCTAAAGTTAATTGGGAAATAGAAAAAAAAAAAAAGACACACACACATACACACACACACACGCACAAAACCACCAAAAACACCATAATCCTGTCAGTGACTTAAGTAACTCAAGGATGTACTCACACTACGTTTTCTTCATAAACATTTTTTGAATAGTTTTAAATTTACAAAAAAATTGCAAAGATAACACAGTTCCCAAATACCCCACTCCCAGTTTCCTCTATTATTAACATGGCATATTTGTTATAATTAATAAACCAATATTGATACATTATTATAAATTAAAGTCTATAGGTTATTCAAATAGCCTTAGATTTTTTTCTTAATGTCCTTTGTCTGTTCCAGGATCCCATTCAGGATTCTATATCACATTTAGTCATGTCTCTATAAGCTCCTCCAGACTGCAACACTTTCTAAGACTTTCTTCATTTTTTAAGTTAAATTTCATTTTTTAAATACACTTTACATCCAACATTATTTTGCATTGGTTTCAGGTGTACAGCATAGTGGTTAGACAATCACATACTTTACAAAGTGGTCCCCCTGATATTTCCAGTACCACCTGGGACTATACATAGTTATTACAATGGTATTGACTATATTCCCTATGCTGTACTTGGCATCCCTGAGACTATTCTGTAACTGCCAAAATGTACTTCTCAATCCCTTCACCTTTTTCACACAATTCTCCAGCCCCTCTTCCTTCTGGCAACCATCAGTCTGTTCTCTGCATCTGTAAGTCTGTTTCTATTTTGGTTTATTTTGTTCTTTAGACTCCATGTATAAGTGAAATCATATGGTATTTGTCTTTCTCTGACTTACTTCATTTAGCGTAATACTCTCTAGGTCCATCCATGCTGTTGCAAATGATAAGATTTCATTATTATGGCCAAGTAATATTCCATTGTATATGTGCACCACCACTTTTTATCCACTCGTCAGACTCTCTTAATGATGACCTTGACAGTTTTGAGGAATATTGGTGACATATTTTGCAGAATGTCCCTCAACTGGACATTCTGGTGATTTTGCACTCTTTTTTTTTTTTTTTTTTTTGGTTTAAAACAATAGAAATTTATTCTTTCACCCTTTCGGAGTCTAGATATAGAAAAAAGGAAGGTGTCGACAGAACCATGTTCCCTCCAAAGCCTCTGGGCTCTTCCTTGCCTCTTCCAGCTTCTGGAAATCCCAGGTGTGCCTGGGCTTGTGGCAGTATCACTCCAGTTTCCACCTCTATCTTCACATGGCCATGTTCCCTACATATGTTTCTGTCTTCTACTCTTAGTGGGACACCAGTCATATTAGATTAAGGGCCCACCCTACTCCAGTGTGACCTTATCTTAACTAACTACATCTGCAAATGATCCTATTTTCTTTTTTTTTTAAATTTACCTTTATTGTTGAAAGTATTACAGGTGTCCCATTTTTCCTACCAATTGACTCCCTCTGCCTCGCTCCCACTCTCTCCCTAGGCCTTCACCCCATCATTGTCTGTGTCCATGGGTTATGCATATATGCATATAACTTCTTTGGTTAATCTCTTCCCACCCTCCACCCTTCTTTCCTCTTCTCTCTGAAATATGATCATCTGTTACATGTGTCAATGTCTCTGGATCTATTTAGTTCATCAGATTATTTTGTTCATTAGCTTCTTCTTAAAGAAGACCCTTCAACATTTCCTGTAGTGCTGGTCTGGTGGTGATGAACTCCTTTAGCTTTTCCTTGTCTGAGAAGCTCTTTATCTGACCTTCAATTCTAAATATAGCTTTGCTGCCTAGAGTAATCTTGGTTGTAGTTCCATGTTTTTCACCACTTTGAATATTTCTTGCCACTCCCTTGTGGTCTGCAAAGTTTCTGTTAAGAAATCAGCTGACAATCGTATGGGTGCTCCCTTGTATATAATTAACTGCTTTTCTCTTGCTGCTTTTTAGGTTCTCTCTTTGTCTTTAACCTTTGGCATTTTAATTATGATGTGTCTTGCTATAGACCTCTTTGGGTTCCTCTTGTTTGGGACCCTCTGTGCTTCCTGGACTTGTAAGTCTATTTCTTCCCCCAGGTAGGGGAAGTTTTCTGTAATTATTTTTTCAAATAGGTTTCAATTTCTTGCTCTCCTTTCTCTCCTCCTGGTACCCCAATAATGCAAATGTTAGGCCTCTTGAAGTTGTCCCAGAGACTCCTTATGCTATCTTCATATTTCTGGATTCTTTTTTCTTTTTGCTCTTCTGGTTGGGTGTTTTTTGTTTCTTCATATTCCAAATTGCTGATTTGATTCTCAGCATCCTCTACTCTACTGTTGATTCCCTGTAAGTTATTCTTCATTTCAGTTCCTGTAGCCTTCATTTCAAATTGGTACTTTATTATGTCATTAATTTTCTCAATTATTTTTGTCATACTCTTACTAATATCCTTGAACGTCCTTATAACCATTATTCTGAACTCTGTATCTGTTAGCTTCTTGGATCTATTTCATTTAGTTCCTTTTCTAGAGATTTCTTCTCTTCTTTTCTTTGTGACATGTTTCTTTGCCTCAGCATTTTGGCTGCTTCCAGGTGTTTGTTTCTATGTATTAGGTAGAGCTGCTATGTCTCCTGAAATTTGTAGAGTGGCTTTGTGTAGTAGGTGTCCTGTAGGGTCCAGTGGCTCAGCCTCCCCAGCCACCTGAGCTGGGACTTCTAGGTGCTCCCCTGTGTGGGCTGTGTGCACTGTCCTGTTGTAGTTGAGCCTTGGTTGATGTTGGTGTCACTGAGAGGAATTGACCCCCAGACCAATCAGCTATGAGGACCAGCTGCAGCTATGGCCAGAGAGCTGCTGTGCTGGAGACACCCCTATAGAGCAGGATTTACTTCAGTGGCGCTTTCGTGTTCACCGAGTGTGCCCCTTGAGTGTGTCCCTTGTGGATGTGGTAGGGTTGTAATCCCACGTGGTTGAGTCTGACCACCAGGTGCAGTGTCTCTGGGGCCTCCCAAGAGGTGCAAAGTCACCCTGTGCCAGTGCCTTGCCCAGGGCCACCCAGCATGAGCTATACAGCAAACCGTAGTTGGCTGCTACTTGTGCTGGGCTTGGAGGTGTTCAGGAGAGGCCAAGCTGTGAGCCAATGCAGGCTGCCGCTAGTGCCAGGCCTGGGGCCACTTATCAAGCTGTATGGGGCAGCTGCTGCTTGTTTGAGAGATTTTAGGAAAGTCCTAAACATGAGGTTGGAGAGGCCACTTGCACAGAAAAGCCCCTGGAAATGGCCTGGATGAGCTGCAGGTGGGGAGGGGCGGGGCCTCCGGGAATCACAGGGCGGGGCCAAGGGAGTGAGTCAGGTGCTGGCGATTCAAATATGGCCCCTGCCTGCCGGCTGTGCGGGGAGGCCTCGCCACAGGAGCCATGGCGTCTGCCAGCCCTTCTGCCTGGGAGGAAGCCGCCTCTCCAGCTCTTACCCTGATTCTAGGCAGGTTAGTTCCTCCCCAAGTGTCCCAGGTCCTTTCAAGCTGCTTCCCAGCGCTGGGGCTCAGAGGGAGCACATCTGAGTGAGTCCATGCGCAGGCCCTTTAAGAGGAGCTGCTGGGGCTCCCGCAGCCTCCGTGACCCTCAGGGACAGTCCCCGCTGGTTTCACAGCCCAGAGTTGTGGGGACGTCTCTTTCCGGCCCTGGAGTCCTGGGCTGGGGGCCTGCTGTGGGGCTGGAACCCCTCACTCCTCTGGGAAACCCCCACACCGAGATTCCCTCCTGAGTTTCAACTGTGGCACCGGGTGTGGGCCAGCAGCCATGGCCATGTCTCCAGGATTCAGCCCCAATCTGCCCGTGTCCCCGCCCTTCCTTGCACTCTTGATTCTCCTTCAGCTCCCTGGTTGTGGGGCTTCTGTTCAGCTGGATTCAGGAGGCTCTGAATGATGGTGGTTCTGTATTTTAGTTATAATTTTGTTGTGGTTGTGGCAGGCAGCGGGTGCAGTTGTTACCTATGCCACCATTTTGTTTCATCTTGATTAGACACCTGTTACAGGTTTGGGGGTGGAAGACCACAGAAGTGCCTGTTTCATCATATTTTATAAGTTAGTATTTGGCATCATCTCACATTATGTTTGGGTTTCACTTTTCACCATTGAATCATATACTCATAATTTGTCAAGGGTTTGGTGTATTCCGGTTCAGGACATCCCCACAGTGTGCCTCTTCTGAGTTTGAAGTCCCTGCGACAATTCAAGATATGCCTGTTCCCAAATTCCAACTTATCACAAAGATTATTGGCCTCACATTTTATTTTAATTTGTCAGCTTCTAATAGGGTAATTTTGACTACAGAATTATTAGAAAATAAGAAGTAAATATGTGCATATATATGTCTCTGATCCTAGTTTATGACAGATTTCCTAAAATCCCTGTAAAATTTTAACTGATAAAGAACAGTAAGGACATTTTTTTCTCTCTAATATTTGGTCTTCGACCTAGTTCCTAACACAAGGCTCCTGAAACCCTTGCAATTCCCTGGTTTATACAGTGTTTTTTGTTCTATACAGGTCACTCTGGGTTGGATCCTGGATAGCTCTGGGATGAGGGCTAGTCACCAGGTAAACCAAGGCACGGTTAGTAGATTGGACTTTTCAGCTCTGAGACCCCAATCTCTTGAGGAAATAGAAGGACCAAAAATGAAGCTAATAATCCATCATGCCTAAGTGATGAACCTGAGGGAAGTAGTCTTGTAGGATTGAAACTTTAACCTGTGAAATCTATTGCTATCTCTGGGTACAGAGCATCAAAATAGAGATGAATTGTCAGACACCCAACTGGGGTCACAAAAAACTGGTTGGTGTGGGGAGAATCATCCACACATTTGGTGACCAGATGTGTCAGAAATGAGTTGCTCTGTGTGAGTAGCAAAGGAGACACACAGGAAAGAGAAACACAGAAGGAGGTGAACTGAGGTTTTTCCTCTTTTTTATTATTAAATTAATTGGGGTGACAATGGTTAATATGAACATATAGGTTTTTCCCTTTATAATGGCAAGTAAAGGGAGATCTTAAGCATCTTGAGGACAGAGGACAAATATATGTAATAGGTGCATATTCCTTATTTCTAGGTTTGAGGACAAAAACTGTTGGATTCTAGCTTAACTTGTTTTGGAGTTGTGGAGAAATGTAGATAAATTCATTATTATTTGATAGATCCCTGCTTTTTAAAATTTATTTATTAATTTGAGAGAGAAAGAGAGAGAGAGATGCATTTGTTGTTCCACTTATTTATGCATGTATTGGTTGATTCTTGTATATGCCCACACTGGAGATCAAACCTGCAACTTTGGTATATTGGGACAATGCACTAACCAACTGAGTTACCTAGCCAGGCCAATAGATCGATGTTTTGAAGTGCAAGTTTATCTATTAGGAGATATTCATTAGATATTGTCAAGGGAGAATGCTATTGAAGATTTATCTAATAAGAGAAAAGTGTTGGCCTTTTCTTTAACTCTTTTTTAATTTTACATCAAACCAATTGGCTTTTTGACACCAGTTACAAAATTTATTACCAAACAATACATAGAGGGAAGTGATTTTTCATAAACTAAAGAAATAAAAGTTGTGGCTTTCAATTTAGAATGCTTCTATAAGAACAGTTTAAATTTATAGAGCAAATTACACTGCAATAGCCCAAGGTAAATTTTTCCACTGCATTCCTTATTCATAGGAATTGAAAAAAATCAATTATTGGATGACACATGTGAGTGCCTTTTAGGTGCAAAGATGATAATGCATGTCACTGTATATTTGTCTCTAAAAGCATTCATGTGGTCAAACTGAATGAAACTAAGAGCCCAAATCATACACTGCCCGTTTCTCAGCAATGAAAATAATTATCCTACATATTATGATTCAGTTACATGCCTAGAAGGGGGCATTCATTTAATGGATCAGCCATCATCTCCCTAAGTAGTTTTAGTTTACCTAGTTATATCCATTAGGGTGTCAAGAAAATTTTTTATTACACACTAATGTGTTTCTTACCCAGTAATGACATTGAAAGAAGTTGAACTTTAAACATAAAGAGTAAAAATATAAAGTATTTCCCTTGCCAGCCACACAATTGGAGGAAGCATCCCATCATCCTGATATGCTAATCTTCATGTGCTACTGAGCAATAGAAAAAATCAAGAAGTGAATTGGATTATTTATTTAGAATATCTTACTATCTCTATCTTAAGTGAAAAACTATTACACTAGATTTCATGATAAAGTCAACTCAAGTTATTAGAGTTGGCAGATAGTCAAGTAAGAGTAATGAGAATCTGTGTTTGTTAATTTTATATGTCAACTTTGGTGGGTTACAGCACCAGATATTCGGTCAAGCGTTGGTCCGGATGTTGTTATCAAGATATTTTCTACATGTGATTATTTTAAGAGGTTTTCTTTCATTTAAATATAGTTGGCATACAATATTATATTAGCTTCAGGCGTATAATAGGTGTATAGTGATTTAACTTTACAATCTGTTCACCACCCTAATTCTAATAATCATCTGCCACCATGCAGATTTATCACAATTATTATTGACTAGATTCTCCTTCACTCTTTTCACCCATTCCCCCACTTCCCTTTCCTCTGGCAACTACCCATTTGATCTCTGTTTCTATAAGTCTGTTTTGTTTTGTGTTGTTTTTTAGATTCCATATATAAGCAAGACCATACAGTATTTGTCTTTCTCTTTCTGGCTTATTTCACTTAGCATAATACCCTCTAGGTCCATCTCAGTTTTCATAAAGATTTCATTTTTTTTTTTGTTGACACATAATATTATATATATATCTTATTGGTACTGTATTTTTTGAGAACCTTAATACAGATTTTAATTTACAAAAAAAGTCTTAACCAAGATCATCTGTCATATGACATCAGACCTAATGAACTGCTGCTCCATTCAATATACATGTTCTGAGAGAAGGATGTTCTTTCGATGTATAAGTGAATTTAGCTAGAATTTTGTCTGTTCCTGGTATTGCTAGTGATAAATCCTTAGACTCTAAAGTCGTAGAGATCTAGGCTCAAATCCTAGTTCTTCCACTTGAAAACTAGATTACTGCTGGGCAATTTTTAACCTTCCTTTTTCTAGTTCATAAAATAGGGTTAATATTAGGTATATTGTGAAGAATAATGGCAATATGTGACTTAAGTATTATAGTTGAGGAAAGGAGGAACTATGTGATGAAGAAGAAAGTGAGAAAAGTTTTCCTTTGGAGTGACACCTATATATATATATATATATATATATATATATATATATATATATATATATATTGCCTCTTTAAGCTATTACCTTTTACCATTTTATGGAGAAGGGAAATATAGAATGATCTAGTCAATCTTACTCTGTCCTTGGAGAGGTGTTTCAACTCTGAGACCCTTAAAATCTGTTACTGGGAAACCGTGATGGGGTTTGGGCTGCCTGTCACTGTGTCCAGTTCAACAGAAGCAGGGTTGAATCATATAAGGCTTTATTGAGAAGGCTGCCAACCAAGAAGACAGGGAGTATATGAGTTCCAAAATCTATCTTAAGGAGTGGCCTAAGGGATCCAGTTATATGGGGCAAACTGAGGCTGGGAATGGAATGCAGCTATTGTGCAGCCTCGGAGGTCCACAGGTGTCAGCTATTGTTCTTGGTCATCTGACAGTGTCTCAATAAGATGATATCTTGACTCCTGGTTGGGGGTGCCTGACCATGTCTCTTGGCCATATTGTCCAAGGCTGCATAATTGTCCATAATTGCTTTGCCTGGAATCAAGGGGAGTGTGCAGGAGTAAAGGCCTAGGAAAAAGAAACCTAAGGAAAAAGACACTTAAACCTCTGTTCACATAAGTATATGTGTTCTATAATTTATAAGAAATATGATTATATTTCAGATTAATTCAGGGGCTCAATCTTTGGACTTTATAAGTGCCCCTATCATAACAACCTGATGAACTGAGATTGTTGTTCACCTAAAGAGCAAAGGAACTTCTCATTCCTTGACCCTGGAGGCAATCCTTATAAGGCATTTTCAAATACTTAACCTGACCATGCTCATCATATTATGACTAAAGTTTTATTCCTGTGATCATATTAGTCAGGAAAAAAACAGCAAAGAAAAGAACTTAAACAAATATTTAGAGAGTGAGCTAGTGAGGCAAGAAAGAAAATAACAAAAATTGGACTGATAGAGAGAGAGAACTCATGCATTCCATGGGTATTTAATGAGTGCCTATGATGTGGCAAGCACTGTTCTACGCACTGAAGATACAATGATGAGAAGAAAAATGTTTTCTGCTCTTATGCAGCTTATGACTTAATAATATGCAGGAGACAAGCAATAAATTGGAACATGTGCATGTATCAGAAAATATCTGATAGCGATACTTCAAAAAATTAAAATAATATGACAGAGGCTATTTTATCTAGGATGTGTATCGATTAAAATGCTGTTAGTTCCATATAACAGGAAAACCTGACTCAAATAACTTTTAAATAAGAAATTTCACTATTTGACTTAACACAATATCTTAATATTGCCAGGGAGATCAATGGGTCCAATTTCCCCAACATTAGTGGGAATGGCTCAGCTCTTGTGGTCTTGAGAATATGAATTTTCTAAGACTCACACAGGAGAGTGAATGATTTTTATTGGTGTGGAATTACATTTCTTGGGTTTCAAAGGCCCATTGTCTTTAAACCAAAGGTGCAGCTGGAGCTCCAGTGGAGCCAAAAGTAAGGCCAGTGTAGAGTTCCTGTTCCATGGTGGAATTGGGTCCAGTACAGCATTAGGCTAATTATAGTCCATTGTGTGGAGTCCACATGGCCATGAGTTACATGGGTGAATGCAGGGGAGCACACCCACTGCAATAGGAGTCACAGGATCCCAGGCAAGCAGGAGAGGCAAGAGAGAGAGGGGTTCCTTTGTTCAGGAGTTAAGTATCAGATTTCCAGCTCTTTTAGTGGCTACACCAATTCTGGCCACAGACTCATTCCTGGGTGTGACTGACAGATAAATACCTTCACAGATCACCCACACTTTACTGGGCATGCATCTATTGTCCAGTCCATTCCCCCAGCGATCTTGGGTGTATAACTCCCAGCCAGGTTAGAAAGTGCTTTTTCTAATTAGAATAGAACAATCATAGTTAACAGAACATGATTAAAATTTCTTATAACTATAGCTAAAATCATAGTTAAAGGAGAATAGTTAATATTTCTGCCCCCAACAGTATCACTAACACAAGGACGTTTCTGATGGGTTACACCCAGACTCTAACTTTTCTTCCCTGTAATTCCCTTGGTCTTACCTACCATTGTTTGTTGGCTTCATCCTCAGGCTGGAAGTAAGAAGACTGCTGCAATTTTGTTTTCACATCTAGACACAGCAACACCCAGAAAAAGAAGATGAGATGATATCATTTAAGAATGAAAAAAATCTTTCTCAGAAACCATCCAGTTCACTATTTTATTGGCCAAAATTAGATCACATTCTCCTAAAAAAATCACTGTTAAAATGAATAGAATTGCCATAAATAATTGAACTAGATGAAATAGATTTGATTTAGTCAAGTACCATAACCATGTATGTTGTGATTTCTGTTAAATTAATATTTGTTAAATAGAGCCCCAGGGTGCTGGGGTGTCAGATGGTGATCCACCAGTCCCATGAATACCATAAGGAACAATGAAATAGAGAAGGTTATAAATCACAGGTTTTGGAAATACACAGCATGTTTTAAAGGGCCACATGGGAAGGTCAAGGCAAGGTGTAGGAAGAGAGCCAGCAGCAGGACCTAGGAAGATGCTTTTATTAAGGCCCACAGATAGAGTGATTTGGGGGTTTCTAGGCTAAGGCTAGATTGGTCAATTCAACCCAAAAAGAGCAAGGTTTTGGCAAGCTTTTTGGGGGAAGGTGTCTTAGATTAAGTGGCATACAAGGGGAAGGAGTTGAGAGGCAGAGACATTGCTTTATCTAGGACATGCACTTGTATGTGAGGTTGGTGTCAGTTCAAGGTTCCTGGAGGCCTTAATCACACAAAATGGATGCTGAGACAGAAATATTATGGAGTAGCTTAGCTAAACTCTCAATAACCTTATAAGGTTTCTGTGAGAAGACATTTGAGATGAGATGAAATATGAATGGTAAAGAAGCAACACTATGATCAATTGGGGAGGTAGAGATAATAGAGATGGAAGAAACAAGAGTAATCTTGTGGCAGTCAAAGGAGAAAAAAATATCAACAAAATGTGAATGTTTGAGTCTGCTAAATGTTAGAAATTTCATTTCAAGTATATATTAATGCTGCCCAACAACAATGCCATATTAGTTTTTTTCTCTTGTTATGTCCGAGAATCAGATCCCCTATGCGGCGGAAAGACAATCACTCCAGAGCTGATAATGTAACAGCAAAAGGGACTTTTATTTCAGCTAGCTGGGGTTTGGTCGTATCCAACGCAGTGGAATTCTGACTCGAACCCCGATCTAAATTTCCCACAAGGTTATATAGGGCTACAGTGAACAAGCAATCGTTGTCAGTTACAAAGTTACATGGGTTATAAATTCTTTAGGAAGGGTGGGCTCAGGATGTTTCTCAATCACAGGTGCCTGAAGCTGGAGTGCACCTGGTATTCGTCAAACCCACCGATTTAAGTTAATTCCTGGAACTGCCTCCACCCTCTGCAGTTTACTGAGTCACTCATGTATACCTTTTGTCCTGCCTCGGGGCCTAGGGGCCTGCCTCTCTCTTGGTGGGTCCTCACACTCTTACTTTTCTAGATGATCAGTTCACTCATCCTTAGCTGACAATATTGATTCTTATTTTAATGAGAAAACTACAGAAACTCAAACAGAATTTCCGTAAGCTCCTACTACCAATTCTTATTTCCAACTACCTGTATCAATGACCAATAGTCTTCCTCCTCTCCTGTTATAACCTCAGGAAGTGTCTTCTTAAATGTCTCTTTTCTTGATTGTCTGTGGTAAAGTTCTAGCTGGTGTATGGTTTGACTTGTTCTCATAGAGGCAATAGTGTTCTCAAACTGCATACCACCAAAATTTGCATTAATTTAAAATTGTTTAGGCTTCAATATTCCCAGTCTGTTCTAACTGTAGCCTGATATCTTGGCAGTGCTTCAGAGTTTTCTGTTCTTGTAACTTGCCTCTATTGCTTTGCAAAATCTGTCTACCATTGCTCCTGTGGGGGAGGGGAAATTTACCCTTTCCCTTCTTAGCTCTTCTAGCTGGGTAAATAATTTAAATGATATAAAACAGATTAACACGGGAAATAACCAAATTTAATTATGAATGCACATACAGGATTCCATAAGAATATGGGGCCCAAGGAAAAATTAGTCAGTTAAAGCTTTTATGCCATTTTGAGCTAAGGAGAAAGAAAGGTTGTGGTTTGGGACTTCAAAAGAGAGGAAAGCAATTCATATGGAGATAGAAAAGCAAATGCCTGGTAAACAAATGTTTGCTGGGTCGTCTTCCCTATCACACCTAGTTCATTTCAAATTATAGTTATCAATGATGATAGCTACCTTCTTGGAGCTGGTCCTCTAAATTTTTCTAGGAAATTAAGAATAAAGCCAAAGATTCTGGGCCTTTTGTTTCTTAAAAATAACCAACTGAAAATAACTGTCACAAAGAGGCATATTTTGAGGGGGAGCAAATTCTGCTCTCCTTCACTCTAAAACTTGCAACAAGGACAGTGGCTCACTATTCTCTGACATTCCTGTTTTATGCCTGAGATTGCTTGATGGTAACTTCACGTTTTCTCAGTTTGCCTCCCTTGGTATGGACCTTCCATATTATGAGTAATCTGATATGAAGACAAACATACCCAGGTCTCCTCAGACTACCATCCCTTGAGAAGGGCTTGTACTCACCCCATGAGTGAAAGATGGGTGGAGGAGGAGACTCCCAGAGCTTTCAGACACTTGCCTGGAATAAAGATTCTACAACACAAAACTTGGAGGAGCCCTCGCAGGTGTAGGTAGTTGCTTGGGCATCTTTCCAACCACTGAAAGGTTGCTGGTCCAATTCCTGTTCAGGGTACATGCCCGTGTTGTGGACTTGATTCCCAGTAGGGGTGTGCAGGAGGCAGCTGATCTATGCTTTCTCTCACATCGATGTTTCTCTCTATTTCTCCCTCTCCCTTCCTCTCTCTCTAAAATTCCATTTAAAAAATCTTAAAAAACACACACAAAACTTGGAGGAATAGAAATACTGATAGCTCTCACATCCCTAGAAGACGCTAACATTAGATTGGAAGGTGGAGGAAGAAGAAAACCTATGTTCTTGGCTTATCCTATCATAAGTGGTCCTCTCATTTTGCTGAGCTGGGTTTGGGGAGAGGAAATGGGTTGTACCTCAAATGTTATATACACAGTTTTGTTTGTTTTGGGTTTTTTTTTTTTAACCAAGATTTAGTAGATTCTCTTGGTGAAAAAAAGTTTCATTGTATGCCTTTAGAAAAATTTACAGAGACTTAAAATGGTCGTTTGCTTTATTAATAACTTTTACCAGTTATGGTTGTTTTTATTAGAGCAAGGTCTTCACACTGCCATCATGGAATCAGCTTTTCTAACATTTAATCTTAAAAACTAAAGAAATAACAAATGAAACTAAACATCAATTTTTAAAAAATACAAATTAAATAGGTAAACTTCTGTGTAAATTGAAGCAGGATATTTAAAAAAGAAAGTAAAAATATGTCATACAAGAAATAAGAAAGAAGGTATAATCACAGATGTGGATATTATTTAAAAATTTAATGTGGGACACTACTCAAATAATTTTGAAATCTGAAGGAAATAAATTATTTTATTGCTAAGAAAAATTACCAAATTGACCCCCAAATGGTAAAATAACTAAACATAAAAGCAATAATAGAAAACAGAGAAAAGGCCACAAAAGACAAACTTACTTAAAAAGAGACCAGGCTTAAATGCTTACCAATTCAGTTTTATATAACTTTTAAGACATAAAACTCCTATAGTTTTCAAATTCATTCATCAGTAGAAAAAAATGAAAATCTATATAATTCACATTATAAAACAAAGAACACCTTACTACTTCAATGGCAAACCTAGAAAGTAGCACAAAAGAAGAAAATATTAAGCAAAATTAAATTATAAACACATATAAAACCAGTTTTTAAAATAGTCGGTCAAATTAAGGTATAAATTAAGAAGACAATGTGTAATGATGAATGAGTATATTTGACATCATAAATGCAACATTCTTTTTTTCTTAAGGAAATATATCAACTGAATTTACCAATACATTAAAGGGAAAATATATGATTGTAGCAATAGATGCTGAAATTAAACATCTAATTAAAATAAAATGTAGGTATACAGAAATTTAAAAAAAAACACTATGAAATATGATAATTACATTTTGCAATACATCTAACAGCAAACATAAGCAATAATGAAATAGTGATTTTTTTTTATTGTCAGAAAAAGACAGGTGTCAGTATTAGTAAACATTGTTTTGGGAGATTTTATATAGTAAAATGAGATAATAAAATAAAACTTTCATTATAAATATTGTAAAAGTAAAGAAAATTTATTTAAATAAATATTGAAAACAAAGTTTTGTCAAAAATATTCTAGGAATTCCACAGACTCTTCTACAAACAGGTAAAAATAGTAAGACAATTTGAAGGCATGTATGGAATCAAATTAAAAAGTCAATAGGCCCAGCGGGGGGTGGCTCAGCAGTTGAGCGTCGACCTAGGATCCAGGCGGTCGGGGTTCAATTCCTGGTCAGGACACATGGCCCAGTCGATCCCCAGTCGGGGGCGTGCAGGATGCAGCCAATCAATGACCCTCTCATCATTGATGTTTCTGTCTCTCTCTCCCTCTCCTTTCCTCTCTCTGAAATCAATAATGATATATTTAAAAAGAAAAAGTCAATAGATTTTCTATATAGACTATTTAATTAACAATAGAAGAGAAAAAATATCTCATTCACCCTCATGTTATCACCATACAATACTTTGGAATAAATTTAATAGGAACAAAGTAGTGTCTATATGAAGATGATAAAATTTCATAGAAGACCGTAAAATCAATCTGTAGATACCCAAGCCATGTTCTCAGATGGGTAGGCATAATATCAAAATATAATTACCTCACAAGTTAATGCATTTCTTTAGTGCATCAAGTAATACTCTTAATGGAGTTATATTTTTGGGAATCTGCATTTAATTACTTTGAAGTTCAAGTAACTACTTTTGAAAAAGAAGAGTATCAAGAGGGAGACTTGCCTTGCCAGATGTTAAAACTTACTATTTACTCCATATGCAGTGACTTCAAGACAGAAATAGAAAAATATATCTTTTAAAGGGAAAGATTAGGGGGTTCAGAAATAAATCCAAATGCATGCATAATGTTAGATTTAAGTTTAACTGCAAGACACCCAAAACACCAGTGTTTTAAAAAGAGACTATTTTATTTCTCTCATTATTCTGGAGGAAATAATTTAGTGCTGATATGCAATTATATAGTATTAGTGGTACTGACTTCTTCTGTCTTGCTATTTCATATTGTGTGGTCTCCATTTTTAAGGTCATGTGTTATCAATATAACTGCTTCTGTTCCAGTAATCCCACCTGGATCACAGTCAGCAAGAAAGAGAAAAGAAAAAAAGAAAGCACAACTTCCTTCTTTTAAGATCACTTTCTGACAAGTCACACATACCACTTCCACTAACCCAGAATTTAGTCACCTGGCCACACCTAGTACAAAAGAAGCCAAAAGATGAAATATTTATTAGGTAGCCATGTGTTCAGCTGAAAAGTGAAGAGTATACAACTTCAGATGAAAGGAAAAACAGATATTGGTAGACAACTAACAATCGCTAATACATATATGACAAAGTTAGCATTTCAGTTCAGTGGGGCAAAAGTGGGTTATTTCAGTGATTCTGAAATTTGAGCGTGTAACGGCATCATCTAAAGGTCTTGTTAAAGCACAGGTTTTGGAGGCTTACCTTTAGTTTCTGATTTAGAAAGTCTAAAATAAGGCCCCAAGTAGCAATATGTATATTAAACAAAATAGACTTTAAAACAAATATAACAAGAAACAAAGAAGGTCATTACATAGTTATAAAAGGATCAACCCAACCAGAGGAAATTATCCTTGTAATTTATGCAACATTAATGCAACAACATAGGAACACCAAAATATATAAAGCAAATATTGAAGCACATAAAGGGAGAGAATAACAGCAATACAATCATAGTAGGGGAATTTAATACCACACTGACATCAATGGAGATATTTTCCAGACAAAAATTAACAAGGGAAGGGACGCCTTTATTTAGTGACACACTAGACCAAATGGATTTAATTGATATTTTCAGCGTATTACACCCTAAAATTGCAGATATATATGTTTTCAATTGCACATAAAACATTTTCCAGGATAGACAACATGTCTCAAAACAAGCCTCAAATATTTAAGAAAATTGAAATAATTTCAAGCATCTTTTTGGAATACAATGCCATGAAGCTAAAAATTAATTACAAAAAAACAAACAAACAAAAAAAAACACCTAAAAAAACACACAAACACTTGGAGGCTAAATAACATGTTATTTAAAAATAAATCGATTAAAATTGAGATCAAGGAATAAATCAAAAGATACCTTGAGACAAATGAAGATGACAAAATGATAACCCAAAATCTAAGAGACACAGCAAAACCAATTCCAAGATGGGTATTCATAGCAAAACAGTCCTACATCAAGAAACAAGAAAACCTTCAAATTAACAATCTAACCTTTCACCAGAGGAAGAGAAAAAAGTCCCAAAGTGAATAGAAGGAAGAAAATACTAAAGATCAAAGTGGAAATAAATAAAATAGAGTCTAAAAAAAAACAATTAAAATTCAATGAAACCAAGAACTGGTTATTTGAAAAGATAAAAGCAATTGATAAACTTTTATCCAGGCTCATCAAGAAAAAGAGAAAAGACCCGAATAAATAAAATTAGAAATAAAAAAGAAGTAAAAACTGACACCAAAGAAATAGAAAGTACTATAAGAAAATGCTATGAACAATTATATGCCAACAAACTGAATATCAGAAAGAAATTAATAAATTTCTAGAAACAGACAAGCTCCCAAGTCTGAATCAAGAGGAATCAGGAATCTAAACAGACCCATTAAATCCAAATATATCAAAGCAGCAATCAAGAAATCCCCACAAACAAAAGCTCTGGACTGGGTGGATATACAGATGAATTTTACCAAACATTCAAAGAAAATAGCACCTATCCTCAGACTATTCTAAAATACACAAGAGAAGGAAATGCTACCAAGTTCCTTTTACAAGGCTAGCATTATCCTAATTTCAAAACCAAATAAAGGTGCAACTAAAGAAAATTATAGGCCTATATCCCTGATGAACATAGATGCTAAAATCCTCAACAAAATAATGGCAAATCAAATTCAGCAATACATTAAAAAGATCATACACCATGATCAAGTGGGATTTTGCCTGGTATGCAAAGATATATTTCAATATCCACAAATCAATTAATGTGATAAAAATCATAAACAAAATGCAGGATAAAAATCATATTATTATATCAATAGATGCAGGAAAATCATGTGACAAAATCTAGGGCCCATTTATGATAAAAAACTCTCAAGAAAGTGGAAATAGAGCATATCTCAAAATAATAAAAGTCATATATGACAAACCAACAACCAACATTATACTCAACGGGGAAAAACTAAGTGTTTTCCTTAAGATCTAGAACAAGACAGGGATGCTCACTCTCACCACTTTTATTCAACATAGTACTGGAAGTCCTAGCCAGAGCAATCAGATAAAAAAGAAGAAATAAAAGGTATCCAAATTGGAAGAGAAGAAGTAAAACTGTCATTATTTGCAGATGACATAATAGTGTATATAGAGAACTCTAAAGATTCCATCAAAAAACTACTAGGAAAAAAAAGCTACTAGAAATGATAAATAAATTCAATAAAGTAGCATAATACAAAATAATTATTTAGAAATCTGTTGCACTTCTATATACCAATAATATTATATCAGAAAGTTAAACTAAGAAAACAATCACATTTACAATGACATTTAAAAAATATCTAGGAATAAATTTAACCAAGGAGGTAAAAGACTTGTACTCAGAAAATTAGAAAACACTCTAGAAAGAAGTCAAAGAAGAAACTAATAAATAGAAGCCTATATCTTGTTCATGGATAAGAATTAACGACATTAAAATGTCTGCAACACCCAGAGCAATCTATAGATTCAAAACAATTCGTATAAAAATACCAATGGAAATTTTTTCATAGTACTAGAACAATCCCCAAATTTGTTTCAAAATCCAAAAGACCTCAAATAGTGACATCAATCTTGAAAAAGAAGATCAAAGTGGGAGGTATCACACTCTTTGCTATCAAACTATATCACAAGGAGATAGTAATGAAAATAGCATGATACTGTCATGAAAAAGGACAAATAGATCAATGGAACAGAACAGAGAGCCAAGAAATAAATCCACTCCTATATGGTCAATTAATATATGACAAAGGAGGGAAGTACATACAATGGGGTAAAGACAGTCTATTCCATAAATGGTGTTGGGAAAATTGGACAGATACATGCAAAAAAAATAAAATAAAACTAGGTTACCTTCTTACACCTATATAAGAATAAACTCAAAATGGATTAAAAACTTAAATGTAAGACCTGAAACCATAAAACTCCTAGAGGAAAACATAGGCAGTAAGGGTGGGGGGTTGGGTGACTGGGTGAAACTGGTGAAGAGATTAAGAAGTACAGATTGGTACTTATGGAATAGTCAAGGGGATATAAATTACAGACTAGGGAACATAGTCAATAATATTGTAATAACTATGTATGGTGCCAGGTGGGTACTGGAAATATTGGGGGACCACTTCGTAAAGTATATGATTGTCTGACCACTGTACTGTATACCTGAAATTAATACATAATAATATTGAATGTAAACTGCAATTTAAAAGTAAAATAAAATAAAACCCCCAAATTTACATTCCCAACAAATTCCCTAGTGGAATTTAAGGTGGATCCCATGATCACCACCACCTATCGTTCACTCTTTCTTGAAATTCCCTCTTATTGATTGCTGAAAAGGCCTTTGACTTAATTCTAAACAATAGAATATGGCAAAAGAGATGGTATATATGTAATTATTCCTTTTTTTTTTAACATATCTTTATTGATTTCAGAGAGAGGAAAGGAGGAGGAGAGAGAGAGAAACATCAATGATGAGAGAGTCATTGATTGGCTGCCTAGCCCGCAACCCGGGCATGTGCCCTGACCGGGAATCGAACCCCGATCTCCTGGATCCTAAGTCGATGCTCAACCGCTGAGCTACGCCCCGCCAGGCTGTAATTATTCCTAAGTGTTGATGTTACATAAGATTATAACTTCTGTCTTGCTAAGAGAATTTGTCTCTCCTTGGCTTTAAAGAAGCAAGCTGCCATGCCATGAGTTGCCTCATGGAGAGGACCACATAAGAAGAAACTGCAGGCATACCCTTGTTGATAGCTAGGAAAAAAATTGGGGCTCTTAGTCTAATAACCTTCAAGTAAATGAATGCTGTCAGCAACCATGTTATCTTGGGACCACATCCTTCCCCAATTAAACTTTGTTTTGAGTACTCAGTTTTAGCCAATACCTTGACTGAGCTCTTGCAGAGTACTCAGTTAAGCGACAACCAGAACTTTCACTCAGAGAAACCGAGAAATAATAAGTGTGTGTGTGTGTGTTTTAAGTCAGAATGTAAACTGGTATAGCTACTATGGAAACAGTATGAAGCTTCCTTGAAAAATTAAGAATAGTTTCCATATGACCCAGCAACCCCTCTTCTGGGTATCTACCCTAAGATTTGAAAAAAATATTTGAGAAGATATATGTACCCCAAAGTTGACTGCAGCATTATTCCCAGTGGCCAAGACATGGAAACAACCAAAGTTTCCTTCAGTAGATGATTAGATAAAGAAGTTGTGGTACATATATAAAATGGAATACTACTCAGCCATAAGAAAATATTAAATACTGCGATTTGCGACCACGTGGATGGACCTTGAGAACATTATGCTAAGTGAAATACACCAATCAGAAAAAGCTAAGAACCATATGATTTTACTCATATGCGGGATATAAAACTTAAAGGAACAAATGAACAAACAAGACAAACAAACAAAAACTCATAGGCAACAGTATAGTGGTTACCAGAGGGAAAGGGCGGTGGGGGGCCATTTAAGGATAAAAGGGGTGATGGAAGGAGATTTGACTTTGGGTAGTAAATACACAATGCAATATACAAATGATATATCATAGAATTGTACACTTGCAACCTATATAATTTTATTAACTGATGTCACCCCAATAAATTTAATACAAAATAAATATAGCATACTTGGTATATGGAAAAGAATAAATTCACTAAGTGTGTGATAATAGTGGTAGGTAGCAATTGATAATTACTACACATGGTTATGTTGATGCTGCTGGTATTTGAGACCCACTGGTTTATTTAATACATTTTGACAAAACCCCTGGCTATTTGTAGAAGGGAATCCTTATTTCTCTATGAATTCAGGTTTCCATGTAAAGATTTGATGTAGAAGATATGCAGATAGAGAAACAATTTTAGTCTCAATTCATTCTTCTCCTAAGAGAAAGAAATTACATGTTGGTGGATGGCGTCTATTTTTCCATGATTATTAACTGAGTGAAGCTAATGGCATAATCTAGATCTTAGCTGTCCAATATAATAATCATTAAAACATGTGGCAATGTACTTTTAAATTAGGTAAAATTAACAATTCAATTCTTTATTCACACTAACCATATTTCAAGTGCTTAATAGCCACATGTGCCAGTGGCTACCTGATTGGAGAGTGCAAATAGAGGATATTTTTATCATTACAGAATGTTCTATTGGATAGTGCTGGTCTATACACAGCAGGGATGAAGGATGTGAGGCAGAGAATATTAGGAAGGTTTTTTGAGCAAAGAACTATAGATTTTTTTTCTCTTTTATCATCTGTAATAAAGCTGACATTTTGATCACTAGGTGTCTATATCTTGCATCTATCTCTCAGTTGCTTCCTACCTTCAGAGAGGAAGAAATATGTTTTATGTAATGACCTTTTAAAATTCAATGGTGTTCATCAGGACAAAAATGTAGCAAGATCTCCAAGTCTTATCACATATAGAAGCCATGCCAAATGTGTTAAATGCCTAGTAATAAAAATACAGTAGTCCATCTATTTTAAGGTGAATATTTCTTTTTCACATTCTAACTTATGTGAAATAAGATATATCTTACAATTAAAGGTTTCTTGCAATTGCTTGTAGACAAATGACAGTCATGGCATAGTTGCCATTGCCTGCACATGTATGAGTTTGGTTATCATTTCTGGTTATATGACTGTATAGCTCCATTCCTTCAATATTGATTCAATAAACTAGATCAAATCATTTAATGAACAATATGAGTCTACTGACAAGTGATAAAGTTATGAAAAAAACTCATTAAAACTTATACATTGGGAGCCTGAGGTTACTAGGAAAATCCAGAAGACAATAGTGGAATACTCTTGATGACATAGCTCAAAGTTATATAAAAATATATATATATATATATAAATCTATAATTTCAATTTGAAAATCAATTGGAAATAGTTGTACCTTCAGGGTAAAGAAATATGAGAAATATTTTAATCAATTTATTTCACATATATTTCCTTTTTATAAATCTGCAAAAGTGATATAGCATAATAAAATAAAAGTTATAAATGATAAGAAAGCATTGTGTCATTTGAATTGGCAATACTACTTCCTTCTTTGTGTGCTTAAAAGAATGACATCATAAAATTAATGGTATCTTAAAAAAACTATAAAATATAATAATATTAATATTAGGGGGAAATTAGTAAAATATTTTGTATATACTAAAGATGAAGAAAAATTTATTAAGCTAGGAAATGAATACATAACTCATAAAGCAAAATATAGATATTTTGATTGCCTAAAAAAGGTAATTTGGAAAAAACACCATAAACAAGGTCAAAATATAAACAATAGACTGAGCATAAACATTTGCAACATGTCCAACAGAGCAAGAAATAATAATAATATACTAATTTATAATTAATTCTCCTAATTAGTAAGGAGAGCCTATAAATTGAAGAGAAAAAACATATAACCCTGTTAAAATATGAACAAAAGGGTATTAAAAGACAACTCAATTAAGAAAGATGATGTAGCTAGGCTGGCATGGCTCAGCGGTTGAGCATCGACCTATGATACAGGAGATGGCAGTTCGATTCCCAGTCAGGGCACATGCCAGGGTTTCGGGCTCTATTCCCAGCAGGGGGCGTGCAAGAGGCAGCTGATCAATAACTCTCTCATCATTGATGTTTCTATCTCTCTCTCCTTCTCCCTTCCTTTCTCTCTGAAATCAATAAAAATATTCTAAAAAAAGAAAGATGATATATTAAAGAGTCAGAATAGTCCTTTCATTCACTAAGACCATACTCTATAAATTTCTTGCAGAGTATAGATTCCTGGATGAATTATGAGTGCTGTCATCTACTTCAATAATAAGTAAGCATTGAAGACCAGACACAGCAAACCATCCAGTATTTCTTAGATTTAGAGAGAGATCAAAACCTTATGTTGTTCATTTCAAAGGAACTATAAAGGTGATAAAACTAGTTGGCCAATATCTATTTCCTGCTTTCAAAAATTGTCATCTCATTTTCATTAAAAAAAATTAAAAAATATTGTAATCTATACAGTTGAATGTGTCAGACTAAATATGCCCACACAAATTTGATACTACTTCCATTGAGAGGTGGGTTTGTGACACTGACCAGGAATTTGGGTGGACTCCCTGACTGCTTGAATCATTAGAATACAGCAGAAGCAATGCTATGTCAGGTTCTAGATCAAGTCTTTAAGGACTGGCAGCTTCCACATCCTGCATGGCACAACACTTGCTCTTGATCCCTGAATTAATTATATTAGAAATGCTACTACTCTGATGTAGAGGTGATAAGCAAAAGTTCCCTCCAAACAGGGCCAGCTATTAGCTGAATATCGCTAAGTCACCTCAGTTGACATCATGTCTCCACTGAAGGATATTTCTGTGAAATATTGACCAGTCAGCCACTATATCTCAGAAGGTGACAGAGTTGTTGCATTTAGTATATAACAAGAGAGATAGGACACTTTCCCAAATTTTGTTTTATTTGGAATACAAGCCCCAAAATATACATTAATTTCTCAGAATTGCCATGCCTATTTTAGGAGGAAATCAGCATTTTCCCAATGAATAACAACTTCTCTCTCACTTCCTACATTATATTGTTTAAAGAGAACTGTTGTTTATTTTTTAAAAATTTATCATTATTGAAAATATTACAGATGTCTCCTTTTTCCCCTTTAACCCCTTCCACCCTCCACCCACCCCCTTCCCCAGTACCTCGCCACACTATTGCCTGTGTCCATGGGTTATGTACACATGCTTATAAATTCTTTGGTTAATCTCTCCCCACCCACCCACCCCCACCTTCCCTCTGAGATCTCTCAGTCTGTTCCATGCTTCTATGTCACTGAAACTATTTTGATCATCAGTTTATTATGTTCTTTAGATTCTACATGTAAGTGAGATCATGTGATAATTTGTCTTTCTCTGTCTGGCTTATTTCACTTAGCATAATACTCTCCAGGCCCCTCCATACTGTCCCAAAGGGCACGAGATCCTTCCTCTTTATAGCTGCATAGTATTCCATGGTATAAATGTCCCACAGCTTTTTTATCCACTCAGCTGTTCCTTCTAAGTATCTGGAAAGCATGACCTCTGTAATAGTTTTATTGAAACATTTAATCTAAATTTAATCATGAAAAACAAGCAGTTACATCTAAATTAGAGGGATTTGTAAAATAAAACTTGCCTGGACTCTTCCAAATGTCAGTATAATAAAAAACAGGTAAATGAGGATGAACTATACCTGATAAAGGGAACTTAATGAAAACCAAGTGCAATGTGTGTTTCTTGATTAGATTCTGGTTTGGATATGAGGGTTGATCAAATTTTAGTCAGGCTCCTGTAAGCCTTCTTCTCAACTAAGACATTTTTCCTTGGCCAGCTAAGCCCTATTTTGTCATAGAATTCAGTTAATCCCAGTTTTATGAAGACTCCTGGTAAGACAGTTTAGGGAGAATACCCCTACCCTTAATATCCAATTAATTTTTTCTTTGTGATTGTTTATTCAATGAGTCCCTCACCTTGCCCATTGGCAATAAATCCACCTTTGCCCTTGTTATATTTGAAGTTGAGCTCAGTTCTGTGTCTGCATCTCTCCTGCTACTGCAGTAACTGCAATAAAATCTGTCTTGCCATTTCTGTCTAATGTAATTTCATTTCTTTTTAACAGATGAGACAGCTTAATAGGATATTTTTGACTTTTGAAGATATTTCAATATAGATTGTATTTTAGATGTGATTATTGTTTCGGTTCTAAATATTTGGGGTATAATATATGGTATTATGTATGCCTTTGTTTTAGGAGATACATGTTTAAGTATATACTGGTAAAGTTTCAAGATGTCTGAAACATAGTTTCGAATAATTTATCTGCCCTTTCAAATATGCTTGTGTGTGTGTGGGTGGAGAGAGAGAGAAGCGATTGATTGATTGATGATTGATTGATAGAAGGTGTGTTCATTATATTATACATTTTCTGGAGGATTGAAAAATTTCAAATTTAAGCAATTCTGGAGAAAAAATAGCCTCTTAAAAGCTATCACAGGCATATCTAGGAAGTATTGTGGCTTTGGTTTCAGATCACTGCGATAAAGCGAGTATCATCATAAAAGTGAGTCATAGTCTTTTTGCTGGTGAAGGGTCGTGCCTTCAATTTGTAAAAAAATACATCTGTGAAGTGCAATAAAGTGAAGTGCAACAAAACAGTAGGTATGCCTGTAATGCTTGTTTCTCTGAAGAGAGGGATTTATAACATGATGCTAAGTGAAAGAAACCAGTCACACAAAAAAGTGTATGATTCCACTTATGAGATATCTAAAGTAGTCAAACTCATAAAAACAAAAAGCAGTACGGTGGTTGTGAGGGACTGGAGAGAGGGAGAGTTGTTTAATGGGTATAGAGTTTTAGTTTTATAAGATTAAGTAGTTCTGAAGATCTTTTTCACAATAATGTGAATATATTAAACACTACTGAAGTGCACACTTAAGCATGGTTACATTGGTAAATTGTATGTCATCTGTTTTTATCACAATAGGAAAGAAAAAGAAAAAATGCACTCAGCTTCATTTCTAAATATTACCTGCTGTGTTCTGATCTGTGTACTCACACAAACCTGCTGCTTTGGCCCATTAAAGAACATGTCCTACTGAATCAATGCCAAATGAATAGGTCTAGCTAGTTTTTGCACTGAATTAACCCAAATCTCCCTGTAGACAAGGCCTCAGGCATGTGAAGGTGTTTCTATGGCTAATGCAATATATGAAAACAAAAAGACTATTAATAGAACTCCTATGGTTAGGAACTCTGCCCTATAGTGTGGTAAGGAGTACTGTGCAGGTGGGGGGAGTCCAGTTTCTCCTTCCCAGAGAAGCAGGAACTGGAGCTTCCTTCCTGTGGTAAATGGGAGTTTGAGCTGGGAGAAGGAACAAGGTCTGTAAGGTAGATGGTGTGAGAGTCACTGTCCAGAAAGGAGAATGCGAACAGCATCCACATGAAGAGGGAGAGCAGATGAAGCGGAGTGAATGGAACCCAAGGAAGACAGGAGATGAAAAAGATTGATAGTCTCTCTTGACCTCCCATACTAGGCCTAACGGCCATATTTTATACTCTCCTAAAACCACAAACTCTTTTTCATAGCATTCATCTCAGTGACAATTATAATATAACTGTAAATACTCAGCCTGAACTCAGTATTCAAATTACAGTCTTGCCAGAAGAGAGAAGATGGACATCACGTTGTTAATCGTATTACAGTGGATTTAAGGCAGCTTTAAATGAAGAGAAGTTGTCCAGGGTGAGCCGGCAAGTTTGGTAACTCTAAAACCTGTATACTCAGCCCCACCCACAGACCACCATTTTAGCCATGGGAACTGAGCACACCTAACCATTCGAAGGTCATTTCGATTTCCATTTGGGTGACTGAAATCCAGAGAGGGGTTAAAATAAGAGGTAGAAATTGTTGATTTGCTATTTTGTTGGGGCTTCTATTAACCATTTAACAATTGCTCTGAAGGAAAGGAGAAGGCTACTCACCAAAAAAGTGTGATACAGTTGTGGAGACAAGAAATCAGGATAGGCTCTGTTTAGAATAATTTTGTTATTTAGTTTCATAATCTTCTCATCTTTCATAAAAATTTGAACACTGCTGAAGATTCATGGATTGGACTATTTTATGCTGTTTTAAGTTTTCTGAATAGAATGTAGGAAATTAGACTTCAGGAACTAGAGGGAGACTAATCTTTCAAACACCATAGTAAAAATATATATATATATATATAAACTTTAACAAGCCTTAGTATCTTCTTTCTTCCTTAAGAGGCCACCAGAAAAAGAACATACCATGTGCAAAGAATTAAAAATTAAAAATAATTTGTCTAAATCTGAAAAAAGAGAGGGATTTATGAATAGGGAAAGGAGAGAAAAGGTGGTATTTTTTTTTCATTTCATAGCTTATTTATAGTGTTTAGATTTTTAAAATCACACACACATATATATATATATCCCTTACTTCATCAAATATATGATGCCATTGATTCTTAGATGCAATATTATTTTATATTCTTTTAAGGGAAAATATTCTGCCAATTAGGCTATGAACCAAGAATATAATGATGATTGTGGATAACACAATGCTTTAATAATATCCCTGCACTACATATTAATGGGTTATATCAGTCTCTCATTATACTTAATCTTCTTTCATCTATTCCCAGGAACATAGTAATTTTCTTGCCTTCAATTCCATTGCTTGTCATGTGATTGGTAAACTCCTTGCCTATATCACAGTAATAAAACTTAACAGAGCTTCATTTACTTAGATTGTTCTTTCTGTGGTCTTTTAAAGTATCTTGTTATTGCTTTGGAAGAAAAAATGAAATTGAACTCTGTGGTGGACACTATATTGCTACTTCTGATTCTCTTTCAGGAAATATATAGTCTCCCAACTACTAAGGGCCACTAGACAGCCCTTGGCTGTCAGCTTTCTTCAGAATTGTCTGGCTAAAGTAAGTTGCCACACCTAAGGGCACACTCCATTTCTGAGGCAAGTTGTATTAAATGCCTAAAGGCCCATTCTCTTTATTCCAACTCTATCTGGATGATTCTGTAGGACCAGCCCTTTGGGTACAGCTGAGGCAAATCTTGTCCCAACTTCTCCTTCTGTCCAATTCTGCTTTGTGTTCTTTCAACAGGTGTTGATCCCAAGAACACTCTCTAATAAATGTCTTGCACACTGTCATCCATATCACAGCCTGCTCATTAGGTAACTAAATTTGCAGAGTTCATGCCACTAATGAGATTATTTACTTGCTATTATATTGTGACCCCTGTTCTGTTGCTATGCTTTCCTGCATACACAGTAATTTTTATTTTATTTTAATGCTAACTCACAATGTGATCTTTTAAAAAACGTTTTAAAATATTTTAATTCTATGTGTCTGTAATTCAATGTCTATAATACAGTTTGAGTGATGACAATATGAACAGGTTTTTTACTGCATTTGAACATGCACAGGCAATGACAACTATACCGTGATTGCTTCCTGGACAAAGGCAATTGTAAGCCACAATCAGTTACAAATTTCACCTTATTTTCAAATATGTTAGTTTTTAAAAGTAAAATGGTTGTCTCAGCATTGATGTAATATAGTTTTAAGTTTTATGTCAGTAATGCTTATCTGGACAGGGAGATTATTGATTCTTTCGGATATAAATACTGTATTGAAAACATAGTTAAGGCTTTTTCTTTAAGAAAAAAGGAATTATCTTCTTCAATTGTGCCAGGATATGTGTAGCTGCTAACGTGTCAACTAGAGTTGAAAAGAAAAAAAAAAAGTGAATGCACTGACTATTTTGGTGCAGAAAAAGGAGTGCATTCGAAGGATAATCCCTGTGAAATCCAGCTGAGAAGTACTTTTTTTCTTGCTAATCTAGAACTTTGTGATCTACAGCCTTGAGTATGGGAATAGGGATAATTATACATTTTGCAAATAGGGATGAGGGTTAGCTTTTGAATAATTTGAGACAAATTTTAAAGTATCTTATTGCTGCCCATATGATTTATAAACCCATAATTCATATCAAGACTTTTCAGTTGTCTTTGGTAAAGGCCACAGATGTTGAATTTTATACGGAGCTCTATAATTTTTTAAGTAAAACTTGATGTTAAATTTATTTCACTTTGTTCACGTGTTATTTTTGACAGTTTAACAGTTCTGGCAATTAAGATTTGGGCATCTGGCCTGTCAAGTATAGTTTTTAACTTAATTTTCTTTTATTGAAAACCTACCAAATTTAAAATATATAATCATTTCTATAAAAAAATGTATATTTTAGAAACTGAAAAAAGTACCTGAAATTCCAAATAAAACCAAGTTCCAAGAATTACTTTTGTACAAAATAACAATATGGAATTCATATGGTAATCAAATGTTAAATGAAAATATATTTTGATAGGTTTTTTTTGCTTGGTTGAATTTATCACTTTTCATAATACCTTTTACATCTTTTCTTTTTAACACTTATTTTCCACACTTCTGTCTGAAGCATTGATATTTTTCAGGTTATGCTATTGAATAATTGGAATCAGTTTTAAGGTGATTTGGCTGCTTAAAGTGTCTGAAATGTAAGTATATTTATACTTCTTATAGACAGGTTATTTTAGTCTTTGTTTTATTATGCAAGTATTTTTCAGTGTTATTTGCTCAAAACTGTGAAAGAGAAAATAAATTATACCAGATATAGTAACTTTATTTCTAAGATGTAACTTTATTAGAATATTCACACAAGGCTAAATTATGCTGAGTGAACCAATCTTAAAATCTAAGCAGTTTATTTTATTTTATTTTATTTTATTTTATTTTAAATATATCTTTATTGATTTCAGAGAGAGGAAAGGAGAAGGAGAGAGAGAGAAACATCAATGATGAGAGAGTCATTGATCAAGCCCGCAACCCGGGCATGTGCCCTGACTGGGAATCGAACCCCAATCACCTGGATCCTAGGTCGACACTCAACCGCTGAGCCACGCCCAGCTGGGCAAAATCTAAGCAGTTTAAAACACACCAAGTCTTTTGAGGATCCAAATGACTCCAGGATAGCATTCTGCTATGGGTTGCTTTACCATTCCAGATTTTCTTACTCTTCCAATTATATAAGTATTATGTAAACATCATGGTAATGGAAGAACAAGCTAGAGGGTTCAGTAGAGGCAATTAAATATTTTGCTGAAAAATAAAAGCTCAAACATCATTGGCCAAAAATGTTTTACCTGACCATGTCTAACTTCAGCTGAATGGGGTGATGCAATACTCCAGTGTGTCAGGACAGAGAGAAACAGGTATTGATAAATAGGAGTAATATGTATCATAGTTACTAACTAATGTTGTACAAAAAGTTCATCACTTAATTATAAAAAGTAAGTTTTAGGTTTTTTTAAAACTCAGAATCTATATGTATCTTTCATTTGTGTGAATATACATTGTTTTACTTAAAAATTAGTTACTGATTATCTCCAGATATTTATTTTCCATAAGAAATTTAAGGTCATTTTATCCAATTTCTGACCTATCAAAAGTTGGATATTAATTAGAATTTCTTGGAGGATCCAATTTAAAGTTGCTCAAATTGTTGGTAAGTTGGTACTGACTGTTGGCCCTGAGCTCATCTGGGGCTGTGGGTCAGGGACTTGGTCCTTCGATTCCTCCCCAAGTGGGTCCCCCCACATCGCTGCTTGGACTTTCTAGAATCTAGTCATGTTGACTAGATTCTAAGAACAAGAAACTCAAGCAAAGCAAACAGGAATGTTATTACATTTTGTGGCATAGCTTTGGAAGTCACATATTGTCACATCTAACATAGTCAAAAGGATAATCAAAGACATATTGTAAGAAAATTATAAGAAGCACTGTGAGATCAGCCAGCTTTTGAAATTACACTCTGGCACAAAAGTTTAAGACAAAAATTGGGAAAATAATTTTAAAGTTCAATTGAAAATCATATAGCTTAGAGAAGCCAAAAACATAGAAATATAGAAACTTAGAAAAACAGAGGAGGAACTTAGCTTTTCCAGCATACCAAAACACTATGGTACTGGCAAAAGTATGAATAAACAGATGAATGAAACAGAAAGAAAGCCCAGACATAGATCTCAGTATGTATCAAAATATATTTAAAGAGACTGTATTCTATTCAAATGGTAAAAAGTATTTTATTCAATAAATATAATGGTCACAACTCATTTCCTTTTGGGAGAGAAACAAAGTTGGTCTTCTAGAAAATATCATATTCAGAAATAAATTCCAGATAGATTAAATATGTAAATATAAAATCTTAAGCAATAAAATTTTTAAAAATTATAGATTTAGAGGAGGGGCAGAGACATAGAATGGGCTAGTCCTGTACCCATGTGTGACAGTTAAAAATAAGAAGGGATACCTCAACTACAGAGGTCCTCCCAGAGGAGTGAGGGATCCCAGCCCCCTATCAAGCTCCCCAGCTCAGGGTTCTAGTGCTGGGAAGAGAAGTCCCCATAACTTCTGGTTGTGAAAACTAGTGAGGATTGTGGCTGAGGGATTGTGGCTGAATGAGATGGAGGGCTTCTGGATTCTCAGACATTCCTCTGAAAGAGCCTGCACATAAACTTACTTGCTGACGGCCTGCTCGTTTTGAGCACCAGAGCTGGGGCAGCAGCTCAGAAAGTGCCAGGATCATGTGGGGAAGAACTGAATTGTCTGGCATCAGAACCAGAGTTGGAGAGGGCGCTTTTTCCTAGACAGAAGTCCTGGCAGAAGTAGTTGTTCCTTTGTTGAGCCCTCCCCACGCTCAACCTGTAGGGACTGGTGGGTGCCAAATCTGAGCCTCTATCAACCTGGCTGACACCATTTGCCTCCACCTGGCGATTCCCTGGGACTCCACCTATCCAACTTGTGGGCCCAAAGTGCTTCTAAAGGATTTTCCTCACAAATGGTGTGTTTTGGCTCATGCTTCAGATTTTAAATAATGTATTAAAGGTTCACTAACCTTAAACAAGCAATGTCTGGTCTCGGCAGGCCCCATATCTCTTACTAAGTGGCCCCAAGCCTGACACAAGTAGTAGCCAGCCTCGGATTATAATTTAGCCTCTACTAGGAATCAATAAGCCCAGTACAAGTGGCAGGCATAGGCAGATCACTTTGTAGCTCATACCAGGTGGTCCAGAGGCAGGCACAGGCAGTAGTTGATCCTGGCCTGCACCAGAGCCCTTATCAGAAGCCGCAGAACCAACACACCCAGTGGCCAGCCTGGGACCATATAAGATACCACCTCCACAAAAAGCACACTGATAGAGCAGACTCAGCAGGCATCAGAGCCCTGCTAAAGCAAATCTTGCTCCATGGGGTCAGCCCATGAGCAACAGCTCCTCCACTAAAGTCACAGCCAGTTCTCACAGCCAATCAGTCTGAGAGTAAATCTTGTCCATTGATGTGCCAACAGCAATCAAGACTCAGTTAAGGCATGTGGGCATACACGAGCCACACAAAGGACACAGAGCACTTGGCTCAGGTGACCATGGAGACTGCAGCACTGGGCCCCACAGGGTACCTAGTACATAAGGCGACTCTACCAAGATCAGGAGATGTAGCATTGCTACCTAATACATAGAAACAAACACAAGAAGGCAGAAAATATAAGGAGACAAAATAATATGTCTCAGATGAAAGAATAGAACAAAACTCCAGAAAAAGAATTAGACAAAATGGAGACAAGCAATCTACCAGTAGAGTTCAAAACACTGGTTATAAGGATGCTCAATGAACTTAGGAGAAGAGTAGATGAACTTAAAGAAAACATTAAAAAAGAGAAGGGAAACATAAAAATGGAGATAATAAATATAATAAAGAACCAATAAGAAATGTCTCACAATCTTTGTAGAATGTCCTTATGTAGCAGGTGTCATTTGGGACCCAGTGGCACAGTCTCTTTTATCACCTGAACTAGGTGCTCCAGGAATGTTCCTTGTGTGGGATATGTGAGCACTTCTGTTATAATTGAGTCTTGATTGCTATTGGCTTATTCATGCATGGGGTTGGCCCCCAGGCTGGCTGACTGTGAGGATCTGCCCCATGTATGAGCTGCTGTGCAGGTGCTGACCACACAAATTGGAATTCACCTCAGCAGGGTCTGGTGCCTGCCGAGTTCTCCCTTTGGATATGCCACTTGTAAACCTGTCACTGGATATGCCACTGGATCCTGCTTTTATGTTAACTGAAGCTGGTTACTGGGTGTGTCTGCTCTAGGGCCTCTTGGGAGGGACTCTGGTCAGCAGGCCAGTGTCAGAGGCTGCCTGTGTCTTACCTTGGCCAACCTGTTTGGAGCTACAGAGCAATCCACAGTGTGTGGCTGCCTCTTCTGGTTCTGGATGTGCATAGGAAGTACCAAGCTGCACACCAAAGTTGGTTTCCACCAGCACTGAGCCTGGGGCAGGTCAACAATTGGCTCAAGGCATCCCAAGGTCTGCCTCTGCTTGCCTCTGCCTGCCAGCTGCCTGTAAGGCTCAATCACTGAAAGAGCATCTGGCAGTACTCAAATTGCATGAGGTAGTTCTCAGTGAGTCACCATGTAGGGGAAAGTGGTGTTCACTAGATTGATAAAAGTTCAAATTCTGTGCCAGTTCTGGGTCTGAGGCCACTCAGCAAGTCCCAGGGTTTACCAAGTCTAACTATCTACCACCGGGTGCCCCCAGATCTTTGTGGTGGAGTGGGGTCTCAGGGTAAGGCCAGCAGAATTTATTATGCCCCAAAGATTTGTACATGTGAAGGAAAGTCTCTGCACTGGTAGGCTGTGCAAATTAAAAATGACCCTAATTTTAGAGCCACACAACTAAGTCTGTCCCAGATTCTGTCCAGAGTCCATATGCTGCAGAGTGGGGCCACCAAGAGTCGGGGAGGGTTGGGGCTGCTGGGCACCCTGAAGGTGGGGCTAGCGGATCTCCCGGGAAGTGTAGGCACCAGTCAAGTCCACAGGAAATTGGGTGTAGTGGCCCCTGCCCCAAAGCCACACAACTCAGTCGCTGACACAGCCTGAGCCTGTCCAGACCTCTACACCTACTTAGCAGGGTGTGAGCTCTGCAAGGTGGAGAGACAGGGAGTCCAGAGAGTGGGGCTCATGAATTAAGGAGGAGAGTGATCCACTCAAGAAAGATGGAGTCTACAGTGTGGGAGAAACTCAGTACAGGAATCCTGGTATCTGTCCCTTTAGCTCTCTCCCCAGAGCCACAAACCCCAGTTTCTCATCACACTACTCTTGTCTGCTTTGGCCTCCCTCTTCCACAACATAGGGGGAATGGCTACCAAGGAGATTGTGTGCATTGACCCTTTAAGATGGTGCCTTTTGCTTTAGCTGAATTTCATCTCTCCCTGGTAGGCAGAATCCCTGCTGATTTCCACAGCCAGATATTATGTGGGCATCTCTTCCTGGCTCTGGTGCTCTGGCCTGGGGACCCTGACATGGGGTTGAGGTACCATGCTCCTCAGGGAGAATTTTTGCAGCTAAAATATCTCTCCAGAATCTTAGTTGCAGACTATGGGAGCTGGGCCAGCCCTTTTCATGTCTCTTCCTGTCCTACCAGCCTTGATGTGGCTTCCTCTATATATCCTTGGTTATGAGACTTCTCCTCAGCTAGTCTTTAGTTAGTTATAAAGGTTGATTGTTCTATATTTTAGTTGTAATTCTAGTTTGGCCCTGGGAGGATGTGAGTGTACCTTCCACCTAATCAACCGTCATTTGTGTCCTCTGTATATAACTGATAATTATCTATTTAAATAAATAAATTTTAGAAATTGTGTCAAGACCTTATGATAACTTTCATTCTTATCTCCTGTTCATTCCAACCTCAACCACCACTGATTCTGCTTGCTTAAAAATTATAATATTTGCAATTTTATACACATAAAATAAAATATAGAAGATACAAAGTGTTTTCTTCTATCAATCTCCAATTCACATCCTTAAAGATCCACCTAGCCCAGTAGGGCTTGGCTCAGCAGTTGAGCATCGACCTAGGATCCAGGAGGTCTTGGTTTGATTCCCAGTCAGGGCACATGCCTGGGTTGTGGGCTCGATCAATGACTTTCTCATCATTGATGTTTCAACTCTCTCCTTCTCCCTTCCTCATTCTGAAATCAATAAAGATATATTAAAAAAAAAAAAAATCCACGTAATGAGACTTAATATCCCTTAACCAATGGAGCTAAGGCTAGGATTTGGTAGAGTTGTAGATCCTTATCTTTTGTCAAATACTAGTTTTTTTACTACCAGTGTGTAGTACAATGTCTTCCTGCATCATGATCTTTATGAATGAATTTTTGTTTTCCTCAATTAAGTACTTACTCAACTTAGGGTGTCAAAGATTTAATAATTTATTTTTCTTCTTTCCTGTTGATTTTTCTTCTCATCCACCCCATAATCCATATGACCCATTTCTTTAATTCCATGCATCTACCTCAGCCACACTCTGTATACCTGTCATCACAATCTGACTTGGATCTTTCCATACCTTTCCCCATATTCACATTTGTCATAATGGAATAGTATTAATTGTAGTAATTTTATTTCTTTGAATATTTGTTTGCCCAGTCAAAAATGTTGTGGACATTATGCAAAATTAGCTGATATAGCTCCAATTAATTTTGAAAATGGTTGCATCATATTTCATTCTCTGATAAGTATTCACAGATTTTCATGTTATGACAGAGTGTTACAATTTTTCAAAATTTATCTTTATTGTTTAAAGTATTATAGATGTCCCTCTTTTCTCCCCACTGATCCACTGCACCCTGCACCAGGCCTTCAACACACTATTGTCTGTGTCCATGGACTATACATATATGCATTTAAGTTCTTAAGTTAATATCTCCCCACACACTCACGCACCCTTCCCCACCTTTCCTCTGAAATTCATCAGTCTGATCCATGCTTCTATGTCTCTGGACCTATTTTGTTCATCAGTTTATTTTGTTTATTAGATTCCACATATGAGAAAGATCATGTGATGTTTGTCTTTCTCTGACTGGCTTATTTTGCTTAGCATAATACTCTCCAGTTCCAATCATGTTGTCTCAAAGGGTAATGGATCCTTCATTTTTACAGCTGCATAGTATTCCATGCAGTAAATGTCTGAGAAAATACTTGATATGATTTCAATCTACTTGAATTTGCAGAGATTAATTTTCTGTTCTAACATGTGGTCTATCATTGAGAATGTACCATGTGCACTTGAGGAGAATGCATGTTGTGCAGCTTTGGATTGAAATGTTCTGTAAATATCAATTAAATCCATCTGGTCTAGTGTATCATTTAGAATCACTGTTTCCTTGTTGATTTTTTGCCTGGAAGATCTATCCAGTAAAGTTACTGTGGTTGTATTGTTGTTGATCTCTCCTTTAAAGCCCTCCAGAAGTTTTTGTTTTGTCAGCCTGTGTGAGTTTTTTGTTCTGAGGTGGATCTATTGTAGGTAGCATATATTTGGGTCTTGTTTTCTTATGCATTCATCTACCTTATGTCCTTTAATTGGAGTATTTAATCCATTTACATTTAAAGTTATTATTGATAGGTACTTATCTATTGCCATTTTATTTTTTTATGCCTACGTTTCTATTTTATTTCAAATTCTTATTAGAATAATCCCTTTAACACTTCTTGCAATGCTTCTTTGGTGGTGATAAACTCCATTAGACATTTTTGTCTGGAAAGCTCTTTATTTCACCATCTATTTTGAATGATAGCCTTGCTGGATAGAGTATTTGTTTCAGATCCTTGTTTTGCATTACCTTGAATACTTCATGCCATTCCCTTCTGGCCTGTAGAGTTTCTGGGCAGCCTTGTGGGAGCTCCTCTGTAGATAAGGGATTGTTTTTCTCTTGCTGTCTTTAAGATTCTATCTTTTTCTTGAATTTTTGGCATTTTAATTATGATGTGTCTGGGAGTGTGCCTCTTTGGGTTCTTCTTGCTTGGGACTCTCTGTGCCTCCTGAACTTGTGTGACTTTTTCCTTGACCAGCTTAAGAACGTTTTCTGCCATTATTTCTTCAAACAGGTTCTCTAAACCTTACTTTCTAGATCTTTTGGCACTTCTATGACGAGAATATTGTTACATTTCATATTATTCCACAGCTCCCTTAAATTGTCCTCCTGTTTTTTAATTCTTTTTTTTTTTTTTTTGGTTCTCTGAGTGATTTTTTTCTACCTTGTCTTTTTTTTCACTGATCCGATCCTCAGCTTCCACTAACCTACTGTTTATTCCTCCCAATGTTTTGTGTGTTTTTTTTTTAATATATATTTCCACCATGTCATTCTTAATTTCCTTCATAGTTTTCATTTTTTTTCTCATGCTATTGAACATCCTTATAATCAGTATTCTGAACTCTATATCTGATATATTGCTTATCGCCATTTAATTTAGCTCTTCTTCTAGAGAATTCTTTTGTTCTTTCATTTGGGCCTTTTTTTTTTTTTTTCTCTCTCCTCATTTTGGCTGTCTGTTTGGATTTGTTTCTATGTATTAGGTAGATCTGCTAGGACTTCCAGGCTTTTGGACAGTCTCTGGTACAGGCTGATGTCAGACACTATTTGTGACTGGCCTTAAGGACCTTATTTGAAGTTTTGTGAACCCTACAGCTTGTGGTTCTTTCTGCTGGGGCTAGGTGTGTTTGGACAGAACCACGATGTGCACCAAGGTCTGCTTTCCTAAGCCCTGGGTCCAGAAGCAAATCAGGCAAAGACTCAAATTATTATCCAGTCTCTTAATGAGCTTCAGGCTTTAGAAACTCCACAGGTTGGAGTGAGAGGTTTTCTAGCAGTGTGGGGCAGTTGCTTTCCCCCAAAGCAAAAGCTGCTTGGAAGGTAAATGTTTGCCTGAGAAAGATGTCCTCTGCAGTATGGGGAAATGACTCAGCACAGGAATCCAGAGGGGTGCCCTCTGAGCCTTATCTCCAGAGGCTGTATCCCTGGATTCTCCTTACACAGCTCCAATCCACCCTGCCTTTCCTCTGCCAGGGACCTAGGTGAGTGGCTGCACATCAAACTTTGTACATTCACCCTTTTAGATGTTGCCTGCATTTTCAGCTGTCTCTCCCTTGCAGACAGAAACCTTGTTGCTTTTCACAACCAGATGTTATGTGGATACCTTTCTCAGTTCTGGTGCTTTAGGCTGGGGAGCACAGCTTCGTGTTTAGACCCCAGAGTTCTCACTGGGAATTCCCCACAGTTGAGATATCCCTCTAGACCTTTAGCTGTTGCCTATGGGAGCCTGGCCTGTCCCCTCACCCCTCCACACTACCTACCAGTCTCTATGCGGTCTTCACTTTACACCCTTGGTTATGAGGGTGCTCTCCAGCTAGTCTTCACTTGCAATTGATTATTCAGGATGGTAATTCTATACAATGGTACCTCAGTTTTCGAACGTCTCCATTGACGAACATTTCGGTTTATGAACACCGTAAACCTGGAAGTAAATGCTTCAGTTTTTGAACACGCCTCAGAAGTCGAACATGCCACACGGCTTCTACTGAGTGCAAGATCCTGAGGCCTAGATGTTGGCTATCGATCCCTCGGTTTTTGAACATTTCAGACCTCAAATGGTCTTCCGAAATGGATTACATTAGAAAACCGAGGTACCACTGTGTTTTATTTGTAGTTCCATTTTGGTCCTGAGAGAGTGTCAGTGTAGCTTCCACTCAATCTGCCACCATTTTGGAATCTCTCTGCAAGTTTTTTTACGTAAATAAATTTCCATTGGATATATTCCCTTATGTAGGACAATTGAAAATAAGGAGATGAAGAAAGACCAAAAATGGAGAGAAAAGAAAATAAAATGAAGGAAGAAGGTATGTAGAAGGCAAGGAAAGGAGAGTATCAGAGAGGAGGGAAGGGGTGGGAAAGGGAGAGGAGAGGGAGAAAGAGAAAGAGAAAGAGGAGGAAAGCAAATCATATACATAAAAGCAACAGAGTCAATGGTATATTTTCACTTACTTTTTATAGTTGCTCTAAGACTACCTTTCTACAGATTTAAACAATTCACAAATCTACTGACAATCAATAAAGGTATCATTTTTCACAGGCCATTGTCAGGAATATTTTTATGGCTTTTAAAAATTACTGACTCTATCCCCCATTCTGTATTTTAAATCCCTGTGACTTTTTTTATAACATAAAAATTGAACCTTTTAAACTTTTTCCCCTTTTTCACCCATCCCCTCAACACCCCTTCCAGCTGGCAATCAGCAAAATATTCTCTATATCTATGAGTTTGTTTTTGTTTTGTTTGGGTTTTTTTGATTATTAGATTCCACATATAAGTGAAATCACATGGCATTTGTCTTTCTCTGTATGACCCATTTTAATTAGCAAAATACCTTCTAGGTCCATTCATGTTGTTGAAGATGGCAAGATTTCATTTTTTTTATGCCTGAGTTATATTTTATTGTTTAAATGCACCACTTATTTATTCAGTTATCTATTAATTGACACTTAGGCTGCTTCCATATCTTGGCTATTATAAATAATGCTGCAATGAACATATAGATGCATATGTGTTTTTCAATTATTATTTTCAATTTCTTCAGATAAATGCCCAGAAGTGAAATTACTGGGTCCTTTTTTGTCTCTTGTTATAGGTATTTAAAGTCTATTTTGTCTGATATAAGTACTGCTACTCCAGCTCTTCTTCAGAAAATATCTTTTTTTCATTCCTTAACTTTCAATCTGTGTGTCTTTCTATCTTAAGTGAGTTTTTTGTAGACAGCACATGCAGAGGGTTTTGTTCTTTTATCCATTCAGCCACCTTATGTATTTTGTTTGGAGCATTTCATTGTTTACATTTAAAGTAATTGTTGATATATATGTAGTTTTTGCCTTTTTTTACTTACATTTTTAATCTTTTTTCCCCCTTCTTGTTCTTCTTTTAAAAGTCCTTTTAACATTTCTTGTAATACTGGTTTGGAGGTGATGAACTCTACTTTCTTCTTGTCTGGGAAACTCTTTTATCTGTTCTTAAATTCTAAATGATAGCCTTGCTAAGTAGAGTAATCTTGCTTGTAGGCCCTTGCTTGAATATTTCATGGCAATCTCTTCTGGCCTGCAAAGTTTCTGTTGAGAAATCAGCTGACAGTAATAGCAGATCTATGTAATACACAGAAACAAACACAAAGAGCAGGTAAAAATTGGGAGACAAAGAAGCTTCAAATGAAAGAACAGTATAAATCTCCAGATGAACTAAATAAAATGAAGGCAAACCATTTACCTGATATAGAGTTCAAAAAATTGGCTATAAGGATGTTCAAGTAACTTAGTGAGAACTCCAAAAAACTTAATAAGAACTTCAACAAAATGAAAAAGGACATACAAACCACAAAAAAGAACAAGTCAGAAATAAAGAATACAATAACTGAAATGAAAAATACACTAGAAGGAATAAACAGTAGATTGGGTGAAGCAGAGGATCAAATCAGCAAATTGAAAGACTAGGTAGCAAAAAACACCCAATCAGAGTAGAAAAAAGAAAAAAAATGAGAAAAAATTAGATAATTAAAGGGATATTTGGGACTCCATGAGCCATAAAACATCTGCATCATAGGGTTACCAGGAGAAGAGAAAGAGCAAGGTATTGAGAGACTATTTGAAAAATACTTTGGGAGATTCCAAGATGGTACTAGATTAAGTGGAAGCTACACTGACATTCTCCCAGGTTGAAATTGGAATTACAACTAAAATATAAAAAAACACACCTTCCTGAATAATCAACTGAAGACTAGCTGGAGAGAACCCTTACAACCAAGGACTAAAAGTGGAGACTGCATAGAGACTGGTAGGAAGTGTGGAGACAGCAAATAAAGTTTTGGAGGGATATCCTAGCTATAGGGGAAGTTTCCACTGAGAACTCTGGGGTCTAAACCCCAAGCTGTGCTTCCCAGCCCAGAGAACTAGAACTGAGAAACATGCCCACAACACATCTGGCTGTGAAAAGCAGCAGATTATCTGTCTGCCAGGGAGAGACAGCTGGAAATGCAGGCACACTCTTAAAAGGGCCAATGCACAAAGTTTTTTGTACAGCCACTCAACATGGGCTCTGGCAGAGGGAGGGCAGAGTGGACTAGTGCTGTGTGTGAAAAATCCAGGGTTGAGGGCTCTAGGAATGAAGCTTGGATTTCTGTGCTGAGTTGTTCCCCAATATGGCAGAGGACATATTTCTCAGGCAGATGTTTATCATCCAGACAATTTTTGCCTGGAGAGGGGAAGCAATTTCCCTAACCTGCTGGAAAACCTCTCACTCCACACTCTGGAGTTTACATCTTGCTGTGATCTACAGCCAGAGGTGCATTAAAAGACTGAGAATAACAGGCAGCCTGCAGGCAAAGGTGGATCTCTAGATGCTTTGAGTCTTTGCATGATATGCTTCTGGACCTGGGGCTAGGAAAAGCAGACCTTGGTGCATATCTTTGTCCTTTCCAAACACACCACTCCCCAGCAGAGGGAGCCACAAGCTGTGGATAACTGAGAACTCTAAACAAGGCAATCAAGGTCAGTCACAGTGTCTGACATTGACCTGCACCAGAGACCATCCGAAATGATTGGGAGTCCTAACAGATCTACCTAATATATAGAAACAAACCCAAATAGGCAGCCAAAGTGGGGAGACAAAAAAACAAGACTCTAATGAAAGAACAAGAGAATTACCCAGAATAAGAGCTAAACAAAATGGAGATAAGCAATCTATCAGATATGGAGTTCAGAATAATGATTGTAAGGATGCTCAACAGCATGAAAAAAGATATGGAAACTATGAAGGAACTTAAGAATGACATAGCTGTAATAAATAACACATTGTATTGAATAAAAAGCAGATTAGAAGAAGCCAAGGATTGGGTTAATGAATTAGAAGACAGGGTAGAAAAACACTATCAGAGAACCAAAAAGAAAAAAACAACTAAAAAACAGGAGGGCAGTTTAAGGGAACTGTGGGACAACATGAAATGTAACAATATTCACATTATTGGAGTAACAGATGGTGAAGAAAGTGAACAAGGGATAGAGAACCTGTTTGAAGAAATAATGGCAGAAAACTTCCTTAACCTGGTGAAGGAAAATGTCACACAAGTTCAGGAGGCATAGAGAGTCCCAAAAAAGAAGAGCCCAAAGAGGTCCATATTCAAGGAAATGAAAAGCAAGGATCTGAAACCAAGTCTACTCTATCCAGCAAGGCTATAATTCAAAATAGATGGTGAAATAAAGAGCTTCCCAGACCAAATGACCAATAAGCACATGAAAAAATGCTCAACATTATTAATCATTAAGGGAATGCAAATCAAAACCACAGTGAGATACCACCTCACACCCATTAGGATGGCTACTATAGCAAAAACAATATAATAAGTGTGGATGAAAATTTGGAGAAATTGGAACCATTGTGTACTTTGGTGGGAATGTAAAATAGTGCAGCCATTGTGGAAAAGAGTATGGCTGCTCCTCAAAAAATTAAACAAAGAGTTACCATCTGATCGAGTAATTCCTCTTCTGGGTAATATGCTTAAAATAATTGAAAGCCAGGTTTGGAAGAGCTGTGTGTAGACTCCTGTTCATAGCAGAATTATTTACAATAGCCAAAAAGAGAAAGCAACTCAAAATGTCCATTAACTTTACTTGGGGTGGTAAACATACAATACAGTGCACAGGTGATGTATTGTAGAATTGTGTACCTGAAACCTGTGTTATTTTATTAATCAATGTCACCCCAATAAATTCATAATAAAGTGACCATCAACAGATGAATAGATAAACAACATGTGGTATATTTATGCAAGAGAATATTATTCATTCTTAAAAATGGAAGAAATTCTGACACATGTTACAGCATGGATGAACCCTCAGGATATTATGCTAAATGATAAAAGTCAGTCACAAAAAGACAAATATTGTATGATTCCACTTATATGATGTATCTAGAAGTAGTCAAATTCATAGAGATTGAAAGTAGAAGGATTGTTGCCATGGACTGAGGAGATGGGAATTGAAAATTTAATGGGTAAAAGTCTCAGTTTTCCATGCAAAAAAAAAATTCTTGGGACGAATGGTGGTGATAGTTTCACAAAAATGTGAATGTGAATAATTCCACTAAAATGTACATTTAAAATTGTTAATGATTTGACTTTGGATGGTAAGCACTCAATGCAATATGCAGATCATGTATCAGAGAAATGTTCACTTGAAACCTATATGATCTTATTAACCCCTATATGATTTTATGTCATCCCAATAATTTTACTAAAAATGGTTAAGATGATAACTTTTATACTGTGTGTATTTTATCACAATTAAAAGTAGCAATGTGAAATATTTTTAAATTTCCCCAATACATTTTTTGTTTTCTCTTTTTCTCTTTTTAGTGTAGACAATGAGAGGATCAGGGAAAAAAATATATATATTGCAGAAGAAAAACTTGGACTGGAAAGTTTTGCATTATAAGGCACCCTTTCTGACCATGGTAATACTTTCAGATTCTGTAATTTCCAAACAAAATTAATTTCACTTTCTCTCTTAGGAGTAAGATATCAGGATATATAATTAATAAAAAAGGATATAATTAATAAAGAACACAAACTTTAGGATCAATGTTAGGTTTATTTCCTGTTTCTGCTACAGACATTTGCTCTGGCCCTTATTTTCCTCATATATGAAAGAGATGATACTGTGAGTGAAGCACCTATACAGACATAATATGAAGTGAAGCACCTCCAAATAGAAGCCAAAAAAAAGTGTCAGTTTCTTTCTCTTATCTGAAAAGTGGGTAGAGCATGAATGGAGATGGATTTGGTCAAAAAAGAACCTTAGGAACTGAAAGCATGTAGAACAAACTGAAATTTCTTTGAAACATTTTAAGATTTTTTATTTCTTTAAATGCCTATCATTGGATAAATAAATAAAATACAGGTAATGTTCTGTTGATTTCTAAGTCACTTACATATTTGTATGGGATGGTAAATACTATTAAAAATAACTGAATATGAAATGAATTTTTGTGTTAATGTCATGTTAATAGATGCAGAGAAGGAAAACTATGTAAGGTTATAAGTATGTCAAATAAAAGATTAAAAAATACATTTTTGAAAATTATGTAAAGAAATAAAAAATAAATTTATCCTTACTCTTTTAAAAAGAATTATTTTTACAAAGAAACATCAGTATCTTTGAAATGGAGTAATAACTAAAGATTCGTTAAACATATGAGGTCATTGTGTGGGGTGTGGGGTGTAATAGTGATGGCAAAAGTACTTCATGTGAAGATATTTGAAAGCACACCAGGCTTTTCAGAAACTAATGTTATAATGTGCATAATTTTAAAAGTCTGACATTATTTTAATTTCCCAATTATAGAAAGATTTGCTTAAAATGAATTCTACTAAAAGTCAGCAATCTCAGCTCTCCACTTTGGTGGGGGGGGGGGGAAGGCAAAATTATTGAATATAAGTAAAAGTTGATCAAAACTAGCCTGGATGGGGAAGAGTTCATTCAAAACAACTTGGTTGTTAGTTTCACCCCAATAATACTTGCTTTTTTATTTCAGACTACTGTCACAGGAAGCCTAGGATTCATATTCTGATATATGTGTGAAATGGGTAGAGGATAATGTTAGTAAATTAAAAAAACAAATAGAAATTGACTTTCTTCAGCAAGAGTTACTCAAATGGCTCTTGATTTGGGTTGCAATATTGTCGAGCCTTTATTATAAAACAAACAAAAAGAATGACTATAGAGAGAGCACTTCGGTTTTTTTCTTTTTCTCTCTCAATTATCTCTTTGTTAAGCAGATTGTCAAATAAATGTTTTTGCTCAATTATTTTTTCCCTCACTGCGCCACATATTTCATATAGGTCATTTAAATAATCTGTGCACAAGAAAAATAGTAAGAACAAAAGAAAAAAAAAGTTGTAATTTTTTTGTACTAAAAAAAACCTTAAGTAAACTCAAGAGAGTTCTAACCTTTGGATTAAAAAGAGCCTTTAAATATGTTTCTTTATAAGATGATGAGGGAAAGTTAGTAGATAATGTTTGGTGACTATTTCATTATATCAACGAATTATTGTTAATTTTAAGGGTAATGATTGCATAGTGGTTTTATTTTTTAAAATCCCTTAACTTGCAGAGGTATATAGTTAAATATTTAATAATATAATTCTGTAAATTTTCTTCAAAATAATACCAGGTATGGTAGGGGCAAAGGGCTGTGTCAATGTACAGATTAAACAAGGTAGGCAGATATTGAATAGTTTTTAGATTTGGTAATGAAACCATGTGGCTTTATTATAAAATTCTCTTTACTTACAGGTTTGAAGCTTCTCATTATAAAAAGTATATATAAGTGTAAAATCAATTGGTTCATCTGTCACCATGTACTACTACCTTTTGAAGGAAATGTTTGTTACAGATTGGGCAGGATTCCCACATTTTTAAGGGAAGTCCTCGTGTTTTGAAATATTCGGCTCCTTTGGCACCCAGGGCCCTCTCCAACTACAGAAAGCTGGGGTTTCCAATATCTTCCCTGAAGAATATGTAGAATCTCTTCAGAGACTCATGGATCCCACAGCAGTATTAGCTCCAGAGAGCAAGAGGACAAACATATGCGTTCAGTTTCAATCAGGAAGCTTCACAAAATGCCTTTATAAGGCTAGAATTTTGAGTGACAGGCTTGTAGAAATCAGATGTATCAAAACCACCACTAAACAAGTCTGTAGTAGTTAAAGTAATTACTACAGGGTAACATTATCTCAGGGCATCTACATATCAGCATTTATCGCTCTAGTCACTTCTCTGCTTGCTTTAGTTATATCACAGGAGTATTTTACTCACCTGACCTTACCCTCTTACATACTTATGAGGCAAATTTTACTGAAGAAAATATTTTTATTTGACAACAGCTTGATGTTTTGCTATACCTCTTCCTCCTTATAATGCATCTCGCAACTGCTCAGTTTCATGTTTCTTTTGACAGATTTTGCTGTAAAGTATACATGCTTAGTTATAACAAAAATAAAACTTATACTCTGACAAATATCTGGCAACACATTAGGAAAGGTTTATGGCACACAAAACTAGTTGAGAATCTGTGACTTAGTGATGGAACTTAACATAATTTATTCATTGTAGATGCCCTTTGGTTGTTTACTAAGGTGTCTAAGAGCAACAAATTGGTTGTTTTTTAATTTAATGTGCTTGGTCAGTCATAGAAGCACAACTATGTTAAAAATATTAGGAAGGCATAGCAAACATTAAGTTGTATCTGAGAGTAGTATGAAAACAAACCATAATCTAGAAGACATTTTACATAGATAGTATTTCCTTGATAATTCCAGGGGAAAAATTATTCTAAATTCATAGAAAAGGTTATTTTTATTTATTTATTTATTTTAATTTATCTTTATTGTTGAAAGAATTATGGATGTCCCCTTTTTCCCCCTTTGATCCCTTCTACCCCACAGCACCCCCTGCCCCAGACCTTCACCACACTATTGTCTATGTCCATGGGTTATGCACATATGCATATAAACTCTTTGGTTAATCCTCCCCCACCCAAGGTTATTTTTATATGGCTGTACTTGTCAGAATACAAATTTCTCTTATAAATTCCATCAAGATTGTTCTTCATGACATGCTGTGGCTACCTGGTATTAGTATGTCTATGACTTTTTTAAAAAATATATCTTTATTGATTTCAGAGAGAGGAAAGGAGGAGGAGAGAGAGAGAGACAGAAACATCAATGATGAGAGAGTCATTGATCGGCTGCAGCCTGCAACCTGGGCCTGTGCCCTGACGGGAAATCGAACCCCGATCGCCTGGATCCTAGGTCGATGCTCAACCGCTGAGCCACGCCCAGCTGGGCAGTATGTCTATGATTTTGAGAATTACTTTCCCTGAATGTTTCTTATTACTTTTCTGAAAGAAAGATTTGTGAGTGAAGTAATAAATTATTAATGCCACATGTCATAAAATAAAATATAGTCTTTTTCAGGTCTTGATTCACTAATCAAGAACAAATGAATGCATCTGAATTATTCAAAGAACCTAAAATTATACAAATTGTACCCAAATTGAATATTTTGAATATTCTATTTAAAATGTAACAAAAGATATCACTCTTCACATTAACTTATACTTTAAAAGGTACCAGTCAGGTTCTTAAATGAAACACTTACCAGTGCATTCTTTATGAATTAAAATGAAAAGAATGCCTTGTAAATTGGAAAATTTGCATCAAATGCAGACTAGAAAGTCAGTTATTTTGACATTTAAAGGTTATTGTGCTAAAATGAACTTCAAGGGGTCAGATTCCAAAGCATCTCATTCCATACTTTAAGCCAAACTTCAATCAAGGATGCATGATAATGTGATAGTTTTCTATATTAAGTAATGCTTATTAATTCTTGGTGATTTTAAGTGACTATTAAACAAAGGAATGATGTGTAGCCTTCTGAAAATGCTATACATTAAACAAAAATGACTTGATTTAGTGTTACACTTATGATTAAGTACTAGGCTTCTATTATAACTACATTAGAAAAACGGGAAGATAGCTTCCTGTCTACAGGAATCTAGGGTTAGAGGTAACTTATTTTTATAATGCCTAGTTTTTACTTTGTCCCAGCTCTTCAGTTTATGGAATGAATATGCTAATGTAACTTAATGGAGTTGATGTTGTTATTAGTTAATTGCATAATCTTTTTTAGTTGCAAAATTAGTTGAATCTCAGTATACTGAAGACAAACATGTCATTGGGATTAAAAGCTTTTTGAATTAGAGTAAAATAGAGGGTTACTGTGGAGATTAAATTATTTGTAGTATGCAAATCATAGTGCTTGAAAATCAATAATGGCAGCTAGTGTTATTATAATTATAATTCACTCATCTACATTTACACAAAACAGTTCTGCCAGCCTTTAAAAGGTCCACTATCTGTGCCTTACAGGACATGTTTATACCGTTCCTTCCATGACAGGAATTTTATTTCTGTGAGAATTCTCTGTCTCTCTTTTTATTCTTTCTTCCAAATTGGTAAACAACCCTTCCTTTCATAACCAATCCTGTAAACTAACAAAAAAATTAAAATGCTATTCAAAATAGAAAATATTTTGGAATTCCCATGTTTACTTTTATACTTGAAGAAGTTATTGATGTACCTGTAGACAGAACCTGCCATTTATCTGTCAAGTTGACAAGTTTCCACTCTATCATGTGTGCTCTTTCTAAGTGACGAGCTCCTTTGGAATTCTGCAGTGCTTATTTTTACTTTTTTGCACTAGATAAGAGATTTTTAGAAAGAAACATTGGGCTGAAAATAAGAAATTGATTGAATGACTACTGATGAGTAAACACCCTATTTTCTCTCTTTCTCTTAAAAAGAAGTGCTACCTTCCAAAATCTATTTTCCAGTTACAAAAAAATTTGATAATCAAAAGAAACTGAACTATCACAGAATGAAATAATGAAATTTTCTGAGTTCTAACATTTGGGAATCCACCAACATAATGGGCAAATCTGAATTCAATCATCAAAGCTCTCATTAACCTCACCAGTAAACAAAGCTTCTACATAGTTTTTAGTTCCTCTTTCTTAACTTTGGATATCAATTTGATTTTTTTAAAAAAACTGAAATATAAATCATCAATTAAACAGCAAAGGAGTAATGTCTGTAAGATGGAGAAATAGGAAGTCTGGGCCCTTGTTTCCCCACAGAAACACAAATTTAACAATAATATATAAAACAATTTACCTTTATGAGAGGTCTAGAATACAGTTAGCAGGTTGCAATACTAAAGATGAGAACAACCAGGGGAGTAGCCACATTGAAATGAGAAAGGAGAGCAATTTCTTTTTACTTGAGCCAGCCCCTCCCCAAGACAGCACAACTAGGCATGGAGAGATCACCTTGGCCTGCAACTTCTCCACTGGGGAGAAAAGAAAATGGAACATGCCTCAAACATCTTGGCCTTTATGTGCATTGTCTGAGAAGTTGGTTTCTGTCTTGCCTCACTTGGAGTGCTGGTAAAACTAGCATAGTTCTGATGCCAAAGGACAGTTAAAAATAAAGGAAAAGGGGCAGGCAGTCTGCTGTGGCTGGCACAGCTCTGTGAAACTGCAAGAAGGTGTAGAATCTGAAACTTCTCCCTTGGAGAAAGGGAGAGGAATGGAGAATGCCTCCAACATCATGCTTTCACTATGCTGCCTGGGGAACTGGTTTCTGTTTCTCCTCACCTAGAGCCCTGATGGAACCAACTTAGTTTTGTGAAGGCAACTAAAATAAAGTTAAAGTGGAGAGTGTCTTGCTGTGACTGGCACTGTTCTGCAAAATTGAGAGGAGGGGCAGATTTCAAGCCTTCTCCACAGGAAATGAGAGAAAAGACTGGAACCCACCATATAGTAGTTAGACACCAGAAGGAGTAAGATATCACAGGCTCTTGAAAAAAACACACACAAACAAACACAAGAGGAAACCATTAAATCACTTTAATTCACAATCTACATCCAAAGGAACAGAGACCATACATCCATAGAAATGTTTGAGAGGCTCCCAGAATCTCTACCCAGGTTTATTGTTAAAGGTTTTTCCGTGTCAACACCAGTCTGTAAAGGCTTGAAGAGGTAGCTGTTTCATCAAATGTGCAGGCATCAAAGAAAAGCTTCAAGGGACACAAAGAATCAAGGGAACATGACACAATCAAAGGAACAACAATATAAATCTCTAGTAATTAAACCCAAAGAAATGCAGATCTATGAATTGCCTGACAAATAATTCAAAATAATCATCTTTAAAAAGCTCAGTGAGTTATAAAAAACACACAGATAAATAACTAAACAAAATCAGGAAAGCAATACACACATAAATTGAGAATATCAACAAAGAGAAACTATTAAAAACAACCAAATAGAAATTCTAGAGCTGAAAAACATAATAATTGAACTGAATACTTCACCAGAGGATTTCAATAACAGACTTCATCAGGCAGAAAAAAGAATTAGTGAACTCCTATATAGTTCTATTTCTCGGTATATATCCTAAATAATTGAAATCGGGATCTTGAAGAGATATCTCCAGTCCCATGTTTATTGCAGCATTATTCACAATAGCCAAGACAAGGAAATAATTTAAATGTCTGTAAATGGATGAATGGATAAAGAAAATGTAAATACATAGAATAGAATATCATTCAGCCTCCTGAAATTCATTGATCAAAGAGAAAGGATAGCTGATTACTCACAGCAATACCAGCAACCAGAATATAACCTTTTGCACTGGTTTCCTGAGCCCCAATTCCCACAGGGTAATACAAAGAAAGCTAGCTGAAACCTGCACTCAAAATGGGATGCATTTCCGAAGACAAAGTTTGAGTTTAAGGAAGTCAAATCTATTACAATAAACTCTAATTGTTCCTGCTCTTTTCTCTAGAGGGAGACACTACCTTTGTTGTCCAAGGCTGTTCTCTATACAAATATCCTTGAAAAGTTAGTTCAAGACAAGAGATAGCAAGTGCCTCACTCGTAAGAGATGTAGAAACTAAAAAAGTCCATGAGAACATTCTCCCAAGTGACTATTTTAATACTTTAAATATTCATTTTATAAGGTGCACTAGTCACCTTTCAAAAATGCAATAGTCGTATGTGGCTACTACCATATTGGAGAGTGAAAATATAAAATATTTCCATCAATGAAGAAAATGCTATTGGATAGATGACTTTATATTATATAATAACAATAACAATGACTAATAATAGTAGTAGCTAATATTTACTAAATATTTACAGCATGCTGAGCACTTCTATTTATTTTAGTTTATTTTTAAAATATGTTTTTATTGCCCTGGCAGATATGGTCTGTGGTAGAGTGTCAGCCCTCACACCGAAGGATCGCAGGTTTGATTCCTGGTAAAGGGCACATATTGGGTTGCAGGTTACTCCTTGGCCGAGATTGGGATGTGTGCAGGAGGCAAACAATTGATGTGTCTCTCTCATATCAATGTTTCTCTCTCTTCCTCTTTCTTTCTCTCCCTCTCTTCCTTCCACTTTCTCTAAAAATCAATGGAAAAATATCCTTGGGGAGGATTAACTATATATATATATATATATATATATATATATATGTATGTATGTGTGTGTGTGTGTGTGTTTTTGTTGATTCTCTTTTAGCGACAGAGGATGGGAGAGGGAGAGAGAGATAGAAACATCATTCCAATGCCTCCTGCACACACCCTACTGGGGATTAGGCTCAGAACTAGAGCATGTGCCCTGACTGGAATCAAACCGGCAACCTCTTGGTGTGTAGGCCAGTGCTCAACCAACTGAGCCACACAAGCTGGGCACTAAACACTTTTAATGCATTATTCTATTTAATCCTCATATTAGCTCTATTAATTAGGATTTATATTCCCAGATAAGGAAACCATGACTTAGAAAAGTAGAACAATTTATCTACTTAAGCTCATACTTGTAGTAATCGTCAGAGACTGGACTGTACTTAACTACTCTCTTATATTAATTTATTTAGATGCTTATAGCAGATTATATTTTCCAACAATAACTGCAATGATATTTACATTCCCACATGCTCTTCCATATTCTCACAACTATCATATCAGGAGGCAGAGCCTATGAACCCTCTTCTTGAATTGGCTGGGCCTTTGATTCTGTACTGATGGAATTGATGTTACTGGCCTCAAGGGAAACATAGTTACATATAGTGATGTTACATGAGGTTCAAGGATGGGTCATATACTTGATAAAATTTCATATATTTGACTACATAATAGAGTTTCTACCTGTCTCCTTCTAGGGACAGTAGCTCCTGGAAAGCACCTGCCAAGCTGTGAGGAAGCTCAGGCCATCTGAAGAAGCCATGGCTATATTCTTCAAATGACAGTTATAACTGAGGTCCCAGGCAAAAGCCAGCAACAACTGCCATACATGTGAGTGAGGGAGTCTTCCAAATGACTCAAACCGCAGTCGCAAACTGAAGGTAACCTGGGAGACTGTAAAAAAGAATTGTCTATCTGATCTAAATCAACTCTCTGAACCGTGCGTGATGATGATAATGATACATTATTTTTGGTATCATTAGCCTGGGGGAATTTGTTATGTAGCAATAGATAGTTGAAAGAATGCATCTTCAAACCAATTACGTAAAAAGCTTTACTTTAATCAAGTAATTATTTTATTTGCTTTATTAGTGCATTGATTCATTGGTAGTAACAAATGAATGTATCATAAGTGGGCTATTCCTTCTATATTCTGCTTCCCAGTTTGTAGAACTGAAATTGAAAAGGAAAAGTGAAACCAATTTTTTATTTATATAGAAAAAAAAAAACTGTTGACAAAGATGAATTTTGTTCCAAGCAAAATTGTTTCTTAAGTACTTCTACACATTTTGTTAGATATTGCCTTATTTGGATTTCATACCCTAGATGTCTTGTCTTTCACTTATTTATTTTAGATGCTAGAAAAGTTGCCTTATTGGCATTATTTACAGAGATATGAAAAACAAAATTAGTTAAGGCAAACATATTTAATACTTTTCACTGAAAAAATACAAACTATTATACAAAACAAATGATAATTTATTTGAAGAAGCACAAATACTATAAATGAAAACAGACAATTGCATTTATCATATCCTTGTGTTTTAGAATTAATTTTTGCATTGCTATATATTTACCATACATCTAGGAAAGAACTTATGAATTTTTGTAGAATTTACAATTATGTAGATTTATTTTTATTTTTTGTTGTATGGTAAAGACACATAATATGAAATTTAACCTCTTAACAAATTTTTAGGTATACAATACAATATTCCTAACTAGTCACTATGTTGTAGAGCAGATCTCTAAGACTTAATCATCTTGCATAAGTGAAACTTTATACCCATTATACAACAACTCCTGTAGCTCCTGCACATTTGCTTTTGGTAAGCCTAAAACGATCTAGTGATTATTTTTCATTTGGAGGTAAACATTTTTTACAATCAAACATTGAAAGTGGATATTCCCTTCTTTCCTGCTTGATCACTTCTTGGGGAACTGGGCAGTAGTCTCATAATAAAACAGGTTAGAAATAGTGTACATGCTATTGCTTTAAAATCATCTCAAGCGGTTACAATGTCTTTTCTCAGCAGCATAATTTGTCCCAAAGCATAGAGGAAGGACAGGGAATCAGGAGCTAACAGGGTGGAGGACCCTGGAGCTAAGTTTACAGATTTTTGATTGTTTATTTTGCATTTTATTCACTATGGTTTAAGGGACAAGAAAGTATCCGCCACCTATTGCTCCCATCATTTTCAAGGCCGTTAACTAGACAATAAAAAATGCTAAGCAAACAAATCTTTTGAACCATTCTAATCTAGTTTTGATTTTTTAGGTAACAGAAGCTTACAGAGATAACTGTGTGTGTTTATCTGTATATCTACATCTAAGTCTTTATTTATGTGTAAAATTGGCAAAAAAATATCCACCATACCTGAAGCATTCTCTAAACAGGAAAAGCAAAGCAAAATTATTTGCTATGAGAAGGAAATCACATCTAAGAATTTGAACTGGGTATGTAGAAAATAACTGTAATCTCAAATCTGCTGCAATTCTTTGTATAGTTTAAGGTTGTTAATAGCTGAATAGACAGATCTTTTGCTTTGGAGATGGTCCTAATACACTTATTTTCTTATTTGCAGGCTTCGGAGTCTATGCTGCACTGTGAACAGTAGCTGTAAAGAGTTCTACCCCTGCAGCCAAGAACAAGGAATGAGGAAATATTTTTGTACATTTTTGTTTAGCTATCTTGGGAATAGATAAAATTAATTATATGAAGAAATAAATTAGAGATTTCGAAGGTGTCCCATCTCTCAGGCTTCTATTAGCAGGCCTTCTAAATAAGAAAAAGTAGTTGCATAATGAGGTTTCTCGAAAGGCTCTCATTTTGGGAACTTTCTTCCAAGCTATTATAGCAAGAGGCTACCTATCCTCTCCTAACCCTTACTCCTTCTGGATATACAAGAGTCTGACCCAAAGCACATACATACACTGTTAGAAAATGACACATCTTGCCCATTTACCTTGCTTAGTTAGCCATCTACAGCCATTTATCTCCATTTCTGCAAAAGCCTCCAGGCATCCAAGAAATAATATGCAGTCCCATCACTAGCCTCTACCTGCTCTTGTCAGGTGATTATCCATCTCAGGGCAGAATGAGAAAAATAAATTCATTTATATATGAAAGGAACTCGTACTCACTAATAATGCTGATTCATTTAGACCAGGAGTAGCAAAATCATCAGACAAGAAGCAGGAAGTGTTAAGTATGTGAAGCCCTTTGGGTGAAAACATTAAGAGATTATGGGGACTGTGGTGAACTAGAAAGGAAATCTATTGTCTAAACTATAGTCCCCAGTTTGTGGCTTTATTGACCTGGAATAGAACACAAAATTAAAATCACTGGATATGTCAGTATATAAGTAGTTCAAAAGAAAGTATTCAAATTTGCAATTCAGGTCAAATGGACTAACTTAACAAGAAGTTTCATAGAGAAAACAGAAGAAAGCTTTAAAATAATTCTAGGCCATATATTTAGAAATACAGTCCAAAATTAAGTGCAGATTTCCATGTAAAATAAATTATTTCTCAGTGTTCTGGAATTTTTTTAATTGCCAACATTTATGTAAAGAGATGCATTTGGTTGCAGAATAGGCACTGGCAAAAGCATATCTAGTTATATCTCTATCTATCTATATCTATCTATATCTATCTATATCTATCTATATTTATCTATCATCTATCTATCATCTATATCTATCATCTATCTATCTATCATCTATCTATCTCTACCTACCTATCATCTATCTATCTATCTATATCTATCTATATCTATCTATCTATCATCTATCTATCTATCATCTATCTATCTATCTATATCTATCTATCTATCTATCTATCTATCTATCTATCTATCTATCATCATCATCTATCATCTATCTATCTATCTATCTATCTATCTATCTATCTATCTATCTATCTATCTATCTATCTATCATCTATCTATCTATCTATCTATCTATCATCTATCATCTATCTATCTATCATCTATCTATCTATATCTATCTATCTATCTATCATCTATCTATCTATCTATCTATCTATCTATCTATCTATCATCTATCTATCATCTATCATCTATCTATCATCTATCTATCTATCTATCATCTATCTATCATCTATCTATCTATCATCTATCATCTATCTATCATCTATCTATCTATCTATCATCATCATCTATCACCTATCTATCTATATCTATCTATCTATCTATCTATCTATCTATCTATCTATCTATCTATCATCTATCATCATCATCTATCATCATCTATCTATCATCATCTATCTATCATCTATCTATCATCTATCTATCATCTATCTATCTAATCTAATCTATTTATATCTATCATCTCTATCTATATCTATCATCTATCTATCTATCTATCTATCTATATCTATCTATCTATCTATCTATCTATCTATCTCTATCTATCTATCATCTATCTATCTATCTATCATCTATCTATCTATCTATCTATCTATCTATCTATCTATCTATCTATCTATCATCTATCATCTATCTATATCTATCATCTATCTAATCTATCATCTATCTATCATCTATCATCTATCATCTATCTATCTATCATCTATCTATCATCTATCATCTATCTATCTATCATCTATCTATCTATCTATCTATCTATTTATCTATATCTATCTATCTATCTATCTATTTATCTATATCTATCTATCTGTCATCATCTATCTGTCATCTATCATCATCTATCTATATCTATCATCTATCTATCTATCTATCTATCTATCTATCTATCTATCTATCTATCTATCTATCTATCTATCATCTATCTATCTATCTATCTATATCTATCTATCTATCTATCATCTATCTATCTATCTATCTATCTATCTATCTATCTATCTATCTATCTATCTATCTATATCTATCTATCATCTATCTATCATCTATCTATCTATCATCTATTTATCTAATCTATATCTATCTACCTATCTCTATCTATCATCTATCTATCTATCATCTATCATCTATCTATCATCTCTATCATCTATCTCTATCATCTATCTATCATCTATCATCATCTATATATCTATCATCTATCTATCAATTATCATGTATCGATCTATCTATCATCTATCTAGTATTTTTTTAATGTTGGCATTAATACAGATGTCTTCCATTTTCTCCTACTCTGCCCACCTCCACCCAGCCTTCAACCTGACCTTTACCACACAGTTGTCTGTGACCTGTGCATATCTGTTCTTTGGCTAATCTCTTTACTTTCTATTATCCAGTACCCCCAACCACCCTCCCCTCTAAGATCTGTAAATCACTTCTCTGTATCCATGTATCTGCTTCTATTCTGTTCAACAGTTTATTTTGTTCATTAGATTCCATGAGATCATATGGTATTTGTGTTTCGCTGACTGGCTTATTTCACTTAGCATAATAATCCTTAGGTCCTTCCATGCTGGTGCAAAGGGTAAGCGAGCCTTCTTCTTTACAGAAGCTCCATGTAGTACTCCAAGGTGTAAACGTACCACAGATTTTTACCCACTTAACTACAGATGGGCACTTGGGCTGTTTCCAGATCTTAGCTATTGTAAATAATGCTGCTGTGAACATAGGGGTGCTTATATACATTCTAATTGGTGTTTTGGGGTTCTTAGGTTATATTCCCAGAATTGGGATCTCTGTGTCAAAATGCAGCTCCATTTTTAATTTTTTGAGGAAACTTCATACTGTTTTCTATAGTGGCTGCACCAGTCTGCATTCTTACCAACAGTGCACCAGGGTTCCCCCTCCTCCACTTACTCACTAGCACTTGTTGTTTGGTGATTTCTTGAGGATAGTCATTCTGGCAAGTGGCAGGTGATACATTATTAGAGTTTTAATTTGCATTTCTCTGATGACTAGTGACATTGAGTTTTTTTTTCATATATTTATTGGCCATCCATATGTCCTCTTTGAAGAAGTATCTATTCAGGTCCTTTTCTCATTTTTTTATAATATTGTTGAAAATATTATAGATGTCCTCTTTTTACCCCCATTGATCCCCTCCACTCCACATCCACCCCACCCCCAGGCCTTCCCCAGACCAGTGTCTGTGTACATGGGTTATGCTTATAAACATATAAGTTCTTTGATTAATCTCTCCTGGCCCACGCCCCCAACTGGGGATCGAGCCCGCAACCCGGGCATGTGCCCTGACTGGGAATCAAACCCCAGTCTCCTGGATCCTAGGTTGACGCTCAACCATTGAGCCACACCTGGCAGGGCCTATTTAGGTTTTCTGACGCTTCCTGATTGAGTTTTGGAAGGTTATATTTTTCTATAAATTTATCCATTTCATCCAGGTTGTCCAGGTTGGTGGAATATAGTTGTTCATAGTATTTTCTTAGAATACTTTATATTCCTGTGCGTTCAGTTTTTATTTTACCTCTTTCATTTCTGATTTTGGTTATTTGGGTTCTCTCTCTTTGTTTCTTGATGAGCCTGGCTAAAGGTTCATCACTCCTGTTTATCTTTTCAAAGAACGAGCTCTTGGTTTCATTGATATTTTGTATATATATATTTTTAGTCTCTATGTCATTTATTTCTGCTCTGATCTTTATTATTCCTTTCCTTCTACTTACCCTGGGCTTTTCTTGCTGTTCTCTTTCTAAGTTTTTAAGTTGTAGTGTTAGAGAGTATATTAGAAATTTTTCTTGTTTTTTGAGGTAGGCTTGTAGTGCTATGAGCTTCCCTCTCAGGACTGCTTTCATTGTATCCCATAGATTTGGAGTTGTTTTTTGTTCATTTTTATTTGTTTCCAGGAATTTTTTATTTCTTTCTTGATCTCTTTGGTATCCCATTCATTGTTTAAAAACATGCTTTTTAGCTTCCATGTATTTGAATGTTTTTTAGTGTTTTTATTGTGGTTGATTTCTATTTTCATGCCATTATGGCCTGAGAAGATGCTTGATATTATTTCAATCTTCTTGAACTTGTAGAGACTTGTTTGTGTCCTAACGTGTAGCCTATCTTTGAGAATGTCCCATGTGCACTTGAGAAGAATGTATATTCTGCAGCTTTGGGATAGAATGTTCTGTAAATGTCAATTAAATCCATCTGATCTAGTGTGTCATTTAGGGTCACTGTATCTTTGTTGATTTTTTGTCTGGAAGACCTATCCAGTGATGCCAGTGGGGTGTTAAATCCCCTAGTATGACTGTGTTTCTGTCGATCTATCCCTTAAAGTCCTCTAGAAGTTTTTTTGTGAATTTAGGTGCTCCTATATTGGGTGCATATGTTTATCAGGGTTATATCCTCTTGTTGGATTGATTTCTTTAGTATTACATAATGACCTTTCTTGTCTCTCGTTATGGTTTTCAATTTGAAGCTTATTTTGTCTGATATGAGTATTGCTACTAAAGCTATATTTTCATTTCCATTTGCATGAAAAATTTTTTCCACCCCTTCACTCTCATCCTGTGTGAGTCTTTTGTTTTGAAGTGTGTCTCTTGTGTGACAGCATATATTTGGGTCATATTTTCTTATCCATTTAGCCACCCTATATCTTTTTATTGGGGCATTCAATCCATTTACATTTAAGGGTATTATTTAAAGATATTTCTCTACTGCTATTTTATATTTTTATGCCTGTGTTTCTCATTCTCTCTATTTCTACTTCTAATTATAGAAGTCCTTTTAACATTTCCTGTAATGCTTGTTTTGTAGTGATAAACTCCTTTAGCCTTTTTTCGCCTGGGAAGCTCTTTATTTCACCATCTATCTTGAATGATAATCTTGCTGGATGGAGTTGTTTTGGTTTCAGATTCTTATTTTGCATTACCTTGAATACTTCATGCCATTCCCTTATGGCCTTTAGAGTTTCTGATGAGAAGTCAGATAACAGCCATATGGGAGCTCCTTTGTAGGTAACAGATTGCTTTTCTCTTGCTGCCTTTAAGATTCTCTCTTTTTCTTGAATTCTTGGCATTTTAATTATGATGTGTCTCAGTGTGAGCCTCTTCGGATTCTTGCATGGGACTCTCTGTGCCTTCTGAATTTGTGTGACTTTCTCCTTGATCAGGTTAGGGAAGTTTTCTGCCATTATTTCATCAAAGAGATTCTCTAACCCTTGCTTACTTTCGACCTCCTCTGGCACTCCTATGATGCAAATATTTTTACATTTCATGTTGTCCCACAGCTCCCTCAGACTGTCCTCCTGTTTTTTAATAGTTTTTTGTTTGTTTTTGCATCTCTGATTGAGTGATTTTTTTCTACCCTGTCCTCTAATTCACTGAACCTATCCTCAGCTTCCTCTAATCTGTTGTTTATTCCTTCCAATGTGTTCTTTATTTATGCTATGTAATTCTTAATTTCCTTCATAGTTTCCATATCTTTCTTCATGCTGTTGAGTATCCTTACAATCAGTATTCTAAACTCTATATATGAGAGATTGCTTATCTCCATTTCATTTAGCTCTTTTTCTGGAGACTTCTCTTGTTCTTCCATTTGAGGAATGTTTTTTGGTCTCCCAATTTTGGCTACCTTTTGGGTTTGTTTCTAATTATTAGGTAGATCTGCTAGGACTCTCAGTCTTTTTGGAGGGTCTCTGGTACAGACTAATGTCAGATGCAATTTGTGACTGGCTCTGAGTACTCTGTTTGGAGCTATCAACAACCCTAGGCTTGAGGTCTCTTCTGCTGGGGCTGGGTGTGTTTGGACAGAATCAAGATGCATGGTAAAATCTGCTTTTCCAAGGCCTGGGTCCTGAAGAAGCTCAGGAAAAGACTCAAATACTCTGAGGTCTGCCTCTGCCTGCAGGCTGATTAATCGATTATCTTAATGAGCCTCGTGCTGTAGAAGCTCCACAGGTTGGGGCAGCTGGTTGTTTTCGGTCTCTTAACAAGCCTCAGGCTGCAGAAACTCCTCTGGACAGGGCAAGAGGCTTTCTAGCAGGGTGGGGCAATTGCTTCCCCCCTCAGTCAAAAGCCTAAAATTTTCTGCCCAAGAAGAATGTCCCCCACAGTCTAGGAGAATGACTCAGCACAGGAATCCAAATGGGCATCTGCTGATCTCACTCTCCAGAGTCCACAACCCCAGACTCTCCCCACAAAGCTCCTGTCCACTCTGTTGGCCCTCCACTGGAGCCCACGTTGAGTGGCTGCACACGAAACTTTGCATTAGCTCTTTAAGAGGGCCCTGCAGTTCTAGCTGCCTCTCCCTGGCAGGCAGACACCCTGCTGCTTTTCACAGCCAGGTATTATGTGGGAACCTTTCTCAGTTCTGGTGCTCTTGGCTGGGAAGCCCAGCATGGCATTTAGACCCTGCAGTCATCAGTGGGAGCCCCCCACAGTTGAGATATACCTCCAGACCTTCAACTGCTGCCTGTGGGAGCCCAATCATCCCTCTCATGTCTGCACTTCCTACCAGTTTCTATGAGGTCTTTACTTTTCTTCCTTTGTTATGAGGGTGCTCTCCAGCTAGTCTTCAGTTGGTTTTCAGGATGGTTTTTCTATGTTTTAGTTGTAAATCCAGATTGGTCCCAGGAGAGTGTCAGTGTTGCTTCCACTCTGTCCACTGCCAACCTGGATCTCTCTTTTCTCATTTCTTATTTGGATTGTCTTCCTAGTGTTGAGTTACATAAGTTCTTTATATATTTTAGAGGTTAACTCCTTATCATGTCTCATTGGCCCATATGTTCTCCCATACAATGAATTCCCTTTTTATTTTGTTGATGGTTTCTTTATCTGTGAAGAAGCTGTTTAGTTTGACATAGACTCATTTGTTTATTTTTTCCTTTGTTTCCCTGCCTCTGGGAGATATGTCGGCAAAAATAATTGCTACATGAAATGTCTGATATCATGTGATTTTTATCTTTCAATTTTTTTCTGTGATGTATCACATTCATTGATTTTTGAATTTGTACCAACCTTGCATCCCCAACATAAATCTCACTTGGTCATAGTGTCTGACTTTTTAATGTTTTCTTGGATATGATTTCTAATATTTTGTTAAGGATTTTATCATACATGTTTATCAGGGATATTGGCCTATAATTTTCTTTATTTGTACTGTCTTTGTCTGGTTTTGGAATTAGGATAATGCTGTCCTTGTAAAAAGAGCTTAGAAGTGTTCCTTTCTCTTGCATTTTTTGGAATAGTTTGAGGAGAGGTTTTAGTACTTTGAATGTTTGGTAAAACCCCCTTGTGAAGCCATCCTGAACAGGGCTTTTGTTTGCTGGGAGTTTATAGATTACTGCTTCAATTTCATTAGTGGTTCTTTGTCTATTCAGGTTTCCTGAATCTTGGTTAAGTTTTGAAAGATGGTATATTTCTAGGAATTTGTCCATTTCATCCAGGTTGTCCAGTTTGTTGGTGTATAGTTGTTCATAGTATTTTTCTACAATCCTTTGTTTATCTGTGGGGTCTGTTGTTACTTCTCTGATATTTCTGAGTTTATTTTTTTGGTTCCTCTCTCTTTGTTTCTTGAATCTAGCTTAAAGGTTCATCAATTTTGTTTATTTTTTCATAGAACCAGCTCTTGGTTTTGTTGATCTTTTGTATTTATTTTTTAGTTTCTAAGTCATGTATTTCTGCTCTGATCTTTATTATTATTTTCTTCCTTCTATTTACTGTGGGCTTTTCTTGTTGTTCTTGTCTAGTTTTTTTAGGTGTAGGGGTAGATTTTTTATTTGAGATTGTTCTTGTTCTTTTGATGTAAGCCTGTAGTGCTATGAAATTCCCTCTCAGGACATCTTTCATTATGTCCCTTAGATTTTGGGTTGTTGTGTGTTCATTTTCATTTGTTTCCAGGTAATTTCTGATTTCTTCCTTGATTGACTTAGTAATCCGTTCATTGTTTAATAACATGCTACTTAGCTTCCATGTGTTTGAATGCTTTTGAGTCATTTTTATTGTAGTTGATTTCTAGTTTCATGTCATTGTGATCTGAGAAGATGTTTGATAGGAATTCAGTTTTCTTGAATTTGTTAATACTTATTTTGTGTCCTAACATGTGGTCTATCTTCGAGAATGTTCCATGTGCTCTTGAGAAGTATGTATATTCTGCTGCTCTGGGATGAAAGGTTCTGTAAATGTCAATTAAATCCATCTGATCTAGTGTATCATTTAGGGTCACTGTTTTCTTGTTGGTTTTTTGTCTGGAAGATTTATCAAGTGATGCCAGTAGGGTGTTAAAGTATTCTACTCTGACTGTATAGCTGCCTATCTCTCCCTCCAAGCCCACCATGGTTTGTTGTTGTGTGTATATATATATCTATATTTGGGTGCTTCTATATTGGGTGCATATATGTTTACCATGGTTACATCCTCTTATTGGATTGATCCCTTTAGTATTACACAGTGGCTTTCTTTGTCTCTTGTTTTGGCCTTTTGGACTTAGAAGTCTATTTTGTTAGGTATAAATATTGCTACTCCAGCTTTGTTTTTGTTTCCATTTGCATGGAATATTTTTTTCATCCCTTTACTTTCAGCCAGTGTGACTATTATGGTCTGAGGTGGGTCTTTTGTGGACAGCTTATATATGGGTCATCTTTTCTTAATGCATTCAGCTACATTATGTCTTTTGATTGGAGCATTTAGTCAATTTATATTTAAGGTTGTTGTTGACAGGTACTTACTTGTTGCCATTTTTTTCTTCACACCTATGTTCCCCCCTCTCTCTCAATTTCTTCTTCTTAAAATGCTTCCTTTAACATTTCTTACAGTACTGGTAATGAACTCCTTTAGCTTTTATTTATTATTTATTTATTTATTTATTTATTTATTTATTTGTCTGGGCAGCTCTTTATTTTGCCTTCAATTTTTAAATGATAGCCTTGCTGGATAGAGTAGTCTTGGATGCAGGTTGTTGCTTTTCATTACTTTGAATACTTCATGTCAATCCCTTCTGACCTGTAGTGTTTCTGCTTAGAAATCAGCTGCCAGCCTTATGAGAGCTCTCTTGTAGGTAACCAAATATCTTACTCTTGCTGCATTTACTATTCTCTTTTTGTCTTTAACTTTTGCCATTTGAATTATGATGTAGGTCTCTTTGGGTTCATTGTGATGGAAATTTTCTGTGCTTCCTGAACTTAGGTTGCTTTTTTTCTTCACCAGGTTAGGGAAGTTTTTTATTATTATTTATTGACACAGGTTTTCTATCCCTTGCTCACTTTCATCTCCTTCTGCATCCCTATTTTGCAGATGTTGTTACGTTTCATAATGTCTCACATTTCCCTTAAACAATCTTTGTTTTGTTTAATTCTTCTTTCTTTTTGCTGCTCTGAATTTGTGTGTTTTTTCTACCTTTTCTTCTAAATCACATATTTGATCCTCTGTTTTATTCAACCTACTGTTTATTCCCTCCAGTGTACTTTTTTTTTTTTAATTTATCTTTACTATTGAAAGTATTACAGGTGTCCCATTTTTCCCCCCAATTGACCCCCTCCACCTCACCCTCACTCCCACCCCAGGCCTTCACCCCGTTATTGACTGTATCCATGGGTTATTGACTGTATCCATGGGTTATGCTTATATGCATATAACTTCTTTGGTTAATCTCTTCCCACCCTCTACCCTCCTTCCCTCTTTCCTCTGAAATATAATCATCTATTGCATGTGTCAATGTCTCTGGATCTATTTAGTTCATCAGATTATTCTGTTCATTAGCTTCTTCTTAAAGAAGACCCTTCAACATTTCCTGTAGTGCTGGTCTGGTGGTGATGAACTCCTTTAGCTTTTCCTTGTCTGAGAAGCTCTTTATCTGACCTTCAATTCTAAATACAGCTTTGCTGGGTAGAGCAATCTTGGTTGTAATTCCATGTTTTTCATCACTTTGAATATTTCTTGCCAATCTCTTCTGGCCTGCAAAGTTTTTGTTGAAAAATCAGCTGACAGTCGTATGGGTGCTTCCTTGCAGGTAACTAATTGCTTTTCTCTTGCTGCTTTTAAGGTTCTCTCTTTGTCTTTAACCTTTGGCATTTTAATTATGATGTGTCTTGCTGTGGGCCTCTTTGGGTTCCCCTTGTCTAGGACCCTCTGTGCTTCCTGGACTTGTAAGTCTATTTCTTTTACCAGGTAGGAGAAGTTTTCTGTAATTATTTTTTCAAATAAGTTTTCAATTTCTTTCTGTCTTTCTTCTCCTTCTGGCACCCCAATAATACAAATGTTGGGCCTCTTGAAGTTGTCCCAGAGGCTCCTTATACTATCTTCATATTTCTGGATTCTTTTTTCTTTTTGCTCTTCTGGTTGGGTGTTTCTTGTTTCCTCATGTTCCAAGTTGTTGATTTGATTCTCAGTGTCCTCTACTCTACTGTTCATTTCCTGTAAGTTATTCTTCATTTCAGTTCATGTAGCCTTCATTTCAAATTGGTACTTTATTATGTCATCAATTTTCTCAGTTATTTTTGTAAAACTCTTACTAATAGGGTTGAGTATCCTTATAAACAAAATTCTGAACTCTGCATCTCTTAGTTTGCTTGGTTCTATTTCATTTAGTTCCTTTTCTAGAGATTTTGTCTGTTTTTTTCCTTTGTGACATGTTTCTTTGCCTCTGCATTTTGGCTGCTTCCAGGTGTTTGTTTCTATGTATTAGGTAGAGCTGCTATGTATCCTGGAATTTATAGAGTGGCTTTTTGTAGTAGGTGTCCTGTAGGGTCCAGTGGATCAGCCTCCCCAGTCACCTGAGCTAAGCCTTCTAGGTGCTCCCCTGTGTGGGCTATGTGGACTGTCCTGTTGTAGTTGAGCCTTGGTTGCTGTTGGCCTCACTGGGAGAAATTGACCGCCAGACTGTGAATTAACCCCAATCAGCTGTGAGGAACAGTAGCAACAACAGCCAAAGAGCTGCTATGCTGGAGACACCCCTATGGAGCAGGATTTACTTCAGTGGAGCTTTTGTGTTCACCACGTGCGCCCCTTGAATGTGTCCCTTGTGGATGTGGTATGGTTGTAATCCAGCGTGGTTGAGTCTGACCACCAGGTGCACTGTCTCTGGTGCCTCCCTGGAGATGCAAAGTCAGCCTCTGCCAGTGCCTTGCCCAGGGCCATCCAGCATGGTCTACACAGCAAACCATAGTTGGCTGCTACTTGTGCTGGGCTTGGAGGTGTCCAGGAGAGGCTAAGCTATGAGCCAATGCAGGCTGCCACTAGTGCCAGGCCTTGGGCCACTTATCAAGCCATATGGGGCATGCTGTTGCTTGTTTGAGAGATTTTAGGAAAGCCTAAGCACAGAAAAGCCACTAGAAATGGCCTGGATGAACCTGCAAGTAGGGAGGGGCAGGGCCTCCGGGAATCATGAGGTGGGGCCAAACGTGTGAATTGGGTGCTACAGATTCAAATATGGTACCTGCCTACCAGTTCTGTGGGGGGAGGGCTCACCAAAGGAGCAATGGCCTCTGCCAGCTCTTCTGCCTGGGAGAAAGCTGCCCTCCACCTCTTGCCCAAATTTCAGGCAGGTTAGTTTGTACCCAAATGTTGCTTTCAAGCTGCTGCTTGGCGCTGGGGCTCAGTGGGAGCGTGTCTGAGTGAGTCCGTGCGCAGGCCCTTTGAGGAAAGCCTGGGACTCCCACAGCCTCTGGGACCGTCAGCGGCAGTCCTTGCTGGTTTTCACAGACGGAGGTTGTGGGAATTTCTCTTCCCTGCCCTGGAGCCTTGGCTTGGGACCTGATGTGGGGCTGGGCCCCTCTTCCTTCCGGGAGACCCCCACTGCCGAGATTCCCTCCCAGGTTTAACCCATATCATTGGCTGCGGGCCCGCGGCCGCGTCTCCCTGATCCATCCCCGATCCACCCGCGTCTCCGCCCCTCCTACCAGTCTCGATGCTCCTTCAGTTTCCTGGCTGTAAGACTTCTGTTCAGCCAGATCACAGGAGGCTCTGAGCAATGGTGGTTCTGTATTTTAGTGGTAACTTTGATGTGGTTGTGGGAGGCGGGTACAGCTGTTACCTATGCTGCCAGCTTGTTTCCTCCTCGGTCCAGTGTATTCTTTATTTCAAATATGTTATTCTTCATTTTTGGACTTGTTATTTTTCATTGTTTCTATGTCCTATTTCATGCTGTGTGCATCCTTATAACCATTACTTTGAACTGTATTTCTGATAAATTGCTTCCCCCATTTTATTTAGTTATTTCTCTGGAGATTCCTCCTAATTTTTAAAATAATTATCTGGGGCCTCTTTCTTTTTTATCTCTCCATTTTGGCTGTCTCTTTGTGTTTGTTTCTGTGTATTAGATAGGACTGCGATGACTCCCAGTCTCTGTGGCATGGTCTTCTTCAGTAAGTGTCCTGTGGGACCAAATGGCGCAGTCTCCTTGTTCTCTTACCTGGGTGTTCTAGGAATGCACCTTGTGTGGGTAATATGGCCCTCCTGTTCTAACTTGGTCTTGATTGCTACTGTCTGTTCATGAGTGGAGTCGACACTCAGTCTGGCTTACTGTAAGGCTCAGCCCTGACATGCAAACTGTTATACAAGTGCTAACAGAACACAACAAAATAAGACAAAACAAAATGAAAACAAAAACAAAAAACCACCAATCACTAAAACATTAAAAACAACAAAAAAGAAAGAATAAGTAAAGAAAAAAGAGAAATAATAATAATGAAGGACAAAAGGCAAAAAGAATAGGAGAAGAAAAAAAGAAAAGAAAAAAGAATATAGCAGGAAAGGATAATAAAAAAAATAGAAAAAGAAAAGTGGGAAAAAAAGAATAAGAAGAGAAGAAAATCAGGATAAGAAAAGGAAATATAGAAATAAAAATATAAAAGAAAAAAGAGAAAAGAAGGAATAAAGAAAATAATAAAAAAACAAAAAAGTGGATTTTGCCTCAGGAGAGTTTAATGCCTGCTGTGGTCATCCTGTGTATTTGCTGCTTGTGAAGCTTATTGGATCTTGCTCCATTGTTTTCTGAAGCTGGCCACTTGGTGTGCTAGTTCTGGGCCTCCCAGGAAATTCTCTGGTGCAAGCCAATGTCAGACTTCACCTCTGCCTGGCCCTCTGACACCTGTCCAAGGCTTGGTAGGGCAGAGTCCTAATAGTCTGGTAGGTGGGGCCTCTGGAGTCCAGAGGTTGGGTCTGCCACTGCCTAGCATTTTGAATTTCTCGGTTATGAACTGCTCTCTCCTACCCAATGGAACTGTGCTCAGTGTGAGTATCCAGAGTTTGACAGGGTGATTTGAACAGTATCCTGTTGAGGGTGATGTTTGCAACCTGCAGGAGTGGGGGCGGGCACTTCCTTTCCTTCCTGGGAACGCTGGGGCTGAAGTTGCAAGGGTGCTCTGATCTGCTTCCCTGTAATGCAGCTGCAGAACTGAGCACTCGCCCACCTGACTCAGGGACAGAAGCCGCCCCTGCCACCCGCAAGACACAGTCCCCAAATCCCAGCTCTGCATGGATCCCTAGCAACTCTGTGCCACCAAACCAAGCAAGAGTCAATAATCAGCCTTGCTTGCCACTCCTGTCTCAGTATGGCTGGCCACAGCAGGGTGGGGCTGAAACTCCCAGCTCCTCCCAAACCCCAATCAGGCAAAAAGTCTGGCTCACTTGTACCATCCAACCCAGTAGGTTGGGTTGAAATTCCCAGTACTGCTCCGCTCCCCTGTGCCTTGGAACACAGGAGAACAAGACAGAGCAAGCAGTTTAACAGATGGGGGTAGGGGCATCATCCATGAACTTGAGGTGGGCGAGATGGATACTCTTTCTCAAGCCGTACAGTCCAGTCACTGACTGGCTCTCTGTTCAAAGTTCCCTCAGAGAATAGAGCGCCCTTGAAAGGCACTACTGGGTGTACCCAGCAGACCTCTTCTATCAGACCCCAGCATGGCTACATGGCCTCTCATGAAGTCACTGACCTGAGGGAATTCCCCAGGCTGATGTTGTAATGATAGGAGTACTCCTTCCCTGGAATGGTGCAGTCTAAGTCTCCCAGCCAGACAGAATTCCACCAGTTCCCACTGCCCAATGCTATGTAAGCTCCCCTTCCCATCTCCACTGCCCTGGGCTGGGAATCCCTGCATGAGGCTGAGACCCCATACTCCCAAGGAGAGGAAGTTCTGCAGCTGGATATCTCTCTGGCTTCTCAGCCTCTGCACCTGCAGAGAGGGCTCACCCTCTTCAAGTCTTAACTGCCTCATAGCAGTCTCCTCTTGTCATGCTCCTTTGTTATAATATTTCAGATCAGCTACACTTCAACTGGTTTTTCAAGTTGATTGCTTTGGAATTTATCTGTAAGTCTGGTCTGGGGCTGGGAGCAAGTGGATGGAGATTCTAGCTACTCTGCAGCCATCTCGGAATCTCTTTATCTAATATTTCTTAAATAGAAAATGTTCGTTGCCTTAAAGTATTTATAGCACACTTGAAATAGCAATCATCTATTTAAGTCACAAAGAAAATTGCTGTTTTCCAAACACTTGCTAAGTGGTTTTCACACAGTATCTTATTTCATTTTCAAAAGAACCCTGTAAGTTTGCTACTATTATTCTCTGCATTTTAGAGATAAGGCTGAAAAAATACTTGTCCAAGACACAGAGTTAAAGAGTGGAGCTAGTTTTGAACCCTATCCAAGCCTCCCAAAATTTGAAAGATTGTCAAAGATCTACCCCCAAAACCAAAATTCTGGGAAAAGATTACATTTAATATGAGTTCAGTTAACTTTCAAGTAATAAATAATTCATATGTTTCTTAAATCACTTATAGCGTAGAGAAAGAAACTACCTGAATTCATTTATCAATCTAGAGTAACACTGATAATAAAACATAATTTTAGAAAAAAAGGTTAGCAATAGCTTTATATCATTTATGAATTGAAGTTCTTTCTTTATTTGATATAATTTGACTATGAAGTGCTCGGCTCTGTTCCAAATACCAAAAAATAATAAAAAACATCAATAATGTAATATTAATCAGAAAACTATTTAGAAATGTCCACATGTAGCTTATCCACTACTATATGTCCAATAATTAATGCAGTGTCTGATAAATATTAGAAAGTCAAATATTTATTGAGTTGTGTGAGAATAGATAAGGAATTTGGAAGAAATTTTTTAAGACTTTCATAAACTATATCAAAACCTACTTTAAATCTGTAAAACTCAAGAAAGTTGAGCTAAGGTAGAACAATTGATCAATGGAACAGAGTCCAGAAATGGAATAAAATATATACATAAGAATTTGTATAGAAAAGGAAGTGTTTCAAGTAATTGTAAAGAAAGGATGAATTATTCAATAAACTGATTAATTAGCCATTTAGAAAAAGAATATAGCTGCATATTTAGCTCACATAACCATTTCAGAAATAGATTCCAGATGGTGGAAAGATTTAAATGTAAACAAAAAGAATGATAATTTTTAAGTATTAAAGGAAAATATAAGAGAATTTGTACATAAATGTGATTCAAAGATTAAAAATTTAAAGAAATTTAGGCAGGTGTAAATACTTTTTAAAAAAATCTATGCGACACAGAACACTGTAAACAAATTTAGAAAACAAGTAACAAACTGGGAAATACATATACAAATACATGTGGCTGACAAAAGAGTGGTATCTATAATATATGAAAATCTATAAAGCAATAAAAGTGAAAACTTCATAAAAAATAAATGAACACAAGAAGAATTAACAAAAGAATTGCAAATTGTTCATAAAATGGGGGGGGGACTTCAAATTTGCTAATCAGAGATGCAAATTAAAATGTTCTTCTCATCACATTTTCAATGATTTAAAGTATAAAACATTTATATTAATAGCGAGAACAGATTCATATAATGTTGCTACAAGGGTACATTTGTGGAGAATATTCAGAGGACCAATGGAAATATTAATTAAAATGTAAATTGCACAAAACTATAAATTATAAAATCCATTTCTCCGAATTTATCTTAACAAGCATTTGCACAAATGTGAAAAATATTTAGAGATAATGGCTTAATGAACTATTGGAAGTAAATAAAATGCTTATCAATTTTGATGTCTAATTTATGGTACCTCCACATAATGGACCACTCTGCAACTATAAGACAGATATTATAAAAGATATCCTGTATGTATTCATAAGTACAAAATCAAGTTGCAGAAAATATAGATAAGCATAAGTTTTCATAAGCATAAAATATTTAGAATTTTTACGTTATTATTACTGTCATTTTAACTTATGATATATTTACAAAATATAGAGAAAACAGAGATAACACCTTAGTTATATACCAGCTAGATTTAATATATTTGATTCTGAAATAATTTTTTAAATTGATTTTTAAAGAGGGGATGGGAGACGGGGGGGCGGGAATTGATTGGTTGCCTTTTGCATGCAGCCCGACCTGGGATCAAACCCTCAGCTCGGGTATGTACCCTGACAGGAATTGAACCAACACTCTTTTGGTGTACAGGATGATGCTCCAAACAACTGAGCCACACTGGCCAGGGCTGAAATACTTTTTAAGAAAGCAAGTGTTAGAGGTACAACTGAAAATAACTTATGTCTTGCCATTGCATTCCCCTGCCCAAATTACTTTTCCCTTCCTCTCTTCCTAAAAGTAAGCATTATCCAAAATTTGCTGTTATTGTTCCTATTCATGTTTTTATATCGTACATATGTCTGCATTCATAAAAATGTAATTTTTTGTGTTTTTAAATTTTACATAAATGATATTATATTAGTTATTTATTGCTGTATATCAGGTTTCACCAAAACTTATTTAAAAGAACAAACACTACTTATCTCATCCTTTCTGTGGGTCAGGAATCTGGGTGTGGTTTGACTGGGTGTCTCAATCTCAAGTCTCTCATAAGGCTGCAATCAAGATATTGGTCACCACAGCTGCAGTCTCACCTGCAAGCTCATCAGAGAGAAAATCTCCTCCCAAGCTCGTCACATGTTTGTTAGCAAGATCCTGCTCTTTGTGAGCTGTTGAACTGAGGGTCTCAGTTCCTTACTGGTTGTTGACTAGAAGCCTCCTGTAATAGTTGGGCTCTCCACAGAAACAGAACCAATAAGATGTGTGTGTGTGTTATAGAGACAGAGATAAGTATATGAGGATAATCATTATAGGAGCTAGCTCACACAATTTTCACCAAGAAGTTCTACAATCTGCTGTCTGCAAGCTGGAGAACCAGGAAGACCGGTGGTGTAATTCAGTTCAATCCAAAGGCCCAAGAACCAGGAGTGCAGATTTCTGAGGTAATAAGATGAATGTCCTACCTCAAGCAAAGGAAGCAAATTGGCCATTCCACCACTTTTTTGTTTCATTCAGGCCTTCAAGGGATTGGAAGATGCCTGCACACAGTGGTGAGTGCAATCTTCTTTACTCAGTCTACCAAATCAAATGTTAATCTCTTCTGGAAACACCATCATAGACACACTCAGAAATAAATATTTTATCAGTTATCTGGGCATCCCTTAGACTACTCAAGTTGCCACATAAAATTAAGCATCGCATCTCCTTAAAGTTCTTGCCACATGGACCTCTCCATAGGGCAGCTTACAACATGGCAGCTGACATCAGAGCTAGCATGAGAGGGCAACTAAAACCAAAGCCAGATTTGTTTTTGTAATGTATCCTAGAAAATAACATCACATTAATTTTATGTTCTTTTTTAAAAATAAATTTTAATTTATAATTACAATTCACATGCAATATTATATTAGTTTCAGGTGTATAACCCAGTGATTGGACATTATATAACTAAATGATTATCCCAGATAAATCCAGTACCTATTTGACACCATAAATAATTATTACAATATTATTAGCTATATTCCTTATGCTGTACTTTACATCTATTGTGACTATTCTGTAACTACCAGTTTGTACTTCTTAATCCTTTTACCTTTTTATTTTTATTTTGTCATATTCTATTTATTAGAAGCAAGTTACCATGTTCAGCCCACACTCAAGGGGGTAAGATTACACAAGGACATAAATACTAGGAAGTGGGAATCATTAGAAGTAATCTCTGGCTGCCTACCATCACAATTATCATACAGGGCATATCTTTGTACGGGCATAGCTTTGTACAGATAACGCTTTTTGGTTATCATGTTTTATAGATTTATCTATGTCAATACACCATTTAATCATTTTAAGTATTGTATAGTAAAATTTAAGTAAACATTTTCATCATATTAAGAGGCTTTCTAATGTAGTTTTAACATTTTATACCCTTACCAGAATGTATGAGAACACATATTTCCTTCAACTTTGACTTTCTACATTTCTATATTATTTTAATTTAGTAGAACAAGCAGGTATGACTTCTATACTTACAAAAAAATTTAAATTTACAACATAAATTAAAATATGCAAAATCTAAATCTGTCTGAATCACTGTGGTCAGCCTTGTCATGATGTGACATTAGACAAAAACGCAATAAGCAATTTAAATAATTATTGATTGATTTCAGAGTAATGTATGTGCATGACACATATCTAAATGTGCTAAAATTACTTATCTCCAGTCATACTCTTCACAATACTTTTCCCAAAGTCCTCTACACTCACCGCCACTCCAACTTTCCTAAGCATTACTGTAGATTTTTGAATTCCAATCTATTTTTTCCCATCCAGTTAGAGAGCTATATATTATTTTATAGGCCATTATAGTATTTCTGGACTTCATTCAAATGTTTTCTTCACCCTTTGTGATATTTGCACAAAATGTCCCAAAACTTAGCAGTACGGGCAAACACATACTTTTTCTGGGGGAAGGATAGGCTTGGTGCGGATATGGGAGAGGAGAAGGGATCATTTATAAATGAATTAATGGTTATTTAACTGTCACACGAAAACAAACTCTACCTTGAGGGGAAAGCAGGAGAATATATAAAGAATCAACATAGTTTAAGAGATTAAACAAGTGGCTTTTGATAATGTCAAAGTTTAAATCAGTTGATTTGTTAAAAACCATTCTACCTAATATATGTTAACGGCATAAATTCAGGAAAACTGAATTTCAACTTCCTCTTGAATTCTTTAATCTAACTGTACTTGTGTTTCCTTTTCCATGGAATGAGAATTATTACGTTAATTGATGTCATGTTTATGTTAGTAGACATACTAAACTTGTCACATTTATTCAAACATAATTCAATTAATCAAAATAGGCAGTGCCTGTAAATCATTCCTGACATAAGAGAGGTTACATGTAATGTCGATTATTAACCATTCTAGTTAACTCTACAGTTATTTGGAAGTACTAAAGGAAGAAGTAAACAGTTAATTCCTGTCATTTAACTTGTACCTTCAAAACTAGCATGCAATACCAGACTCTTAACAAATAATCTAAGTAATTTAGGCAAAGAAGGATAACATTCTGCCCAAATCATCTGCTCCTTATACTCCTACTTTTGAACTTAGAAAGGATTCTAGGTTTACATCTATGCAATGCATTCTTCTGTTGGATAGATGTGTCTAGCTGCTATTGCGACTGTATTAAATCATCTCGGGATACATCTTTGCTGCAGTGGTTCCACGTCTTAAGTTCTTCATACAAAATGGAAAAGCTAAGACTTTCAATTAGGTCTCAGTGTATCATACAAACTAGCAAGATATGAGCCTTAAAATTGTCAGTGTTTTTAGAGTACCTACCTTCTCTCTTCCTTTTTATTTAAACTGGAAATTTTTATTTTATTATTTTATTTTATTTTATACAAGAAGCAACGGTAAAGAAACAGATATTTAATTATTCTTTAGAATACCATTACAAGAGCACCAAGAATCCTTTTAATATCAATTTCACATTAATAAAGTATTTCTGCAGGCACTTGTGATATAAACAAACAGAATGAAGTCTAGAATAAAAAAATAAGGTAATTTACTTGGGATTACCAATTTTATATTTTATATTATTTTATATTTATTATTAAACTTATTGGATGACATTGTTGAATAAGATTATATAGGTTCTATTCCTTTTACTAGAATTTGGGCTTCTCCTTGATCCATAGCCCTCAAAGTTTTTACATCAGAATGAAGGGCCATGTTTCCAATGGGTTATTTAAATTACCCTATTTAGAAGCAGGTGCCCAACTCTTACAGATTCAACGCTTTAACCACAACTTAATTTTAAGATAGTCCTTATTTTAACTATAATTTGGATTTTCATTACAAAAATTCTCATCATTTAAGTGTCTGAACTTTCACCTCTTACATTTTTCAGATTTTCCTAAGATTCAATAGCTTTTTTATGAAACATTTTCTCTCTTCAGATCTAGACACTTTCTCTCTTCAGATCTAGGTACTTTAAAATGTCTATGATTATAAACATTCAAGACTTGACTTGAAGAAGTAGGAAAAAGAGAAGGAGCACACTTAATGAGGACAAATGTAGAATAGAGATATATGGAAATAAAATCAGTTTAAAATTACAATATATGTATAAAAATAATTGGTGCAATATAAAATAATTGGTTTTAAAGATAGAGCAAATTTTTCTTGGCAATGTAAATAATAAATGTGGTACTGATGATTCTTGAAGTAAAGTTTACACATATATTTGGATGTGAAAAATTTATGTGCATTATAATAAAATATTTTTAAAAATCTAATTTTAACAGTTTAAAATGTATGAGAAGTTGTAAAGTTCATTTGTATGTGAGTTCTTGGGAAAGTAATTATTTTCCCCCCACAGGACTATTTAGTATGGTAAATGATATCTATGGCACTCCAGTAACATCTTATTTAACTTCTAAGGTCCCTTAGGTATTATTCTAAACATATTGTAGCACAAAGCATTATATTATATTTAACAAGGTTTCTATGGAAAAACATGTTCAGTGTTCCAAATTAGACTACCAGGAGTAATTGCTCTCTCACTGAGGTAGGGTCATTGAGTATATTAGTAGCATTTATTAAGCACTTGCCCTATTGCAAGAGGACACAATGCTAATGCTTTATATGCATACAGCAGAATGAGTTTTTCAATATTTCCCTAGGTGGTTTGTTTTCCTTCTGCATATTATTTTTATCTTCAACTGTTAACACTAAAACTAGAAATTAAAATTTATTTTCCTCAAAGAAAGATAATTTTATTGAGGTAATTACAAATCCACATGCAGTTATGAGAAACAATACAGCAATACTATGTATCTTTTACCTGGTTTCCACATTTGTAACATATGCAAAGTATACAATAAAGTATTAGAGTGAGAATATTGACAATAAAAGCCACTGACCTTATTCAGATATCGCTGGGTTTACTTGTATTCACTTGTGAGTGTGAGTGTGTTTGTGTGTTTATGTTTGTATTTAGTTCTGTCATTTTATCACAACTGGAAGTTTGTGAATTCAACACCATAGTCAAAATACTCAACATTTCAACCAACAAAAGAATCCCTGATAGTGTCCCTGACATTGCTTTTCTCTAAAAGCACCCACTTCCTTTACTTTACCCTGTTTCCAGTCCCTAACTCCCAGAAACTTCCATTTCTCTCCCATTTCTAAAATTTTTCATTTGAAAACTGCATATAAAGGGAATCAAATGGGATGTAACCTTTAGGGATTGATTTTTTCACTTTACATAACTCCAAGGAGATTCAATTAAGTTGAATCAATATGATTTGTTTAGATTGCTGAGTAGTATTTGTATGTATCAGTAGTTTGTTTTAATGTAGATGTAGTATTCCATAATATGCATGCACATCATTTTTTTTTTTAAAATATATCTTTATTGATTTCAGAGAAAGGAAAGGAGAGGGAGAGAGAGAGATAGAAGCATCAATGATGAAAGAGTCATTGATCGAGCCTGCAACCTGGGTATGTTCCCTGACCGGGAATCGAACCCCCATCACCTGGATCCCAGGTCAATGCTCAACCGCTGAGCCACGCCCGGCCAGGTACATCATTTCTTAACCATTCACTACTTGAAGGACATCTGGATTGACCAACATTTTTGGCTTTTGCAAATAAATTTGCTATGAACATTCATGTACAGGCTTTTCTGTGAAGAGTTTTCATGTCTCTGGATAAATGCTTGAGTGGAATTTCTGGGTTGTATGGTAATTGTGTGGTCATTTTTATTCAGGAAAGCTTCCCAGTTTTCCTAGATTGGGTATATCATTTCACATTTGCAATGTATAAGCTATCCAGATTTTCTGTATGTGCGACAGAATCTGGTGTGTCACTATTTTTAATTTTAGTGATTCTAATTGGTGTGTGGTGATATCTTATTGTAGTTTTTGACTTGCATTTCCCTGATGGCTAATGTTGTGGATCATATTTTAATGTACTTATTTTCCACTTACATATCCTTTTCAGTGAAATGTTTGTTTAAGTCTTTTGCTTATTTTTAATACATTTTAAAATAAATGTTTAGTTTCAAGAATTCTTTGTGCATACTAGTCCTTTGCAGGATATGTGAATTGCAAATGTTTTCCCCAAATCTATGACGTCTTTTCATCATATTCACATGGGTTTTCAAAAAGGAAAATATGTTTGTTTTTAGTTTGATCAGGTTCAATTAATCAACTTATCTTCTTTATGAATCATGCTTTTGGTGGCATGTCTAAAAACGTTTTGCCTAGCTCTAAATCAGAAAGATTTTCACCTATGATTTTTCTAAAATTTTATAGTTTTACATTTATGTCTGCAATCCTTTTTGAAATAATTTTTAAAAATTATCTATGGATGTCTAATTGCTCCATGACTATTTGTAGGAAAGGTTAATTTTCCTCTATTGAATTGCTTTTTCAATTTTGTCAGAAATCATTTGGGCATATTTGTGTGGATCTATTTCTGAGTTATCTATTCCATTCCACTAATTTTGTGTCTATCCCTCCATACCAATTTTCCACTGTCTTGATCACTGTCACTGTCTAGTAGGGCTTAATATAGAGTGGACAGATACTTCCCATACTTCTCTTTTCAAGATTATTTTAGTTTTTCTAAGTCCTGTGCCTTTGTAAACACAGGGGTGGGCAAAAGTAAGTTTACAGTTGTGAATACAAAACAGATTATTCTTGTATTATTATTTATTTATTAATTAGTGTATTTCCATATGAACAACTGTAAGCCTACATTTACCCACCCCTGTATATTTTAGAATGAGCTTAAGTCTTGAAAAATCTTTGCTCTGATTTTGATTAAATTGCACTAAACTTATAGATCCATTTGGGGAGAACTGGCATAATGACTATGTTGACTCTTCCTATCTGTGGGTATGGTATGTCTTTCCATTTATTTAATTCTTCTTTGATTTCTTTCATCAGTGTTTTTTTCCAGAACCTGTGTATATTTTTTGAAGTAAACACGTAAGTACTGAATATTCTTTGGAGTGATTGTAAGTGAGATTTTGATTTTAATATTAGTTTTCAAATGTCCATTGTTAGTATAGAGAAATGCAATTGATTTTAATTTTCGATCCTGTACCTTGCAACCTTGCTGATCTCACTCGTAAGTTTTAGCAGATTTTTGTAGATTACTTGTGATTTTCTACGTATACTATCATGTCATCATCAAATTTTATTTTTTCCTTCCAAATTCTATGGTATTTTATTAATTTTCTTGCCTATTGCATGGACTGAAACAGTCAATACTTTGTTAGATAAGAGTGGTGATAAAAGACATCTTTTACTTGTTCCTGATCTTAACAGAAAGAGATTTACTTAACCATTAAATATGTTAGTTGTAGGTTCCTTTTAGACACTCTTTATGAAGTTGTGAAAGACCCCTATATTACTATTTTTCTGAAAGCTCTTATCATGAACAGGTGCTGAATTTTGTCAAGTAATTATTTTAATGATGTTAGTTGTAGGACTATTGTAGATGCTCTTTATCATGTAGAGGTGTTTTCCCCTCTATAACAAGTTCCTGAGACTTTTTTAAAATTGTGAATGGGTTTTAAATTTTTGTTCATTTTTTTCTGCATCAATTGATAAGATTATATACTTTTCCCCTAACCTATGAACATGGTGGATAGCATTGATTGATTTTCAAATATTGAACCAGCCTTTATCCTTGGAATAAACCCTACTTGTTTATATCCTATAAGTCTTTTTATATATTTTGAATTCAATTTGTTATTATTTTACCAATGACTTTTGCTTTTATAGTCATGAGAGATATTGGTCTGTGTGAAAGATACTCTGTTAAGTTGATATTAATTCTTCATTAAAAGTTTGGTTAAATTTATCAGAAAAGCCACTGGGCTTGCAGAGTCCTTTTTTGGGTACTATTTAATTATGAATTAAAATGCTTTAATAGTTATAAGATTATTTTATATTGGATGAGTAGTAGTAGTTTATGCTTTTGGAGGAATTGGTTCATTTTATTGAAGTTGTTAAGTTTTTGTACATAGAGTCTTTATACTATTCCTTTTTTATTCTTTAGATTCATGCAGTATGTAGTGATATTTTTTATTCAATAGTGATATTAATATTTTTTATCTTTTCTCACTTTTTTCTTTGTTAGCCTCACTAGAGAGATCTATTAAATTTATTGATCTTTTCAATGGATAAAAATTTAATTTATTTATAATTTGACTTTTTATTGTCAATTTTATTGACAATTGCTCTTATATTTATTTTATGCACTATCTTATTATACAGATTATGGATAGAATTTTGTGCATTCCTTTTGCTTTAATTTATTTTACTCTTTTTTAATGGATTCTGGTAGTTCTATTAATGACAAATTATTTTACTTTTCTTTTATTTGAAAATGTTTTAATTCCTCCTCCTTTCCTGACCGAAAGTTCCACCAGCTATAGAATTTATGGATGACAGTTCCTTCCTTTTGACATTTGAAAAATATTGTGTCACTTTCTTTTGTCCTCCATTGTTTGAGATGAATAATACGTTTTTATTTGATTTGTTTTCACCCATAGGTGACATTATTACTCTCTGGCTACTTTTGAGGTTTGTACTTTGTATTCAGTTTTCAAAAGTTCAGGTGTACAGATATGGATTTCTTTGGGTTACCCTGTTTGGGGTTCAGCTAGCACCTTGCAGTAGTAGATTTGTGTCTTTTGCCAAATTTTAGAAGTTTTCAGCCATTATTTCTTTAAATACTTATACAATCCCATGTTGTTTCTCCCCTTTTTCTAGGACTATGATCAGAATTTTTATCTTTTGTTTTTTTCCATTGGTCCTGAGGATGTGTTAAAATTTAAAATTTATTTTTCCATCTGTTATGTAGATTGGGTGAATTTTATTGTTCTGCAATATGCAATGATTCCATTTTTTAAATTTTTAGTTGAAGGAGTTCTTTACATCTTCTGGATATATGAGCCAAGAATGACTTTACCCTATAAGAGTCATTTGGCAATGTCTACAGACATTTTTGGTTACTACATAGGTGGAGGCTCTACTGATACCTAGTGGGATATTGTTAAATGTGCTAAAATGCAAAGGATAGTCTCCCACAACAAAGAATTATCTTGCAAATCCTTTCATAGTACTTCTGTGAAAAAACTGTTGTTCAAAATTTTCATCAAATTTGGAAAGATTTTTATCACTATTTCTTCAATTTTTTTTTTCTTTCTTCCTAAAACACCAGTTACACAATTTTTTTCTCTGTGTGTTTATTTTGAATAGTTTTGTAAAAATTGATATGCCTTCAACTTCATTAATCTCTTCTTTTGCATTGTCTAATTTACCTTTCATCTCAACCAGTATATTTTCATCTCCATTTATGGTGATTTTCTTTTCTCAAAATTATCAGTAATTTTTTCCTGCTTCTTCACATGTCAAGTAATTTTTTTTTAATTGGGTGCCAGGCACTGTGAATTTTACATTGTTGAGTGCTTAAGTTTTATTTTTAAATTCATTTAAATAACTTTGAGCTTTGTTCTGAAATGAAGTTAAGTTACTTGTAAACATTTAATCCTTATGAGGCTTCCTTGTAAACTTTGTTATGTGAGGCATGAACAGTCTTTAGTCTAGGGTTAGTTTGGCATCATTACTAAGGCAATATCCTTCAGATAACTCTACATATTGTGTGCGGGATGAGGTTTCACTTTCCTTTTGGGAGTATGAACTATTCCAGTTCTGTGTGAGCTTCAGGAGTTGTTCTCCCAGCTACTTTTTGGTTGTACTCTCTCTTCCTCTAATTTACAAAACTGTTTGCACTAATGAATGATAAACTGCACACCCAAGGGAGTGCTCTGCAATTCTCCAGAGCTCCTTCTCTGTGCAACTCCCTCCTTTCTGTTTGTCTCCCTTGTCATTTCCGCCTTGTTTTCTCTTCTTGATTTCTCAACTATTTTTCTTCAACTTAGACAGCCCTGTGTGATGTTTCTGGAACTGCTCTCAATATGCTTCAGCCTGGAAACTATCTATATACAGTAATTGGGTCAATGACATGGCTCATCTCCTTTGTTCCTCTTGTCCAAATGATCACTGTCCTGCATTGCTTATTGCCTAATATCTGTTTAACCAAGAATGTAAAAGACCTGTGCTCATAAAACTTTAAGACACTGAAGAAAGAAATTGAAGAACATAAAAATAAGTGAAAGCATATACCGTATTCATGGATAGCATTTTAAAATTTATTTACTATGTTTTAATAGCATAAACTGGAAGAGTAAATTCCTTTTTTATCAATTGTTACTGGAACTAGAACTCTTAAATTCTAACATTGATTACTAATAAAAACCTTTAATAAAACAAGAATCAATGTATTCTTCTTTAACACGGTAAGCTATACATTTATCTCAGACAAGTGTCTTAATTAATGGAAAGCACTAGAGTCATTTCTACTCTTCGATAGAAACAAAGTTTAAAAAGCCCATTATTTTTATTACTACTTGTCACTGTAATTATGGTATTAGGCAATTAAATTAGACAGAGGGAAATAACTAGAAATTTAAGAATTAAAATGAAATAACTTAAACTATCTCTCTATATATTGATTGAATATTTTATTTAAAAAACACAAGGTAATCGATGTTAAAAATAAGTACCCTAAACCTGGACCGGTATGGCTCAGTTGGTCGGGCATTGTCCCATACACCGAAAATTTGCCTTTTCGATTCCCGGTCAGGGAACGTGCCCCGTTGTGGGCTCAATCCCTGGTAGGGGGTGTGCAGGAGGCAGCCGACTCATGAATCACTCTCATATTGATGTTTCTTTCTCTCCTTCTGCCTTACTCTTTTTATAAAAAATCAATTTAAAAATCTTTAAAATAAAATAAGTACCCAAACAAATAAAGAAGTTAAATGATCCAGGAAGAGAAAAAAATTAACATGCAAAATCAGTGAGCAATAGATATCTGGGTAGCTGAAAACTATTGTGGCTACCTACATCTGCATTTCTACATAGATCTTCCAGAAACAATATGAAAGTAAAAGGATAAAAAGAACTATACAAAAACTATAATGTCAGGATATCTAGAACACCAAGAATTTTAAAAAGTTAAAAATAGCTTTTAATTAATAAACAAAAAAAATAACATTGAGAGAGCTCTCATTCTTCTTTTGAAAGCTTTCTTTTTCCAAATAAAAGGAGTTGAAGAAAAATTGAGGGAGAGAAGGAACTTAGCATCAGGCATAAATGGCTCTAATACCACTGACAGAAAAAAAAAAAATCCATAGTAATTGTAAAAATATATAAAAAGTGTCCTGATAAGTCTGATCAGTGATTCTAAGTGAAGGGCTTTGATGTACTTGTAATTCAAAGTTTCAGTCTTGAGAAGTACTAGTTTCTGCAAGAGAAAAAAAGCCAAAAAGTAACAGAGAATAATTCCTTAGTACTTTGTAGTCAAGGGGAAAAGAACCAAAATGGGACAGTGTCCAGTAGGCAAAATATAATTAAAAAATTGGAAGACACACAAACTTTTCCCCCATCAACAATTTTAGAAACCTCATAAATTCTAGGAACTGGATTTGCTAAAGTGAAAGAAAAGCAATCCAAAAAAATATAAGATTATTTTTAAATTATTCAAATTTGTGAAATAAAACAGAAGAAAACTAAAGAAATGTACATGATACATATTGTTTATACACAAACTAGAATATAAATCCTCAGATAACAAAATTATTTTCCCCCAAAAAAATAAAACCAAAGAAAACTTAAAAAAAAAAAAAAAAGAAAAGAAACAAAATGAGGGAATATAGAAAAACAGATTGAATTCAAATTTCTAAAACTAAAAAGAAAATGGACAAAAAATGGGAGGAAATAAAGAGGGTTGAGGGATTTTAGAAAAAATAGAAAAATAGACAAAATTATATCAGATTTAAAAATAAAATTGAAGGTTTCAAAAAAAGAATAAAATAAATAAAGTATTTAATAATGAGCTCTAAAGAAAGGTTTAAAAAACACAAATAAGAGAATAAAGTAAAGAAATAAAAAAGAATAAAAGACAAAGTGGTAGAAATGGAAATCAAGCAAAAGGTAAGGAATACATTTACTTGGATTGCCTGGAAAAGAAAACAACAACAATGAAGCAGAACTAATATGTAAAACTCTAATCCAAGAAAACAGAGTAGTCTACATAACAAAGGATATTACTAAGGATAAGGTAAACATTCTCTACTTGTATATTCAGTCAATCGCTCAGCTATTTCATGCATATTATACCCTCAGACCTTCACTGTTTTCCTTTATAGAGGTATATTGAAAACATGAGACAAAAAAACATATTGACGATGCCATAACAGGAAGTAGAGAGACTGGGCCATTGATGACATTCTTTTTGAACTTCACAGGTCCTGGGCTATATAATTAACAGACTTCTTGGTATATCCGAAAACACTTTCTTAAGAGATTAAAGATGGTGGCAGACTGAGTGGAGGCTACACTGACACTCTCCTGGGAAGACCAAAGTGGAATTACATATAAAATAAAGAAAAAACATCCTGAATAATCAACTGCAACTGCATACAAGCTGGAGAGCAACCTCATAACCAAGGAGGAAAACTGGTGACCACACAGAGACTGGTAGGAACTGCGGAGGGGCAAGAAGGCTGGCTGGGCTCCCACAGACAGCAGCTGAAGGCCCCAAGGGGTATATGAGCTGTAGGGGGGTTCCCACTGAGGACTCTGGGGCCTAAACCCCAGGCTGGGCTTCCAAGCCAAGAGCACCAGAACTGAGAAAGGTGTCTACATAACATCTGTCTGTGAAAAACAGCTGGGTTTCATTCTGCCAGGGAGAGATGGCTGGAAATGCAGGCATGCTCTTAAAGAATCAATGCACAAAGTTTCCTGTGTAGCCACTTACCTTGGGTTCCAGCAGAGGGAGAGCAGAGTGAACTGGAGCTGTGTGAGGAGAATCTAGGTTTGTGGACTCTGGAGATAGAACTCAAAGGGCACATCTCTGGATTCCTGTGCCAAGTCATTCTCCCATACTGCAGAGGCAGACTTCAGAGTGCTTTGGGTCTTTGCTTGGTCTGCTTCTGGACCTGGGCCTTGGAAAAGCAGACTTTGGTGTGCATCTTGGTCCTGTCCAAACACACCCAGCACAAAAGAGAGGATCTCAAGCCGTGGGTTGTTGATAGCTGAAAACAGGGTACTGAAGACTAGTCACAAACAGCATCTGACAGCGTCAGAGACCTTTCAAAAGACTGAGAGTCCTAGCAGGGCTACTTAATAGGTAGAAACAAACCCAAATAGGCAGCCAAAATGGGAAGACCAAAAAACAAGCCCCAAATGACAGAACAAGAGAAGTCTCCAAAAAAAGAGCTAGTTAAATGGAGATAAGCAATCTATCAGATATAGAGTTCAGAATACTGATTGTAAGGATGCTCACCAGCATGAAAAAAAGTTATGGAAACTATGAAGGAAATTAAGAATGGCATAGCAGAAATAAAGAATACATTGGAAGGAATAAACAGCAGATTAGAGAAAGTTGAGGATCGGATCAGTGAATTAGAAGACAGGGTAGAAAAAAATCACTCAATCAGATATCCAAAAAGAAAAATCAATTAAAAAATAGGCGGACAATCTAAGGAAGCTGTGGGACAACATGAAACATAACAATATTTGCATCATAAGAGTGCCAGAAGAGGTCGAAAGTAAGCATGGGTTAGAGAATCTCTTTGATGAAATAATGGAAGAAAACTTCTCAGGAAAAAGTCACAGAAGTTCAGGATGCACAGAGAGTCCCATGCAAGAAGAATCCAAAGGGGCCCAGACTGAGACACTTCATAATTAAAATGCCAGGAATTCAAGAAAAAGAGAGAATCTTAAAGGCAGCAAGAGAAAAGCCATCTGTTACCTACAATGAGCTCCCATAAGGCTGTCATCTGACTTCTCATCAGAAACTCTACAAGCCAGAAGGGAATGTCAAGAAGTATTCAAGGTAATGCAAAACTAGGATCTGAAACCAAGAATACCCTATTCAGCAAGGCTATCATTCAAAATACACAGTGAAATAAAGAGGTTCCCAGACCAAAAAAAGGCTAAAGGAGTTTATCATCACCAAACCAGCATTGCAGGAAATGTTAAAAGAGACTGTTGTAATAATAAGAAGAAATAGAGAGAGAAACATAGGCATAAAGAATTCAAATGGCAATAAATAAGGACCTATTGATAATAACCTTAAGGACTTTAAGGGAGAGATCAACAGCAATACAGTCATCATAGTCTTGGACTTTGACACCCCACTGACTTTACTGGATAGATCTTCCAGACAAAAAGTCAACACAGAAACAGTGACTCTAAATGGCACACTAGATCAGATGGATTTAATTGATATTTACAGAACATTTCACCGCAAAGCTGTAAAATATACATTCCTCTCAAGTGCGCATGGGTCATTCTCAAGGATAGACCACACGTTAGGACACAAAACCAGTGTCTACAAGTTCAAGAAGATTGAAATTATATCAAGTATTTCAGATCACAAGGTCATGAAATTATAAATCAACTACAGTAAAAACACTTAAAGACATTCAAACACATGGAGGTTCAATAACATGTTATTAAACAATGAATGGGTTGCCAATAAGATCGAGAAAGAAATTAAAAACTTCCTGGAAACAAATGAAAATGAACACACAACAACCCAAAATCTATGAGACAGAGAGATAGCAGTCCTAAGAGGGAAGTTCATAGCACTGCAGGCCTACTTCAAAAAGCAAGAAACATTTTTAGAAAACTATCTAACTCTACAACTTAAAGATTTAGAAAGCTTCCCTGTGAAGCCCTCTGGACCAAGGCTTTTGTTTGCTGGGAGATTTTTTTTATTACTGCTTCAATTTCATCAGTTGTTATTAGCCTATTCAGGTTTTCTGATTCTTCCTGATTCAGTTTTACATGATCTCACTCATATATGGAATCTAATAAACAAAATAGCCTCAGGAACAAAATAGATCTGGAGACATAGAAGCATGAAACAGACTGATGAATCTCTGTGGGAAGATGGGGGTGGGGGAATGCTTGGGGAGAGATTAATCAAAGAACTTACATGAATATATTCATAACCCATGGACACATACAATAGTAATGGTAAAGGTGTGGGGGTGGATGTGGGGTGGAGGGGATCAATGGGTAAAAATGGGGGGATATTTGTAATACTTTCAACAATTAAGATAAATTAAAATGAAAACATTTTTTTGCTTAGGCCACAATTAGTGCAACTGTCTGTTGCTTATAGCCTAATGAAATATTTTTTAAATTTATCTTTATTGCAGAAAGTGTTACAGATGTCCCAATTTTCCCTCACTTTTCCTTTCCTTCCCACATTCACTCCCTCCACCCAGACCTTCTCCACACTATTACTGGTACAGGTATTTTACTGACATGAGTGAGGAGGGAGGCTAAGTGGATGGAGTCAATGGCAATCTAACAGAATTCCGAACACCCTTGTAATACAGCATAAGCAACTAATATTTTCTGGATTCCTCTAAAAGTGCTATAGATGTAGCTGAAAACAGATTTGCAGTTAAATCATGTGTTTATATAATGTGAGTTGAGTTTATTGCCAAGCTTATTTATACTACTTATATTTGTAATTAAAATTATATACAAAAATAATATCGTGCATGTTCAGGAAATACGAGTTAAAAAATGAAGTGTTTCTATAGAATCTAAGTCGAATGCTTTGGAAAGACAATATCAAACAGATGCTAAAGATAACTGCTATCAAATTTTAAGTGCAGTTAAGACAACCTTAAAAGACAGGGTAACAAATTATAACAATCTAAATAGTTTGCACATTCAGCTTGATTCACAAGGATATAGAAATTATTGCTCCAGTTAAAAAAAAAAAAAAAAAGCAAAAAGAAATTGTAGAAGTTGCATTATAGAAAGTATTTAGACAGCAAATGTGATGTGAGAGAGACCCCAATTACTGCTCCATATTGCAAGTTATAACAACCAAATAAGCATTGACAGTATATCAAAGGTTGTTGAATGACTGTACATTGGATTAACCAATCAACACATGCTTTTAATTTCCTTATTTACATATGTGTTTTGATGATGTATTATGACTTCATTCCTGATGCTGTTATTATTAAGAGGGTATGTTAAAAAGCCCACATATTTAAATATTTTGACTATATCTTGTTTATTGGTTGCAATCTGAAGATATTATGTGTAAACTTCTTATTTAAAAAAATCTTATGACAGCCTCTAATGACAGCCTATTTTATCATTTTAATTAAATATACCGGAATATTTTGCAGTAAATATAGTTTTTCTACTTAGTACACACCATAAATCTGTTATCTATTTATTAATTGTCTTCTTTATCTTAATTATATCCTTTAGCTCATTAATGGGATATACATATATCTCGCTGAAATTATGCTTCCATTGTTTTCTCCATGCATTTTTATCAATTTTTCTTGTATATGTTTTGTTGATGATTTCTTTCAGAAATATATACACAAATTAAAAAAAAATCATTTACTCTGGCTTTTATCTTTGTGTCACTAAGTCAGTAACCATGTTTAGAGTTTCTTTATTTAAATCATTTTCCAGACATCATAATTTCTATTTGTTTTTCTTGCTTTTTAGAAGTATATCAAAAACCCATCTTTTATTCTGTCTTCTTAACTTTTTTTCTAAAACTCTCTCTTACAGGTGCCAACATATTAATAGATTCTGTGTTTTATTCCAATCTTTTTTAAAAAATATATGTTTATTGATTTCAGAGAGAGATAGAGACATCAATGATGAGAGAGTCATTGATCGGCTGCCTCCTGCACGCCTTCTGTTGGGGACTGAGTACCAAACCTGGGCATGTGCCCTGACCAGGAATCGAACTGCGATCTCCTGGATCATAGATCGATGCTCAACCACTGAGCCACACTGGCTGGGCATATTCTAATCTTCTTTTGATACAGGAAGTGAATATTCTGGCTGTCATTTTTATATTTGTGCTATCTTTCATTTTCTTGTTTATTATCTTATGTTGCTGGAGAACGGAGTACTTGTTTTCTCTTTTTTACTATGCTTTTTAACATTATGAACTGTATACCGTTTGAGAAATAATTGAAATCTGCTGAGACAATGGCCCAAATTTGGCATTACTGGGAGGGATACACCTATTTTTCTAGGCTCCAAAGGAAAGTTTTCTGAAGCAACATATTTCATGAAGGTAAATGTGGAAAATATTGGTTGCTATGTGTGCTGGAGATCATAAGGATTTAAACTAATTTTCTGTCAAAAGTTTTACATTCTGTAAAAAAAATTGTTGAGAAAGGATTAAATATTTTAACTATCTAGGAAATGTTGACTTCCTTGAGGAAAAACCTCTAAATGAAAGCATTCCCTTCAATAACTTTTATATGAGTTTCAGCCACAAGGAATTTAAGACAGTCAATGGTACATCTTTATGACTGTGTAACATATACATGTGTAAATACAATTTATTTAACTTATTTTATTCTCACAACAACTCTACAAAGTATATTTTATTATTCACAATGAGAGTACTGCAGATTGAACAGAATAAGTAACATTCCCAAAGTCTGAGATTTAGAAAGTGGTAAAGCAGGGATTTAAACATAGTTCACTCTGACTTAATAACCTTCTCAAACAGCAAAACCAAACCAAAAACATTTCACCATTTAAAATCATGTATTAACAAAAATCCTGGAATAAAAAAGGAAAAAGCTAAGGTATGTTTTGAAAGTATATCAGAATTTTATTATAACAAACTGTTAAAGAAATTCAGTTGTGCTGAAAACAATGTAAATGTAATTTTCATTCATGTGTTTTCTTCATCTCAGTTGTAATGTATATCTGTAGCAGAGCCAATTTCATCTTATTTCTTTTGGTCAAAATCTCATTAGGTATATGTATTCATAGATGTTTACTTTAATTTATAATGGCAAAGATAACCTTGGCAATTTCATCGTTGCATAGGGATATCTTACAGAAAAAAATGTCCTTGAGATATGCACATTTTTAATTTGGATACTCTCCTGGCCTGTGGTAAACCACAAAAAGCTGCCTTTAATTGCTTTTTTACTCTTTGCTAAGACAAAGGCTGTGACTAGTGTATGTCTACATAAAAAGAAGATTAATTTATAGTTTTGATTTTTTAATCTTCACCCAAGGATATTTTTTCCATTGCCTTTTAGAGAGGGAGGGGGAAGAGAGAGAGAAACATCTTTGAGAGAGACACATCTATTGGTTGCCTCTTTCATGAGTCTCAACCAGGACCAGGGATCTAACAACCTTCAATACAGGTACCTGCCCTTGACTGGGAATTGAACCTAGAACACTTCGGTGTGTGGGTAGACACTCTAACCACTGAGAAACACTGGCCAGGATGATTAATTTATAGTTTTGATTGGTATTTATATAATAACATAAAAACAATCAATTACAAAGGAAAATAAACAAAAATAGTCAATTATATATACCTTGCTCTCAGTTCTCCACTGCCTTACACTAATACAATATTTTTTTTTTAAATAAGTTTTTAAAATCTGCTGCTTTATATTTCTTTCATTTATCTGAAGAACACTGAGATACAATATTTGATAAATCACAGAAAGTCCCTGGAAGAAAATCTTCTGATTCATCATTTTTACTTTGCATACAAATTGCCTCTTGAGTAATTCAACATAGATCAAAATTATAATTTGCAACCCAGAATGAAAAGTATTAAATACATTTTCTTACCAATTTTTTCCCTGAAAGAAAAGTCTGCTTAAATAAAAACATCGTTGATAAAAAAAAGTAAACTTTCCTGGTTTTGCCATGTTTAAACTTAGGTACAGAGTTTTTGTGTCTCTGTAGAAAAAAAAACATTTGATTTGTTTATATCTTTCCTCTGCAATATTTGAAAAGAAAAGTTTAGAGGTGTCAAATATATTAAAAGTACAGCATTACTCAATGAAGTTAGAAGGGCTAAGGTTTAAAAAACACTGAAATCTATAAATGATCTAAGGCAGAATTCCTGTCTTATCTATAGTTTAGCAAATTCTAATTATTTGCTCAGTGATATGTTTGGCAGACTGTATTCTTCTACTTTAAAAAATAGACATTTTTATATAAGTTTTAGCTTTACAACAAAATTGAGAGGAAGGTACTGAAATTCCTATTATACCCCCTTCACCCACACAAGTCTACCCCCCCCCACTATCAATGTCCCCCTTCAAAGTGGTACCTTTGTTACAATTGATAAACCTACACGAACACATTATTATCAAACAAGGTCCATGGTTTACATTAGGGTTCACACTTGGTGTATATTCTACATGTTTGGATGAATGTATAATGACGTGCCCACCATTACAGAATCATACAGAATAGCTTTATTGCTCTAAAAATCCTCCGTGCTCTACCACTTCATCTTTCCTTTCTTCTTAACTCCTATCAATTACTGATCTTTTTATTATCTCCATAGTTTTTCTAGAATGTCATATATTTGGAATCATGCAATATGTAGCTTTTGAAGAATGACTTCTTTCACTTCAAAGTACTCATTTAAGTTACCTCCATGGCTTTTTAAGCTGATAGCTCATTTCTTTTTAAGCTGAATAATATTTCATTGTCTAGATATTTATAAACAAACTTTATTCACCTACTGAAGGACATCTTGGTTGCTTTCGAGTTTTGGCAATCATGAATACAGCTGCTATAAACATCTGTGTGCAGATTTTTTTGTAGAAATAATCGTTTGGTTAAATATCAAAGAGCATGATTGCTGGATCATATGGCAAGAGTATGTTTAGTTTTGTTTAAGAAACAGCCAAACTGTTTTTCAAAGGGGCTGTATCATTTTGCCTTCCCAACAGTAATGAATGAGACTACTTGTTACTCCTCATCTTCTACAGCATTTGGATTTGTCAGTGTTCCAGACTCTGTTTTTATTAATAGGTGTGTAGTAGTATCTTATTATTGTTTTTGTTTTTTATTTCCCTGATGACATATCATATGGAATACCTTTTCATATGCTTACTTGGAAGCTACATATCTTCTTTGGTGAGGTGCCCAATAAGGACTTTATTTCATAATGAAGTTGTTAACACTTAATAAGGGTAAGTCCTTATTAAGTTTTAAGTGTTATTTTAATAGTTTGGATAACAATATTTTATTTGACATATCTTTAGCAAATATTTTCCCCCTTTATGTGGATTGTATTTTCATTCTCTTGAAAGTTGTTTGCAAAAAGAAACTTTTATTTTTAATAAAGTTTAGCTTATCATTGCTTTCTTTCACAAATAGTGTTTTTGATGTTGCATCTAAAATGTCATCAATAGAAGTAGTGTCATAGGAATGGTGGTGTTAGAGATCACCTTTACCTCTCTTCTTGAAGTTTCCACAATTTGAATAGCTAAAATTCAACAAGATTCCCTGCTTAACACACAGACACACCTGAGACATCCGTGCACTGAAACATTTAAAGTTGGGAAAGTAGAAGTGAACTTGGAAGGCAGGAAGAAAGAAAAGTGGAGGCAAGCCAGGGATGCAGCCCTGCAGCCAGCTGGAAGCTCAAGGCACAGTCAGCCCAGAAAGGGGAAGAAGCTGGCTGTGGCTCACATTCTCTTCAGCTGGGAGGAGCAAAGAAATTGGTGAGGATTCCTGTAAGAATGAGAATTACAAGCTTCAGTTGAGCCCAGAAACCTGGGCAAGGACACAGCACCTTACAACCACAGTTGTCAGATGGTCTATGTTCCAGACAGAGAAATAAAGCCACCAAGCATGACCACATCCTAACTTCCTAGAGCCTGCCTCCCTTTGCCCTTGGTGTCAGGTTGTGGAGCACATTATGTGCAAATCTGAGAACTTCTACTACAGAATCACTTTTGTTTTTTCTTTCTGAGCAATGGGTGCACTATTTGACTGGTCCTGGAGTCAGGGTGCAGGGGGACCCTGCAAAGATCCAAGGTTGCAATTACTGAGAGAGCAAAATAACAAAGAAGCTGGCCAGGTTCTCCCAGCCCACTCCGCCCCCAGACATCATTGCTACACCAATGACAGTATCTGGCTACAGAGGAGGGATTTCTAGAATTTGAAGCCTAATTGCCCAAGGCATTACCCTGTGAGGTTTGTCCCCTGGGAACAGAGTGACCAGAGCATAGGAGAGGAAACCACCTACCTAGGGAACACCAACCCACAGAAATCTGAAAAGCCAGAGAAATGCAAGAGAGCTAAAAAACTTGTGATTCAGCGCCTCCTACTGGAAATAGTAGAAACATCACTTTGTATTTATCTACTAGAGAAATCCCACTCATGCATAGATGCCCACACAGAGAAGAAATCCCTCAAATACCATGAATAACAAAGATAGTGAGGCAGCTCAGAAAGAAAATGAAACATCTTTAGAAAACAAATGTAAGGACATGGAAATATGTGTTATAAATGACAGAGAATTCAAGATTGCAGTTCTGAAAAAAACTCAGTGAGATGCAAGAAAATATAGATAGGCAATTTAATGAGATCAGAAAACAAACCAACAAACAAAACCAGTACTTTACCACAAAAATTGAAACTTTAACAAAGAAGCAAGAAGAACTTCTGGAGATAAACAACTCAATGAAAGAGATGAAGAAAAAATTAGAGAGCATTAGAAATAAAGCAGAGCAGATGAAGGAAATAGTTTGAGATACCAAAGATAGAAATCTAGAAATAATGCCGAAGGAAGAAGTGAGAGATTTGAGCATAAAAAAAGAAAAAACCCACCAAAAAAACCTCTATAAGAACTATCTGGCTCCATCAGAAAGAGCAATATAAGAACAATAGGCATACCAGAAAGAAAAAAGAGGGAGAAGGGAACAAATAGTTGATGAAAATGTCCCAAACCTATGGAAAGAGCTAGATCCTCCAACCCAAGAAACAAACAAAACACCTAATTACCTCAATCTAAAAAGGCTTTCTCCAAAGCACATTGTATGAAAACTGTCAAAAATTAAAAACAAAGAAAGAATTCTCAAGGCAGCCAGGGGAAAAAAGAAAGTAACCTATAAAAGAGAGCCCGAGTTACCATCAGACTTCTCAGCAGAAGCTCTATAAGTTACATGAGAATGGAAACAAATATTCAAACTATTGAAAGAAATTACCAGTCAAGATTAATATATCCATCAAGTTACTCTTTAAATACGAAGGAGAAATAAATCCTTTTCCAGACATACAGAAGCTGAGGAAATTTATCACCAGAAGACCTCCAGTGCAGGAAATACTCAAGGGGATTATTCTACTAGAAACAAAGAATAAAAGATCACAAAAGTATGAGCAAGATCACCAACAAACTTACAGCATAAACAGGGATAATTTGTAACAACAAAAACATAAAAGGGAAGGTGGTGAAGGGTCTGAGTTTGCAAAGAAGGATGTAGATCAAGTGCATTCTAAAGAAAAAAGAAAGAGTACTGACTATATACAACTTTTTTTTTTATACACGTAATGGTAACCACATACAAAAACCCCAAACTGAGACATGTAGCTTTAAAAAAGAGGAAACAGAGGGAAAAAGTATGGAATACCTCCAAACAAAGCAACAGACAGAAACACAAAGGGAAAAAAACCACAATGGAAGCACAGAGCTACCAGAAAACAAAAGATAAAAAGGTCATAGAAAATCCTCATAAATCAATAATTACCCTAAATGTCAATGGACTGAATTCACCAATAAGGAGGCACTGAGTAGCAGAGTGGATTAAAAAACCCCAACCCAACCATATGCTGCCTTAAGGAGACACATCTAAGCTGCAAAGACAAAGTTAGACTGAAAGTGAAAAGGTACAAAATGTTTCTCCAAGCAAATAACATCCACTGAAAAGCAGGTGTGGCCATATTATATCTGGCAAAATAGATTTCAAGATAACAAATGTAATAAGAGACAAAGATTGACATTTTATGATGATAAAGGGGACACTATATCAAGAAGATATAACACTTCTTAATATATATGCCCCCAATCAGGAAGCACCAAAATATATAAAGTAACTACTCACAGAACTAAAAGTAGAAACAGACAAGAACACAATTATATTTGGGGAACTTAATACTCCATTGGCAGCTCTATATAGATCATCCAAACAGAAAATCAATAAAGAAATATTGGCTTTAAATAATACATTAGACCAAATAGACATAATTCACATTTATAGAACCTTTCATCCCAGAACATCAGATTATACATTCTTCTCCAGTGCACATGGAAAATTCTCAAGGACGGACCATATGTTGGGTCACAAAACTAGACTCAACAAATTGAAGAAGACTGAAATCATACTAAGCATATTCTCTGACCACAGTGCTCTGAAATTAGAAATAAATTGCACAAAAGGAGTAAAGAAACCCACAAGTATGTGGAGATTAAACAACATACCACTAAAAAAAAAATTACTGGGTCAAGAAGAAATAAAAGGTGAGATCCAAAGATATATAGAGACAAATAAGAATGACAATATGATGTATCAAAACTTCTGGGATGCAGCAAAAGCAGTAATAAGAGGGAAGTTTATATTATTGCAGGCCTATCTAAAAAAAAAGAAATAGGAAATCCCAAGTAAGCAACCTTACATCACATCTTAAAGAACTTGAAAAAGAAAAACAAATGCAACCCAAAGGTAGCAGAAGAAAAGAAATAACAAAATTACAGCAAAATTGAATGAAATAGAGAACAAAAAGTTATGCAAAAAATTAATACAAAAAGAGATGGTTCTTTGAAAAGATTAATAAAATTGTCAAACTCCTGTCTAAAGTCACTAAGGAAAAAAGAGAGAAGACTCATATAAACAAAATCAGAAGTAAAAATGAAGTAGTCGTCACAGACATCACATATATACAAAGGCTCATACTAGAATACTATGAAAAACAATATGCCATCAAATTCAATAACTTAGAAGGAATGAATAAGTTCTTAGAAATATATAACTTTCCTATACTTAATTATGAAGAATTGGAAAATCTAAATAGACCGATCAACAATGAGGGAATTCCAACGACCACCAAAAACCTCTCAAAATATGTGTCCAGGACCAGATGGCTTCACTAGTGTATTCCACCAAACACTCAAAGACAATTTGATACCATCCTCTAAAACTCTTTCGAAAAAATTGAAGGAGAGGCACTACATCCTAACATATTTTATGAAGCCAATATAACACTGGTACCAAAACCTGGCAAGGATAACACACAAAAAACCCTACCGACCAATATCTCTGATGAATACAGATGCAAAAATCCTAAACAAAATACTAGAAATTGAATACAGCAGTACATCTAAAGAAAAATACATCAAGATCATTTCGGGTTCATTCCAGGGATACAAGGATGGTTCAACTTATGTAAATCAATTGATGTAATGCACCACATTAACAAAACAAGGGATAAAAAACATACGATCTTATCAATAGGTGCAGAAAAAGCATTCGATAAAGTTACAACATCCATTTATGATTAAAACACTTGAAAAAACGAGTACAGAAGGAAAGTACTTCAAAATAATAAAGGCCATATATGAGAAATCCTCAGCCAATATCATAATGGTGAAAAACTGAAAGCTTTTTCTCTAAAATCAGGAAGAAGACAAGGATGCCAACTATCACCACTTTTATTCACCATAGTTCTGGAAGTTCTAGCCACAGTAATCAGGCAAGAGAAAAAAATGAAAGGCATCTAAATTGGGAATGAATAAGTAAAATGCATATGACATGATTCTGTATATAGAAAAACCTAAAAACTCCACGAAAAACTATTGGAAACAGTAAACAAATACAGCAAAGTTGCATGATAAAAAAATCAATCTACAAAAATTCACTGTTTTCCTATATACTAACAATGAAACCTCAGGGGGGAAAAAGAGAAAAAAAAACATTCCTTTTGTAAATGTGACAAAAATAATAAAATACCTAGGAATAAATTTAAAAGATATTAAGGACCTATATACTAAAAACTACAAAGCATTATTTAAAAAGATTGAAAAAGACACAATGAAACAGAAAGATATTCCATATTTGTTCATTGGAAGAATCAACATAGTTAAAATGAGCATATTACCTCAGTCATTATCTTTTCAAATATTTTTTTTCTGTTCCTCTCTCTCTTTCTTCCTCTCAATGTTCTCATAATGTGTTTTTAAAATCTTTTGTAGTTGTTCCACAGTGCGTGGATATCCTATTCTTTTTTCAATTTTTTATTTCAGTCTTCTTTTGTTTTTTCAGTTTTAGAAATTTCTATTGAGATATATTCAAGCTGAGACACTTTCCTCAGCTTTGTCTAATCTACTAAAAGCCAATCAGAGGCATTTTAATTTCTGCTATAGTGTTTTTAACTTTAGTATTTTTTTCTTGGAATTTCTATGTCCTGGCTTATATTGCTCATCAGTTCTTGTATACACTTATGGATGAAAAAGGAGTGTTGTAATAAATCTAACCAAAAGTAACCTCACAGGGTGATATGATCATAAATTTATAACTATTCATAGTGAGTAGTCACACCTCAGGCCTACAGCTTTCCTAGTAAAAGTTTATCTCTTCCTTAAGCAAGCCTTGTCCACTGTTTCTGTGCATCTAGGTTATGACACCTTTGAAATGTCTATTTTTCAGACCTTTTAGAAACAGTAACCACCCTCAAGAAAATACATAATCTTTTCAACTATTCTGTAATCTAATTCCTGCTTTGCCTTCTCCCACATTTATGTAATTTTCTTACATTGCACCCTTAATTTCAAAAGCATAAACTGCAAACTGTCTTTCTCAGTTTGTTGAGATCTTGCTTCCAGGCATATCCTTTGTTTGGCTCAAATAAACTGTTATAAAAATTCTCTATAGGTTTGAATGTTCTCAAATGAACACTGTGTACTTTAACCATTAAAACCTTTAGCATATTCATCATAGTTTATTTTTTAAATTGATAGTCTGATAATTCCAACATCCCTCTTATGAGTCTGTTTCTGAAGCATGCTCTATCTTTTTAAAAATTATTTTTTGCCTTTCAGTATGCCTTGTAATTGTCTGTTGATAGCCAGACATGGTGTACTGGGTAAAAGAAACTGTTGTAAATAGGTATTTAATAATGTAGTGGTAAGTTGTGTGAAAAGAGGATACAGTCCTATGATTAGGTCTCAGTATTTTAGAAAGCCTCTGCCTCTGGACTACAAACTTCCCAAGTACATCTCAGTAGCTCATCCCTTAGCTGGGACAGGATAGCTAGCATGTAGTGTGGGCTGAAATTGGATAAATTCCTTCACCCATATGGAAGGCTAGAGGAGGTTGGTGTTGAGTATTTTTCTACACTCAGGTTAATTAGACTTTGATAAAACCCCAGTAAGTCTGGCCCTTGTTAAATGGTATTTTTCTGAATGCAGGACTTGTTAAGGGGAACACATTGTTCTAGTGCATTTCAAAATGGTTACCTTTTCCTTCATTCTGACAGAAGGAGGAGTTTCTTCTCAAATATTCATTGTAAGGACCTGTTCAAATTATTATTGGTAAGCATCACAAAATTGGAGATACCTCCTTATTTCTGGGTTCCCTTGGAGATAGTAACTCTCAGATTTGTTAAAGCTGAGCTTCCAGCAATTCATTAAATGCAGGCTTTCCTAACCCAGCATAGTTTTCCAAAGAGTTTCTGTTCATGTGTTTCTCCTCTGGTAAGTTATAATTCTTAGTACTCACCTTTGTTTCTGTTCAATTTTGGAGACAGTGGTTTGCCTTGTGACCTCATTTCTCTTCTGAATCCAAGAGTTGTTAATTTTTCAGTTTGTTCTCTTTTTTGTTTTTATTAGTACAAAGTGGTGATTTCTAAGCTCCTTATGCCACCAGTTCCATTCTCTTTCCATTTTATTACATTTGGTAGAATAAAAAATTGTATGCACATTTTATGCAATCATAAGTTGTAATACAATTTTATATTTAGGCATAGAGTTTATTTGAAAAAAGATTACTAACTATATCAGTGAATTTTAAAGTTTTAATAATTACTATGTTTAAAGTATCCTTATGGCTTCTTTCCTTACCCTCACTCTACTCAGAGATCCCTAAACCAGTCTAATCTCCCACTAAGCTATGAAAAACGTTCTAAATAGTATGACAAAGGAAGCCACTTCCCTCATGGTATTCTCTCACTTTCTTCATTCAATTTTTATTATTTTCTTTATTTATTCATTCCATAAATATTTGAGGCATAGTATGCATTGACTAGTCCTCCAGTCTTAGAGGATGCAATGGTGAAGGAAATAATAGACATTTGCTGCCCTTGGAGGTTTCACAGTCTGTTCTAGATGCTTGATTGTTTATTATTTCACAGCCAGTCACATATGTGCAATGATGGTCTGTGATGCATTTTTTGTGTTCTCCAAAATGTATTAGGGGGCAGAATTTATTGTCACACTTGCCCTACTAAAGAATCTAGTAGATGTTTTCTCCCTCCATGTGCACTAACAGATGTTTTATACCTCTACAACATACATTAGAAATTCTCACTTACTTAAAATTTTAATTCAACTAAATGGTTCTACTGAGTACTTTTTATGTGTAGGCAATTTGTTAATCACCACAGGGAATACAAATACAAGAAAGATCATCTATGCTCTTAAATTGCTTACACATTAGTTGGGATAAAGTTGGGAGTGGAGCTGTAAGGTGGGGATGGAAGGGAGATAAGCGAAAAATATCTAAAATAAAAATCAGGATGTGACAATTGCATTAAAATAGGTACAAAATGGTGTAGGAACAAATGAATAAAAAATCACATCTAATTAGAGAGATCAGAAGAGGTTTCATTAAAGAAGAGGCGAGATAAAATTGTAGAATTTTAAAATGTAGAATTCAGGGTGGATATAGAAGGCATTCCAGAAAGATGGAGTAAAATAATTATGGATAAATCAAAAGCATTAGTGAGTAAGTATCTCAGAATGTCCGTGGAGTGATAATTTGTAGATGGTCTAGCAGATTAGAAAAATAAGCCTACAAAGGGTAATTTGAAACAAAATGATGAGAGTTTTTGATGCAGAGTTAATATGATAGTTAGCTGTGGAGGAGCAATAGATAATTTTTAAGTAGGAAAATAAAATATATAAAGCTTTACTGAAAGAATGAATTTCTGATAGAACAGCAGGGTAATTTGGGCATGAAAAGGCTGAAGAGATGAAAAGGAGATAAGTAGGCCTTATAAAAGCACAAGATTGAATTAATCAAGCCTGAACTTAAGCAGTGGCAGAGGAAACAGAAAAAAAAATGGATAAAAGGTATCCCATGGGAACTAAAATTAATACAATTCAGCAACTGGTTGGTCATAGGAAAGAGGAGAGAGGGAGGAATCAAAAATGATATAGAGATTTCAAGCCTGAATAAGACGGTTGGAATAAATTAAATGTCAGGAAAATAAATTGTCTTGAGCAAGAAAATGAGGAGTTCAATTCTAAAAACGTTAAATTTGTAGTGTCAGTGAGATGGAAATATCAGTGAAGCAGTTAGGTTTGCAGGTCTCCTGTTCTAAAGAGATATTAGGACTGAAGATATGGATTTAATGGTCATTTACATAGAAGTGATAGCTGAATCTATGGATGTAGATGAATTTACTGAGGAATAGATTTTAAAGAAAAAATTACCAGAAGGTCGTGAACAGAATCTTAAGGAATATACAAAAGTAACTGGATCCAGTTTAAAGGTAGAAGTGATTAGGAGGAACTATAAATGCTATGTAATACATGGGATGGACCCACAAAGTAAACTGTATGAGAAGAATTTGGGGAAATCATTCATATATAACTAGACATGTCTAGAAAACTGGTGGGCTCTTTTAACATAAATCTTCTGGCAAGAAGGTTTAAAAATGCTGTGCTTGACTTGGTACCAAACCTTGGCTAATTTAGGAAAGGATAATCTAGGAAAAACACTTTGTCCACAGCATGGACTTTGAAAGATGGTAGAGGTTAGATGATTTGGCTTTGGGCTGTGGGCACATAATGCAACATATAGTTCATGTATAGTAGAAATGTACACTTGAAACCTATAATCTTATTAACCAATTTCACACCAATACATGGAACCTAAAGAACTTAATAAACTGATTAACAGAATGGATTCAATGACATGGAAGCATAGATCAGACTGAGGAATGTCAGAGGGATGGAAGGGACAGGTGGGTGGAGGGGGAGAGAGTAACCAAAGAATTTATATGCATATATGCACAACCCAAGGACATGGACAATGGTGGGGAGAGGGACTGGGGATGGGGATGGGATGGGGTGGAATGGTTCATTGGGGAGAAAAAGGGACATCTGTAATATTTTAAACAAAAATAAAAATTAAAAAAAAGTAAATTTAATAAGGTCACAGGATACAAGGTCAACATACGAAAGGAATTATTTCTATATGCTAGCAACTAACAACTGGAGATCGAAAAATTTTAAATATATCTTTACAATAGCATCACAAAGTATAAATATTTAGGGATAAATTTAACAAAATATGTGATGGTATGTACATTGAAAACTCCAAAATTTTTCTGAGATAAATTTTAAAAGTTCTAAATAAAAAGTGAAGCATAAAAAAAAGTTTTTAAAAATAGAGTCTTCTAGAAGCAGAGTATGTGGGTTTGAGTCCTTGCCCTGCCACTCACTAGTTGTGTGGTTTAATGCAAGTATCTTAAACTGTCAGTACCTCAGTATCTTCAAAAGCATAATTTGGAAAATAATATTAGCCCATAACATTGTTGTAGTCATTAAAGAAGTTAAAATACAGTAAATATATAGAACAGTTTTTGAGACTTACTATTATTTATTATGTTTAGTCCACTGGCTCAGCTCCTGTTGGGTTAAGAACACTTCTTTGGGATTCATTTAAAATTTGTAAAATACCAGAAAGGGAGTTACTCTCCATCACACTGTGACACAAACCTTTTCAGCTTTGGCAACAGGAAGAGATAATTGTGTACCAAGTAGATCAAGGAGAAGGAATACTGTATCATGAAAAGCAGGGACAAATCAGTGGAAGCAGCCTGACCTCCTATATCAGAGTAATGCCTGCCACACTAGGCAGATCAGCAGCCATTAAAATTAGAGTACTATGGTACCTAGCTGAAGGGCAGGAGTGACTGTAACTCCTAATAGCACAATAGAAGATACATTGAGAGTATAATACTAAGTGTATTCCTCCAAGGTGAGAAATGATAAGGATAGCCATTTTAAAGGGACTGGAGTAAAATCTGTCAGCAAGTGGGATAAAAAGGTAGTAAATTTTGGGTTATATATACTTAGCAGACTAGAAGAATGAGAGATGACAAAGGATACAGAAGAATTAGTCAGGTAGCAATGAGGAGTGTATAGTTTTACAGAAGCCAAGAGAAGGAATTTGAAGAAGTATGAAGTCAACAACTTCAAATACTGCAGAAATATCAAGAAAAATGAATATTGACATGGGTGATTAAATTTAGAAACCAGAAGTTTATTTGAACTATTTAGTAAATTAGTTTCAGTAGAATGACAGTGTTAAGAGATTGATTTTAAGAACTAAAATTGTGAATAAGTGGTGAGGAAGTTAAGACAATTATAAAATCTTCTATGAAGGAAATATGGAAGAAGAATAAATGAGATAGTACATTGAAGAGGTGACAGAAATAAATAAAATTTTAGTTTAGGGAGAGCTGAGCCATGCTTATAGATACAGGAGGAAAACCCAACAGTAGGAGATATTAAAAATCCAAGCAATAGAGAAACTAATAAATGGATCATAGAAAGGACAGATAAGAAATTCCTTATTTAATTTCTGTCTTTTCTAGTTGCATGAAACAGGGCCTCTCTCTAAAGAGTTCACATTATTGGCATTAATATAAGGAAAAATATGGGAAAACTTGTGACAGGGCTTTCATGGAACTGCCAAAAGATGAGCCATATAGTAGCATGAGTTCACAGAGACAGGAACTATAACACAGTTCTGAGACAATGTTACAGACTATCAAGACTGTTCCAAGAACCTCTGTGGCAGTTGCTCATGGATTTTCACATTAGTGTTCCAGCATTAATGTGCCACAGACATTCTTTCAGTGTTTGTTGTTTTCTTTGTGCCTATTCACTTCTCCTTCTGTGCATTGACTATTTTACCCTCTATTCAGGATATTTTCTCTCTCCCTGATATTAACCATATTTACTATGCATAATTCACCATATTCCAATACCCTTAAATATGTTACATAGTAAGTTTCTTTTATTTGTGTGCTACACTGACATTCTATAAAACAATCTCCAATTTAGTCAAATGTTCTGCTTGCTTATAATTTTGACCAGCCCATGAACTTCAGTTTAATCATTTTTTCCCCCATGGTCCTTCTTGCATTTTTATCCTTTTGTACATGTTTTCAGCCTCAGTTACCTTTATTAACCATGCACTTTTCTTGGGACTCCCAGTATATAGTTCTTAAAAAGATAATATGATTGGCCCAATTCACCCTTATTTACCAGAATTGTTCATGTTTTGTCATCTCATAGGCTTCTGATGTGTTTAGGGAATGGCTTTTCATGGTCAAGTGGCCAATTGTAATCTAATCCACCATAGCTCAGTTTTGGTTGTGTAGAAGTATGCAGTAGGATGCCATGTGAGCAGAACATAATCAAGAAACAACCAGAGGTCATTTCCATTATCAGGGAAATGGCTTTGACCTAGCAGGTACTATTATTGATCAATTGAGTACATCTGTGGATTGGATAAATTAACACAGATAAACCAAATCTGTTTCTGAAAGCATTCTCTGTTGTGTCTTTTCCTCTTCTTTCAGATTAACAGTATCTTAGTTTATATATTCTTATCATCTCTTATCTGGTCCTTTGCTAATTTGTTGCACTGACTCTGGTCTCTTCTCTATTCTAAACTATCTTCCACAATGATTTAGTAATTCTTTCTAAGACACATATTAAATCACATAACTCTCCATACAATACATTTAAAGACAATAAAAACTAGCATTTTAAAGTGCTGTCTATAGCCTATTTGTTTGTGTAATCTTTTTCATTATTTTCAAATAGTAGATTATTATTGTTATCCAATCTACATATAAAGATAATGACGCTCAGAAAAGTCAAGTAATTTGCACAAAGAAATAAAGTTAGTAAGCTTTAAAATCAGAATATGAACCAATATTTTCTGACCTCAATATTATTTCAGTATCATTATTTTAAACTATCTTATACAACTTTTCATTGCCTTCAGAAAGAAGTTCAAAATTCTTATATATTCATACATAATTCTTCATAATTTTCTCTAACCCACATTGAGAGGCTCATTACTTGCCTTTTTCCTCATTGTATATCTGCCCTATGCTTTACCAAATTTCTTGCAGTTTCCTAAATATGCTACTTTAAAAAATATTTCCTATTTATTCCCAACATCCTGAACTGAATATGTTTAAATGACATGATTTTAAGTTCCTTGTACTGTGACTTTTAGTACTATAGTAAATGGAAAATTGAAAAATAAGCATCAAGAATTCTCTTGCAACTGGAGTTATGAAAGTTGTGGTAGAATTCTAACACCTCTCTGGCCCCATAATTCCCATGCCTCGGTTATTCAATTAAATATTAATCTAAGTATGGCTCTGAAGTGATATTACAAATGTAATAAAAGTCAGTTGACATTAACATGAACTGATATATAGATATTATCTGATAGACCTGATCCAATCAAATAAGTTTTTTTAAAAAACAAGAAAAATTTCTCCAGTTAGAGACAAAAAGCAGAAAAAAATTTTTTTAAAAATATGTCTTTATTGATTTCAGAGAGAGGAGGGGAGAGGGAGAGAGAAACATCAATGATGAGAGAGTCATTGATCAGCTGCCTCCTGCATGCCCCCTGCTGGGGATGGAGCCCAAAACCCGGGCATGTGCCCTGACTGGGAATCAAACCTTGGTCTCCTGGATCCTAGGTTGATGCTCAACTGCTGAGCCATGCCAGCCAGGACAAAAAAATTTTTTAATGTGCCTGCTATTGCATTCAAATAAGATTCGGAAGGCAAATTAAATGTGTAATTTGATTATATAGAAATATAAATAGATATAGAGAGATATTTATTATGAGGAATTTAGCTCAAAAGAATATAGAAGTATTATACAGGTTGACAAGGTCCCACAATATGGTGTCTGAAATATGAAGATCAAGGAAAGCTAGTGGTGTAATTCCCATCTGAATCTGAAGGCCTGTGATCCAGAGGGGCTTATGGTATAAATCCCAATTCCAGGGCAGAGGAACTCCCATATCTTAGCTCATGCAGGTAGGCCGGAAGCACAGGGAAGAATTCCTCCTACCTCTACATTTTTGTTCTATTTATTGCCTCAGTGGATTTAATGATACCACCCGCATTATGGAGGGCATTCTACTTGTCTCAGTCCATCAATTCAAATGCTCAACTCATGTCCAAATACCCTCACAGAAACACCCAGAAATAATGTTTAATCTGGGCACAATTTGGCCCAGTTAATTTAACAGATCAAATTAACTATCACAAGTGCACCCTTTGTCAACTTGGCACACATATGCATCTCCTTAAACCATATTTGATTTTCAAATAAACACAGTAGCAGGATCATAATTTCACCTAACACGATACAACTATCCTGCATACAACGAGAAATGAGCAAAACCTTTCCCCAGAATTTGAGGTACAGATTTTTGAATGATGTTTAGTCTCTTTGACATCCTGTAACAAAAATGGCATAAGGTAAAGTTAAAAATACTTAAATTTCATGATGCAAAACCAGTGTCATATCAAGTTACATAATAAGGGATGAGAAGAGGAAAGAAAGGGAAACTATTTGTAATACAAACATATTAAAAATAAAAGAACACCAGATACCTTTTCTTACCAAACCAGAATGGAACTAGAAATGAAGAACATGAGGAAAATGGGAAAATTAAAACTTATGAGTAAATTAAGCAACATAGTCCTGAACAACTTAGGCGTCAAAGAAGAAATCAAAGAGACATCAGAAAATATTATGTGTCAAAGAAAAATAAAGACAAATGTTGCAAAATGTATGGGATGCAACAAAAGCAGTGCTAAGAAAAATCTATAGTTATAAATGCCTACATTTAAAAAGGAAGAGCTGAAAACAACAACCAAACTTTATTCCTCAAGCAGCAAAAATAAAAAGACAATTTAAGACCAGAGAAAAAAGAAATAATGATTAAAGAAGAAATAAATGAAATAGAAAACAGAAAAGCAATTGACAAAATTCAATGACACCAAGAGTTAACTTTTGAGAGGAGAAGCAATATTAACAAATCTTTAACTAGAATAACTGAGAAGGAAAAAGTGACTCAAATAAATAAAATCAGAAGTGGAAGAAGAGACATTACAGTGGATACCAAAGAAATATTAAGGATTATGAGACCATTGTGAATAATTATAAGGCAACAAATTAGGTAACCTAGAAGAAATGGATAAATTCCTAGAATCATACTATCTAACAAGATTGAATAATGAAGAAATAGAAAATCTGAACAGACCAATAAGCAAAGATATTGAATCAGTAATCAAAAATCTCCCAACAAAGAAAAACCCAAGACCAGATAGCTTCACTGATGAATATACAAAACATTTAAAGAAGAATTAGCAACAATCTTTTTCAAACTGTTAAAAAAAAAACACACACAAAAACAAGCACAAAGAACAAGGAACATATTTTATGAGGCTAACATTACCCTGATATCAATGCCAGATAAAAACACTGCAAGAAAATAAAATGACAGACCAATAACTCTGATGAACATATAGGATAGCCCCCAAAAATGCATACACACTTTGAATGATTATAAAGTCAGAATTTATTAACATAAAGTTCATTTTAAAATTTTAGAAGAATCTACAGAAATGAATGAATTTTTTTGTCAATGTCTGTTTTCAAGCTGACAGTTCTGATCCAGACACTGTTGATAACATGAAGCAATGGAATCCCAAACATCAACATTTGACTTTGGGTGGTGGGCACACAGTGCAATATACAGATCTTGTAACATAGGAACCCACACCTGAAACCTATATGATCATATTAAGCAATGTCACCCCAATAAATTTAATTTAAAAAGAATCATTTTGTGTGGTATTTGTGAGCCTTCAATGCATCAACTGTTGCTGGTTTTGTACTGTAAATTTTATCTTTTATGTATCCCCATAAAAAAGTCTAGTAGATAAATTTTCTTTGTTCAAAGCTTAGTTTGGCTGAAAAGAAACACCAATTGAGCTATCAGCTGTTAAAGTATGTATACATGTTTTTGGTACACCCTGTATATGCAAAACTTCTTAACAAAATGCAAGCAAACCAATTTCAACAGCACATTAGAAAGATCATATAACATGAACAAGTAGATTTATCTCTATAATGGAAAAGTGGTTCAATATATACAAATCTCTTAATTTGATACACTACATTAACAGAACAAAGGATAAAAATTACAGATTATCTCAATAGGTACAGAAAATATTATTTGATAAAATTCAACACAGTTACATGATAAAAACTTTCAGCAAAATAGATATAAAAAGACTGTATCTCAACTAAATAAAGGACATATATAACAAGCTCACAGTTAACATTATATTAAAGGGTGAAAAATTGAAGCTTTTACTCTAAAATCAGGAATAAGACAAGAATTCTCACTCTCACCACCTTTATTGAATGTAGTACTGGAAGTAATAGAGTATTTAGTCAAGAAATAAAAAAAAAAAAAAGGACATCTAAATTGCCAAGAAAGAAGTAAAATTATCTGTTTGCAGATGGCATGATCTTATATGTAGAAAGCTATAAAGATTCCACAAAAACCCTATTAGAATGAATTAAAACATTTTGTAAAGTTACAGGATAAAAAAAAATCAATGTAAAAAATCAGTTGCATTTCTATATACCAATAATGAACTATCCAAAAAGGACATTAAGAAAGCTATCTTATGTATAATAAAATAAAAATATTTAAGAATGTCCTAGCCAGTTTGCTCAGTGGTCAGCATGTCAGCCTGTGGACTTAAGGGTGTGGGTTCGATTCTGGTCAAGGACATATACCTTGGTTGAAGGCTCTATCCCTGGCCTTGGTCTGTGTCTTGCAGGAGGCAACCAATCTATGTGTCTCACATCAATGTTACCTTTCTGTGTTTCTCCCACTCCCTTCCACTCTCTCTAAAAAATCAATGGCAGAAATATCCTCAGGTGAGCATTAGCAATAACAACAAAAAATTTAAGAATAAACTTAATTAAGGAGGTGAAAACTTGTACACTGAAACTACTTAACATTTTTGAAAGAAATTAAAGAAGACACAAATAAATGGGAGGATCTCCCATGATCATGTACTGGAAGATGTAGTATTGTTAAAATGTTCTACTCCTCAATGTGATATATATAATCAATGCTATCTCCATCAAAATACCAATAGCATTTTTTTGTACAGAAATACACAAAAACAATCTTAAAATCCATATATAACCATAAAAAGGCTCCAAATGCCCATAGCAATCTTGAGAAAGAACAAAACTAGAGACATCAAGCATACTGATTTGAAAATATATTACAAGGATTGGCATCAGCACAATGGCAGAATAGTTTTTAACAACTCCTCCCCCACCAAAGGAAAACAATTTTAACAATCATCCACATATGAGAGTACCTTTGTGAAATTCTGGGAGTTCACCAAGGAATTTCCAGCACATTGTTGAAGCAAAATAATTCTGAGATTGGATACACTGAAGAGGGTAAGAATAAGTTTCACTTTACCCAAGTCACACCTAAGTTGGCACATCTTAGTGCCAAAAGAGATCTTTTCTGTCTGTCATTTCTCCCACTGGGGAGAATAAGAATGTGTGAATAAATGCCCAGCTTGCCCGGCCGGGCGTGGCTCAGCTGTTGAGCGTCGACCTGGGATCCAGGCGATCAGGGTTCGATTCCTGGTCAGGGCACATGCCCGGGTTGTGGGCTCGATCAATGACTCTCTCATCATTGATGTTTCTATATCTCTCTCTCTCCCTCTCCTTTCCTCTCTCTGAAATCAATAAAGATTTAAAAAAAAAAAAAAAAAAGCCCAGCTTAACCAGCCATGTAAAACTTCAATAACCCATTTTCAGCAATGGCAAGATCATCTGCATAAAAAAATAAATAAGAAAACAATGAACCTGTAATAAAACTGTAGGTCAAATAACCTAACAAATAAGTGAAAAATAAAATAAAAGAGTAGAGGGTATTTTTGTAACAAATAATTAAATATTTCATTATACTAATAACAAAATAATAAAATAAATGGGACAACTGTAGTTGAATACATATTTGATATCTGTTGAGGAAAGCATTACTGACTTTCCAAACAGACGATATCATAGAAGAGAAGATTATTATATGACAGATATATGGTTTCAAATTACCCATACATATAAATAACACTGAACTTGGTGCCAATCTTTACAATAAATATAAAAGCCAAGAGTTAGGAACTTTGGCATGCATACTTACTATGTTATGAGATATTGTATATTATCATTAAGAGATTATATTTCTTATCATTAAGAGATCATATACATTTAAAAGAAACCATCTTATTTTTATTTCTTTAGTTTTTAATCTATTTTCATTTATAGATTAAATATATTGGTGTGATATTGGTTAATAATATTATACAGGTTTCAAGTGTACATTTCTATGATACATCATCTGTATATTGCATGGTGTGCCCACTGCCCAAAGTCAAATCATCTTCCATCCCCATATAATTGACCTTATTTAACCTTTACTACTCACCACACCCCTTTTCTCTGGCAACCACCATACTATTGTCTGTTTCTATGAGTTTTTGATTGATTGTTTTTCTTGTTTGTTCATTTGTTGCTTTCAGCTTTATAACCCACATATGAGTGAAATCATATGGTTCTTAACTTTTTCTGTCTGACTTAGTTTGCTTAGCATGATATTCTCAAGATCCATCCATGTTTTTGCAAATGGCAGTATTTTGTCTTTTCTTATGGAGGAGTAGTATTCCATTGTATATATGCACCACTTCTTCTTTATCCAATCATCTATCAAAGGACACTTTGGTTGTTTCCATGTGTTGGCAAGTGTGAATAATGCTACAATAAACATAAAAGTGCACATATTTTTTGAATACATATTTTCAAATTTTTTAGGTAGATACCCAGAGGAGCATTTGCTGGGTTATATGGTAACTCTATTCTTAATTTTTTGAGGAACTTCCATACTGTTTCCATAGTAACTGTACCAGTTTACATTCACAGCAACAGTGAATGAGAGGTCCTTTTTCTCTCCAACCTCTCCAACATTTGTTATTACTTTTCTTGTTGATGATAGCCATTCTACCAGGTGTGAATTGGTATTTCATTGTAGTTCATATTTGCATTCTCTTACTAGCAAGTGGAGTAGAGCATCTTTTCACATATCTGTTCGCCATTTTTATGTATTCTTGAGACAAGTGTCTATTTTCTGAAAAATGAGTCCTCTGCCAATTTTTTAGTTTGTTTGTTTGTTTGGTATGAGCTCTTTATATATTTTGGATATTAATCCCTTGTCAGAGTTGATATTTGCAAATATTTTCACTTATTTGGTTGGTTGCCTTTTTGTTTTGTTGGTGGTCTCTTTTGCTGTGCAGAAGCTTTCTAGTTTGATATAGTTCAATTCATTTATTTTTGCCTTTCTTCCCTTGCCTTTGAGGTCAAATTCATAAAATCCTCTCTATGACCAAAGTTCATAAGTTTAGTACCTATGTTTTCTTCTATGTAATTTATTGTTTCATGTCTTATATTTAGATCTTTGATCCATTTTGAGTTAATTTTTGAATATGGAGGCAAACAGTAGTCTAGTTTTCTTCTTTTGCATTTGGCTTTCCAATTTTCCCAGCAGCATTTATTGAAGAGGCTTTTTTCCCCCTCCACTGATTTTTGATCCTTTGATGAAAATCATTTGCCCATATACATATGGGTTTATTTCTGGGCTCTCAATTCTGTTCCATTGGTCTGTGTCTGTTTTTCTGCCAATACCATGCTGCTTTGATTATTGACGCTTTGTAGTATAATTTGAAGTTTGGGAGTGTGATACCTCTGGCTTTGTTCTTTTTTCTCAGGATTGCTTTGGCTATAAAGAGTTTTATGTGGTTCTATACAAATCTGATAATTTTTTCTATTTCTTTAAAAAATATAATTGATATTTTGACAAGGATTGCATTAAATCTCTATATTGCTTTGGGTAATATGGACATTTTAACTATGTTGATTCTTTCATTCCAAGGACATTGAATATCTTTCTACTTCATTGTGTCTTTTTATAAAAAAAAAAAAAAATCTTATTTATTCAAGATTATTTTAAATGTACGTGATAACAACCTAACAATATATAGCTTATGTAAAACAGAAAAGTTATCAACATGTGTAATAGGTTAAGAAGACTCTGAGTAGATTTATTTTGGGGTATGACTATATTAAGGTTTTCAAATGATGGTATTCTCTCTTTTGCTCTCCCTCATTCCTTTAACTCTGCTTCACTTTGTGAGTTGTGTGTTGTCCTCATTGTCTTCTGAATATGGGTTTCCTACATGCGAGCTGGGAGAAGTTGGAAGTCAATGCAGTACATAACAATGGAAAAGCATAAGTGACTAGTAATAGAATACTAGCTCAACTAGTCAATGTATTTAAATTTTGCAAGGGTAACTGTTCAAAAAGTGCCCTCAGATATAAAAATCCAATGTTATTTTTTAATTTTATATAACTGACTTGATTTTTCTGCCAGGGCTTGTCCATAGTTTTATTGGGTAGCAATGAATATAAACAAACAAACAAACAAATTAACCCCATTCCTAGATTGAGGTCAATCTTGTAATCTCATTCCACAGCAATAATTTAAACTGTCTATTCAGGTAATTCGATCAGTCTCTGCTTGAAAGACTCAAATACCATTTTAAATTTTGTCTTCTCCCTTCCTCCCCTTGATATTTGTCAGATGGCTTGTGGGTATGTTTGGAAGGAAGGTAGATATTTTTGTGACTCTCATGGTACTAATGTGGTTATGGGATTTCTTGCAGCCTTAAAGTGCTCTTTGGATTCCCATTGGTCTCTCTGGATCCTTGATGGTTTATTCTGCTTCCAAGAATTGTGAGTGCTGAGGTAAAACTGGTCTCATTTGTCTTCCCAGGGATTATGGGCTGCACCTATTTGTGGAGCTCATATTCTTGGACATTGACCCCAGATCTTGAAGTTCCAAGCTATGATGGCCTCTTTTAATTGTAATTTCAGGTTTCTGTGATGCTGAAAAATGTTCTATTAACCTTAAATAGCACCCTCAATGACACACACTAGAATAACTGGGCCCCTATTATTCAAATCACAAAGGGAGTTGAGGACTTTGCCTCAGGTTTATCAAACTACTTGCCTAATACACTTCAGCATCATAGCTAAAAATTTGTGTTGAAACTAAAGGTATATGAGGATTCTTCTAGAGGTTTGAAGCTTCTGCCTAGTGTTCCAATAGTTCTAATCCTTTCATCCATCTGACTTTTCCACCCATATCTGTTTGTTCTAATAATGGTAGTAAAAGTCCTAGTATCTGATCTCTTAATTCACCTTCTGTATTAACTTTCCTCCCCAGAATTTACTGGGACCAGAATGGCCTGGTTTTCCTAGTTTCCTCCATTTTGGGAATATTGAGCTGTATGTCTCTTAATTTCTTAAATAGGAACTAAAGTTATTTAAACAACCATTTTCTCTTTTCTGATCTTTAACAACTCTTTTCTTGCTAAGTAATTTAAAAACATCAACCTTAACTATCATGGTTGATCAAAGAAATTGATTATGTTCAAGAAAATTTCCTTTCTGGAAGACTTTGAGATGGAAAACTGCAAATTGATAGTAGTTAAGGAAATGGTGGTGGGATAAATTTAATTATTTTAACATTTCTAAAATAAAATTCATTATAAGAGGATACTGGGAAATATTACTATGTGAAAAGATGGGCAGATATGAATGGTGCCAAATCAAACAGTTTCATATAATTGAAAGAAAAGTAAAGGGGCTTGAGTGATCTTAATTTTTGTGGCTTGTTATAACTCATATCACAGTGAACTGCAATTACTTTACTGATATGAAAATTCTTTAGTGATAAGGAAGGCAGATAAATAAGACAAGTATTTACCATTAACTGATCTCAAGACCTAAAGCAATTTCAGTGTTTGCATAAAGCACATGCTTTGAGTCATTACAGAGCCCTGAATGCTGTTTATTATACATGTCCTAGTGAGAAATATCTCAATGACTCAGGATTCCTAGTAGAACAGGGATGAAAAGATATGGTAATATGTAAGGATGTGTAGAAGGATAAAGTTAAATAAAGAATTAATTTAGAGGAAAATGGTAGGAGATGTTTCTCAGATAATCAGAAGAGAACTGAAAAGAAAAATCATCTCATTGTACCAAATACCAGATAAAATTCTAACACAAACATACCAGTTGGTTCAGCTGAACTCTTGGTATCAATTCTTCTGATTCACCGATATTCAAAATGATCTGTAAATGCTTAGTTTGCCTAGACAGTAGATATCCACCTTTTCCAGAGTTAAGTGCCCTGCTTTGTTTATTTTCCTGCTGGTATCCTCTATTTTCATGCTCATCCTAAGTATTTTGCATTATTGTCCTATTGTAGGTTTTCTATAGTGAACATCATTTCTGATTTAAAATCATCATCTTCAATTTTAACTGGTAATTTCAACTTCACATTGTTTGGCTTTCCCACTAATAAATTAATCCTACCCACATGTGAGACCTGGCAATGTAACAAAATGTTGATGAGCCAACAATTCAACCTGAGTACTATGGGTGCAAATACTGACGTTATACAGCCTGTCTAGTTTTAGTTCAATGTTTTCTCTTCCCAAAACAATGTATAGATTCAAAGCAGTCCTAATCATAATCACAGCCAATTGTTTATGGAAACTGACAATGTGATTATAAATGTATATATATTTGCAAGGGGTCAAGAATACTCAATAACTGGCTCTATCTGGTTTTGTTCAGTGGTTAGAGGGTCACCTTGTAGACTGCAGGGTCCAGGGTTCAATTCTAGCCAAGGGCACATACCTTGGTTGCAGGTTTGATCCCCGACCAATCGATATGTCTTTCACATCAATGTTTCTCCCTCTCTCTCTGAAAAGAAATGGAAAAAATATCCTCAGGTGAGGATTAAAAGAAAGAAAAAAAAAGAAAAGAAAAACAATGCTCAATAATCTTGAGAAACTCATGCTTTATTTAAAAATATATAGTAATTAAGATGATGTGTGTGTGTGTTTTTATATAGTAGATCAGTGGAAGAAAATAAAGATTCTAGAGCCCAGAAACAGACCCAAAAAACATCATCTGATTTACTTCAAAGTTATCCCATCAGAATAATGGGGTACCTTTCAACATTGGTATCAAGCCAATTGTGTATCAAAAAAAATGGCATCCCTGTTGTTAATCAGACACAGATAAAATCAGTTGCAGTTAAAAGGAAACAAAGCTGTGGGACATTTACACTGAGGAATATTATGCAGCTGTAAAAAAGAAGGATCTCTTACCCTTTGGGACAGCATGGTTGGACCTGGAGAATATTATGCTAAGCAAAATAAGCAAGTCTGAGAAAGACAGATATCACATGATCTTACTTATATGTGGAATCTAAGAAACAAAATAAATAGACAAAAATAAGATAGGACCACAGACATAGAAGCATAAAACACACTGACAGATCTCAAAGGGAAGGTGGGAAGGAGGGCGGGAAGGGAATGACCAAAGAACTTACAAGCATATATGCACAGCCCATGGACACAGACAATAGACAGGGGGAAAACTGGGAAGGGGTGGGAGATGAGAGGTGGGGGGGAAAGGGAGAAAATGGGGGACATCTGTAATATTTTCAACAATAAAATAAATTAAATAAAAAAGTAAACATTGTTACAGGGTCATGCAATAGCTGTAATATGCCATAAGATAACCGTTTGAGTGAATGCTACTTTCTTCTGATTGATATTCCCAGGCCAGATTTTCCATTTATTTGTTACCCGGGAAAGTCAAATGTTAAATTTCCTCACTTCTTGCCAATAACCAAACCCTTGTTAATCTGAATTTCTTCTAATCCAACCTCAGAAATAACTACTTGAGAACCCATCCATGCTTTTATTTCATTTTTTAATTTTTTATTATTTTTTTTAATTTTTATTTTAAAAATTATTTATTTATTTATTTTTGTTCAAAATATTATGTATGTCCCTTTTTCTCCCCAATGACCCTTTCCACCCTGTCCCACCCACCTCTCCAGTCCATCTCCACACCATTGTCCATGTCCTAGGGTTGTGCATATACACATATAAGTTCTTTGGTTAATCTCTTCCCCTCCACCCACCCGCCCTCCTTCATCCCTTTGAGATTTGTCAGTCTGATCCATGCTTCCATGTCATTGAATCATTTCCGTCCATCAGTTTATTAAGTTCTTTAGATTCCACATATAAGTGAAATCATGTGTTGTTTGTCTTTCTCTGCCTGGCTTGTTTCCCTTAGCATAATATTTTCCAGGTCCTTCCATACTGTACCAAACAGTAGGAGATCCTTCTTTACAGCTGCATAGTATTCCATGGTGTAAATGTCTCACAGCTTTTATATCCACTCATCTACTGATGGGCACTTGGGCTGTTTCCAGATCTTAGCTATTGTAAACTGTGCTGCTATGAACATAGGGGTGCATATATTCTTTCTGATTAGTGTTTTAGGATTTTTAGGATATATTCCTAGAAGTGGGATCACTGAGTCAAAAGGCAGCTCCATTTTTAATTTTTTGAAACCTCCATACTGTTTTCAATGGTGGCTGTACCACTCTGCATTCCCACCAGTAGTATACTAGGGTTCCCCTTTCTCCACATCTTCACCAGCACATGTCATTTGTTGATTTATTGATGGCAGCCATTCTGACAGGTGTGAAGTGATACCTCATTGTGATTTTAATTTGCATCTCTCTGATGATTAACAATGTTGAGCATTTTGTCATATGTCTCTTGGCCATCTGTATGTCTTCTTTGGAGAAGTGTCTATTCACGTCCTTTGCTCATTTTTTAATTGGATTGTTTGTCTTCCTCTTGCTGAGTAGTATGAGTTCTTTATACATTTTGGAAATTAGCCCTTTATCAGAAACATCCTTGGCAAATATGTTTTCCCAGACGGTAGGGTTACTTTTTATTTTGAGGCTGTTTTCTTTTGCTGTGCAGAAGCTTTTTCGTTCGATGTAGTCCCATTTGTTTATTTTCTCTTTTGTTTCTCTTTCCCTAGGAGATGTATCAGTGAAAATTCCACTATATGAAATGTCTATGACTTTACTGCCTAGGTTCTCTTCCAGGGTTTTTATAGTTTCACGACTTACATTTAACTCTTTTATTCATTTTGAGTTTATTTTTGTGTATGGTGAAAGTTGGTGGTCTAGTTTAATTTTTTTTTTTTTTTTTGCATGTACCTGTACAGTTTTCCTAGCACCATTTATTGAAGAGGCTGTCTTTTCTCCATTGTATGCTCTTTCCTCTTTTGTCAAATATTAACTGACCATAATGGCGTGGGTCTATTTCTGGGGTCTCTGTTCTGTTGCATTGGTCTATATGTCTGTTGTTGTGCCATTACCAGGTTGTTTTGATTACAATGGCTTTGCAGTACAGTTTGATATCAGGTAAAGTGATCCCTCCAACTCTGTTCTATTTTCTAAAGATGGCTGCAGCTATTCAGGGGCTTTTCTGGTTCCACATAAATTTTTGAAATGTTTGTTTTAGGTTTGTGTAATATGCTGTTGGCATTTTAATAAGAATTGCAATGAATTTATAAATAGCTTTGGGTAATAGGGACATTTTAATGATATTAATTCTTCCAATCCATGAGTATGGTATATTGGTCCATTTGTTTATATCTTCCTCTATTTTTTTTTTTTTTTCAGTGTCCCATAGTTTTCTGAGTAAAGGTCTTTTAAGTTCTTTGTTAATTTTATTCTTAGGTATGTTATTTTTTTAGTTGCAACGCTAAATGGTATTTCTTTTTTTTAGTTTCTGTTTCTGAAAGTTCATTATTGGTGTATAAGAATGCCACTAATTTCCAGATGTTGATTTTGTATCCAGCTACCTTACCAAACTCATTTATCAAATCTGGTAGTATTTTGATGGCGGCTTTAGGATTTTCAATGTACGATATCATGTCATCTGCAAATAATGATAGTTTTACTTCCTCCTTTACAATTTGGATACATTTTATGTTTTCTTCCTGTCTGATGGCTGTGACAAGGACTTCCAGTTCTATGTTGAATAAGAGTGGTGAAAGTGGACACTCCTGTCTTGTTCCTGTTCTTAGGGGAAATGATTTTAGCTTTTGCCCATTGAGTATGATGTTGTCTGTAAGTTTGTCATATATGGCCTTTATTATGTTGAGGTATGATCCCTCTATTCCCACTTTGCTGAGAGTTTTTATCATAAATGGGTGCTAGATTTTGTGGAATGCTTTTTCTGTATCTATTGATATGATCATATGATTTTTGTCCTTCATTTTGTTTATGTGATGTATCACATTTATTGATTTGTGAAAATGGTACCAGCCTTGCATCCTCAGAATACATCCCACTTCTTCATGCTGTATGATCTTTTTAATGTATTGATGGATGTGGTTTACTAGTATTTTGCTGAGGAGTTTAGCATCTATGTTCATCAAGGATATTGGCTTGTAATTTTCTTTCTTTGTAGTGCCTTTATCTGGTTTTGGGATTAGGATGATGCTGGCCTCATAAAAAGAGTTTGGGAGTTTTCCCTCCTCTTGAATTTTCTAGAATAATTTGAGGAGCATAGGTGTTAATTCTCCTCTGAATGTTTGGTAAAACTCGTCTGGAAATCCATCTGGACCACGACTTTTGTTTGCTGGGAGTTTATTGATTACTGCTTCAATTTCATTAGTTGTTATCGGTCTATTCAGGTTTTCTGCCTCTTCTTGATTCAGCTTTGGAAGATTGTATGCTTCTAGGAATTTGTCCATTTCACCCATTTGGTTGTTTGTTGACATAGAGTTGCTCGTAGTATTTTCTTATGATCCTTTGTATTTCTGTTGGGTCAGTTGTTCTATCATTTCTTTCATTTCTGATTTTATTTTTTTAGGTCCTCTCTTTTTGTTCCTTAGTGAGTGTGGCTAAAAGTGCATCAATCTTATTTATTTTTTCAAAGAACCAGCTCTTGGTTTCACTGATTTTTTGTATTTTTTTTTTTTTAGTGTGTATGTCATTAATTTCTGTTCTGATCTTTTTTATTTTCTTCCTTCTATTTCCTCTCTGTTTTCCTTGCTGTTCTTGTTCTAGTTCTTTTAGTTGTTGTGTTAGATGGTTTAGTAGAGCTTTTTCTTGTTTCTTGAGATAGCTTGTAATGCTATGAACTTTCCTCTCAGGAATGCTTTTGCTGTGTCCCATAAATTTTGTGTTGTTGTCTACTCATTTTCATTGTTTTCATGAACTGTTTAATTTCTTCCCTGATCCCATTGGTAACCCATTCACTGTTTAATAACATGCTATTTAGCCTCCATGTGTTTGAATATTTTTGAGATTTTTTATAGTGGTTTATTTTTAGTTTCATGTCACTGTGATCCAAGATGATGCTTGACATGATTTTAATGTTTTTGAATTTGTAGAAACTTGTCTTGTTCCCTAACATGTGGTCTATTTTTGAGAATGTTCCATGTACACTTGAGAAGAATGTTTATTCTGCTGCTTTGGGATGAAATGTTCTGTAAATATCGATTAAATCCATTAGATCTAGTGAGTCATTTAATGTCTGTGTCTTTCTGTTGATTTTTTGTCTTGATGATCTGTCCAACTCTGACAGTGCAATGTTAAAGCCCCCCCATGATTGTTTTACTGTCAATATCCCCCTTAAAGTCCACCAAGAAAATTTTTATATATTTAGGTGCTCCTATATTTGGTGTATAAATGTTTATAAGGGTTATTTCCTCTTGTTGTATTGATCCCTTTAGTAGTATGTAGTGACCATCTTTGTCTCTTGTTATGGTCTTTATTTTGAAGTCTTTTTTTGTCAGAAATAAGTATTGCTACTCCAGCTTTTTTTCCCTTTCTGTTTGCATAAAATATTTTACTCCATCCCTTCACTTTTAGTCTGTGTGAGTCTTTTGCTCTCAGGTGGGTCTCTTGTAGACAGCATATATTTGGGTCCTGTTTTCTTATCCACTCAGCTACTCTATGTGTTTTGATTGGACCATTTATTCCATTTACATTTAAGGTTACTATTGATATAAACTTATTTAGTTCCATTTTTCCCCTTTATGCTGATGTTCCTTTCTCTCACTATTCCTTCTTTTACTTAGAGCAGTCCTTTTAGCATTTCTTGCAATGCTGGTTTTATGGTACTGAACTCCTTTAGCCATTTTATTTTTATTTTATTTTTTTGCGTGGGAAGCTCTTTATTTCACTTTCAATTTTAAATGATAGCCTGCTGGATAAAGCAATCTTGGTTGAAGGTTCTTGCTTTTCATTACCTTGAGAGCTTTATGTCACTCCCTTCTGGCCTGAAGAGTTTCTGTTGAGAGATCTGCTGTCGTCCTTATGTGGGTTCCCCTGTAGGTCACTGCTTGCCTCTCTCTTGCAGCCCTTAATATTGTTTGTCTTTAACATTTGCTATTTTAATTATGATGTGCCTTGTAGTGGGTCTCTTTGGCTCTCTCTTGTTTGGATTCCTCTGTGCTTCCTGAACTTGTATGGCTTTCTCCCTTGCCAGTGGAGGAAAATTTTCAGTCATTATTTGCTCCACCAAGTTCTATATCCTTTGCTCTCTTTTCTCCCCTTCTGGCATTTTTATAACGTGAATGTTACTTTGCTTCATGTTGTACCAAAGCTCCCTTAGACTGTCTTCATGTTTTTAAGTGTTTTTATTTCTTTTTGCTGCTCTGATTGAGTGATTTTTTTTCTACCTTGTTTTCTAAGTCACTTATTCTATCCTCTGCTTCATTGAGCCTGCTTTTAATTCCTTCCAGTGCATTCTTGATATCAGATACAGCATTCTTTATCTCTGAGTTTTGTTTATGGTATGTATCTCTTTTTTCATGTTTTCATTAAGGTCCTCGATCTTATCATCTAGTGTCTACTTAAGTTCCTTGAACATCTTCATAATCAGTACTCTGAACTCTGTTTCTGATAACTTGCTTAACTCCATCTCATCAAACTCTTTCTCTGGTGATTTTTCTTTTTCCTTAATTTGGGAGTTGTTTCTTTGTCTTCCCATTTGGGTAGGTCTTAGTGTTTGTATCTATATATTAGATATATTTGCTGTCCCCCAGTCTTTTGGGATGGGATTTTGTCTTGTAGGTCCAGTGGAGCCCAGAGGTGTGTTTTCCTTATACTTCTGAGCTCTTTGCTCTAGGTGTGTCCCTTTTGTGGGTGTCCCTTTTGTGGGTTCTTTGGGTTCTCCTGTTGTGGTTGGGTCTAGAGTGTTGTTGATCAGTCCTCGGGAGGACTCTCCTCTCAGGTTGGCTAACTGTGTCTCAGCCCCAACCTCATTGTGTAAGCTGTTGTTTGGGTGCTGGCAAGGCAGGACAATACTCAACTAAACTTCCAGGAAACAAGGGGTATCTTACAAAATATCTTCATAGTCACAATGAAGACAACCCAAGTGAAAATAGAACTGGTAGTGTGAAGGGAGAACACAAGTTCTGGAGGAAAAAAAAATAGCTTAAAAAAAAGAAAGAGAAAGAAAAGTAAAGCTTAGAGAGAGAGAAGTATATTGTTGTTAATAGTAACTAACATTTAGAAAATAATAATAAACTAAAATGCAAAAAATAGAGAAGCTACTGGAAGATAATAGAGGCAGAGAAAAGATTTTGAAAGAAGGGCCAGCAAATAATTACGGGAGAGAATAGGAATAGGATAATAGTTAAAAATGAAAAACTAAAAATACATTAAAGAGAATAAGAGAAACTAACAATCTAACAAAAAGACAGGAAGACAGAAGGGAGGAAAAGAAAAGCAAGAAAGAAAAGAAGAAGGAAAAAAAGAAAAACGAAAAAAAAAAATATGCCAATGGATCGAGAGGAGAGAGAGAAAGATAAAGCCTGGGCAGGGAGGGGGTCTAATAAGAGATATGGGTAAACTATAGAGAAAAATCAGTAAACTTGTTGGTTATAATGATAAAGTCCCAGCCATTAAGCAGGAATATCAAGAAAGTCTTGATATTAGAAGCAAAGATAAAACAAAACAAAGCAAAGAAACAAAACTAAAGAGAGAAACAAAATAAAGACAAGCTAAGCAAAACAAAATTCTTTAAAAAATAAAATAGCCTGGCCGAGCATGGCTCAGTGGTTGAACGTTGACCTAGGATCCAGGTGCCTGGGGTACAATTCCTGGTGAGGGCACATGCCTGGGTTGCAGGCTCCATCCCCAGCGGGGGGCGGGGTGCAGGAGGCAGCCGATCAATGACTCTCATCATTGAGGTTTCTATCTCTCTCTCTCCCTCTCTTTTCTTCTCTCTGAAATCAATAAAGATATATTAAAAAATAAATAAAATAAGAAAAAAATAATTAAAAATTTAAAATTTAAAAAAATATATTATAAAATTTAAAAAGAAAAAAAAAATGATTTTTCCTCCCTTTCCCTTCTTCCTAAGGGAAAAAGAGAAGGGAAAAAAAAAAAGGCAGGCAATTAGGTGTGTTTCTTCTGGGCTGTTTGTGTTGTCTGCAGGTCACTGTTTTGTGTGGTGATTTCAGTTCCCCTGGGAGGTGCTTGTGTATCAGCCAATGTAAGGAGCTGCCTAGGTTTGGCTCTGGTGTCCTTTGGTACATGGTTGAACTGAGGCTCTCTGTGGACCACCTCCTCTCGTCAACTATTTTGCAACCTTGTAGTTGCCTGGTCTTTCTCCAGAGTCTTCTGTAGAGTCTTTAGGGTGCAGGGTGGCTAGTGTAGCTCAGGGTATCACTCCCCTTAGAGGTGTTGCTGTCAGGAGCTCACTCTGTGGGGGTTAGTCTCTGCTTCACTGCCAGCTCCTCAGTCCCTACCCTGTCCTCTGATTCTAGTTCCCCAGGCTCTGGCCTGTTGCAGCTTCAGATTGATTTCAGCCTGTTGCCTTTTCTGTATGGGCCATTTCAGCAGCCTGAGCTCAGTGGGTTCGATTTAAAAAAAACATTCTGGTGAGCCCTTTGCCTGCCCAGCCCCCAGCAGGGGCTTTCGGCGTTTCCTCCAGTTCCCAAACAACAGTCCCTGAGAGTCTTATTCTTGCAGAGTCCTCCTGTGAGCTGCTCTCCCTTCCCCCTCAGGACTGTGCCCTGCTGGGTGTCTGGGGCCTCAGTGAGCGGGACCCACCCCTTTCCTGTTGGGGGGGTGCTCCCAGCTGCAGGAGGCTGGCAGGCTCCGCCCCTCCCTGCTCAGCTCTGGTTGGCTGGTTGCACTAGGCCTGCCCCTCAGACCGTCTGTTGTGCAGACCCCAATCCCAGCCTCCGCTGGTCTGTCCGCACAGTGCACGCTGGGAAGGTGGGAGCCAGTTCCGTGATCAGACTCAAAAATGCAGAAAGCAGCACACAGGCAGAGAGTCCACCCCGAAAGGTCCAGCTGCCTGCACACCAAGGCCCCCAGCAGGAGGGGACCCAAAGGCAGCTCCATGCAGCTCCCCGCACCACTTGTCTCAGTAAAGCTGGGGCAGCTCCACGGGCCACCACCCACCACAGCGCCGCTCAGGGCCGGTCGCGGATCCCAGCCAGTCCTCACTGGAAGCTCAGGGCCGGAGGGCTCCTACCCTCCCCCGTGCCATGTAGATTCGGTGCTTTCTGGGGCTCAACACAATGCCCCACAGGGAGGCAGAGGGTCCCCTTGTGTGGCTGCTCAGCGCAGTCCTCTGGTCCCTCACCACTTGGGTGCCACAGACCTTGGGACAGCCTTCCCTATGCTCAGCACTCTCAGCATTAGATGCCCAGTTGCAGCCGCCACTAGAAGCTTTGTTTCCTAGGAAGGCACCAAACCCTCTGGAACTCACTGCTCCCCTGGGGCCCTCTGCCCTCTTCGTGGGGCGCTCCTTCCCCTCTCCGCTCCCGGCATGGGATCTCCACTTTTGGATGCCATCCGCACTCCTGAGGGGAGGGAGCTTTGCAGCCTCTAAGACTCAGGGCTCGGAGCCCAGCACTGGCTTCAGGGGGACTCCCCCGTCCTATACCCCCCTCTCTTACCGGACTCTGTGATGTGTCTTCAGTGCTCCCCACTCACACTCTGTCCACTCAGGTGTGTTTCTCTGGTTTTTCCCAGCTGGCTGTGTAGGACTTTAGGGGTCAGTCGAGTCCTTCGCTGGGAGCGGGGGCTTCTTCTGCTTCCCACAGGGCCCCACCTTCCCTCCCCGCCATGCTTTCTTTAGCCTGTTCTCGGTATCCTTTTAGTAGTCCAAACCTTACAAAAGACTCTTAACCTCCTCCACCTTGCCAACTGACATTCCACAATTCCCCTCAAATACCCTTCTTTTCTGGTGAGTGTGTACATCTGATTTTCTCAGACTACTGGCTTTTTCCTGGTGATCTTTAACGAGACTCTGTAAGCTCTAAACATGAAGTGTAAAACAAGGAAATATTTGCAATATAATATCTGAAAATATCTTCAAGACCCTGTGATAGGCGAAGGTTCATGAAAAGAAAAATAAATAGCACTAGCCCTAAAGATACATTTAACAACATTAAAATTAAGAACTTCTTTAAATCAAAACATACTATGAAGAGAAAGAAAATATAAGCCAACAACTATGAGCTGACATTTGAAATACATTTAACTGGACATATATATTGTATACAAAGGTGCTCATTTGTATAATATATAAAAATTATTAGAAGTTAATAAAAGACTACAACCTAATAGGAAAACGAGAAACCAATTTATTAAGGCAATGTGGGATGAGAATAGCTACATTGGTTAAATTAAACTGTAACGCTGTTAATGAACCTCTATTAAAACTGAACATATGCATAGTCTTTGAATCAGCACTTCCATTCATGGATATATAACCAACAGAAATGGTGTGTGTATGCACCACAAGGCAAATGCAAAAATGTCCATAGCACAACTGTATATAATATCTATAAACTAGAAATAATGTTAATTTCCATCAAGAATGGAATGAGCTATGAGTAAGTTAATTTTCAGGAGATTTATACAATGGAATACTATGAAGAATTAAAAAGAGGGCAAAGTTCCCACATGCAACAACATGGGTGAATTTCACAAATATAATGTTGAAGCAAAAAAAGTAACGAGAGAATACACACTTTATGATTTAATTGATATATATAAATTTATAAAACAGGGTGTGGACAGTGATAGATATGGGACACAAAGAAGGCTTAGATACTGGAAGCAATTCAATGTGTATTGATTTAAATAGTTAATTAATCAACCTACACACTTATGATTTGATATCATTATTGTCTGTATGTTATTCTTTTGTAGATACTCATCTTAAAAAGAGGAAAGACAGTTAAGCACAGAGAGAAGGCAATTCACAACCCCAGTCAGAGGAAATGGCTAAAACATAAGTGAGTGTAAAATTGAGAGAGATTCTCAGTTCCCAAAATGCATTCCACTTTTTTCTTTCACTGTCAGTTGTGCAAAACAAGACTTTAAATGAAAGGGTTTATCTGAACAGTGACAAGGGAATTGAAGTTTTCCTGGGAGATTTTTCAGTCATTACTGGGTTACTAAGACATTTCGAGTGAATTGAAAGAGTATGAAAAGAATAAATTGCACAGAATTTCTCTAAATTTTGCACCTAATTTGGTGTGCTTGAAACAGGGTTTCTATAACATTGTCATCTGGGCATACCACCCCAAAAGTTTAGTTGACACCAATGTCTGGTTGATTCAGAGATGTGAATCCCAATCTCATAGCAGATAAATTTGCAGACAATGATCAGGTCAGGAGAGGGACAGGAACCTGAGTCAAATGTGGAAAAAACACACATAAAAACTAGGTATCTGTATTAGTTTGCTAGGATTGCCATAACACAGTATTATAGACTGGGTATCTTAAATAACATGAATTTATTTTCTAACAAAAGTCCAAGGTCAAGGTGTTGTCAGGATTGTTTATTTATGATGCCTCTCTTTGCTTGTGGATGGCTGTCTTCTCCCTGTGTCTTTACATGATGTTCCTTCTGTGTGTCTGTGTCTTTATCTTTTCTTATAAAGATACCAGTCCTTTTTTAGTAAGGCCCACCCTAATGACCTTATTTAACCTGAATTACCTCTTTAAAAGCTCTATCTTCAGATACAATCTCATTCTGAGGTACTGAGTGTTAAGACTTTAACATATAAATTTAGGAGAGTAGGGCATAAGTCAGTCCATAACAATACCTATACATGTGCATTAAATGATTAATGTAAAACCAACTCATAACTAATATTAAATGAATTTTAACATTGATCAAGAGTATTTAGCCTGGTTGACGTGGCTCAGCAGCTGAGCACTGACCTATGATCCAGGAGGTTGTGGTTTTATTCCTGGTCAGGGCACATGCCTGCGTTGCAGGCTTGATCCCCAGTGGGGGGCATGCAGGAGGCAGCCCATCAATGATTCTCTCATCATTGATGTTTCTATTTCTCTCTCTCCCTCTCTTTTCTCTCTTCGAGACCAATAAAGATACATATATTTTTTAAAAAGGATTTTTTTTTTTTTTTTTTAAAAGTTTTTCTATCCATGAAAATGTCAATCATTATGTCTTAGGACAAAGGAATTTATACAAACTTAAGTGAGCACTTACAATTGAGAGCTGATGAGTTACTGCTATGGACTGAATTATGTAAATCCATAAATCATATATGTTCAAACCCTAATCCTCAATGTCACTATAATAGGAGATAGTACCTTTGACAATGCAATTAAGGTTGAGTGAGGTCATAAGGGCCCTAATCTAATAGGACTGCTGTCCTTATAAGAAAAGACAATGAAATGCACATGCACAGAGAAAAGGCCATGTGAGGACACAGTGAGAAGACAGCCATCTGCAAGCCAGAGAGTGAGGTTTTAGGAAAAACTGACTTTGACAGCATCTTGATCTTGGACTTCCAGCCACTAGAACTGTGAGAAAATAAATTTCTGTTGTTTGGGCCTCCCAGTTTTGGTTATGGCAGCCCTAATGGACTAATACAGTTGCCCAAGTATATTCCAATTTGCATTTTACAGGGTTTCATGAAAAACAAATGTTTAAATAAAGAAGAGTATTGGAAAGTCACAGAAATTAGTTTTGCAGCTTATAACTTGACAGGTTCACCTTGGGGTTTTCCATCAAAGTCGGTAAACTTGGGTTAGAGTACCTCCCAATTCTTTACCTGTGCAAACCCACAACTAATGAGCTAAATTCAGTCCCATGATTGGTTCAGAGCACTGAATCTCAATCTCATGAATGATGGGTTGCTGTACTTTACATCTCTACCACTGAGAAATATGCATAATTTTTGTTGGAATTTTTAAAATTTTGTATGCAATATGTTGTACATTTGTGTTTACTTCAACCCATTTGTCAAGTGACCAATAAAGCTAACTTCTTTGAGTGAAGCCCAAAAAGAAAGTGCTCTTCAGAATGATTTAAGTTGTAATGTGAGCAACTTTGCCAATTACACTTTAACAACTGTTCAACAGATTCAACATTTATTTTATTTTTATTGTTGACACTATTACAGATGTCCCCCACTTCCACCCCTCACTTTGCCCACCCCCACCCAGCCTCCACACGCTTCCCTCTGGCCATCACCACACTGTTGTCTGTGTATACAGGCTATGCATATATGTTCTTTGTCTAATCACTCTGCTTCTTTTATCCATTCCCCCACACCACACTTCCTTCTGAGATCTGTCAGTCTGTTCCATGCATCCATGCCTTTGGTCTTATTTTGTTCATCAGTTTATTTTGTTCATTAGAGTCTACATGCAAGTGACATATGATATTTGTCTTTCTCTGGCTGGCTTATTTCACTTAGCCTAATAATTCCATTCATGCTGTTGCAAAGAGTTCTTTTTTATGGCTGCGTAGTATTCTATTATGTAAATGTACCACAGCTTCATATTTTTTTACATATCTAATTGCTCCATGAGAATCCTTATAACCTGTTGACAGAAAAATAATTGAAATGGTTTAACAGATAGTCTTACTGAACAAGGTAATAAAAGGGACCCCCACACCCCAGAGCAAAATTCCATTGGTTATTATTATTTTTTTTTTAAATATGTCTTTATTGATTTCAGAGATAGAAAAGGAGAGGGAGAGAGAGATGGAAAGATCAGTGATGAGAGAGTCATTGATAGGCTGCCTCCTGCACTCCCACTACTGGTGACTGAGCCCACAACCAAGGCAGGTGCCCTGATCAGGAGTCGAAACATGATCTCCTGGATCATAGGTCGATGCTCAACCACTGAGCCACATTGGCCAGGTTCCAGTGGTATTTTAGGTAATATACTCTACATAAGAAAAAGATGGACAAAGGAAAGTGGGAAACCTAAATCTAACCTTTACTTTGCTCACTAAGCCTAGCAGCTGGAAAACAGCTGCATAAACCTGAGGGAAGATGACTTTCTAGTTTGTTTTCCTGTAGGAGTGTCTTTTTGTAACGTTTTTACCCAGAAGGGAAACTGCTTTGAATTAGTTTCCCATAGAATCAGACACTGAATAAAGAATTTGAGTACTAAGTTTATTTGGAAGGTGATCTTGGTAAATTACAGCAGCAGGGAAGTCAGAAGTAAGATGGGGAAGGAAAGGAAACCAAGAACATTTACATTATCAGTCATCATTGTGACAACTATAGTTTAATGACACTGAGGGTCTCTGGGACACAGTGAGGAACAAATCTCCCTCTTTTTTTTTTTTTTTTTTTTTTAACATAAAGCCTGTTTATTTATTTTATTTTATTTTTTAAAGTTTCTTTATCTTTATTGTTGAAAATATTACAGATGTCCCCTTATTACCCCCTTTGATCCTCTCCACCCTGAATCCATCCCACCCCCAGGCCTTCCCTATACCAATGTCTGTGTCCATGGGTTATGCTTATTAACATATAAGTTCTTTGATTAATCTCTCCCTACCCATTATCCCCACCTTTCCTCTGAGATCCCTCAGTCTATTCCATGCTGCTATGTCTCTGGATCCATTTGAAGAACAAATCTCTTAGTTATACAAACCGAGGAGTGAGAAAGCTGGGATAATTATCCACTAACTTCCCATACCAGGAATGCTTCCAGGTGATTATGATGGAATAGAGGTCCCTTATTCACCTGCATATAGATACAACACTAGCAAGAGATAAATGTTTGCCATTTTAAGAATTTAAAATGTTGCATGTGATTGTAGTTAATTCATTGTCATTTCTAGATAGTGTTTCAATGTGTGATTAAAGCACAAATTATTTGTACACATAACTATTGATAGATATTTAGATAATTTCCAGATTTGGGCCATTATGAAAAGTGCTATGACTTGCAGTTACACTGAGATTTGGTCTTCACCTAAGATAATTTGCAGTTTATTATGTACCTAGGCGCATACTTTATTTATTTATTTATTTTTAAATATATCTTTATTGATTTCATAGAGAGGAAAGGAGAGGGAGAGAGAGATAGAAACATCAGTGATGAGAGAGTCTTTGATCGGCTGCCTCCTGCACGCTCCTGACTGGGGATCGTGCCTGCAACCCGGGCATGTGCCCTGACCTGGAATCGAACCCCAATCACCTGGATCTTGGGTCGATGCTCAACCACTGAGCCATGCCTGGCCGGGCTAGGTGCACACTTAAAAAAATAATCTAGTACAACATTTGGTGTGATTTTTAAAGCTCATGACTCATGTCTTCAATTCTAAAAATATTTCACTATTAACTCTTTAAGTAATATCTTTATGTCATTTACCCCATTCTTTATATTTGGAAATCCTTTTAGTCATGAAATTAATCTCAAACGATTCTCTATGATTCTGAGTTTATTTTTTTAGTTTAAATATTGTTTTTGCTCTGTAATGCATTCTGTGCCAATTTTCCAGTACTGTCCTCTAATCTTAATTCTTTATTCACTTTGGTTCTAAAATTTATCAGATCTTATTACTTTTTATATTTCAATGATTACACATTTAACTGAAAGGTTTAGTTTCCCTTTTGTGTATTGATAGCTTAGTTTAAGGACTTCCTCTTGAATGGGAATATCTTTCTATCTCACATTTTTATAGTGGATTGGATCTGTTCAATGAAGCTACACAGATAAGAAATATATATTAGTCAATATAGAAAGTCAAGTTTTTTTTTTCCTGACAAATAACATAAATGCCAAGCCCACAATAACAAGCACACTGTACTGATTCTAGGCTCTCTGCTACCTCCTATGTCCTTAGAGAGGAGCTTGATATTATCATGTGTCATATTGCTCTGCTTAGACCAAAGTCTCATACTCTGAGCATGATATTGTTTCTTAAAATGTGGGACATGCCTTTGATCCTAATTAAAACATGGGAGTTTAGTTTTCAGAAGTTTTTACATTCTTACGTTCTGTCCAGTTAGCCTACAACATCAGCCCCTGTTATCCATTACTTGGGGGGAGAGGGTTGTTATTATTTCTCTTCCATGGGCATATTCAATTAAAATTTAATATTGCTATGTTTCTTAATATGTTAAAAAAACATTTGAAAGAGAACTAGTGTCATCTATACATGAAACTTTTGCTCTATGTTTAATTTTTAGTTCTCCTCAAGGTTCGAATTACAGAAGTTTAGCTAAACAGTCTCTACCCACTACACAGCATACCAGCTAGTTTTATCAAGAAACTCAACAATTTATGTTATAATACTTTCTCCTGAATCTTGCAATTTTTTACCAATAGCCACTTCTGTAGCATTTTGTTCCAAAAGGGACTAAATGAAAATCAATGGGTGTGCGTTTCCATTCATGCACATATAAAAGATCAACTATTTGGCTTATCTTTTACAGATTTCAAAAGATAGCTCTATCTCTTTAACCCACACATATACTTATGTGGTATTCTGTCACCATCAGCATTGTGCTTGCTAAGATATGAGGGAATCAATATTCTTAGGAGATAATATTTATTTTATGTTTACTTCCTCTGTTTAGCATCATAGGGTTTGTCCAGAGAGTTTTATAGAAATAGATTTTATTAATCATCTGATTCAAAATGACATTAATTAATTATTGTGTGTAATAACAACTTCTAAGTAACTGAGTTTCGTCTCTGTGGTCTGCATGGGTCACAAAAATTCAAAAGGGCAATTTAAAAATACAGTTATTTAATAAAGCAAGATATGAAAACTATGTGGCTGCCTGAAAACTTTGCTTAAAATGTAAGGAACAGAAAACCTATACTCTGCCATTATGTTCCTTAAGTATAAAGAAGAAAAATATTATGAAAATATGAATTGGTGTAACTATGATAATTAATGGCTTCTCTTGAAATAGTGGAAGATCTGGCGACTGTGGCCTTATATTTTTAATGTAAATACTTAATAAAGCTCAGCAACAGTTGTATTATTAGGGTGCAACATGTGCTCTCTAGCTTACCACAATCTTCACCACTCCTTGTATCTCTGGCATGAATGGTAAGATTTTAAACCATGCTTTGACATACTACCTTGAATTAATTAGAGTAAAACCATGCTACTGATGAAAGTTAAGTACTCATTTTTGGAATAAACTAAATATCAGGAAAATAACCAAATTGCAGTTTCGAAATGTAGAAAGTAATGTACAAGAAGTAATTACTAAATTTATATTACTAACTTCAAGATAGTAATATAATATGTATCACAACATTAATAAAAATTTTAAAAATAGTCTTTCCGTACTGATGGTTGCCAGATGAGAAGGGGGTTGGGATGTTGGTTGAAAAAGGTGAAGTGATTAAGAAGTACAAATTGGTAGTTACAAAACAGTCATAAGGATGTGAAATACAGCATAGGGAATATTGTCAATAGTATTGTAATAACTATGTATAGTGCCAGGTGGGTACTGGAAATATCAAGGGGATCACTTTGAAAATCATATAATTGTCTAACCACTATGCTACACCCTAAAGTTAATATAAAATAATATTGAATGCTAACCGTAATTGAAATAAAATAAAATAAAATGAAATAAGATAAAGTGGTCTTTCCATTCACGATATGTGATTAGGTATAATAGTCATGTGGTTGATTAATTTATAAATCTCCAGAGGTCAATGAAATTTTCAAATAATGTTTTTAGGCTATAGAAACATCAAGGATACAGTGAATTCATAAAGGATTTGTAGCCTTTCATGGGGTAAAACTTATAGGAGTGTTTAGCTTCTTGTCCATTTAATGTGCTGTCGAGTCTTGTTTGGGTTCTTCTCTGGCCCTCAAACAAAGTCCTTTCAACAATTCTTCTCTCTCTCTTTTGACCCATATATAAACCAGTCTCCTCAATTAAGAGGCATCATAAATCCTACATCTTACAGCAAACCATTCAGGTTTAAAATATATTGGTTGGTTAATAACTCACTCTTGACATTACCTATCTCTTTTTATGATTCTGGAAAGGAAAGCCAGGGTAGTAGTGAAATGAAAATTGGCTACTTACTAATAGTTTAGATGGTTGAAACTCATAGTGAAAATGATTATCTGTGGAATTTAATTTTGTCCTTTCCCTGGACTCCATTACTGTGGTTAATCAAAAGTCTGCTATGTGATTTCTTTAGCATAAGTAGTATATGCAGCTTTTTAATTATGTTGTCAACTTTGATTTCTTTTCTTTTTCTTTTGGGGGGAAAAAAATGTAGAAAAGTTTTGCTGTAATGTAATACCCCACTGCAGTTTTCTCAATGTGTTTTTCAGATGTAAGTTTTTTCAGGTGATTTCTGAAACTAGGTAACTCAAAAGTAAAATTTTATAATACCAGGTCAAAATTACTAAATATCTGCTTAAGACTAGAACATTCTGCATCTTGTTTGTAGAAAATTAGGTTTGAAATAATAAATACTCTGAAAATCTAAAAGACAGATTAAGCAAATGTGGTGTTTTGGTTATTTACTTTAAAATTAGATGTAAGGACTTCCAAAACAGCAGTTTTTACACCTAAGATTAAATACTATTTGGCTATGTAGGCCTTTACACAAGTCCAGGTGCCTTGGATCAACAGGATTTAATGACAGTTTCCTTGTACTATACTCACTTTAAGGAATGGAATCTCCCAAAAAGCATAGAATTTGGGAATGCCATGCAAAAATCTTCCCTTAAACATTACTATCATTTGATGAACCCATGTGCTGCTGTCATACCCTCAGTACTTTATCAAGCTCAAATTGTTTGTATTTTTGTACAAAACATCCTTAAAGGAGACACTAGATGTCAGTTGAATAAACAGACCATTAAATTGGAAGTAGAATGATCCACGTGGGTACAGTTAATCCATATTCTAATTATTGCTGAGCTTTACCTAATTTCTAGACTCATTTAAGCAAAACAGGTGGAGGGTTTTACATTGGAAAACTAAAAACAATCTTTCATTTTATACATTATTTTATTGAAAAAATAGCACTAAAATGCCGAGACATAACTAAGAGATTGGTAGAGAAAGAATAGAATTTCTAAAGGATGAGCAAAATACAGAAAAAAACTAAACAATCTCCTCAGATGCATATTCAGAAATGATCAGAAAATTGGAGGTCAATAAAAAAAGTAAGAGCTCCCAAATTTTTGGAAATTCAATTATATTTACAATGCAAAAATACATGAAGTGAAGTGATGATCCTGCTAGAATTTCTGATACGATAACTTCTAGATTTTTTGTTTGTTTTAAATATGTCTTTATTGATTTCAGAGAGAGGAAGGGAGAGAGAGAGATAGAAACATTAATGATGAGAAAGTCATTGATTGGCTGCTTCCTGCACACCCCTCATTGGGGACTGAGCCCACAACCCAGGAATGTGCTCTGACTGGGAATCGAACCTTGATCTTTTGGATCATATGTTGACACTCAACCACTAAGCCAAGCCGGCTGGGTAAACTTCTAGTTTTTTAATACATATTTGCTAACTGTCTATATAATGTAATAGGGAACAAGAGAGAGAAAAAAGAAAATGTACAGTCCCTATGTATTAGTCAAAATACATATATACATGTCATGGTAACAGACAATCTCATTAATTACAACAGGGGGAAAAATTAATACCTCGTGCTTTCATAAACAGAGAGAAATTGAATATAGGTGGCACAGAAGTCCATGTAGGATTCCCCTCTTCTCACTACCAAATGTTGGGTTTATTCTCCTCCCATATGGAACATATGTTGTTCCTCTTCAAGTACAGAATTTCTGTTTTATATATAACAGTCTCTATATCATGGTATATGTGGCTTCTCTTGTTCCAGAGGTCTTTGAACTAAACATCCAAACATACATTGGTTGAACAACAAAGAGTGATAACAATAAATATTTCCACTGAGAAAAATAGAAATAAATATATACAAAGTCTTTGATGCATATAAATTCTGAAATGGAATAAAGTTAACTTGAGGTTGAGGAATGCCCCTTGCTTATGCCTGTCTTGTCTTCAGCTTTTTTGTCAATCATTCTCCATAGTCCTGGCTCTAAGCTCTGGAATATTCTTCATTTACAATTTCCTTCTTGGCTCTATGTGAAGTGAATGCTGGGAAATATTTCATTCCCGGGCTTTTTCCTAAATATAGATAGTCCAAGGTACATTTTAAAACTCAAAAAATTATACCATGTTTTAATACTGCTTTCTGTTATCTTTAGCAGTACAACTCTAAAAATTTAGTAGGGTACTCTGTTCTTTTTTCTGAGACAATTTCTTCTTTTTTTTCTTCTTTTTTTCCAAGGCCTGCCTGGATCACCTTCCACTGTGCCCATCAGCAGGGAATCCTCTTGCCCACCCTCACAACTCACACCCTTGTATTTCATACTTGATTCTTTCCATATTTCTAATTCACAAGCTTTGTCTCTCACTCTTATTCTACATGTTAATTTCTGTGCAATAAGTTTGAAGAATATTGATTTTGTATGTCAAATTAAATACATACAAATAAGAGGGTATGCTGCTTAGCACACCGACATTGTCATGAGTTTGTTTAGGGGCACTGAGAACAGGCTAATCCCACAAAAGCTGCTCTGTGGACTATTTTACACAGTTATTTGGTTCAACCTGGTATTGGTTTTTAAAGCCACATTGAAATCAAAGTGTTTTCCCAGGCTCTTGGAGTGCCCCGGTCAAGAATGCTGACAATCTCCTCTCAGAGAGAGGCTGCCAGCATCACACCCCCTATCAGGCGCTCCCAGTCATCACTTGAAGAGCAAGCAGGCAACCCGCTGCCTTGTGACAAGCGCTGTGACTGGGAGGGAGCCAAGTGCTATCAGACAATTTCTTCTTAATAGTCATCTGTATATTGTATTGTGTGTTCACCACCCCAAGACAAGTCTCCTTTCATCATCATTTATCCCCCCTGACCCTCTTCTATCTCCCCCCACCCACCATTCCCTCTGCTAATCACCATACTGTTGTCTGTGTTTATGAGATTTTTTTTTCTTTGCTTAATCCCTTCACCTTTTTCACCAAGCCACTTCTGGGAACATATCCAAAGCAACCAGAAACACTCATTCCAAGAACATATGCACCCCTATGTTCATTGCAGTGTTATTTACATTAACCAAGATTTTAAAACAGCCCAAATGTACATCAGTAAATGAGTGGATAAATCAGATGTGGTACATTTACACAATGGAATACTGTTCATCTGTAAAATAAAAATAAAAAAAAAAAGAACGAACTCTTACTCTTTGAGACAGCATGGATGGACCTGGAAACATTAAGTGAAACAAGCCAGCCAGAGAAAGACAAATACCATATGATTTCACTCATATGTGGGATCTAATGAACAACAAAGGGTACTCTGTTCTTAAGTAAGAAGAATCAAGATCATAAATATGTCAATTTTCCCTGAGTTATTTAAATTTAAAATGTCCCAACAAAAATAAAATTAGGTACTTTTCTGAACCTAGATTTTAGAGTTCATTTGATAAAACCAACAAGAATACCTAGGAGAATCCAGAAGAAATGACCATCTTCATAGGATGACAAATCCTACCAAATATAAAATGTAATATCATGTTTCTTTCATCAAAATATTGTAGCATTGGCATACAAATATATATGTGAATCAATGGACCAGAATAATAAGTTTTAAAAATATAGACACATTGTTTATAACAAATATGGTATCTCAAAACACTGGGGGAAAATATGATTTTTTAAATGAGTAATGTTAGAATTCCAGAACAGCAATGCAAAAAACAATATTTGGTCTTTTTCTCACACCATACACTTGGACAGATTCCAAGTAGATGGGAGGTTGAAAATAAAGAGTATTACTCTATTACTTGGGACTATCTTCTTAACACTGAGTTAAAATCCAGATGTTATATGGTAAAATATTGATAAGTGTGATGATATTTAACAATAAAAATGTTTTACCAGGAAAAAGACAACATAAACCTAAAAGAAGAAAAAAATCAATGGACAAACATAGAAAATACTTGTAAGTTATATCATAGAAAATGTGAATATCAATAATGTATAGTAAGTTTCTTAAAAGATAAGGCTGTGATGGAGAAAAGGATGAGTAGACGGAGCACAGAGACTTTTCAGGGCAGTGGAAATATGCTATATGGCACTATAATAATAGATACATATCATTATACATTTGTCAACACCAAGAGTGAACCCTAAAGTAAACTATGGGCAGGGTAATTATGATTTGTCAATGTGGCCTCATTGATTTTAAGAAATGTATCATCTGGTAGAAGATTTTGATTATGGAGGAATCTATGCATGTGTAGGTGTAGGACTTATATGAGAAATCACTATATCTTCTCAGTTTTGCTGTAGATCTCATACTCTTAAAAATAAAGTCTTTATTTAAAAGAGAGAGAGAGAGAATGAAGGAAAGAACAATAACTTTAAAGAAAAATAGGCTAAATAAAAAAAGAACAGATTGGCCATACCTTAAACATATAAAAATATACAGAACCTCACTTAGTGTAAAAAATAAAATTACACTGAGATACCGTTTTACACCTATCAGGTTGCAAACAATTCAAAATCTTGACAACACTTTTTTTTCAATGCTATGGAGAAATTGGCAACCTGGGACTGCAAAAGCGTACAACCATTTTGAAGTAGAATTTTCCAAAATCTAGCAAAATTATACATGAATTTTAAAAAGAAGCTGACTCAATTTTTCATAATTATGGCTATTGACAGCTTTCATGCCCCATCACTCTCTCTCACCCTTCTGGGCAAACTAAGATATCCTGTTTGTTCTCTGTTTTATTGCCATGGGAAATTCTTCCCTTACTCAGGAACCTTCATTCTAGTTCCATCCATTAACCACTGTAAAAGACAAGCCAGTCATCTTTCCTCATTCTGAAGGCATTCTTAGTTATGCTTGAGAGCCTGTCCTGTTTTCAAAAAGTTTCATTATGTGAATAATAAAAGCTTTCATACACTTGTGGTGTATATGTGGCATCATCAGTTTTCAGATCCAAACCAAATTTTGTAAGAGGGTCTACTTCATCTTTGTGAGATGGTCAAACACACTTATTTATTTATTAAGAAATTTAATGTTGACATAATTTTGATTCAGAGTCACCTCTAGGAGTATACACTAAAGTTATACCAGCAAAAATATATTACTTGTAGCACCAGTTTTGTAATAATAAACAACTGAAAATAATCTAAATGTCCAGTAATAGAAGACTGATTGAGAAAATGATTGACCAGCCACATAGTAAAATATTGTACAGATGTAAAAAAAGAATAAAAATAGACTGCTTATACTGCTATGCAATGATTTCCAAAATATATTGTCAAGTAAGAAAGAGCAGATGCATGAGTATGTATAGTGTGCTAACTGACATCTAAGACAAAAAATGTATCTAAATATCTATACATATTTGTTTATAGATTTCTTTTCAATAAATAATGGAATCTTAAATCAAATTAACAAAAATTTTACCTAAAAGAAAGGCAGGGGCAGAGTGTAGGGAATAGAAATAGAAACTAGACTACTATGTTTACAAATTTGTAAATTTGAATTTGAGTGTATATAAATGTCTTATAAGGCAAAATCAAATTAAAATGAAAAATCAATTCTTAAAAAAATACTAAATCAAATAAACTGTATATCTTCTTGGTGGCATAAATGCACTGAGACTTAAAAACATAGCCATGATATATTGTGAATAAGTAATATCTTAAGGATAAAAGAAAGAGCAAAGAAATGTTAAATTGTTTCATAATCAAAATTTTACTAATAATATTGACATTACTTAATCTGAAACTTTTACATAGACATTGCAAAATGAAGTAAATAAATAATTTTTTAAATTAGAAACATATTTTCTGCATACTGGAGAAGAAATACAAATCATTGGTCTCCTAATTTTAAATTTAAAATATCAGTAAGAACTCATGATGTATTTGTACTCAAGAATATTTATTTTCTTGCTTTATGTTGAAAGTAAAGGCAAACTTAGATGTGATGAGTATCCCTAACATTGAGATTATGATCTCTAAATATGATTTCCCAATGACAGCAACTAGAGGTTTATTGAGAAGTAGCTAATAGTAGGTATGGGCGTAAAAGGTACAAATAAGCCTGAGGTGTGTTGTCATACTAGAAAACAAGAAAGGTATAAGAAAATTATTTGAATAATGTGAATTAATTCAATAGCCAACATGAAGAATTTCTTACTGGCCAAAGTTGAAATAAAATGAGCATGAACGACAACAATAATAGCAACGTATAGAAATACAACAAATATGAGATTAAAGATGACAACAGATTGAGTGGAAGCTATACTGACACTATCCAGGGACCAAGCTGGAATTACAACTAAAATATAGAAAACCCATCCTGAATAATCAGCTGAATACTAGCTTGAGAGCACCCTCATAACCAAGGAGGAAAAGTGGAGATCACATAGAGACTGGTAGGAACTGCAGAGGCATGAGAGGGCTGGCTGGGCTCCAACAGGCAGCAGATGGAGGGATATCTCGGCTGTGGGAGGTTACCACTGAAAACTCTGGGGCCTAAACCCCAGCCTAGGTTTCTCAGCCAAGAGCACCAGAACTGAAAAAGGTGGCCGCAAAACATGTGGCTGTGAAAAGTGGCTGGGTTTCTGTCTGCCAGGAAGAGGCAGCTGGAACTGCAGGTACCTTCTTAAAGAACCAATGCACAAAGTTTCCTGTGCAGCCACTCACCTTGGGCTCCTCCAGAGGGAGGGTGGAGTTGACTGGAGTTGTGTGGGGAGAGTCTGGGGCTGTGAACTCTAGAAAGTGAGATCAGAGGGCACCATTCTGGATTCCTGTCCCCAGTCATTCCCCCAAATTGCCAAGGACATCTTTCACAGGCAGACCAAGAGAAGTCTTCAGAAAAAGAGCTAAATGAAATGGAGATAAGCAATCTATCAGATATAGAGTTCAGAATAGTGACTGTAAGGATGTTCAACAGCATGAAAAAAGATATGGAAACTATGAAGGAAATTAAGAATGACATAGCAGAAATAAATAATACATTGGAAAGAATAAACAGCAGATTATAGGAAGCTGAGGATCGGATCAGTAAAATAAAAGACAGGGTAGAAAAAACCACTCAGTCAAGATCCAAAAAGAAAAAACAATTAAAAAACAGGAAACAATTAAAAAACAGTATAAGGGATCTATGGGACAAGATGAAACATAACAATATTTGCATCATAGGAGTGCCAGAGGAGTTCAAAACTAAGCAAGGGATAGAGAACCTGTTTGAAGAAATAATGACAGAAAACTTCCCTAACCTGGTGAAGGAAAAAGTCACACAAGTTCAGAAGGCACAGAGAATCCCAAGCAAGAAGAATACAAAGAGGCCCATGCTCAGATACATCATAATTAAAATGCCAAGAATTCAAGACAAAGAGAGAATCTTAAAGGAAGCTAGAGAAAAGCAATTGGCTACGGACAAAGAAGCCCAAATAAGGCTGTCAGCTGACTTCTCATCAAAAACTCTATAGGCTAGAAGGAAATGGCATGAAGTATTCAAAGTAATGAAAAACGAGGATCTGAAACCAAGAGTACTCTATCCAGCAGGATTATCATTCAAGATAGATGGTGAAGTAAAGACCTTCCCAGGCAAAAAAAAAAAAAAGGCTAAAAGAGTTTATTACCACCAAACAAGCATTGCAGGAACTCTTAAAAGAACTGCTGTAATTAGAAGTAGAAATAGAAAGAAAGGGAAACATAGGTATAAAGAATTATAATTGGAATAGATAAGTATCTATCAATAATACCCTTAAATGTAAATGGATTAAATGCCCCAATAAAAAGATATAGGGTGGCTGATTGGATAAGAAAACATAAATCAAATATACGCCGTATATGAGCGACTCACCTCAGAACAAAGGATTGACATAGGATGAGAGTGAAGGGATGGAAAAAAATTTACATGCAAACGGAATTAAAATCAAAGCTGGGGTAGTAATATTCATATCAGACAAAATAGACTTCAAAATAAAGAGCATAATGAGAGACAAGTAAGGTCATTACATAATACTAAAGGGATAAATCCAACAAGAGGATATATAACCCTGATAAACAAATATGCACCCAATAAAGGAGCACCTAAATTTATTAAAAAAAACCAAAAAACTAAAAAAAAACAACTTCTAGAGGACTTTAAGGGAGAGATTGACAGCAATACAATCATACGAGGGGACTTCACCCCACTGACTTCACTGGATAGGTCTTCCAGACAAAAAATCAACAGAAAAGCAATGACCCTAAATGACACACTAGTTTAGATGGATTTAATTGACATTACAGAACATTCCACCCCAAAGCTGCAGAATAGACATTCTTCTCAAGTGCACAGGGGACATTTTCAAAAATAGACCACATGTTTGAACACAAAACAAGTCTCTACAAGTTTAAGAAGATTGAAATCATATAAAGCATCTTCTAGAACCATAATGGCATGAAATTAGAAATCCACCACAATAAAAACACTAAAAAACATTTAAACACATGGAGGCTGAATAGCATGTTTTTAAACAATGAATGGGTTACCAAAAAGATCAAGAATGAAGTAAAAATCTTCCTGGAAACAAATGAAAATGAACACACAACAACTCCAAATCTATGGGATACAATGAAAGTAGCCCTGAGAGGGAAGTTCATAGTACTACAAGCCTACTTCAAAAAACAAGAAAAATTTCTGGTAGACTATCTAACCCTACAACTTAAAACTTAAAAAGAGAACAACAAGAAAAGCTCAGAGTAAGTAGTAGGAAGGAAATAATAAAGATCAGAGCAGAAATAAATGACATAGAGACTAAAAAAAAATACAAAAGATCAATGAAATCAAGAGCTGGTTCTTTGAAAAGATACACAAGATTGATGAACCTTTAACCAGACTCATCAAGAAACAAAGAGAGCCCGGTCGGGCGTGGCTCATCAGTTGAGCATCGACCTAGGATCCAGGAGATCGGGATTCGATTCCCGGTCAGGGCACATGCCCGGTTTGCAGGCTAGGCAGCGGATCAATGACTCTTTCATCATTGATGTTTCTATCTCTCTCTCTCCCCCTCCTTTCCTCTCTCTGAAATTAATAAAGATATGTAAAAAAAAAAAAAAGAAACAAAGAGAGAGGACCCAAATAAACAAAATCAGGAATGAAAGAGGTAAAATAACAACTGACCCCACAGAAATACAAAAGATTGTAAGAAAATACTTTGAACAACTATATGCCACCAAGCTAGACAACCTGGATGAAATGGACAAAGTACTAGAAAAGTGCAACCTTCCAAAACTCAACCAGGAAGAGTCAGAAAACCTGAATAGGCCAATAACTGCTGATGGAGTTGAAGCAGTAATCAGAGGGCTCCCAGCACACAAAAGCCCTGCCTGGATGGCTTCACAGGGAAGTTTTACAAAACACTCAAGAAGAACGGACAACTACCCTCCTCAAACTATTTCAAAAAATACAAGAGGAAGGAATACTTTCAAGCTCTTTTTACAAGGCCAGCATTACCCTAATTCCAAAACCAGATAAAGACACTACAAAGAAAGAGAATGACAGGCCAATATCCCTGATGAACATAGATGGTAAAATCCTCAACAAAATATTAACAAACCTGATCTAGCAATATATTAAAAAGATCATACACTATGACCACGTGAGATTTATTCCAAGGATGCAAGGCTGGTACAATATTTGCAAGTCAATAAATGCGATACATCACATAAATTAATTGAAAGACAAAAAACACATGATCATATCAATAGATGCAGAAAAGGTATTCTATAAAATCCAACACCCGTTTTTGATAAAAACTCTCAGCAAAGTGGGAATAGAGGAATCATACCTAAACATAATAAAGGCCATAAATGACAGACCTACAGACAACATCATACTCAATGGGCAAAAACTAAAACCGTTTCCCCTAAGAACAGGAACAAATAGGGGTGTCTACTTTCACCACTCTTATTCAACATAGTACTGGGTGTCCTAGCAACAGAAATCAGACAAGAAGAAAACATAAAGGCATCCAGATTGGAAAGGAGGAATTAAACTGTCATTACTTGCAAATGACATTATATCATTCATAGAAAATCCTAAAGACTCCACAAAAAACTAATATATTTAATAAATGAATTCAAGAAGGTAGCAGGATACAAAATTAACACCCAGAAATTGATGACATTTTTATACACCAATAATGCCCTCTCAGAAAGAGAAACTGAAAAAACAATCCCATTTACCATTGCAACTAAAAAAAATAAGATACCTAGGAATAAACTTAACCAAAGAGATAAAAGACCTATACTTGGAAAAATACAGAACACTGAAAAAGAAATAGAGGAAGATACAAACAAATGGAACAATATACCATGTTCATGGATCGGAAGAATTAACATCATCAAAACATCCTTTCTACCCAAAACAACCTATGAATTCTATGCAATCTCTATTAAAATACCAACACCATATTTCACAAATCTAAAACAAACACTTCGAAATTTATATGGAACCAAAAAAGATGCTGAATAGCCACAGAAATCTTGAGAAAGAAGAAAGTTGGAGGGATCACAGTACCAGATATCAAGTTATTATTACAAAGGCACTGCAATCAAAACAGCCTGGTACTGGCACAAGAACAGACATATAGATCAGTGGAACAGAACAGAAACCCAGAAATAGACCCACGCCATTATGGTAAATTAATATTTGACAAAGGAGGCAAGAACATACAATGGAGTAAAGCCATTCTCTTCAATAAATGCTGTTGGTAAAATTGGACAGGTATATGCAAAAAAAATGAAACTAGATCACCAACTTACACCATACACAGGAATAAACTCAAAATGGATGAAAGACTTAAGTGTAAAAATCCTAGACGAAAACATAGGCAGCAAAATCTCAGACATCTCTCTTAGCAATATGTTTGCTGATACATCTCCTAGGGCAAGAGAAACAAAGGAGAAAATAAACAAAAGGGACTGCATCAAAGTAAAAAGCTTCTGCATAGCAGAAGAAACCATCAAGAAAACAAAAAATAAGCCCACTGTATGGGAGAACATATTTGCCAAAGACACATCTGATAAAGGGTTAATATCCAACATATATAAGAAACTCATATAACTTAACAAAAGGAAGACAAACAATCCGATTAAAAAATGGGCAAAAAACCTAAACAGACACTTCTCCAAAGAGGACATACAAATGGCCTAGAGACATATGAAAAAATGATCAAAGTGACTAATCAGAGAGATGCAAATTAAAACCACAATGAGATATCACCTCACACCTGTCAGAATGGCTGCCATCCACAAATCAACAAATGACAGGTGCTGGCCATGGTGTGGAGAAAAGGGAACCCTAGTACCCTGCTGGTGGGAATGCAGGCTGGTGCAGCCACTGTGGAAAGCAGTATGAAGTTTCCTCAAAAACTTAAAAATGGAGCTGCCATTTGACCCAGTGATTCCACTTCTGGGAATATATCCTAAGAAACCTGAAACACCAATTAGAAATAAATTATGCACTCCTATGTTCATAGCAGCACAATTTACAATAGCTAAGATCATGAAACAGTGCAAGTGCCCATCAGCAAGTGAGTGGATAAAAAAGCCCTGGTACATTTACACCATGCAAAATTATGCAGATGTAAAGAAGAAGGATCTCTTATCCTTTGGGACAGCATGGAGGGAACTGGAGAGTATTATGCTAAGTGAAATAAGCCAGTCAGAAAAAGCCAAATACCACATGATCTCACTTATATGTGGAAAGTAATAAAGAAAATAAACTGATGAACAAAATCGATCCAAAGACATAGAAGCATGGAACAGACTGAGGAATCTCAGAGGGAAGGTGGGAAGGGGGGAGTGTTTGGGGAAAGATTAATCAAATAAGTTATATGTTTATAAGCATAACTCATGGACACAGACATTGGTATCGGGAAGCCCTGGGGGTTAGGTGGATGTAGGGTGGAGGGGATCAATGGGGGTAAAAAGGGGACATCTGTAATATTTTCAACAATAAAGATTAAAAATAAATAAGAAAGAAAAGAAAATCAATAAAATTAAAAAATTAAAAACATCTTCATAAAGCAACAATTTTATATGTGTTGATTGGTACATGATGTACAAAGTTGTAAATTGCTTTGGTTGGTGAATTACATAATACAATATACAGATGATGTATTATAGAATTGTACATCTGAAACATAAGTTTATTAACAAATATCACCCCAATAAATTCAATAAAAATTTTTAAAAGATATACAACAAATATATTAAAATTGTAGGGGTCAATCACGTTACTTGGCACAGTGGTTATAGCATAGGGCAGCATACTAAAGAGACTGAAGGGTACCAGGTTGAATTCTGGCCAAGGACACATACTTCAGTTGCAGGCTCCATCCCTTCCCCTGGTCGGTGTGCATCAAGGAGGCAACCAATTGATGTGTCTCTCTCACTTTGATGTCTCTCTCTCTCTCTCTCTCTCTCTCTCTCCCTTCTACTCTCTGAAAAGCAATGGAAAATATATCCTCCGGTGAGGATTAAATAAATAAACAAACAAATAAATAAAAAGCAATGTACTGGCTTACTTTGCAGATATCTAGGGAGTCAAAAATCATTCTGAAAACTAGCATATAAAAGGAACGAGTCAGGCATTCATTCTGCTTCTTTTGTAGAAATGTATCCAAGTGTAAGCAAATAGTTAAGAAGAAAATTTCTTATCCTTAGAATTATCTCAGCTAATAAATATAGAAGAAATGACAGAATTAGTATATTACCATTTGGCAAACCCTAGTAAAATAATGGATTGGGGCTGTGATCTTCAATAGATGTTAAAATTATTTTGTGAATAGCTGATGGAGAATTTTTATTTATTAATTTGAGAGAGAGAGGGAAGAGGAGAGAGATCAATGTGTTGCTCCACATGTTTATGCATTCGTTGATTGTTTCTTGTATGTGCTCTGACCAGGGATCAAACCTGCCACACTGGCATATAGGGACAATGCTCTAACCAACTGAGTTTCCCAGCCAGGGTCACTGATGGAGATTTTTTTAATGACTGGACCAGGCTGACACACATGACTTACTGCTCAATCTTTTTATCAGTGCAAAAGAGACAAAAAACATTGAACCTCAGGATGTGATTTAATGACAAGTTAATGAAACCCACTGTCTATGAGATATTATTGTCAAAACAATTGTACCTTATAAGACTTTAGATCTTATGTACCTAAGTGTACTACAGTTTGCATGAAATAAAGGAGAGGAACATATTAAATGATATCATATAAATACAACCTTCAAAATCTTAAGTGTGTATGACTACAGTTGTTGGTCTCAAACTTTAGAGTACATCAGCAGATTGTTGGGCTTCTCTCTCAGAGTTTCTAATATAATAGGTGTGGAGTAGGATCCAGAAATTTGCCCTTTTAAATTCCCAGGTGATGCTGATGCTGCTGGTCTGTGTACTACATTTTGAAAACCAGTGGCTTCTTCAACTAATATGTAGCGCCTATAAGATTAAAATACATTTAATAAACATGCCAGCAAAATATCATGTGTGAATCCTGTTTGGATCTTGATCTGAATAAACCTACTGTAAAAAATATTAATGAGATATTAGATCACCAATATTTGATATCAGAAATTATTGTTAAAAATTTATTTGTGATCAAAAGGTTTTGTGCTTGATGTGTTTTTTAAAGTATCTATCTTAGAGATATATGTTAAAACATTATTGATTAAATTATAGGATGGGTGTTGAAAACACGGTGTTTTTATATGATTCTCTCTACTTATCTACTTATCTACATTTTCTAAAATAATTGACTTTAAAACTTTGTAACTATACCATCAATTATTTTTAAGACAGATTCTAAAATATTATTTAAAAGTATATATCTGTATAAATGTAACTAAGTATGTATACATATTCTTCTTGCACCTCTCTTCTCTCTCCCTCAATTTAAAGGGGGCTAACTTGAGGCTTTGAGTCTTCTCTTGGAAGCCCATATTCTTAATGGGATCTTTGTTCTGAGTTACTTTATTTTATTGAAAGATTCTATTGGTTGCCACACAAATAGAACTTTTCACAGAGGCAATTTATTCAGATTAAAGGTTGTTTGGGGAATTTGTTCTTCAAAGCCTTTGTCACTCTTTTCGTTTATGTTTAGAGCCCAGAAACAGTAGTTTTTTCCAAGCACTGAGAGAACCACAATTTCTGGACTTCTTTATTCTTGTTCTTTTCTTTTTTTGCTTGGAAACTAGCCAATTATTTCCAGACTCCCACTTTTATTGTAATACTGTACTGTGAGAACACAGCAGATAACTGAAACGTTGCAAGCATTTTTGGTTTCTACTTTGCTTTCCAACCTTTTTGCTAAAGTTCATTTTTTTCTATTTTTGTTTCACAACTTATCAAAGATGACATTATCCCCAACTGTTTTGTCATTGTATATTATAGATAGCCATCTATACAGTCTCCATTATACTGTTTTATTTTATTTTTGTCACAGATATACTCAAAATCAGGTGAAATTTTTTGTATTCATCAGAGTAGGCTGGTCTATACTGCAGCTACAAAAACTGCCCAATTTCTGTACCTCAGCACGATGACCCAGAGACACGGTGATAAATGTTCCATGATCTTGAACTGCACCATTGAAAGTTAGATGCATGTTTAGATGCCACAATGTCAAGCTTTCTTCTTGTCTCAGAAACATACAAAGTGACATTTATGATTCTTCGTAATTTGGGACTAAAATACAAGAAAAAATTTTATAGCATAGTTCTCATGAGTCATAGTATCCACTTTCAAATTTTCATCTAAAAAGGAAGGTGGTCTTTGGGTGTAACACAGAGTCATATCTCTGATCAATAAATGTAGTTTTTAAGTAAAATTAATATCATGGCTATTTGACAATGAATGAAGACTGAGTTATTATTTTTGTCATCTGTTAACATTACTGATAATGACAAAATTATGGGGATAAAATGGGATGTGGACTTATAGAGGGAGGAAGGAAGGAAAAATCTATCCTCAAAGCAATAATTAAAATGAAACTTCACTGAATTTTGAACCAAAATAATTTAAAAATTGCATTTTCACATGGAAAGAACACACAGTCACAAGAAGTAGTTTTCACTTATATGTGAAATCTAAAGAATATAATAAACTGATGAACAAAATAGATTCAGTGACATAGAAGCATGGGGCAGACAAATCTCAGAGGGAAGGTGGGGGTGGGTGGGGAGAGATTAATCAAAGAACTTATATGCATATGTGCATAACCCAGGGACACAAACAATAGTGTGGGGACGGCCTAGGCAGGGAGTGGGTGGGGGGGTGGAAGGATCAATGGGGCAAAAAGAAGACATCTGTGATACTTTCAACAATAAAGATAAATTAAAAAAAATTAAAAAGACCTGCACTAGTCTGGAGTGGCTCAGTTGGTTGAGCAGCGCTGTCCTATGCAGCGAAAGCCAGTTTGATTTCTGGTAAGGGCACAACACCTGGGTTGTAGGTTCGATACCGGGCTGGGGCATGCACAGAAGGCAACCAATTGATGCTTCTGTCTCATATCAATGTTTCTCTCTCTCTCTCTCTCTCTCTCTCCCTTCCTCCCTCCCTCTCTCCCTCCCTCCCTCCCTCTCTCCCTCCCTCCCTCCCTCCCTCCCTCCCTCCCTCCCTCCCTCCTTCCCTTCCTCTCTCTAAGCATGTCCTCAGGTGAGGATAAAACTAAATAAATAATAAAATTAAAATAATAAGACCTGCACTTATACAAGTGATGTCAAAATTTTTAAATTAGAAAAAAGAAAACTCTGCTAATCTCCCACAGAGGGAAAAGCACAATAACGATGGAAGAAAGAGAATCATACTGTCATTGAATTTCTCATTTGTATAAGTTTAAGTTATAACATGGGAGAATACCTAAAGGATAAGAAAAATGTAAGGCAAGAAACCTATGCTTAAGCAAGATAGCATTCATATGGGAAGATAAAGAGTAATATTTTTAGCTGTGCAAGTGGTATTGAACGAGATTTTTTTGGTTATAAGTGACAGAAACCTACCCAAAATAGTTTGTAGAACTAAAAAAATCAGATAGACCTAAAGAATAGCAAGTTGGGGAACTCAAAATTTTTCATTAAACGTTTTATTATCTCCATATTGAGGTTCTGTGTTTGCATCATTCTCAGAAAGACATTTATAGTTGCAGGATTGCCACAGCAACTAGAAATTTATCAGCTCAGTGGGAAGAGAGCCACATTTTCTCACTTTTCCTGAAGAAGTCCCAGGCATGATTATAACCACTCCACACTGGGTCATGCTCACATCACTGAACCAATTACAATGAGTATCAGATAAGCTGAGCATGGGTTGGTGCCCAATTTTTCAGTGGGAGATGAGGTTTTCTTCACCATAATTATGCAAATAAGAGAAGGGTAGGGGTTATCACTGAAAGAAAAAATTAAATTCCATTGACAAAATAAAAGAAAATAGTTAATGGCTAGTTCCAGTGTGAGTCCAAAGGCCAGAAAACCAGGAGAACCCATATCAGTCCAAAAGCCAAAAGTTTGAAGACTCAGGAATACCTGGTGTTTCAGTTCTAATTTGAAGGTAGATGACAATGTCCCAATTTGAAGGCAGTCAGGCAAAAGGAGTTCTTTCTTACTCATGGGGATGCTGGGCTTTTTGTTTATTCAGGTTTTTAACTGATTGGAAGAGATCTTCCTACATAAAGGAGGGTAATCTTCTTTACTCAGTGTACCAATGGGTGTGGGGTGGAAGGGGTCAATGGAGAAAAAAGGGAACATCTGTAATCTGAATAAAAAAATAATAATAAATGTTAATCTTATCTAGAAAAACCCCCTGTAGACACACCCATAACATTTGACCAAGTATGTGTCAAGCTTGTGGCCAAGTAAATTTGACATATAAAGCTAATTATCACAAGTCCACCTCTTGTCAACTTGGCACTAGTACACATCTCCTTAAACTAAAGTTAATGTCCAAAAAAAGACAATAAAAAATCCATAATTTTATATAACATGATACAACTATCTTGCATATGACCAAAAATGCACTGACCCCTCTCACAGGAGAGTAGGTACAGTCCTTGAGTGAAATTTAGTCTTCTTGATATCTGTAACATAAGTATTATGATGTAAAATTAACAATATTTAATATTAGTTCTCCATATCTTATGATACATAAGGAAATAATAGGGAAGAAATAAAGATTTTTTATATGTACAAAAATAGATTTATAACAAAAGAAGTACTCATGACAATCACAGTCTTCATTTCTATGCCTGGTCATGTGGTTGCAGCTGGTGTTTATTTATTTAATTATTTATTCCTCACCTGAGGATATTTTTTTCCCATTGCTTTTTTGAAAGACTGGAAGGGAGAGAGAGAGATATTGAGGTGAGAGAGACACATCAATTGGTTGCCTCTCCAATGCTCCCTCTAACATGCAACTGAGATAACTTGCCCTTGGCCAGAATCAAACCCAGGGCCCTTCAGTCTGTGGGTCGACTCTCTAAGCACTAGAGCTAAACTGGCTAGGGCTGTAGCTGGTATTTATAACTACCTTCTTCCATCATCCATTTAGTATTCCCTTTACCTTCAGTAAGCACCTCAGCTGGTTGTGATTCCTATCTGGTGAAGTAAACAAAACATTCATTCCTGAAGGGTCTGGGCTATTAGTACTCCTGCGTAGAATGGACTGTTGTAGTTTTCATTTAATCTTAATCCCAGGGCATAGTAATATTAAGAGATATGCTAAGGGATCTCCTGTATTCTAAACACAGTCTCCCTTACCTTTGTGTGGAGTGGTAGTCCAATTTATTCTTTTTTTCCCCCCATTTAGATGCATTTTTTCCAATTACAGTTGATATTATATGTTATGTTATGTTAGTTTTAGGTGTGCAGCATAGTAGTTAGACATTTATATAATTTATGGAGTGATCCCCCCAACCCTCAATAATCTAATACCTCCCCGGAACTATACATAGTTGTTGTAATATTATTTATTATATTCCCTATGCTGTACTTTTACATCCCCATGACTATTTTGTAACCACAATGACATATAACCTCACACCTGTCAGAAGGGCTATCATCAAAAAATCAACAAACAACAAATGTTGGTGAGGGTGTGGAGAAAAAGGAACCCTCATGTACTGTTGGTGGGAATGCAAATTGGTGCAGACACTATGGAAAACAGTATGAAGGTTTGTCAAGAAATTAAAAATAGAACTACCTATTACCTAGCAATTCCAATTCTGGGTATTTATCCAAAGAAATCCAAAACAGTAATTCCAAAAGATATATGCATTCCTATGTTCATTGCAGCACTATTTGCAATAGCCAAGATATGAAAGCAATTTCAATGTCCATAAATGGATGACTGGATAAAGAAGAAATGGTACATATATACAATGGGATATTACTTGGCCATAAAAAGAATGAAATCTTACCATTTACAACAACTGGATGGACCTAGGGGTTATTATGCTAAGTGAAATAAGTAAAAAAGAAAATGAAAAATATCATATGGTTTCATTTATTTGTGGAATCTAAAAACCAAAATAAGTGAACAAACAAAACAGAAACAGACTCATAGATACAGAGAGCAAACTGATGATTGCCAGTACTTAAAATTAAATCAGGAGAAAAATCTCAAGATAGAAAAAGACAAAATAAACCAAGAACAATTGAAAGTTAAATCTAAATTGAAGATGATTAGTGGAATTGTTGCATATAATTATTGTTCAGAATAATTTCATGAGATGTAAAAAGCACTTTCTGAGGTAATCAATTAAAAATAGTTGGAAAAATGTTTTAAGATTATTCAAAAAATCCCAGGAGATCAAGGAAATTGTGCAGCATGGAGCATTAAACACATACAAAACCTCTTATCACAGTACCCAGTACGTGTGTGAGGTGTGTGTGTGTGTGGTGCTGTTGTTTTAGGGACAGAAATATAATACTTGAGTAAAAACCTTCTACAATGATTTTATGGGATATCTAAAATATTTAGTCACTGAGATTGTGGGACACATTGATGCAAAATTAAATAAATTACTGGGTAAACTCTTCAGCTAGCATAGATTCCTGGAGTTCCAGCTGCAAGTTCTAAATCCATTCAAGTTTCACCTGCCATTTCAGTCTGGTTTAATTATCTCATAAGACAATTCTGGGCCTGTGGACATTTGGAACTTCCAGAGCAGTGGCAGCATATATGTAGCTGGAAGGAAGAAGGACATGGTCACTTCCACTTAGTAAGCTGTCTAATATTTTCAACTATTTTAAATATGTTCAGTGACTCCTAAGATTTTGCTGAAAAGTCATTGGGTAAAACAATATTAAAACCAGACATGATGTATATGGGGAAAGTAGTCAATGAGTGGCATTTTTTATAATGTGTGTTCTCTCCCGCCTACCAATGGAGCAGGCTTTATTCACCTGCCTGAGCACATTTCCAAAGACGCTCTACCTTATAAAAAGAACTTAGAAATGCCTCTGTCTAGCAACCTTAAAAAATATGTTGATCTTTATTCTAAAATATCTTAATGATTTTCATACCACATGTCACAGACATCTTCTCTCTATGTTGTTCCTTCTAATCACATTTTGATTGTAATGATAATGACCCCATATCTCCTATAATTTCTCTCATTCACATGGTTCTCTCTGTCATATGCTCCCCATGTTCACCTTCTTTTCCTGCTCTATGCCATTTCAACCTCACCTCACCAGTGCTCAGCTTACAGTGCCCATGGGAGATTTTCGTCTGCACACCAGTCACTCTGAACATTCTAATATGGTTGAAGAATCTGTTGGCTCCAGGGCTATGGACATTACTTCTGTAATTAAAACACTGTGGATCACGATACTTAATATATTTTGTAAGACCTTTGCAAAGTAAATAGCTTCAAATTCTTGTATTCCCCCTGTCCAATAAAGTGGCCTTGCATTTGTGTTTAAACCAATAACAATAGACTGTATTTTAAGTTTGAGGAATTATCAACCAGTTTTGATAACTTTGATGAACTTCTCTTACTCTATCCAACATATCAATGTTATAATTATGTCAATGTGATAATAATGGTATATCTGACTGTCTAGAATGATAGCTTAAAGAACTGTAGCACCACTGCTGAGATTCATGATGATGTTTGAGAAATCTATCCCAAAATGTAATTTCTTTCAAGCATTGTCTAATTGCTCTTGACCTAAGTGAACTTATACTTATTCTCAAAATGGATCTAAATATCAATGTGAAAAGATGATATTGGAATGCATGATGTGTTTTCTCTGTTTCATATGCCACTACCATCCTCACCCCCTGCCCAACACAGACTTTTTTCTTCAAGTTCTCTTCCTTGCTTAGTTAATCCTCAACCTTCTGTGGAATAGTTTTACTACCCAGTGATATGTTTTCTATAGAAGCTACCTAGACACATTTAAGAGAACTCAGATTGTTTTATAACTTTATTTTTAGTTATTTATTGTGTTAGCTGAATTTTAAAACTTTATTATTGGTACTGGCATCATTTGTGAATCCCACAGTTGCTTCTTTGATCAAATGACTTTATAGAATTAATATAGCTATGTAAGATAAGCATCCAGTTGATACATGGGCTAAGCCAAAGGATAATTTGAGTTAACTCTTAACACGTGTTTTATTTCCAGTCAGGCTTCATTTTACTGTGAAACTGTATTTTAATGATTTAAATTTGGAATGAGTCTCATGTGCTTTGGAGTTGACTTATCAGCATCAGCAATAATCAAAACTGTGTTTTCAATGAATTCATATGAAATACTTTGAAAATAAATGATAATAACGAAAGAGTAAAAAATTCTTTTGGGAAACCAGAGAGTTAATTTTTTGTATCACATATTCCTACAGATGTTACTGCCTCAATTGCAGCCTGTGCTCTCTGTGATAATTTATTCTCTGCTTCAAATTGTTTATGTGAACACGTGGATACATTTTCTTTGTGGTTACAGGGAAACAGATGTCAAGTTTCTACAGATGGAATCTCAAGTAAGAATGGAATGATTATGGCAGAGTTGCACACAGGCAATTCAGACTAGCAACGAATATTATTGAGTTATGTTTTCTCAGGGTTAAAGCTGATCCTTAGATCATAAAGTTTTGAAGAAACTGCATTCCTTTTTCTATTAAAAAAGATATTACTTTAGTAAGATAATAAATTAGTATCAGGTATTTTTTGGTAGCATACTAAATTATAGTCACTATTTTATAGAGGACTATATAATAAGCTTCTTTTGCTTCAGATCTGACAAAATATTAAGTAGATGTGGTACTTAAATAATTGAGTTAGCCTGACCAACGTGGCTCAGTGGTTGAACTTCAACCTATGAACCAGGAGGTCATGGTTCAATTCCTTGTAAAGGCATGTGCTGGGGTTTTGGGCTCAGTCCCTAGTAGGGGGCATGCAGGAGGCAGCTGATCAATGACTCTCTCCTCATTGATGTTTCTATCTCTCTCTCCCTCTCCCTTCTTCTCTCTGAAATGAGTAAAGACATATTGAAAAAAATATTCAAGTTATTGTGCTATTGTATAAAACCTCAGTTCTTTCTAATCAGTCCAACTGCATGGCCTGAAGAGTTATTTTATTACTTTTAATTTTTTATTGAATTTATTAGGGTGACATGGTTAATAAAATTATATAGGTTTCAGGGGTACAATTCTATAACACATCACCTGTATATTGTATTGTGTGTTCACCACCCCAAGTCAAGTCTCCCATCACCATTTATCCCCCTTTACCCTCTTCTACATCCTTCCACCCCTCTAATAATCACCACACTGTTCTGTGTCTCTGAGGGTTTGTTTCTTTGCTTAATCACTTCACCTTTTCCCCTTTCCAACAGCATGGATGGACCTGGAGAGTATTATGCTAACTGCATTCTTATTCAGAGTATTATACAACTAGGAGGCAGTACAATATAGAGATTAAAAGTGCACATTGTGAAGCCAGAAGAGTCATCTACATTTAAGCTTATTTCTGCCACTTACTGGCTAAAAGACTTGTAAAAGTTATATAACATCTGCTTCAATTTTTCAATTTGTAAAATGGAATAACAATTATATCTGTCTCGTAAATATTTAAGGAAATTAAATGAAATTTACCTGAAAAGTTCTTAGCATTTTGCCTGGCAGCAGTAAATGTTAATTAGCCATTATGTTTGGTATATAAGAGGTACACCTTATTATTTTTATTTTTAAAAATTTTTTTTAGGAAAGGACTCACTTCATCTCCTCTTCTACATCTTTCTTCCCTACTTAAGCCATTCTGCTTTTTCCTTTTTGCATTCTAAACTAACTCCCTGGATGGATTTTTTTTTCAACAGTCAGACTTAAATTACCATCAGATCTATATAATGTGGAGATAATTTTTAAATAATTTCAACAATTGTACTACATACTGCATCTTTACAGGTGATTATGATTCCATGGCAAGATACACTTTTATGACTATGGAGTGATATTCTTTTTTTAGTATATAGCAGGTCCAATGCTTTTTATTTTTATTTTTTTAGAGTAACTAATAACCTTTCATTTTTTCCAATGCTAACTAAAAGAAAACCAGTGAAAAATATGTTTTTTGATCTCAAGGAGTTTTAATATTGAAAGAGAAATGTGGTGCATTTACAGTAAATGTTAATTATCAATTTAAGACAGTGTTCCAAATGTTTGATACAATGTCTTTTCGTGTAACAAAAGCACAGACTTACTTGGAAGAAAATTACCATTTTCTAGATGATTTTCTGATAGTGGAATTACAGAGTTTTGAAACACATTAAAAGTTTTAGAAAATAAAAATAAATCCAACTAGTAGTGCTTTTCTTATCTCCAGTAACTGAGAGTGGCTGATAAAAACAATCATTTTCTGGTGAAAAACATTAATGGTAGCCAAATATTTTATATGTTTAAACAATGGGTCTGGAATGACTTACAGGATGTGTTATTTATGACTTGGTAAGGTTTGAATTTTAATTTTTAAAAATTTTGACTGACCTGATGAAAGGGTAGTTTCTGATTATTTGTATTATGTATGTAGCTGATTATGAAAAGTAATCTCTATGATAAAATCCTTATCTAATTCCACAGCCACAAACATTAATATTGTATGCCTCTAAATCCTTCTAAATAAAGCTTTATAAATGTAAGAAAGACATGCTCCCTACCTCACTGTTATAGATCTCATTACACATTGATTAATATTTTAACAATTTGAGAGCAAGTGCTCTGAAATCTTATTGAACAATTTCTTTTTTCCTTTTGTTGTGTGTGACTTTAAAGTGCCAATGTCACATGTTTTACATTTTCTTCTAAGGTTAGTATCAAATGAAAATTGTTCCAAAGATGTTTAAGCAAATGCATCGTACTATGTCAAAAAACAAAGCCCTGCAAAGTGTCATCTTATTTTCACACAATGATTTAACAATGAGACTTGTACTTTATTAAAATAAAATGAATAAAGGATTTATTTTTTAATGAAATAAGCATAATGTCATGTGTTTATTGTCACAGTGATAATGCAACAGATTTTTCTATATAGAGTTTACTTTATATGTCTTTGGTCTTTCTTTAATGCCCAAATATTACATATCAAAAATCATAGCATTAAATTGTCACTAATTTTAATGTAACTTAGCTCCTAATTATAGTATCAATAAATGATTAGTGCCTACAAGCATTATTTTTTTATTTATTTTTTTTACTTTTTAGTGTTCCTGGAAAAGTCATGACTTGAGAAATCACAAGTGAGTGCAGAGACTGGAGTTAGATTATGGAGCAAGAGGGCCATATGAACCATCAAAACTAACCAACAAAATCATCCTTCAAAGACAAAGACCCAAAGTGAAAAATCCAATGAGATCCAGGAGGTTTCAGAAAGTATGGAGCCATATTTTAAATACATCATACAAATTACAGAAAACCAGCTAGAATATTTATATATTTCTGATAAACATATGTAATAATAATAAAATCATTTCAGAAAACAGTTTTCACAGAGAATCTGCTCAAAGCAATTTAGATATTTTCTACCCCTCAAAAATCATCCAGCCTCTGCCCAAACCCTAAATAAAAAGCTATTCTCACATTTTTATGTATTTGTTACAGTGTAGTCCCTTTCTTGATTCTAAGATATACATATTAGATTTTTTATTGTTACTGGTATATAACAAGGATCCTTTATCCATGATTTTAGCCTTACGAGCCCAGGTGTGCAAAGAACAGTAAAGACCACCCAGACTTCTGGTCTAAAGTAGTATGAAATAATAAATGCATGTTGTTTAATAGTGCCAAATTTTTAGTAATTTATATGACAATGAAGGAAAATAATAAAGGTTTTAAACTCATATCTACTAAAAGTATATTAAAGAAGGAAAAAGTGAATATAAGATAAAATATATTATTTTTCTTATTTTAACTGATATAAAAGATAACTGTGTTTAAAATAATATTAACAATTCATTTTATGATTACAGAGTATGGATATATGTTACACGAATGATAACAATGTTATAATGGGCATGAGATAGGCATTGGAAGTACTTTGTTAGAAGGTACATGAACTAAACATGAGGTAATATAGTATTACTTCAAGATGGACTTATGTTATTTTAAAATCTACATTGGAAACTCTAGGGCAAACACTCATTTTTTTTTAATGAAGCATAATGGAAATACTAAAATATGAGTTAAAATGGAATCATATAAAATGGTCAATTAAAATCAGGGAAAGCATAAAATGAGGGTACAAAAGAAACAAACACAATGAAGTAAAAATAGTTACAAACATGCTAAGTATTAATTCAATAATATCAATAAAGACTTTAAATGTGAATGGTCTAACTGTACCTACTAAAGGACAAAGATAGTGTGCAATTTTAAAAAAACACCCACAATTGCAACTATATATTGTATACCAGAAAGATGTATTTAGTGCAACGACTCTAATAGGTTAAAAGTAAAGTGTTAAATTAGTTGTTACAGAATAGTCATGGGGACGTAAAGTACAACTCAGGAAATATGGTCGATTATATTCTAACAACTATGTGTGGTGTCAAGTGAGTATGAGATTTATCAGGATGATCATTTAGTAAGTTATATAAATGTTTAATCACTGGGGTGTACACCTGAAACTAATATAATATGGTATGTCAATTGTAATTTAAAAATAAAAATGATTTAAATAATGTTTTTTAAGTTAAAGAAATTTAAAAAAAAAAAAAAGGAAAGTATTGTGAAAGTTATACCATACCAATTCTGAGGGAAAAAAGCTGAAATATAGGTATGGTAATTTCAAACAAAGCAAACTTCAGAACAATTAAAAGTTATCAGGGATAAAGGAAGATATTATATAATAATATGTAGATTAAATATGCAAGAAGATATAAAAATATGAAATATGTATGCAGCTAAAAACAGTCAAAATATGTAAGCCAAAAGCTAATAGAACTTACAGTAGACAAAGAAAAAACCATTAATATGGTTGTAGACTTCAACAGCTCCTTTTGTAATTGATATATCAAGCAGGTAGAAAAACAGGAAGGTTATACTGACTTGAATAGTACTATATATCAGTGTGATAAAGTTGATGTTTATAGAACACTTCATCCAATAATAGCAGAATATATATTCTTTTCAAACTCATATACAACACTTTCCAAGATAGACAACACTTACCAAGATAGACAAGATAAATGTGGCCTAAATTCACATTTTAATAAATTTAAAAAAATTAAAATTATACAAAGTATATTCTCATACCACAAAGGATCAAACTAAAAATCAATAATATAAACAGAGTTGGGAAACCCTCAAATATTTAGAAATTAAGCAACACATGTCTAACATGAGTTATTTTTTCTGTTTCATTTTACTATGCTATATTTTTTAGAGTGTTTTTAAGTTTATAGCAAAATTGAGAAAATACATAAAGTTTCCATATACCCCTCCTCCCATACACATAGTTTCTCCATTACCATACCAGAGTGGTACATTTTTCACAAGTAATGAACCTACATTGGCATGTCATTATCACCCAAAGTCCATAGTTTCATTAGGGCTACTCTTGGTGTTGTACATTCTATGAGTTTGGGGAAATGTATAATAATAAGTATTCACCATTATAATATTAAACTAAATATTTTCATTGCCTCAAAACTTTTCTTTGCACTACTTATTAGTTTTTCCCTTTCTCCTATCCCTGGCAATCACTGATCTTTTTATTGACCCATAGTTTTGACTTTTCCAGAATGTAATATAGTTGGAAACAAACAGTATTTAGCTTTTTAAAATTATATTTTTGTTACTTAGTAAAAAAAAATGCACTTAATTTTACTCCATGTCGTTGTATGGCTTGATAGATCATTTTGTTTGAGAACTGAATAATATTCCATTGTTTCTAGATTTATTACAATTTATTTATCCAATTACCTACTGAAGGGCATCTTGGTGGCTTCCAAGTTTTGCAATGGTAACCTAAAATTAAAAAGCAAAAATGAGCCCAGCCAGGTGTGGCTCAGCGGTTCAGCATTGACCTGGCATCTGGGGGATTGAGGTTTGATTCCAGGTCAGGGCACATGCAGGGTTGTGGGCTCAATCCCCAGTCGGGGGCTTGAGGGAAGCAGTTGATCAATGACTTTCTCATCATTGATGTTTCTGTCTCTTTTTCCTTCTCCCTTCCTCTCTGAAGTCAATAAAAGATATACTTTTTAAAAAAAGCAAAAATGAGAGGCAACAAGCATTTATTTGGGATCAAATAATTCCAATTTGGGAAATATAGATTAATGTATGCACCAAAATGTTCGATTCACAAGGTGAAGACAAAGTTTTTTTTTTATGAGAAAAGCAAAGGAACAATTACATAAAAAGAAAAAAATTCCTATTGATGTTGACAAGCTAAGCTAATCTTGGCTATACATGACTGGCAATGAGTTTATCTTCAGATAGAGAGTCCATAATCATCACTCCCTGTGATCAGGATATCCACTTTCCTGCTTGCTTTATAAACAGTTGTTTGTAAAACAATGTTGGTTTTAACCTGGTCCAAAGGTCTGGCCCAGTCTGAAGATTTAAGGAAGATGATGTAAAAAGCAGTTTCTCTGAAATGGCAGCTTCAACTCCATTAAAACAATTTTTTTCAATATGTTTTTTTGGCAGTGGATTGAGTGGAAGCTACACTGACACCCTCCCAGGACCAAACTGAAATTACAAATAAAATATAGAAAAACCATCCCATATAATCAACTGAAGATTAGCTGGAGAGCACCCTCATAACCATGGAGGAAAAGTGGAGACCGCATAGAGACTGGTAGGAAGTGCATAGGTGTGAGAGCACTGGCTGGGCTCCTACACACAGCAGCTAAAGATCTGGAGGGTAGCCCGGCCGGGCATGGCTCAGCGGTTGAGTGTCGACCTAGGACCCAGATGATCGGGGTTCGATTCCCAGTCAAGACACATGCCCAGGTTGCGGGCTGCAGCCGATCAATGACTCTTTCATCATTGATGTTTCTCTCTCTCTCCCTCTCCTTTCTTTTCTCTGAAATCAATAAAGATATATTAAAAAAAAAAAAAAGATCTGGAGGGTAGCTCAGCTGTGGGGGTTCCCACTAAGGACTTTGGGGCCCAAAACTTAGGCTGGGCTTACAAGCCAAGAGCACCAGAACTGAGAAAGGTGCCCAAATAACATGTGGCTGTGAAAAGCAGCAAGGTTTCTGTCTGCCAGAGAGAGAGAGCTGGAACTGCAGGCACCCTCTTAAAGGGCCAACACACAAAGTTTCATGTGCAGCCACTCACCTTGGGCTCCAGCAGAGGGAGAGAAGAGTGGACTAGAGCTCTGTGAGGAGAATCCAGAGTGGCAGGCTCTGGAGATAGAGCTCAAAGGGCAACTATCTGGATTCCTGTGCTGAGTCATTTCCCCAGACTGCAGAGGACATCTTTCTCAGGCAGACTTTTGCGAGCAGGCAGCTTTTGCCTGAGGGGTAAGCAATTGCCCCACTCACTGAAAACCTCTTGCCCCATCCTGTGGAGTTTACACCTTGCTGTGGTCTTCGGTCTGAGGCTCATTAAGAGAATCAGATTAATCAGCCTCTAGGCAGAGGCCGACCTCAGAGTGCTTTGAGTCTTTGCCTGATCTGCTTCTGGACCCTGGCCCTGGAAAAGGAAGACTTTGTTATTTATATTGGTCCTGTCCAAACACACACATACCCGCCAGAGGGAACAAAAAGCTAAGCCAGCAGAGGGAACCAAAAGCCATGGGTTGTTGATAGCTCCAAACGGGGTACTCAGGGCCAGTCACAAACAGTGTCTGATATTGGCCTACATCAGAGATCCTCCAAAAAGACTGCGAGCCCTAGCAGATCTACCTAATAAATAGAAACAAGCCCAAATAGGTAGCCAAAGTGGCGAGACAAAAAAACAACCCCCAAACGAAAGAACAAGAAACTTCTCCAGAAGAAGAGCTAAATAAAATGAAGATAAGCAATCTATCAGATATATAGAATTGTTAGCCTTTTTCGTAGGATATTTTTCCATGGAAAGGAAAGAAGTAAATCTTCATTTCCTCAGCCCAATACTGAACTAATGAGTAAGTCTCCAGTTCTAACAAAGAGGTTAGAGGTGGGGACACCAAATATAAGGATGTTTCAAAATCCAGCCAAGAGATGAGGGTGGTATTTTCTAGGCTGGTGACAATGGAAAGGAAGAAAAATAGACAGGTGGGATATATTTTGCATGTAGAAATTGCAAGACTTGCTGATAAATTAAACGTGGGTGAAGAATGAGAGAAAAGTGTTCAGAAAGAAACTAGGTTTCTAGGTCAGGCAGTCATTTGATGTGCCAAATAAGTACATTAAAGGATAGGGTTAAAAAGCAAAACCAACTTAATCAATCTTGGTAGGTGAGAATCAAATGATCAAAATGGCAATTTATTTTATCTACTGACATTCTTTTATGATGAAGTAAAAATTGAATAGTGGATTAGAACTACCTATACTTGGATAATTTTCTGTTCATCTTTATTCAGACATGACTAAAAAATAAGAGCACCTGTCCTGTGAAATTGAGGATTCTAACCTTTGATTTCTGTCCTTATAAATGAAAATGAAAACTATTTCAAGTCAATTGTAATAAAATAGGTAGAAAGAATTTAAAATACTATCTAGTATTTTTTATATGAATAAACCATTAACTTACTTTTGCCCAGCCCTGTATGCGATAATGGTCTAGTATCTAGAATATGTAAAGAACTCATAACTCAATTACAAAGGTCAAACAATTCAAATGTATAATTGAACAACACAAAACAAAACAACCCAAAAGTAACCAATTCAAGGGCTTGAATATATATTTCTCTAAAGATATGCAAATGACCAGTAAGAACATGAAAGCATGCCCAATATTATTAATCATGAATTAAATGCAAATTAAAACCACAATGAGATATCACTTCACTCCCATTAGGATGGCTATTATAAATTTTTTTAATTGCAAAAATAACTAGTGTCAATAATGTGAAGAAATTGCAACCCTTACACATTGCTGATTGAAATGTAAATTGTTCAATAGCTGTGTAAAGTTTTCAGCTTTCTCAAAAAATTAAAATAGAATTACCATATGACTTAGCAGTTCTACTCCTAGGTATGTATTCAAAAGAATTAAAAACAGGTCTCAAAAATTAATTGTATACAAATGATCATTGTATGGTACCATTATTCACAATAGACAAAAGTCTGAAGCAACTCAAATGTTCATCAATGGCTAAATGGAAAAAGAAATTGTGATACATACATGAAATGAAAAATATACAGCCTTATAAAGGTATGAAGTACTGATACATGCCTCAAAAACATTTATGCTAAGTCAGGCAAAAAAGGTTCCATATTGTATAATTCTATTTATGTAAAATATCCAGAAGAGGTTAACCCATGGAAATAAAACACAAGTTGGTGGTTTCCAGGGACCAGAGGAAGGGGGAATGAGGAATAACTTCTTAATGTGTATGGGATCTTATTCTGCGGTGATGAGAATTTTTGGAACTAGATAAAGGTGGTGGTTGTACAGCCTTGTAAATGTAATAAATGACACTAAATTATTCACTTTAAAATGGTCAGTTTTATTTTCTGTTAGTGTCACCTCAATTAAAAACAACAACAACTAAATGAGCTGTGTCTCATTTTCTTAAATTTAACCAAATGAAAGTTCACATTTAATAGCTGAATGTTCTGCACCCTCTCAGATATTATAAGCCATCTGATGCAGGATAATTAATATGCTTTAATACAAAGAAGTGGATAATGTAGAAATTTCTTGCAGGGCTAGTTTGATAAATATTATTGGCTATGGAGGTTCCCTGACCTCCTCAGTTAATACAAGTGTAAATGTAATTTTTCTTACTGGACAATTTTATTACACTGATAATGGTGCTGCTTCATGATTTTTGCCATTTTAATGTTTTAAATCCTAATTATGTGTAGAGCTGAAAGGTAGTGCTCAGAGAGGGCTTATTGCACAACCAAGGCTTTATTTCTGGAAGCAAGTGGTCTTAAATGCCAGTCGTTTTGAAACCTTCATTTTTAAAAATGTTATGATGTGTACACATTTTAAAAGGTTTTGTCTTTTATAATGGGAGAGCACACCTAGGGCTTCTGGAGCAGGCTCATTGATAAGTAGGCCGTTTGTCATCCTACCATTTAAAAACTTTCTTTGGTTTTGTGCTTCTAAAAATGGACCACTTTAATTTGAAACATTTGTGTCTGGCTTAAAGCGATAGTATATTATGTAACTGTAAAATCATTCCTCCTTTATGACTATTTAAAGTAAGTACTATTGAAATAGATAAAACTGTACTTTAAAGGAACTTCTCCCTTCTTCAGAGCTAAATGAGGATACCCTTGATTTCTCTCCAAGCAGGTGCAAAAGATACAATTACAGCAGTCGTTGAATTTGAGAGAACTAAATATTGTCCTAAGACTTCATATTACACTAGATGTGCCATAAACTTAAAATGGGTGATGCAAAGCATTTAAAAGGCTGAAGTAAAATACCAGACAATAAACAAACCCAGGAACCAAAATTTATACTTGAGAGTATTTATTTCAACAGCCGAAGAATATGGCTGAGGAAGAAAACTTGCTTCAATTATCTTACCAGGAAAGGAAAAAAAGAAGGAAATAAATGTTCAAAACCAGTTCATACTTAAGCTCTGGTTATTTTATGAATGTTTTATAGTTCAGTTGCCTAATTTTCTTCTATTGTCACAGTTAGTTAGTAGTATTTAAGGCAAATTAACTAAATCTGAAAGCAAATGTCTAATAAGATGATCTTTACTTACTAGAGAGAAAAGTAATACATAATTTCCCAAAAGAAATTTTACTTTCCACTACATTTTCATATTATATATATGTAATATTTTGATATTTAACAATGGATAACTTCAATAAGGCTTTGAAACATTATTAGATGTTTGCATATTTGAACAATTTCTATTAATATCACTATCACTAGTAATTTGGGAAAGTATTTAAGGAAACTGACATCAATTTGATAGCTTTTAAAGTGAGGTTCATGATCAGTTACACAATCAATTAAATTCCATTTGAGATCAGTAGGCAAATTAATGTATTAAAGGGTAAGGATTCTCATGTATACTCTCCATAAAAAAAATGATCCTATCAAAATTTCTTATTTGCACAGGCTCTAAAATAGTGTGAGGAGCCTGTAGCAAGATATCTCTACACATGTAATATCAAGGCCATTTTATAAATTCTTTGCTAGAGATGATACTTCTCTATCCTCTAGAGGAAATGTTAGAAAAATTTATCAGGAATTTCAGAAATTGAATTCACAAGAGAAATCTCTCACAATGGTTTCTAATACATCACCAGCACTACTGGTTCGCCTGAACTTCCACACCATCTAATGGATCATCTTCCTTTATTCAACACCTTTTTCCACTCCTTAAAGGTGAAAACACAAAAAACTCTATTGAATTCTAGAATAAAATCCATAGAAACTTTCTGTCTGTGACTATCCATCATCCTTTGTCTTCTTCAAGTAGCAGCACATTTACTTCCTGTTATAAGATTCCCCCTTCCCCATTGTGATTGTTCTTTATGGGACTGTCCAACAGGGTATCCATCCCTTCCTTAGGTAAATGGTAGTTAAAAATCCAAGCTTGCCCTGCCAGGGGTGGCTCAGCGGTTGAGCGTCAACCTAGGATCCAGGCGATCGTGGTTCGATTCCTGGTCAGGGCACATGCCCGGGTTGCGGGCTTGATCAATGACTTTCTCATCATTGATGTTTCTCTCTCTCTCCCTCTCCTTTCCTCTCTCTGAAATGAATAAAGATATATTTAAAAAAAAAAAACAAACAAACAAGCTTAACCAATTGGAGTCTCTCTTTAACAGAGTAATAAAAAAATGAAAAAATAGTTAGACTTGATTCACCCCAACAGAAGCAGCATAGCATACTTACTCTTTGAATCACTAGAATCATCCTGGTTTCTACCCTCTTTATAACTAGTCTTTCAGCTATTCAGAATTATTTTGCTTCTGAGAGCTTTACAGTATCTATTGTGTGTGTTTAAGTGCGTGGGGGGGTATCCAAATTTAATGTTTTGGCTTGCAAGACAGGTCTTATTTGACAAAATGATGAATAATATTGTCCTGAAAAAATGCTTAAGAGTGTTAAAAAAAAGATAAGAAATGTAAAATGCCTAGCATCGTGTATGGCACATAGGTGTATCAATAATAATGATAATAATAATAATAATAATAGCTAACATGAATTGACTCTGACAGTGCTGAGCATTTCACATACATTATCTCACTTACTTCTCTCTATGGATTTATGAAATAGATTCTAACATCATGTCCCTCTGTAGATGAAAATATTGAGAGGAGAGACCCAAAATTACATAGCTATTAAGTTGCAAAGCTGGGACTTGAAAACTGGCAATCTTCAGATACACACATTTTTCCTCATCTCTCTTGTGTGACAGTAAAGGCGCCCTAATTGGTGGAATCCTTTGCCCATAGTGTAGTATAGTCCTAATTTTTCCATGAGAAATACCATACTGAACAGCTGTTTCTAACAAATAGCACTGCCAAGTATTAAAACACCATTCTACTAATTAGTTTCTGCTAGGTGTGGCATTTCTTGATGGTAATTTGTCGACTAGCCTGTCCTGTATTAATAACATTAGTAACAAAGAGAATTCCCAAAGACATGTGTATTCTCTTCTCCTATGTGCAATGTGGGAGAGATTTTAGTAATTAGATGCAACTGTGTCTTCCATTCTGTATACATAATACATCTGTGAAGTAAATAATCAGTATTTGATCTTTGGAACCATAATTATGTTTTTCATATAAATGGGATTATTATGGCCTTTGTAAAAGCAACATCTGCCTCATTCTTGCTTAAGATTCTGCTAGATTTCTGCCATAGCTACAGGCCTATAAGAAATGATCCAAGTTTTCTCATATATCCTATGCAATGAAATCCTTTGGGGTTAGAGTCTGAAATAAACCAAATGCTACATTACATAGACAGTAAGCAAAATATCTTCCACTTGATGCCTTTAGCCCTTTTTCTCTTGTAGGCTAGAATGCAGTGCTAACCAAGCAAGACTACTTGTTTTGAGATAGCCGTTAATCAGCCCATGCTCCCAAAACAAATGTCCACCAGGAAAAGATATTGCCAAATCCACTGTGGATGAGAGTTGTTGCTAACTGAATGTCAATTTTAGTTGCACTCAGCCATTTTTTAATCTGTTGTCCTTAGGAAATTGTTTAACCAAATGATCCTTAAAACACACTTAAAGCACACTGCATAAAGCTTGGACTTAAAGTCATTAAGAGAATTACCTCCTGAGTATGACAAATGAGGTTTCAGAATGCCTCCAGGTCGTTCTTTGGCTTCAGACATAATAAGGACATACTTAAATTTTCAAATAGCAGTTCATTATTGTAAATGGGCCTGTCATGCTTTCCAGCCAAAGCACTCTTTAGCCTTCTAATTCTGGATAAAACCTTATGTATCTTATGGATGAAACAAGAGATGATGGTTGAGAATGAATGGATGTGCTGATGACTCAAAATTATGTACACCTTATTTTGGATTTGAAACCTTTTAAAAAATGTTTTAAACCTGTTTATTTTCAAAGTGACACATTTATTCAACATAGCCTTATGAGTCTTATGTAATTGACAAAGTTCTGCTTCATGTGCTGAAGACCATGAATATTTCATATTTTATATATGATATATAATTTTTGTATTGATTTATGTATTTATATATAATATATATAAATTTAATTTATCTCTCAGAGATTTTATGTGGTATGTGTATACTGAGTTAGTTGTCAGTAAAATTTCTGACTAAGTTGATAGAAACTTTAATATCGACTATAAATTAAAAAATCTTACTTGCCCTTTTCAGTGGGTATTTAGCACCTAGTATGTGCAAGGTTATGTGCTCAGTACTGGGGATAAAATATTGAGTTGAAGCATGACTCCTACTTTAGCAGAGCTCACCACTTAATCATTATCTTGGCTCAATGGTTTTTCTCGGACTATTTATATCCTGGCATTAGAAATTAAACTCTGAGGATCATTGTATCTTGTTTATATTATGGAGATATCAAATTCTCTTTGGTTCTGTTTGCCTTATTTTGTTTTGGCTTATTTTCTTTTCTTTATGAACTACTGAGATATCAAAGTCTAGGTAAAAAAAAAAAAAAAAGTGGCAAACAGAAAACCTAGGCTCTAGTTCTAGTTTACTTTCTAAAATTCTGTATGACCTGGGGCATGCCTTAGCTACTCAGTTTCTTCATCTTCCACATTTACCATCCAGGGCATTTACTCCAGAGGTAAACTGAAGCAAATATAGTATATGTTTATTCAGTTATCTTGGTATCTTCAGTCTCTAAATTGTAGATAATCTTCTATGACAATCGCATCAGCTTCATGAAGTCTACCTGAGAACTAACCAAGTACTAGCTGTCCTATGGCTGCTTAACATTTGTTGAATGAATCTCATAAGGGCCTCTCCTAGATTCATGATGGTATATCACTCTCTACCATTTGTTTCACTTTATCTCAGACCCTATCTTTTCTTTTCTGTTTTTTGTCTGTTTGTTTGTTTGTTTCATTTTGTTTTTCAAATCCATCGCTTATTCCTTACCTTTTCTTCTGCTCTGTTTCTCTTCTGGCCCTTACTTTATCTGAGACTTGTCAATGATATTGCTTATTCTTTTGGAGACATTCAGGGCTCATCAAATTTCTTCACATTCAGTGGTTTCCAGACTAAATCAAAGATGCCCAGTTACATTTCTGCTTTACAAACAATAAATAATTTTACGATAAATATGTCTTATACAATATTATTAAGGTATGTGCCATACTAAATAAAATTATTCATTGTTCATTTGAATCTCTAATTTAATTGGGTGTCATGTATTTTTATTTGCTAAAACTGGCAAACGACCCTCAGGACATTTTCAAAAATTAAGATATAATTGATATATAACATTGAATAAGATTAAGTTGTATAATTTTATTTGAAACATTTATATATTGCAATATGATTATCATCATAGCATTAGCTAATACGTCCGTCACATCACATAATGATCATTTCTTTTTTGTGGTGAGAACAATTTGGATCTAGTCTCTTAGCAACTTAGCATATAGTACAGCACTGTTGACTATAATCACAATGCTGTGCATTAGATCTCCAGAACTTATTCATCTTTTAACTTTAAGTTTACACAATTTGACCCACATCAACCCAATTCCCCAACCCCCAGCACCTAGTAACCACTGTCCTACTGTTTGTTTCTAGAAATTTGGCTTTTTTATTCCACACTTAAGTGACATCATGCAGTGTTTGTCTTTCTCTGTCTGACTTATCTCAGCATAACGTCTCCTCAAAGTCCATTCATGTCACAAATGGCAGGATAACCTTTCTCAGGGCTGAAAAATATTCCATTGTATACATACACTTCTTTATTCATTCATCACTTGGCAGACACTTCAGTTGTTTCTTTATCTTGGCTACTGTGCATAATGCTGCAATAAACATGAGAGAGTAGATGATTTTTTGTGATTTTGTTTTCATTTCCTTTAGATATGTATCTAGAAGTAGGATTTTGCTGGAACATATTGTGTTTCTATTTTTAAATTTTTAAGGAACTTCTATACTGTTTTCCATAGGAGCTGCTCCAATGAAATTTCCACCAACAGTGCACTTGAGAAGAATGTGTATTCTCGTGCTATTGGATGGAATGTGTGTGTGTGTGTGTGTGTGTGTGTGTGTAATATATATATATATATTCCATTTGGTCTAAATTATGATTAAAGTTTAATGTTTTTCTCGTTGATTTTCTGTCTGGATGATTTATCTATTGCTGGAAGTGGGTATTAAGGTTTCCTACTAGTATTTTATTGTTGTCTATATCTCCGTTCAGGCCTTTTAGTATATGCTTAATATAGTTAGGTGCTCAAATGTTGGGTGCACACATATTTATGATCATATCTTCTTGATGAGTTGACAGCTTTATATTTTATAATGAACTTCTTTGTCTCTTGTTACCATGTTTAGATTAAAACCTAATTTGTCTTATGTAAGTATAACTACACTCACTTTCTTTTGGTTTCTACTTACATGGAATGTCTTTTTGATCCCCTCACTTTGAGCTTATGTGTGGCTTGGAAGCTAAAGAAAGTCTTTTTTAAGCACCATATATTTGTGTTTTTAAAAAAATCCATTCTCCATTTAGAGTAATTTTGATATGTAGGGGCTTACTAATGGCATCTTGGTATTCTCGCTGTTTTTTATTCCATTGTCCCCTTTTCCTCTCTTGCTGCCTACCTTTATGAATTAGTGACTTTCTGTGGTGGTCTCCTTTGACTCCTTTCTCTGTATCTTTTGCAGATCTACTATAGATTTTTTATTTGTGCTTATCATGAGGCTTACATAAAACATATTATAAATAGTCCATTATATTCTGATAACACCTGAACTTTGATTACATATAAAAACTTTACCTTTTACTCACCCTTTTTTTTCATGTGACAATTTACCTTTTTATATTATATTGTATATCTATTATCAAATTATATTAGCTATAGTTATTTTAATACTTTTATTTAACTTTTCTAGTATAGTTAAATGGTTAACACAACATCATATTACAGAATTGGTGTTTTCTAAATCTGTGTATTAACTTTAATAGTGTATTATATATTTTCATCTTTTTATGTTACTTATTATTTTTTCACTTCATCTGGAAGACTCCCTTTCAGCATTTTTTTGTATGGCAGATCTAATGTTGAATTCCCTTAGTTCTTCATTTCTGAAGGATAGTTTTGTAGGATAAATATTTTTGGTTGGCATTTTTTTCCTTTCACTACTTTAAATATACCATTCCATTTTCTCCTGGCCTATAAGGTATCTGCAGAGACATCTGATGATAACTTTATTGAGGTTCCTTTGTGATTACAATATTTTAATCTTGCTTCTTTTAGAATTCTACCCTTGTCTTTCATTTTTTACAGTTTCATTACAATGTATTTTGGGAAAGACCACTTTGAATTGAAATAATAGGGTGATTTGTGAGCTTCATGAACTTGGATGTCCAAGTCTCTCCCCAGGTTTAGAAAGTTCTCAGATATCACTTCCTTAACTAAACCTTCTGTCCCCTTTCCTTTTCTCCTTCTGTAACTAATAATTCTGATATTCATTCTCCTGATGGTATCCTGTAGATCATGCAAGCTGTTTTTGCTCTTTTTCATTCTTTTTACTTGCTTCTCCTCTAACTGGGTTATTTCAAGGTTCCTTTCCTTTAACTCAATGATTCGATCTTCTATTTGGTCTATCCTGATGTTGACGTTCTCTACTGCATTTTCATTTTATTCATTGAATTCTTCAGCACTACAATTTCTGTCTGGTTCTTTTCAATGATTTCTATCTTTTTTCTACATTTTTCTTTTGTGTGTGTATATTGTTTTCCTGATTTTGTTAAATTATCTTTCTATATTTTCTTGTGGCTCATTGACTTTCTTCAAAACAGCTATTTTGAATTCCTTACTGGTTAAATCACAAATTATAGCACTGGGTTCAGTTACTGGAGGATGATTGTGGCTTTTTGATGGTATCATGGTTCCTTGATTCTTCATGATCCTTGGAGTTTTGCATTGCCATTTTTGCATCTGAAGTAGCAGTTGCCTCCTCCAATATGTAATAGCTGCCTTCAGGTAGGAGATACTTTTCGTTGGTCTTGCTTATAACTGGGATTTTCTCCCACCTTGTCTAGATGTTCTTGTCCACACTTTTTGCTCCCTCTTCTGGCAGAATTATTAAGCTTGCATGTTTTTTCTCAATGTTATAATGCCCCAGGCTGGCTGCTGTAAATATCTTTTGTTTTTCTGAAGATGGAGCTTCAGTTCAAGATTGTAGTTTCTCCCTTATCCATAGACCCTGGGTTATTTTTTGCATACACTCCCTGTCTGCCCAAGCTCACACTAGCCACCATACTCAGCAGCATGCACAAAACCCCAGCTATAGAGTAGGGGGAGGTGCGAGTTTGGCACTTGGGGCATTGGGGATGCCTGCAGGTCAGGTGAGGGGATCTTCAGGTGCGATTTTCCCAGTAACTCATGGACAGTCAGCCTCTAGAGTCTAAATGAAGTCAGCAGAAACCCTGTCCCTTTAATGCCTTCTGATATTCTTATCTTCCTCTCTTCTAATCTTCTTCATCCCCCCCCTCCCATTATAGAGCTCTTGATTTAATACTTTGGGAGATGGGTATCTTTAGCAGCATCTCACATAGCTGGGAAAGCTGGCCTCTTACAGCTCTAAGCTGTGCTGCCTTGGGAGAGGGAGTGACACTAGTAAAGTTTCTTTTATCCACTGCAGTGAGTATAAACTTGTATTTTTATTTAATTAATTAATTCTTTGGCTTCAAAAGAATGCTGGAATTTCTTCTCTGTAAAACCTGGACATCTACAAAGGCTTCTAAATCTATGGGTTCCTGACCAAGTCAGTGTTCTCTCTTTGTTCCCAGACTGTCACCAAAAGGAGCTGAAGCTGATTTACAGGCTCCTTCTGGTTCCATAATGCACAGCAAGCTCTGCCTGACTATTACCTGATATGCAAGTGTGCAAGAATCCTCCAGTCTCTTGACACTGAATGCCACAACTCACATAGAGGTAGTTTTGTTCATGGATAGACGACAAATTTTTGTTGTAAAAGGGTGAGTTCATAAAGGAGGAACATCTTATTGCTACCATGATACTGATGTCATTCTCCAGAACATTTTTTTTCTTGTCCTGGATTAAGTACTAATGTGATTAAGTACTAATATGTACCTTTGTTCTTCTCTTGTCTCTAAGATATTTAGAGATAAGTTATTTTTCATTATCATAGTATCTCCCTTGCCAGGTAAGTAGTATAAAGAATGGAATATTATTCAACTGTTAAAAAGAACGAAATCTTACCATTTGTGACAACATGGATGGACCTAGAGGGTATTATGCTAAGTGAAATGAGTCAATCAGAGAAAGACAAATACTGTATGATTTCACTTATATTTGGAATTTAAAGAACAAAATAAACAAATAGACAAAATTAAAACAGATTCATAGATACAGAGAACAAACTGATGATAGTCAGAAGGGAGGAGGTTTGGGGGAATGGGTGAAAAAGTGAAGGGATTGAGAGGTACAGTGTGATACTACCAAAATAATCATGGGGATGTATATATATATATATATATATATATATATATATATATTTGTATGTGTGGGGTTTTTTTTTGTTTAATCCCTTCACTTTCTTTCTTCCAGCCCTCCAACTCCTCCTCCCCTCTTACAGCTGTCAGTCTGCTCCATGTATCCATGTCTCTGTTTCTATTTGTTTGTCAGTTTATCTAATTTATATACTAAAAACAATTTTACATTTACTTTACCACTGAGACTTTTATATCCAAAATTGAATACCCCCCCCATTTCTGATCTTTTTATGTTTATAATGATGCATTTATTTTTCCAGTTGGTTGGACTCAAATTCAAAACCTCATTTTATTCCCATTTTTAACCTTTTTTCATTGTTATAGAATGTTTATGATATTAGTAATTATTTGTATTTTTAAATTTCATACTATATTTTACATGCATTATAAGTTTATTCTCTTAACAGCTTCGTAAGGTGATTATCTCTATTTTATAGATGAAGAAACTGAGACTCAGACAAGATAAAGAGCTACCCCAAGTTCCTAGCACATTTTGTAGCAACTTTATTTATAATCACCAAAACCTGGAAACAACCCAAATGTCCTTTGAGTGAATAAGTAAATTTTGTTATATCCACACAATGAAAAATGACTAGTCAATACAAAGGAACAAACCACTGACACACAGAATCACTTGGATGAATTTCACAGGCATTATGCTAAGTGTAAAAAGCCAGTTTTCAAAGGTTAAAAATTGTATGATTTCACTCATATGACATATTTGAAATGACAAAAATTAGAGTGATGAAGAGCAAATTAAGGCTTTCCAGAGGTTAGAGGTGGGGGAGAGGGTGGCTATAAAGGGATAGCAGGAAGCACGTTTTAGGGATGCTAGACGGGTTCTGTATTCTGACTGTGGTGGCAGTTACATAAATCAATACATGTCTTAAAATTCATAGAAATGTGCACCAAAGGAAAAAGGTCAAGTTTACCATATGATAATTTTAAAATAAATTTTAAAAGAGTAAAAAAAAAAAAAATACATGAACTTATTTTGATATATAGCTCTCAGTCCAGTTTTCAAACAAAGCAAAAAAAAAATTTTATACAGAAGATTCAAATGAATGTTTGGGTTTATAAATAGTTCTAGCAATCAGTATATGTTATTTGCTGATTTAACTGAATTGGTAGCACATGTTTTTGTTGTTTTTCAATTTTTTATTTTTATATATTTGTTTATTTATTTTTATTGATTTTAGGGAGAGAGAGAAACATCAATTTGAGAGAGAAACATTGATAAGTTGCCTCCTGCACAGTATCCCAACCAGAGATCGAACCTGCCACCTTTTGGCATATGGGAAGATGCTCCAACCAACTGAACCACACTGACCAGGACAGCACAGATTTTATTTTAATTATTTTAGGAACAAATTTATAAACTTTATTAGTAATATTTTTATACACTAGAAAAAGAAAAAGAAATCATAATAGTGGTTAATAAAAAAGTAGGCATGAGGGTTTAGTTGCTGGAATGCAGAGTAGGCTAACTTTTTCTGTTCTTGAAGGATAATAAAATAATACACGAAAATGAATTGTGTGTATACACCCAAAAAGATGTGGATGAACGAACTGTGCATATTCATACAAAAAAATACTACCCAGTAATAAAAAGGTAAAAAAATATATAGATACACACAACAATATTGGTGACTGTTGAAGACCTAATGCCAAGTAAAAGATGCTGGACTCAAGAGTACACATTTTATGATTCCATTTATATGAACTACAAGAACAGGCATAGCCTAAGGTCATAAAAAGTATAAAATGGTTGCTCAGGTAGGAACTGTTATATAACTTCGTGTAATTGGTGCTTAGATGGATGTAACAATTGTCAAAACTCATAACACATGAGACGTGTATTTTTAATATAAGTTGAATTTTAATACATAATGATATTTAGTGATATAAGAAAATATTCAAAATACATCAAGTTAAGGAATAAAACAAGATTACATTAATAAAATTCAATTATATTTAGTTATATATTGCATATAAATTGTAAAAAATGGTAAGAAATTAATCTTGTGCAATAGCTAAAATGTACTCATTTAAGCTACCCAATTTTATACTACATTTTTATACTACATTTAATCTTAAATTTCTGAATTTTTTTTCCTCTCTCTTCTCATTCTCCAGGAGCAGAAGACACAAAATGTGGAGATGAAGTTCAATACAAAAATCATGTTTATATTTTCATAACTAAGTAAATATTTATTGCTGAATCAAATAGTGTATTATGGTATTTCCTTTGAGTAGTTCATTTGTCCTTACTCTTAAATCATTCTACACCTTTTAATATATCCTAAATATAATAATATTCTGTTTACTTAAGCTCAGGTGTACCCTTAGGATTTGGAGGACAGAGACAAAAGTACAAATGGAGATCCCTAACCCATAGCCTCCCCCCTTTCTCTTCCCACTTCAGGATCTGTTTTCCACCCAGAAGACAAGTGTGTCGATTTTTATTAGTACTGCTGAGTCAATACCAATTCCTTTATCTATTTACCATATTCATGTACTGGGGTTTGATGTTACAGCAACATCCTGATTTCATCAAGTATGGAGCTTGTTTTCATGTTCTCTTTTTTTGGGGGGAGGGATGATTATCAGAGGATAAAGATGTAGAAATCTTTTCATCCTGTCATACTAAATCCAGATGTACCCTCAAGACATATTGTATTTCTTTGACATGTTTATGCTTTTATGCAGCATCCTTTTTTTGCACAGCCATCTTAACTCCTTCAGTAGACTACAAACTCTGTGAAGACAGGATGTCTCATTGCTGGTTCATTTGTGTTTTCCCTGAAGAATTGTATCTGGTGCCTTTATTATATGAGCCATCAGCAAATATTTGTTGAATTAAATTAGGTTAAATTAAGTTTTAAGTGTTTTAGGAAAAGCAATATATAAACTGAATTTATGTTTGCCCTGTTTTAACAGACTAAGACAATTTTCTTTTCTTTTGGAAAACCATGGCCTTCCATGGCCAGTAAAAAAAAATGTATTTCACCCTGAGCATTGTCCCATGCCCCGAGAGGTTACTGGTTCAGTTCCCAGTCAGGACACATGCCTGAGTTTCAGGCTCAATAACCAGTAGGGAGCATACAGAAAGCAGCACATAGATGATACCCTCTCTTTTTCTCTCTCCTCTCTCTCCATCTTCATTTCTTTCTCTCTAAACATCAATAAAACATTAAAAAATATATTTCACTGGCCAGCATTACCTATTAGAAGTCATGTTTTTTGAAGAAGATAGTCTTAGATTCAAATTTATTTCACTTACTAACAAGGTTTTAAAGCACTTTGTGAGGTTCTGACAATTAAATAAAATAAATGACATTGTGAAAACATCTGTAGTGTAGTTGGTGCTCAACAAGTGACTGTCATTACTTATTATTATTTCTGTGAGATAACACAGTGAAAAGCTCAGTGGTTTTTGTCCTCTGTAAAGTTAACTGCTCTTAGAGTGGTGAATAGGTTATTGCTGATGTTTCTCTGTTGCTGTTTCTTGCCATTCCTCAGTCTTTCATCTTCCAAAAATATAGCATAATGGTTAAGAATGCACACTCTGGAACCAGGCTGCTTGGCTTCTAATCATGCCTCCATCATTAACTGGGCTTTTGACCTTCAACAAGATATGTAACCTCTCTATCTTAAGATTCCTCATTTATAACTGAAAGATTGTCATGGTATTTATTTCATAGCCTGTCTTTAGGATGAAATATGTTATCTGCCACATTTAAAGCAATGTCTCGAATAGAAGGAAAACTGCATATAGGTTAGCTATTATAAAAGTTCTGATTTCCTGTTGTTTTTATATTTTACTTTTTAAAGCAAACTAGGCAAACATAATTGAACACTTAATTCTAAGCTTCTCTCAGGTATGCAGGTGGTTCTAGGAATTTCCTGGAGGAAAAATGCATAAATTCTGCCCAAGCCATCTTTCCCATTTTCTATAGATTTTGTATAATAAAACATGCCAATTGTATGGATTCTAAAAATATGTCAATAACATTGATGATTTACAAGGTGATTGTGCCAAAATAGACTAGGCAGAAATATTTGGTGTGCCCCAAACCTGTGAAATTATTGCCTGCAGCCACTTCTTGGCCTATGCATGGAAAAAAAGAATACAGTCATCTTGTTCCACCAATATACTCAGAGAAATGCCATCAGTTTTTCCTTGAAAAGAGGATAGCTACAGATAACTTCTATGTCTAGATTTTATTCAAGTACTTTAGCTTTATTTGTTTAAATAATTAAACACTGAACGTAACATCCTCCCCACTGCTTTTGCATATTAGTTGAGTGGGTGGGAGCAGGAGTATATTATTATATTCATGATTAATTTATCTACATTTGAGTAGAGAGAGAAAATAGAATGATCTTAAATCAAGAATGAAGAATCTCCTGTCTGTGTCTTTTCAGCCAATAACAAGTGCAATTTTATACACATTGAATTTGGAGCCTCACTGCCCATAGGACCTAATCTTCAGTTACAGCAAACATTTATTCTTGTTTATAATTAAATTGCACTATGATTTATTGTTTAACTTATATTCTTGATGAGTTTGGGTTGCTAATTTCATTCCTTGTTTGCTGTGCTACATTTCATATTACTTGTAAGTGCATTCCTCTACCTCTGCAAATCCTTCCTATCTCTATGTCAGCAAGTACTACAATTTGTTGAGGATGTAGTAGTAGAAAAAGCATTACCTCCTTCAAATATGGCATGTGGTGTATTACCTGCATGTGCAGTATTGTCAGGGGTGTAGTTTTTGACCTGCAATGCATTACTCGCTTAACTGAGTTTGGGGTTGTTTATCACTGATGACATATTTCTCACCAGGAACATACCATTTTTCTTGCCGCTGCATTAAAACAGTAAATGGTGAGATGAACCAGGAATTTTCCGGCAATTTGTGAAAGAAATGAAAGCAATTACTTAAACATTTATCCCATTTCATCTAAAATAAACTTTAGAGTGGATTGTCAATGTGTGTGAATAAACACTATGCTACATACAACAAGGGTATGTCAAGAGCTTTGTGCATACAGAGGACTTATCTTACTAATTATGCCTAGTGTTCATAAAATGTAAATGATGAGCAAATTATTTTTCAAACCAAGACAAATTTCTTTTGCAGATAAGTAATGCTTTTTCTTGTACTAAAAAATATTTGGAGCCCTGGCTGGTGTGGTTCAATGGTTAGAGTGTCAGCCTGAGCACAGAAAGGTTGAGGGTTCAATTCTTGTTCAAAAGCAAGTACCTGAGTTTCAGTTTGCTCCCCACCCCTGTTTGGGGTGCATGCGGGAGGCAATCAGTTGATATGCCTCTCTCACATCAATGTTTCTCTCTCTTCCTTCCCCTCTTTCCCTCCCTTCCATGCTCTGTAAAGCAATGGAAAAAATAGCCTCAAGTGAGGGTTAACAAAAACAAAAAAAATATTTGGAGACCATATCATATCCTTGTTCCTGTGGGAAATCAATATATTTATATCTTAACAATATTTTCAATATCACTTTAAAATGTAGATAAATTTTAGTGTGCTGGATTCTTAGCAATAATATTCCAGTTCTTTATTTCTGATATGTAAATATTCATTTTTTCATGATTTGTCAATTAAAGCCCACAAAATTGAATTCAGTTTTGAGAAACAATTTGCTCAGTCCCTAAGACCCTACCATCTCTTTAACCATTCTCAGTGTAACTCATTCTCTGACAAATGAGGGTTGTCTGATGGTTTTTGATCAGTTTTCTGGATAATGCAATTTTTAACCATTGATAATTTTCTAAAGCTATTACTTTTTTGTTGGGTGGAAAATGGTCATTGCAAAACAATGGTGACAACAGAAAAAACATTTATTTCTGTTTCACCATAGCCAATTCTTTCTTCTTTTTTCTCAACATGATAGAATACAGAGATTGATTCATTTACTCTTTGCTTAAATAAACATTTGTTAATAACTCACTGTGTTCCAATGACATCATAGATATTTAAAATCTGTAGTTGACTAAAAACCCTGATTTTTAACCATCTCTCCTGATAAACAATTTTTTTTAAATCTACAAGCACTAAGTAGTTGAAATGCCTCATTTTTTTCCATCTTTTTTCTTTCTTTACATATAAGCAGCCAGTTAGAATTGTAAAATCATAACAAATACATAATTTTGTTAAAATAATGTTGTCTCTATGCTTATAAAGTAGATATCGAGATAACACACCTACCTCTTCCTTCAGATAGAAGAAAGATACAGAGCACCTATCTTACTAATGTTCCTAAATTGTGAACATGCATTCTTGTTTCAGGATCAGTGTAGCATTAAACAAAAGGATCTCTACAAAGTCTCTTTAGTGGGACCAATTTTCTAACCCTAGGTTTACAGCTGTCATAATTGCAGTCCAAACTGCATTAACAGTCTACTACAGTAATTATATGTATGAACATATAATTTCTTCATTCATTTAACTTCATATGGAATACAAAAATCATTCTTTTCTTACAAAACACTTGAGTTTAATTTGTTTTACCAATTAAACATCTTAGTAAAATATGGAACATTTCCTTCAGTGTTACTTGAAATCTATGTTATGCATCTTTTTCTCAATGTAGATTCAATATCCAAGAGTTGGTTAATAAAGAAAAGATTTACTTTAAGCCCTTTATTCTATTTAAATTTTTCTTTCAAAATTCTTTGGCAGTTACTCTTAAACACCCAGTGACCTGTCCTGGCCAGTGTGAATCAGTTGGTTGGAGTGTCATCTTGTGCACTGAAGAGTCTTGTGTTCAGTTCCCAGTCAGGGCACATACCCAAGTTGCTGTTTTGATCCCTGGTTGGGATGTGTACAAGAGGCAACTGATTGTTCTTTCTCCTTCACAGCAATGTTTCTCCCTCCCCCTCCCCCTCCCCCTCCCCCTCCCCCTCCCCCTCCCCTCTCTCTCCTCTCCTCTCTAAAATCAATAAAATATATCCTCAGTTGAGGATTAAAATAAAATTCCAGTGATCTTTCCTCATATCCTATCTGCCTCAGCTTTAATGAAAGTCATTCACCCAGCAGATATTTATTTAGCAATGACCACATTTCAAGCATTGTACCAAGGTTAAATAAAAGAACAAAATCGACAGAAAATTCTGCCCTCATGGAGCTATCATTCTAGTGTGTGCATTTGATGGTGGTGATAGCGGGGTATTTGACATTCTTGAATACTCCAAGTTTGTTATATTCTCTACTGATGTTATTTCTGTGACTCACTGTCATCTAAAACAATATCACCTTGCCCAGCTGGGCATGGCTCAGCTGTTGAGCATTGGCCTAGGATCCAGGAGATCGAGGTTCGATTCCTGGTCAGGGCACATACTTGGGTTGAGGGCTCGATACGATCAATGACGACTCTCTCATCATTGATGTTCCTCTCTCTCTCTCTCTCTCCCTCTCCCTTCCTCTCTCTGAAATCAATAAAGATATATTTTAAAAATAATAATAATAAATAAATAAATCACATTTCTAAAGAAGATTTTTTGACCATTTTCTTTGTATTTTTTAAACTGAGGTATAATTTAGAAATATGAAGGAAGGATAGATCTTAGAGGTATAGTATGATGAGATTTTATAACTGCACAATTATTCACATCAAGTTATTGAACATTTCCATCACCCAAGAAATATCCTTTTTGCCCCCTCCCATTCAACTCCAGTACCACTCCTAAGAAATTACTGTTTTGATTTTTTTGACCAGAAATAATTTTCTATTCCAAAAATTCAAATAAATAATTTCATACAGTATGTACTTTCTTTTGTCCAGTTTTTTAAATTCAGCCTGATGTTTCTGAGGTAATTCATGCTTTGCATGTAACAGTATTTTATTCCCTTTCATTACTGAGTAATATTTTATTGTGTGGATGTACTACAATTTTGTAACCTATTCTTCTGTTGATTAATACTTGAGGTTTTTTTTGTTTGGGGTTATTATGAATAAAGCTGCTATAAACATTCTTGTACAAATCTTTTTGTGTACATATTTTTTCTATTTTCTTGGATAAATACTTAGAAGAATTGTTGATTTGTAAGGTGGGATTATTTTCAACATTAGGAAAAACTGACAGCTAACTTTCCAAATTAAACAGTTTACACTCCCACCATCAATGTATGATAGTCCCAGATGTTTTATGTATTTGCCAACATTTAATGTTGTCATTATTTTGTTTATTTTAACCATTCTAAATACCATTGTGGTGATCAGTGATATTGAATACTTTTCCTGCACTTATTTCCCATTGGTATCCAGATAGGCAGGCTAGAACAGTGTTAGTCTTGATCTAGTTATTTGCCACTACTGAGACATAATGAAGTTTCCTAATCAGGTAGATGGAAACAGGCACTAATCATATATTTTTTACTGATTTTCTTGTTCTCATTCTGAGAGTTGGGAGAGTAAATCTGGTACCTTTTAGTGCATCTTGTATATAAGCAAAAATCTACAAATTTTTTATATTTTTAATACTGTTTCTAATACAAGCATGTAGAGCTATACATTTTCCTCTATTTATTCCTCTAGCTCTATTCTACACATTTTCATATACAGTGTCTTCACTTTCATTTATCTCAACCTTTTTCTAACTTATTTTGTTATTTCATATATGAAACATGGGTTCTTTGAAAGTTTGTTGCTTAATTTCAAAATATTTATATTTTCTACATACCTTTTTTGTGAATACAACCAATTTAGTTGTATTTAGGTGAGAAAATATAATCTGAATAATTTCAATCCCTTAAAATTAGTCTTGTTTATAGCAAATTATATGGTTTACCTTAGTGAATATTCCATGTACTCTTGAAAAGAATGTGTATTTTATTTTGTTGGGTTTATTATTCTATCAATCCATATTAGTTTCAAATGATTGATAGTGTTATTCAAGTTTTCTATATCCTTCTGATTTTCGGTCTACTTCTATCAGTTCCTGGGAGGGGAATATGGAAATCATCAAATACAATTATAAATTTGTCTATTTATCCATATATTTAATTATATTTTGTTTCATGTATTTTGAAGCTCTGTTATTTGTTAAACACACATTTAAGATGTCTTATTAATGAATTGACCTTTTATCATCCTGAAATATTTCTCTTTCTCTATTTTAATATACAGTGCCCTGAAATTTACTTTCTCAGATATCAATATATCTTCTACACCTTCTTTAGGATTAGAGTTTCTGAACTCTTCGATTTTCCATGCCATAGTCTCTTTACACTCTAATCACATCTGAGTAATGCTTCCAGAGCAATCTTCATAAAATATCACATTCATAAAGCCCTTACAATGATCATTAATATTTATTGGTTCTTAAAAGATATAAATTCCTTAGCCCGCCATCCATGGATTTACACTGAGTGGCCCCAACTTATCATTTAACCTGGTTTGCCCACTACTTATAAGAATTTTTGCTTCATTCAAAGTGGCCCAAAAATCACAGGCCGCCAAATGCTTTGTGCATTCTTACCTGTAGTACATTGAAAAATCAGTTCTATTCTTCAACTACCCTGAATCTATAACCTCTAACAAGTAATTTTGCAGTTTCCCACATCTCATTCAGTATGAGCTTGGCTTCCAGTTGACTTTGGTCTTTGCTTTTATTTATAACTTGCTTTGTCTAGGAGATATTAAAATATGTGACATAAGCAGATGTCCCATAAAGAGAAGCTTGAAATGCGTTTGCAAAGTTAGGCTTTTTCTGTTGTTTCCATTATCACCATGATATTATGGTTTTCCTGTTGATCTAAGGAAGATGTAGTTTATGGCCAAGGCCAGCTAAGCAGAGCTGAGAACAGACAACTTCTAGTTGACCCACAGATGCACTGATGAGAATAAGTGATTGCTGTTTTAAGGCACTGGGTTTTGAGATGCTTTGTTACACATCATTATTTGTGCAAATAGTTAACTTTTTATAACTGTACTTTTGTTAATAGTCTTCTTTTCATCTCTCATCAATTATTTAGACATCTCTTAGATATATACTCATTTTACATGGCTCAATCTAGCTCATAAAGAATTCCTCAGAGAGGTTCAACATGGTGGTGACATAGAAGGATGCTGGACTTCCTTCCTCCAAAGAGCAAAATATAAAAAATCTATGTGTATATAAATAGCAATTACTCCTGTGAGACAAGTGGACACTGAATGAATGACAAAAGAGAAAAAAAGACAAAGTACAAGAGGATTAGAATCCAAGGAAGCCCTCTGAGAGATGAGAGAACTCTCTGGTGCTGGAAGAACCAGTGAGCACCATTGTTTATCTTCTTCTCCACTCTGATAGGGTGGGCAGAAGCTCTATTTGGGAGTTTTAGCTTACCTGCAAGATCATCACAGTGTGTTCACAACTACACTGTCTGGAGCCTTTTGCCTCCAAACAAAGAGATCAAACAGGAAAAACGGCACCACGCACTCACCTGGACTCCCTACCAAGAGCTGCTCCAGCTCAGCATACTAGTCTTGGGTTCTATTAGTGCCTGCTGGGCTCCAAGTGACTTCCCAAAGCTACCCAGCACATAGAGCCTACACAGAGTTGCCTCTACACTGGATCATTTTCAGTAAAACAAGAGAAACACTCTATAGAGAAGATTGGAGAGCTACAAGAGCTCTCCAAGGGCTATGGGAATTCTATGTGGTTGGAAGAGTTAGTGTGTCATTGTTTATGTCCTCCTTCACCTCTGTAGTGTGGACAGGAGCTCTACTCAGGTGTTCTGGCCTGCCTGCAAAGTTGCTTCAGTGTGTTCCTGGACACATTGCCAGAGCCCATTTCATTCCAAACAAATGGAGCAAGCTGGACCAACAGGGCTGGATCAACAGGGCACCATACCTCCCCATCCAAAGCTGCTCAGTCTGGGTAGACCAGTGCTCCAGATGCCTTAGGAAACTGCTCAGCTCCTACCAGCCTGCCCAAATTACTCAGCACACAGTCTACACAGAGCACACTTCTATATAAGACCACTTTTCCAAGATTAAAAAAAAAAGACAGATATTTTTGTCTAATTCATATGAATAACCAGGAAAGTAAAAAAAAAAAAAAAAAGAGAGAGAGAGAGAGAGAGGGAGAGAGATCTTATATAAAGGGACAAGAAAAAAACTCCAGAAAAAAAATTTGCAAACAAGTAATTTGCCTAATAAAAAATTCAAAGAAATGATCATAAAGATGCTCACCAAATTTTAGAGTGAAATAGAGGAACTTAGGAAAAATTTCAACAGAGGTAGAACGTATAAGAAGCAAGCAGAACTGAAGAATATACTAAAATGAAAACCACATTAGAAGGAATAAACAGGAGGTAGCTAACAAAGAAAAATAGATCAGTGACCTGAAGGATAGATTAGTGGAAGTCAACCAATCAGAACAGCAAGAAGAAAAAGGAATTTCAAAAAATGAGGATAATTTAAGAGGCCTTTGGGATAACATCAAGTACTCAAACATTTGCATTATAGGGATTTTAAACAGAGAAGAAAAAAGAGAAAGGAACAGAAACTTTATTTAAAGAAACAATGGCTGGAAATTTTTTTAACCTGGGAAAGGAAACAGACATCCAGGTTCAGGAAGCACAGTGAATCAGACATTTAAAAAGCCTTCACAAAGGTCAAAAGACTAAGGTACTAAACTCAACTCAAATGCAATGAGTAGTTGGTGGATACCCAAAACAAAAATATCAAAAGCATGACATCAAAAATATAGAGCATGGAGAAGTGAGTAAAAATGTAGTGTTTTTAGAATATATATTTACCAGCTTAAAATAGACTGCTATAGATAAAGAATAATATACAAAAACATCACGATAACCACAAACCAAAAACCTACAAAAGACATACAAAGAACAAAGAAAAATTAACCTAAACAAACAGTAAAGAAAAGTAACAAACTGCAAGGAAAGATTTCAAGAATAAAGGAACAGAGGACAACTATAAAAACAACCTAAAAACAATGAACAAAATGGCCATCAGTACATACTTATCCATAAGTATTTTGAAAGTGAATGGATTAAATACTCAAATAAAAAGACACTGGGAGGCTAAATGGATTAAAAACATGACCCATCTATATTCCCTTTACAAGAGACTGCACAGAGAAGGGAACCATCAACAAAACAATAATACAACTTAATGAATTAGAGAAGCTATTCCCAAATGATACAACCAGTAAGGGTTAATATCTAAACTATATAAAGAACTCATACAATTTAATGCCAGAAAACAAATAATCCAATTAAAAAAATGGGCAGAGGACATGAATAGACATTTCTCCAAAAAGGACACACAAATGGTCAATGGACATATGAAAAAATGCTCAACATCACTAATCATCAGAGAAATGCAAATTAAAACCACAATGAGATGTCTCTCTCTCCCTCTCTCTCTTTTCTTTCTCTCCCTTCCACTGTCTCTGAAAAACAATGGAAAAAATATCCTTGGGTGAAGATTAATACACACACACACACACACACACACACACACACACACACATATATAATGGACATGGACAACACACTGTATTAACTATGGTTAAAACTTCTATTGATTCATATTTTAAACAAGGAGTTAAAATGATATGAAGAAAATATCAGAATGCAGTATTGTAATTTAACAATTTTAAGAGGTCAAAGATTTTTCATGTTTAATAATGAAAAATTTCATTATGTGATTAGGTTTATCAGATTTTTTGTAGCTTTACTAAGATAGGCGTTCAACATTATGTGCTTCCTCCACCTAAATGACTTTTAAAGTTTGTTGAAATGCTCGTTTTTCTTAAGGTTTAGTTCAAATAATTTTTTTCCCTGAGCCCTTCACAGTAAAAACAATTGTTCCCTCTTTCACACCACATATGATATACTTCTATTGTAGCAGGTTTTATCACTCTATAGTTATGTGTTTCTTTGTTTACTCCCCCAGCTATACTTTGAGGGAAGTGACTGGACCTTAGTTTTGTATTCTTAATGCATAACAATGTAGTAAGTTCTTTTTTAATTGATACCTTAATTAAAACTGAAACATGCATGTGGGTCTATATGTGTGTGTTTATGTGACTATATATGTACCTCCCACTAGTGTATAAGGCAAATTACAAGACACTACCTACAAAGTGTAATCACTGCCTAATACACAGTCCAAGAAATACTCCCTAATCATAAATCAATAGGTTTCACACAGAAAATAATTAAAATGCCAAGGCACCTATGTATTTATTACACAAATCAATTTTTTCACAAACCTATAAACTCAGGAAACAGATCAATATGCTTAACTAACAAATCAATTTATTAAAGACACTTTACAGTCTATTATTTAACTAAATCAATATTTCTTTTTAAAAAGCCAGTATGAAAACTATAAAAGCAATGGGATTAATAGTTGGCTGGCATTTTGTTTATACACAGGAACTGGCAACTATTTGGAGTGACCCAAAGCAAAATTGTGATGAAGGCATTAGACTTTTTATTTAGAGTGCCAACATTTTCTCAGCACTCACTCTCTACTTCCTTGTTTTTCAGGACCCCATGGCTATCCCCACCATCTTTTCCAGGACCTAAGCAGTATGTCCTGCTTTTATACTGGTGCTCTGTGAGAATTGCCTTGCCTCATTTTCCATTACATTTTCCATTCCATGTCTCCATTTTTATCTATCAGTGGTGATCCAAGTAGGCATCTATTGTTGGATTTCAGGAACTCATAACTTTATATAATTCACTCAGTGGAAAGCAGATCATACATAGTTAAGAGCTTTCTATCAGGACCTTAATAAGAAGATACATAATATTGTCCCTTATCAATCGTACTAGTAGTATTACCCAACCACATTTTAACATGTTATTAAATGAGAGTTGGCCCTGGCCGGTTTTGTTCAGTGGTTAAAGCATGTGCAAGAGCTAACCAATTGATGTCTCTCTCTCACATCGATGTTTTTCTCTCTCTCCCTCCCTTCCACTCTCTCTGAAAAGCAATGGAAAAAAATATCCTTAGGTGGGGATAAAAAAAAAGAGAATTGATTTTCTCAGTTATAAAATGGTTTAAATAAGGCCTACTTTGAGGAATTTTTGTGAGGATGAGATTAAAGTATATCCATATCTATATGTGTATATACATTTGTATGCATAACAAATATATATGTGTACAATGTATGAGTATATGTGCATATATATATACATATATATATACATATAACTTCATATAGTATCCAGTGTATTATAAATATAACTTTCTTTCACAAATAAACTGAATATTTCATTATTTAGTAGGTCATCATTACAGCTACTCTGTAAATAACTGTCTTGCTCTTTTTTTCCTTGGCATACCATGAAAATTATTTCCTCTGTTCTGTGATGGGTGGACAATGTGCCTACAAAATGGAATGGTTCTCCTAGATACATTTTTTGGCACACAGCATTTTTCTAGTTTGCTCCATAGAACAAATATTAAACTTTTCTAAAAATGGGGTTCCATGTTTCATGAAATTTAAAATGCTCAACATACTATACTCCTCTATTGGAGAATCACAATGCATATTAGCATGATGAAAGTTATTTTGCATTTGTACATGCATACATATGTATGTGTATTCAGTTTAACTTTGTTTCATCCAACATTTAAATTTTTTTACAATGAAGGTTTTTGTTTTAATAGAAGATATCACAGGTGTATTAAAAGAGAGTCTAAATCTCTGAAGAAAATGAAAAAAAGAAAACAAAATATCATGGTTTAAATAAAATAGAAATTTGTCTATCTTCCACATAATAGTGCTGAGGTAGAAAATTTAATAGGACAGTCTGCTCCTGGAGTTTTCAGAGAGACCAGCATAATTCTATCTTGTTCTGCCATCCTCAAGGTTTGAATTCCACCTGGTGGTTTAACATTATTCCTTCAACTCTTCCTATCATGCTTGCACTCCAGCCCTCAGAAGGAGAAAGGGGCAAGGGGATCAATTTTTTTCCCTTTTAATTCAGAAGTGACACACCTTTGTCTCATGAAAATACCAAACTACAAAGGAAGCTAGGACTTATATTCTTTAGCTGACTGATTATGTGGGAAGATAAAACTTAAGTGTTCTCTTTGTTAATGAAATAAGAGAAAGGCTATTGATGCATGACCAGTTTTCTCTACTATAAGAATGAACTAATTTTTCTCTGTAACAGTATCAATGAAAATGTGTATTAGAGAATATGAGAACGCAGCCGTTCTTTGTCTTGGGCATTTATGTATGTGTAAGAAACCCATGCAACTGCATTCCATAACTACAAAGGAGAGAAATCACAGAATATTCACACCAATTATCTCAAAATGATGACACTTGTTTCTGAACTGTTCCTTTTTAAATCCAGTTCCATTCTGATTGTTTACTATTAGACCATTCTCTCATTTACATTGATTCTGTTGTTGCCCTTTGGGTTTCTTTGGAACTGAATTTCTGCTCTCCTCACTGTCTTCTGTAACAAGTGCTCTGATTGAGTTGACATTACTATATCTAACTGCTTTCTGTTTGTGCAGGATTTAAACCCCTCCCCAACGTGCTCTTCCAGACTTAATCTCTAGTATTCTGGCCAACCTGCCCAAGGTCCAACAAGGAAAAATTCAAACTGAAAGCATATACACACTAATATTGACTTGTGACAGTTCACTTTTAAAAAAGGATATATGTCTATTGGACATCTGTATATCCTTTTGGAGAAGTGTCTGTTCTGGTCTTTTGCCTATTTTTTAATTAGATTGCTTGTTTATTTGATGTTGAATAGTATGAGTTCTTGAAAAATTTTGGATATTAACTTCTTATCAGATGTATCATTGGTGAATATCTTCTTCCATTAGGTGGGCTGTTTTCATTTTGTTGATTGTTTCCTTTGCTGTGTAAAAACATTTTAATTTGATGTAGTCCCATTTGGTTATTTTTTCTTTCATTTCCTTTGCCCAATGAAAAAATATTGGTACAAGAAATTTCTGAGATCTTACTACCTATGCGTTCTTCCAGAATTTTTATGGTCTCAAGTCTTACATTTAAGTCTATAATCCATTTTGAGTTTATTTTTTTATAAGATGTAAGGAGTTGGTCTAATTTCATTTTTTTGCAGGTATCTTTCCAATTTCCCCAGCACTACTTATTAAATAGACTGTCTTTACCCAATTGTATTCTCTTGCCTCCTTTGTCAAATATTAATTGACCATATAGACACAGGTTTATTTCTGGGCTTTATTCTATTCCATTAATCTGTATATCTGTTCTTGTGCCAATACCATGCTGTTTTGATTATTATGGCCTTGTTATATAGTTTTATCTTGGATAGTATCATACTTCAAACTTTGTTCTTTTTTCTCAATATTGCTGAGGCTATTCAAGGTCTTTTATAGTTCCATATAAATTTTTGTAGTATTTGTTCTGGTTCTGCAAAATGTACCTTTTTTATTTTGACAGGGATTGTGTTGAATCTATAGATTGCTTTGGTTAGTATGGATATTTTAGTGATGTTACTTCTTTCTATCCATGAACATGATATATGCTTCCATTGATTTGTATCTTCATTGATTTCTTTTTTCCATGCCTTATAGATTTCTGCATAAAGTACTTTTGCCTTCTTGGTTAAGTTTATTCTTAGGTATTTTATTTTTTAAGGTGCAATTGTAAATGGGATTGCTTTTAAGTTTCCCTTTTTTTAAAATTTATCTTTGTTGTTAAAAATATTACGGATGCCCCCTTTTCCCCCCCATTGATCCCTTCCACCCCACATCTGCTCCCCCCTGCCCAGACCTTCACCACACTATTGTCTGTGTCCATGGGTTATGCATAAATGCATGTAAGTTCTTTGATTGATACCTCCCCAACCACTCTCCCACCCCCTCCTTCCCACTGAGATTCACCAGCCTGTTCTATTCTTCTATGTCTCTGGATCTATCTCAGTCTATATTGTTTATTAGATTCTACATATGAGTGAGATCATGTAAAACGGAATAAGGAAGAATCAGAAAACCTGAATAGGCCAATAACAACTGATGAAATTGAAGCAGCAACTAAAAAACTCCCAGTAAACAAAAGTCCTGGTCCAGACGGCTTCACAGGGGAGCTTTCTAATTCTTTAAGTGGTAGGGTTAGATAGTTTATTAAAAACTTTTCTGACTTTTTGAGGTAAGCCTGTAGTGCCATGAACATCCCTCTCAGGACTGCTTTCTCTGAGTACCATAGATTTTGTGTTGTCTGTTCATTTTCATTTGTTTCCAGGAAGTTTTTGATTTCTTCCTTCATCTCTTTGGTAACCCACTCATTGTTTAATAACATGCTATTTAGCCTCCATGTGCTTGAATATTTTTGAATGTTTTACTGTGCTTGATTTTTAATTGCAAACCATTGTGATTTGAGATGCTTGATATGATTAACATGTGGTCTGTCTTTGAGACAGACACATGTGCACTTGAGAGGAATGAATATTCTGCTGCTTTGAGGTGAAATATTGTGTAAATGTTAATTAAATCCATCTGATCTAGTGGGCTTCATTTTGAAGTCTATTTTATCTGATATGAGAATTGCTACCCCAGCTTTTTAATTTTCATTTCCATTTGTATTGAAAATATTTGTCCATCCCTTCACACTCATCCTGTGTGAGTCTTTTGCTCTGAGGTGAGTCTCTTGTAGACAGCATATATTAGGGTCATGTTTACTTATCCACTCAACCAGCCTATGTCTTTTTATTGGAGAATTTAATTCATTTATATTTAAGGTTATTATTGAGACATATCTATAGCCATTTTATTTCTTTGTGCCTATGTCTCTCTTTCCCTCTATTTCTACTTCTAATTACAGCAGTCCCTTTAACATTTTTTGCAATGCTGGTTTGGTGGTGATAAACTTTTTTTGTTTGGGAAACTCTTTATTTCACCATCTATCTTGAATGATAGTCTTGCTGGATAGAGTAGTCTTGGTTTCATATTTTTGTTTTGCATTACCTTGAATACTTCATGCCATTTCCTTCTGGCCTGTAGAGTTTCTGATGAGCAGTCAGCTGACAGCCTATGGGATCTCCGTTGTAGGTAACACATTGCTTTTCTCTAGCTTTGTTTAAGATACTCTCTTTGTCTTGAATTCTTGGTGTTTTAATTATGATGTGTCTTGGCGTGGGCCTCTTTGGATTCTTTTTGTTTGGGACTCTGTACCTCCTGAACTTGTGGGACTATTTTCTTCACCAGGTCAGGGAAGTTTTCTGCCATTATTTCTTCAAACAGTTTTTCTAACCCTTGCTTACTTTCGACTTCCTCTGGCACTCCTATGATGTGACTATTGTTACATTTCCTGTTGTCCCACAGCTCCCTTAGACTGTCCTCCAGTTTTTTAATTGTTTTTTCTTTTTGAATCTCTTAATGAGTGATATTTTCTATCCTCTCTTCTAGTTCACTTGTTTGATCCTTGGCTTCTTTTAATCTGCTGTATATTCCTTCCAATGAATTCTTTATTTCTGCTATATCATTCTTTATTTCTGACTAGTCATTTTTCATAGTTTCCATATCTTTTTTTCTTGCTGTTGAGCATCCTTACAATGAGTATTCTGAACTTTGTATCTGATAGATTGCTTATCTCCATTTCATTTAGCTCTTTTTATGGAGACTTCTCTTGTTATTTTATTTGGGGCTTGTTTTTCCCATTTTGGCTGCCTTTTTGTGTTGATTCTATGTGTTAGGTAGACCTGCTAGGACTCTCAGACTTTTGAAAGTTCTCTGATGCAGGCCAATGTCAGATGCTGTTTGTGACTAGCCTTCAGTACATTGCTTGGTGCTATCAACAACCCACAGCCCAAGTTTTCCTCTGTTGGGGCTGGGTGCATTTGGACAGGACCATCATGCACACCAAAGTCTTATTTTTCAAGGCTCAGGTCCAGAAACAGATCAAGCAAAGACTCAAAGCACTCTGAGGTTTGCCTCTGCATTCAGGCTGATAAATCTGATTTTCTTAAGGAGCCTCAGGCTGTAGAAACTCCACAAGGTGGGGTGGCTAGTTGTTATCAGTCTCTTAATGAGCCTCAGACTGAAGAAACTTCATGAAGTATGGTGAGAGTTTTTTCAGGAAGGTGGAGCAATTACTTCTCCCTCAGGCAAAAGCTGCTTGGAAGGTAAATGCTTGCTTGTGAAAGATGTTCTCTGCAGTATGGAAGAATGACTGGGCGCAGAAATCCAGAGGCGTGTCCTATGAGCTCTATCTCCAGAGTCCACCAACCTAGATTCTCCTCACACAACTCCAGTCTACTCTCTTCTCCCTCTGTTGGAGCCCAAGGTGAGTGACTGCACAGGAATCTTTGTGGGACTGGGTCTTTAAAAAGGTGCCTGCGTTTCCAGTGATCTCTCCCTGGCAGACAGAAACCTTGCTGCTTTTCACAGCCACATGCTATGTGGGCATTTTTCTCAGTTCTGGTGTTCTTGGCTGGGAAGCCCTGCCTGGGGTTTAGGCCCAAGAGTCCTCAGTAGGAACCCCCACAGCTGAGATATCCCTCTGGACTTTCAGCTGCTGCCTGTGAAAGCCCAGCCAGCCCTCTTGTGCCTCCACACTTTCTACCAGTCTCTATGCAGTCTCCAGTTTTCCTACTTGGATATGAGGGTGCTCTCCAGCTCGTCTTCAGTTGCAATTTATTATTCAGGATTTTTTTTCTATGTTTTATTTGTAATCCCAGTTTGGTCCTGGGAGAGTGTCAGTTTAGCTTTCACTCAATCCACCACCCAAGACTGTATTTTCTATCAAAGTCATAGAGACATGTTTTGGTGAAGTCCTTAAAAGTAAAAGTATGTGCAATTTGGAAAGCAGATAAGCAGGTTGAAATGCTATTTTTTTTTTTTTTGGTAAGAATTGAAGCTCTTCACCACTATTCTAGATTAAAGGAATGACCATTCCTAAATGGAATGTATGCTCCAACAATACTGGCAGCCAACCCATAGTTTACTTCTATTCACTACAGCCTTCAAAAATTCCTCATTTGAGATCCCAAGTTTTGACATCTAGAACATAAAAGATATTTGCCTATTACATCAGGTGTTCTCTGTCATACACCAAACGTGTACAAAATCTCAATAAAGGTCGCTTGGTGAATGTGGTTCTTACCATCATAGCTGCCTTGGGCACTAGCAGAGGGAAGGCAGAGTTGACTAGAACAGTGTGAAGAGAATCCAGGGAGACTAGCTGGGGGAATAGATCTCACAGGGCACTCATCTGGACCCTGGGGCTGAGCCATTCCTCCATAAGGATTAGTTTCTTTTTCTAATATTTCATAATTGGTGTATAAAAATACAACTGATTTTGGAATATTGATTTTGTATCCTGCCACATTATTAAATTCATTTAGCAGTCTGGTAGTTTTTGGTGGAATCTTTAGCATTATCTCAAAACAGTATCATGTCAGCTGCAAATAATGACAGTTTTACTTCCTCCTTTTCAATTTGGATGCCTTTTTGTTCTTCTTGTCTTATTGCTGTGGATAAGATTTCCAGTATGATGTTAAGAGTGGTGAAAGCAGACATCCTTGTCATATTCCTGATCTTAAGGGAAATGCTTTTAGTTTTTTCACGTTGAATAAAATGTTATCTGTTTGTTATATATAGCCTTTATTACTTTGAGGCATATTTGCTCTATTTCTATCTTGCTGAGCATTTTTATCATAAATGGGTACTGGATTTCACAAAATGATTTTTTATCACCTATTGATACAATCATGTGATTTTTATATTTCATTTGTTTATGTGGTGTATCATGTTAATTGATTTGAAGCTATTGTGCCAACCTTGCATTCCAGGAATAAATCCCACTTGATCATGGTGTATGATCCTCTTAATGCATTGCTGGAACTGGTTTCCTGATATTTTGTTGAGGATTTTAGCATCTATGTTCACCAAGGATATAGGCCTATAATTTTTTTTCATGGTAGAGTTTTTCTTTGGTTTTGGAATTAGAATAATGCTGGCCTTATAAAATAAGCATTGGAGTTTTTTGGAATAGCTTAAGAAGGATAGGTGTTAGTTTATCTTTGAATGTTTTGTAAAATTCTCTTGTGAAGTCATTTGGTTCAGGGCTCTTGTCTGCTAATAATTTTTTGATTATCACTTTGTTTTCATTAATTGTAATCAGTCTACTCAGATTTTTTATTTTTTCTGATTGAGTTTTGGAAGATTGTATGTTTGTAGGAATTTATTCATTTTGTCCAGGTTGTCCCATTTGTTGGCATATGGTTGTTCATAATGTTTTCTTATAATCTTATGTGTTCCTGTGGTATCACTTGATACTTCTTTTTCATTTCTGATTTTATTCATTTAAGACCTTTTTTTTTTTTTTTAATTTATGAGTCTGGTTAGAGGTTTGTCAATTTATTTAGCTTTTCAAAGAACCAGCCCTTGGTTTCATAGATCTTTTGTATTTTTTTGTCTCTATGTCATTTATTTCTGTTCTAATTTTTATTATTTCCTTTCTTGTACTCACTTTGGGCATTGTTTTTTGTTCCTTTTGTAGTTCCTTTAGATGTGAGGTTATCTTGTTTATTTGAGATTTTTAAATTTATTTTTTGCTTCTGCAGTAGACCTTTATTGCTATGAATTTCCCTCTTAGAATTGCTTTTACTGTATCCAATAGATTTGGGGTTGTTGTGTGTTCATTTTCATTTGTCTCAAGGTAACCTGATTTCTTCTTTGATATCATTCTTGACCCATTCATTGTTTAATAACATGTTATTTAGCCTCTATGTGTTTGTATGTTTTTTCAGGATTTTTTTTTCTTGTGATTGATTACTAGTTTCATACCATTGTGGTTGAAGAAGATGTTTGATGTGATTTCAACTCTCTTAAATTTACTGAGAATTGTTTTATGTCTTAACATGTTGTCTATCATAGATAATGTTCCTAGTGCACTTGGAAAAGTTAAATATTCTGCTGCTTTGGGGTAAAATGTTCTCTAAATATCAATTAAGTCCATCTGCTCTAATATATCATTTAAGGCCACAGTTTCCTTGTTGATTTTCTGTCTGGATGATTTATCCATTGATGTCAGATGTGTGTTAAAATCCCCTACTATGACTGTATCACTGTTGATCTCCCTTTATATACATCAAGATTTGCTTTATATATTTTGATGCACCTATATTGGGTGCATAAATGTTTAAAAGGCTTATATCCTCTTGTTGGATTGATCCCTTTATTATTATGTAATGTCTTTTATCTCTTATTGTAGTTTTTGTTTTAAAGTATATTTTGTATTATGTAAACACTGCTACCTTAGTGTTTTTGTTTTTTTTTTTTATTTCTATTTGCATGGTATATGTATTTTTTATCCCTTTACTTTCAGTTTGTGTGTATCTTTCCATATCAAGTGGCTCTCTTGTAGACAGCACATATATGGGTCATGTTTTCTAGTCCATTCAACTATCTTATGTCTTTTGATTGGAGCATTTAATCCATTTACATTTTAGGTGATTATAGATAAATATGTATTTCTTGACATTTTATTTTTTATAAATATCTTCCTTTCTCTCTTTTTTTTCTCCTTTTATTCTTAAAGAAGACCCTTTAAAGTTTTTTCTAGTACTGCTTTGGTGGAAATAAACTCCTTTACTTTTCTTTTCTAGAAAGCTCTTTATTTCATGTTCAATTTTAAATGATAGCCTTGTTAGGTAGAATAGTCTTGGTTGTAGGTCTTTGCTTTTTATCACTCTGAATATTTCAAGCCAATCCCTTCTGGCCTGTAGTGTTTCTTTTGAGAAATCAGTTGACAGTCTTATAAGAGCTTGCGTTATCTAACTGTCTTTTTCTTGCTGCTCTTATGGTTATCTCTTTATCTTAACCTTTGCCAGTTTAATTATGATGTGTTGTTGTGGGTGTCTTTGGGTTCATTTTGCTTCAGACTCTCTGTTCTTCCTGGACCTTTGTGACTTTTTCCTCCACCCGATTAAGTAAGTTTTCAGTCATTATTTCTTCAAATAAGTTCTCAATTCCTTAGTCTCCTCCTTTTGGTATCCTTATGATACAGAGGTTATGCTTCATGTTGTCCCAAATGTTTCTTAGACTATCCTTATTTCTTTAAATTATTTTTTGTTGTTGTTGCTGATCTGATTGGGTGTTTTCTGCTACCTTGTCTTCCAAATTGCTGATTTGGTGCTCTGCTTCATCTAATCTGCTGATGAGTCTTTCTAGTGAACTCTTCAATTCTGATATTGTATTCTTTATTTCTAAATAATTTTTAATGGTTTCTATGTGCTTTTTAATACTGTTGATGTTCTTGCTAAGTTACTCCAGCATCCTTATAACCATTGTTTTGAACTATGCATCTAGTAGCTTGCTTGCCTTCATTTCATTTAGTTCTTTTTCTGGAATTTCTCTTGATCTTTCATTTGGTGCATTTTTTTCTTTCTTCCCATTTTGGCTGCCACTATGTATTTGTTTCTATGAATTAGGTGGCTCTGCTATGCCTTGGTATGATGGCCTTATGTAGTAGGTGTCTTGTGGGGCTCAGAGTTGCTTCTCCTTAATCACCTAAGGTAGGTGCTCCAGGAATGTCCTTTATGTGGTTTTTGGTGTAGTTGAGTCTTGATTGCTGTTGGCCTGTTCGTAGGTGGAGTTGCCACTCCACTAGCTATGAGGATCAAGGCTAAGCCCACTGTATGGCCTGCTGTGTGTGGGCTGGCATCACAAAGCTGAATTTGCTCCAATAGGATCTGATGTCTTTCAGGACCTCCTTTTGTGTGTGCTGCTTGTGGAGCTAGTTGGGTCGTGCTCTGATGTGGTCTGATCTCCTGGTTGTGTTAGTTCTGGGGCCCCTTGGGGTGGGATATAGTGCTGGTCAATGTCAAGTGCTACCATGACAGGAACTGGGACACTTGTTTGTAGCAACAAAGTGATCTGCAGTTTGTGGCTGTTCCTTATAGACTTGGGTGTGCATGGCAGGATCCAAGCTGCACTCCAAGCTGTTTTTCACTACCTGGAGCTCAGAGGCAGGTCATCAAAAGGCCTGAGTGTTCCAAATATCTACCTTCACTTGGTAGCTGTCTGTTAGGCTCAGTTGCTGAAAGATCTTCTGGAAGAATGCGAGTTGTTTGAGGGAGGCTCTCAGTAAGTCACCAGGTAAGGGTGAGTGGTGTTCACCAGATGATGCAGATTAGAACTTGGAGCCAGTCCTTGGTTTGAAACCACTCAGCAACAGTCTCAGGGTACACCATGGTAAGCTGCCACCTGCCCTATGTCATGGACTTTTGAGGTGTGTCCAGGCCTCAGTGATTCATCAAGGTGAGTCCAGCAGTGTCCATTAGGTCCACCTTGACCAGTTTTTGACCATGAGAACGATGTGTATACAAGAATGTTGTTGCTGATCTGGGGTGCACAGAAAAATATGCTCCCAGACCCAGGAGCCACACAACTCATGTTTTCCCCCAAAATCTTCCCAGACCTCCTGGAGAGTTTTCTGCACTGAGGACCTTGTCTAGCAATACTGAGCAGCACAAGCTCAGCCAGGTGGGGCCACCAGGAGTCAGGAAGTTGGAACTAATGGTTCTCTCCTGATAGGGTGCTCCAGGACATCAATGGGCTCTGTTGCTCAGCCTGCAGGATAGGGTTTTTCCAGTAGGAAGTGGCTCAACTGGGGTCCCTCAGCCCACAGTAGGTAGGGAGAGGAACTGATCGCTGCCCCAGAGCCACACAGCTCTGTCTCTGATTCTCCTTGGGTTTGTCCTCAAGATCCCTTCAAGAAAGTTTATATCACTTATATGCATATATGCATAACCTATGGACAGAGACAATAGTATGGAGAAGGCCTGGGAGTGTGGATTTGTGGTGGAGGGGATCAATGGGGGGGAAAATGAGGGCATCTCTGTAATACTTTCAACAATAAAAATAAATTTTAAAAAAGAGAGAGAGTTTATTATAGGCTCAAGAAGCAGCCTCCTTCACAGGGTGTGAGCTCAGGTGGGGAAACAGGGCACCAAGAGAGTGAGGTTTAGGCAGCCACTTATGCAGATGCAGATTGGAGGGGAGTGTTCACCCCAGGAAAGATGACATCTGTGGGTGATACAGGAGAGGTACCCAACAGAGGTGCCTCAGTGGCCATCCCCACAGCTCTCCCTCCAAAGCCACACAGCCCAGTCTGTTCTCACAAAATTCTAGTCCCCTCTGACCTGCGCTCCTTCTATGAGATCCCAGGGAAGTGGCTGCAAGATCCTATCTGCTGGACCTCCAAATAGGCACCTGTGTCTCTAGCAGTCTCTCCTCTCTCCCAGGTGGACAGAATCTCCAGTGATATCCACTGTCAGATATTATGTTAGTGCCTCCTCTAGGCTCTGGGCAAGGGAGCCCAGCTTGGGGTTGAGATTCTTTCATCAGTGGGAATTTTTGTAGCTGAGATATCCTTCTAGATACACAGTCACCCCTCATGGATGCAGGGGCCAGCTTTCTCACATTTCTCAATTCTTATCAGTCTCCATGTGGCTTTTGTAAATCCTTTGCTATAAGACTTCTGTTCAGCTCATTTTATGTTGGTTATTCCAGTTGATTATTCTACAGTTTAGTTGTAATTCCAGTTCCGGCCTAAGAGGAAGTGAGTGCAGTTTCCACCTATTCTGCTGCCCTCTTAAAACTACATTTTATAATAGTTATCTTTTAAAAATATATATGTTTTTATTGATTTCAGAGAGAGGAAGGGAAAAGGAGAGTGAGACATAGAAACATCAATGATGAGAGAGAGTCATTGATCGGCTGCCTCCTGCACGCCCCCTACTGGGGATTAAGCCCACAACTGAGGCACGTGCCCTGACCAGGAATCGAAACACGACCTCCTGGTTCATGAGTTGATGCTTCACTACTGAGTCACACTGGCTGGGTCAATAGTTACCTTGATGTAATAAATAAATAAATAAATAAATAAATAAATAAATAAATAAATAAATAAAGGGTTTGTTACATAAAGTCTACCAATAGACCCTAAAAATGTGGTTTCCTTATTCTTCCTTTTTGCAAAATTAAAAGTCAACACTAACTTTGGCATTATTACCTATTTATAGAAGGCAGACTTAATTAGCTATATGTGATGGATGATGGTCTTATCTGTACCATCATTGTCAGGAGCTGACATTTCATCTAACTTCAGCAAAACTTGTAATTGAAAATTTCTTTTTTAAAATTATTTTTTAATTACAGTTTACATTTAGTATTATTTTGCACTAGTTTCAGGTGTACAGCATACTTTTTAGACATTTATGTACTTTACACAGTGCTCCCTCAATGTTTCAAGTACCTGCTGAGCACTATACATATTTATTACAATATTATTGACTATATTTACTATGCTGTACTTTGCATCTCCATGACTAAACTCTTCCTCTCTGGCAACCTTCCATTTGTTCTCTTTATTCATGGTTTATTTTGTTTGTTTGTTTTATTTTATTCTTAAGATTTCACATTTAAGTGAAATTATATGGTATTTGTCTTTCTCTGATTGACTTATTTTATTTTACTTAAGATAATACCTTCTGCATCAACCCATGCTGCCACAAATGGTAAGATTTTATTCTTTTCTATGTCCAAGTAATATTCTATTGTAAATATATACCATCTATTGAACGTCCTCTTTGGAGAAGTGTCTATTCAGGTCCTCTGTCCATAAAATGAGTGAATCTTTAAAACAAACAAAAATTAACAGCAGATGTGCTCATGCTACCTGAAAGAAAGCAAACATGTCAAGGAACTATGGATATTCTCTAGCCACAGAAGATTGTCCTGAAAAACAACTAACAAGAAGACATGGACCTCAATTCTATAGCCACAAGGAAATAGATAGTTCCAACAATGAATAAATATCAAAGATAACACTGAGCTTCAAGTAAGAATTACAGCCCCATATAACACTTTGATTTTAGCTTGAAAAGTAGAGCCAGATAAGCCATTCACAAATTCTTGGTCCACAGGGATTGTATGATAATAATTTTGAATTTGTTTAATTTGATAAGTTGTGGTAACTTATGCAGCAATAAGAAACAAATGCAATATGCTTGACAAAAGACTTGTTTCTAGTAATTATAAACAATTTCTAAAACTCATTTATAAATATCCATATGATCCAATATTTGAATAAAATATTTGAATAGAAACTTGACCAAAGAAGATATATGGATGCCAAATAAGCACAATAAAACATACTGACATTAATGTCCTTTGACTACTATACCAAATGACCATTTAATGGTTTAAAGCAACACAATTTATTAGCTCATAGTTCTGTAGGTTAGAAATCTTACATTGATCTTTCTGGGCTATGCAGGGATACATTCCTTCCTACAGGCTCTAAGAAAGACTCCTTTTTTTCCTTTTCAACTTCTAAAGACTTTCTTATTGTATGGTCCCCTTCTTCCATCTTCAGAGTCAGCAGCCTTAACTATCTTTGACCATCCTCTTATAGTCACATCTCTCTGACCCCAACCTCAGCTGGGAAAAAGCCTCTAATTTTAAGGACTCATGTGCTTAGGTTTTACTCACTCAGACAATCCAAGATAATCTCATCTAAAGGTCCTTAAAACTGAATCACACATGTACAGTCCCTTTTGCTATGTAAGGTCACATATTCATAAATTCTGAGGATTGGGATTTGGACATCTTTGGAATAACATTATTCTACCTACCACAGTGCTCAATCTTATCAGACACCAGGGAAATGTAAATTAAAAGTAAAATTATATGACACTATGTACTCACTAGAAAAGTTAAAATTAGAAAATACTAGACTATAATATGTATTAGCATGGATAAGGTACAACTGGGTCTTTCATGATAATGCTAATATGAATAAAAAGTAGTACAACTATTTTGGAAAATGGTTTTATCATTTTATTAGTTTAAGCATACACCTACCCATTGCTCAGCAACTCTAATCTTAGATACTTACCCAAGATATATAAAACATAATTCCATAAATAAACTTATTTATAAATGTTAATAGAAGTTTTAGTTCTAATAGGGAAAACTGAAAGCTAGCCAAATATCCATCAACAAGACAATAAACAAATTGTTGTATATCAACACAAAGGAATACTACCCAGTAATAAAAAAGAACACAGTTCTGATATACACAGCAACATATATGACCTTCGAGATCACTGTATACCAGCACTAAAGAGAATATGCTATAAGATTATATTTATATAAAACTCTAGGAAAGGTGATTCTTATAAAGTGATAGAAAGCAGATCAGTGTTGTCTACTTTCTGAGATACGGAATAGAGTTTTAATTGGCATAGGTATGGTAAACTTCTGGGATGATGGAAAATATACTTTGTTTATGGTGATACATTATATGGTTGTACATTTAAGAAAAAAATTATTGAACTATAAATTAAGTATAAGCATTTTATTGTATGAAATTATACATTAATAGTTTATTTTTATAAAATTAAAGGGAAGTTAAAGACATTTTGAGACAAATAAAATATAAAATAATTTGTCTCCAGCAGATCTGCCCTATAAGAAATGCTAAACAAGTTTTTCAGACTGAAGATACCAGATGGAAACAGATGGAATTTCAGATTTTCAGGAAGGACTGAAGAACAACACAAAGATTAAATAGCTGGATATATGCAGCTGACTTAAAAAAAAGTATTTATATCTATATCTTTATATCTATGTCTATCTAAATATCAGTAATCTCATGCTATGTATCAAACTACTTCCATACTTCAAAACCAGATAAAAAATCTTTTTCTACTAAGCTAAGATAAACTCTTATATAACATAACATAATCATGTCAGTGACTGCTTCATCAACTTTGTCATGTTCTATTGGCTAGAAGCAAGTCAAAAATTTTGCCATGCTCATTAGAGGGGATTATATAAGGCATGAATCATTGTGAGTTATCTTAGGATGTTCTTGCCAAAATCTACCCTCTTGTTCCCAATGATCTATGTCTCTCTCGCATGTAAAATATATTCACCCAATTCTAAGATCTTCAAAAGTTGAATACCAAAACAGCATTAAGTCAAAGTTCAAAAATCTCATCACCTAAATCTCGACCAGGTACAGATAAGGCTCATAAATTTAATCCATTTTTCTCCTGAGGCAAAATTGTGTAAGTACACAATTTTATGTGTCAAGTTGATGGGCAATGAGGTTTCCAGATATTTGGCTAAACATTATTTCTGAGGGTATCTTTGAGGATGTTTCTGGATGAGATTAATATTTGAACTGGTAGACTGAGTAAAACAAATTTTCCTCCCCAATATGGGAAGCCTTTATTCAATATAATGAAGGCCTGAATCGAATAAAAGACTGAGTAAGAAATAATTATTTTTCTTGGCCTGATTGTTTTCAAGCTCAGAAATAAGTCTTCTCTGGACATCAGACTTGAATTGGAATTTACATCATTGACTCTCCTGCTTCTCAGGCTTTCAGAATTAGATTAAAACTATACCATCAGTTTGCATTGTCTCCAGCTTGTTGGCTGCAGATCATGAACATCTTAGCCTTCATAGCCACATGAGTCAAATTTTTATAGCGGCGATGTTCAACCTTTTTTTCATCTCATAGCACACTTAAACTAATTACTAAAATTCTGCTGCACACCAAAAATATATTTTTTGCCAACCTGACAAAGAATTAATTATGATTTTCAGTCACTCACATCAGATGGCTATTGTATTGTCTATTGTCATTTTTTTATTTGGCAATCTAAGGGAAAAGAGATTAGTGCCTCTGACTAAATAGTCAGGTATTTCATGCTTTAAAAATTATTGCTGCACACCAGTTGAAAATCACTGCCTTATAGTATAGATTTAAGTATAATATATTGTAAATTTATATCTATAATATATCCATGTCAATAGTTATCTATAGATAATAACTGTATATATATCTAAACTACAGTACATGCTATACTACTTAGATATATAGATATGTACCATATATATACCATATGTATTGATGCAGTATACATAGAGGTAGAGTATATATCTATGTTTATATTTATATATAGATAGATATTGATACACACACACACACACACACACACACACCATAGCCTACTGGTTTTACTTTATCTCTGAAAAAATCCAGACTAATACAACACCCAACATAGTGTGATGTGAAAAGTATAGGATAACAGTTATAGACATCCAAATTCAAATGAGGAAGAAATAGAAGGTAAAAACAGTCACTGTTCCATGGCAGCTGTGTAATCTGGACAGGAAAACACCAGCCAAAGTTCCTTGATTAGGTTCAACAAGGAGGGATAATCCTTTTTGGCTCTTGGCTCTGTCCGCCCTCTCTCTTTTCACTTCATTTCAACCTTCTGAACCATTCTTTTTAAATGTAAAATAGCATTTGTTTGCAGCTCAGCCTGCTTTTTGCCAGCAGAATTTTTGGGGTCCAAAATACATTTTTATTTTCAATTCTCTCTATCTCTGTTAGTCCAAGCTGGCAGTGTTTCTGCTAAAATAAATTTCTTAGGAACTTTGTGAATATTCCACATATTTCATAGGGATTTATTCCATTAAACAAAAGACAAACCCACAATTCTTTTCAAGATAATTCCTTTTATAATTCTGGCTCTTGCCATACAGATGAAGGACAATACCCTTAAACTTCCAAGTGGTCTTCTGATTTAGTTAAAAGGATCTGTGAGGCACACTTTTTATCTCTTCAAAAAGCTTTTTGTGTGACTAAATACTCTGATGTGTGATCTTTCTGAGGTTCCGGAAAAGGGTTGTAGACTCACCTTCAGCCTTTTCTCTGTCGCACAATTTTCTAACAGTGAATCTATTAATTTAGTGTCTTTTGACATCACTGTAGGCTACAGATTTCCAAAATCATCAAGTCCTGTTTCCATTTGGGATAACAGTTTTCCATCAATTTATCTCTTCTCTCTTGCATTTTACAATAAGCAATAAGAAAAATCATATTGTACCTTCAACATCTTGAAGATCTCTTCAACTAAATAAGCTGTTCTCATATTTTTAGGTACTTGTTACACCAGCACCCCACTATAGAAACCAAATTCTGTATTATCTATCTATTGCTGCCTAAATTCTGTGTCAGTCAGGTTTCAACCAAAGAAGCAGAACTAGGAAGATATATAAACACATATATATTTATTTTTTACAAGGAATCTTATGCAATTGTAGAGACTGGCTGAGCAAGCACCAAGTCCATTGGACTCCCAGTCTAAAAGGGAAAGTCATACTCCAGATGGAAGTTCATTGGCATAGGCTGTAGCTTTTTGTACACATGTGGTAATCAGAAAGAAAGGTCCAAGGGGAAGAGAGAGCAATTGCAAGCTCGGAGTCTGGAATTTCTTTTGCAAAGGATGCCTATGAACACTTTTAAAGAATTTTTAACTAATTAAGTCAGTTCCACCCAGAATAGTCTCCCTTTTTATTAATTCAAAGTCAATGGGTTAGGAATTTGAACCTAATCTGAAAACCCTAAAATAGCAATACCTAGATTAATGTTAGATGTAATAACTGAGGAGTTTGTATGTGCAAATAAATGCTCACTCTTCTTCCTACAATCCTCCAAATCTCACAAAATAATATTTTTTGTAATCTTCCTTAAATGAAATCAACTATAATGGACTATTGGAATTGTAGTTTAGCCTAGACAAGTTGTTATATCAAAAAGCCATCATAGCTCCTTATTGTTTGGTTGTACAGTAATAGTTTTCTTTGTAAAAGTGAAAATTCTCTTCAGATTTGTTTCAGTTAATGAAAACAAGGAACGATGTACGTATTTAAGATGAAGTAGTGTAATGGAAACTTTTGAATAGTAAGAGATACTCTTCACTTTGTGCCATTTCAGCTTGTGCCAAGTTTTCATTGGAATGCTCTACTTTCAGATAGTAGGGAAATCTGTATCATTTTGTAACCATTAATTTGGCAAAAATTAAAAATTGTTAACAAAGATATGATCCATGAAACTTTCATAATATGTTGGAAAGAGTTTAAATGGGCAAAGCTTCTTTGGAAAATAATCAGTCATTAACTCCTAAAATTTAACAATGACATTATTTTTAACCCAGGCATTTCATTATAATATATTCATAAAATAACCAAAGTAATTACTCTGAGAGCCATTGCACACAGGATATCAGTAATGTTTGAATTAACAAAAACATAGACTAACGTAAATGTAATAGTACATAATTTGTTGGTATATTTACCCTATGGATAATATTCAATAAGGACAACTAATGAAATATAACTATAACCAACAACGCTGATGAATTTTAGAGACATAATTTTTAATTTAAATAGAAAAAACCCAGAATAAAAATTTAATTATTATGCAACTTTATCAAAAACATAAGACCAATGCAAGCAAGTGATATGAGCAAGATGGTGGATTAGAAAGGTCTAGATGGTTATAACCACATTGAAAGCACTACGTGGTAAGCAACATATGAACCAAAGTAGCCTTGTGGAAATTCTAGAAACCTGTTAAAGAGCTGCACAAACCAAGCAAACCCTCAAACAGAAAGTCATAATTAAAATGAAATAAAATTTTGTGGCATTTATGCATACTCATGTCTTACTTCATCCCTGGTGTCCCCCAATTCATGGTTTCTCCCTTACAGCAGAAGGAAAAGAGTTTAACTTCTTTGCAATGATCTGGCTTGTCTTGGGGCTGCCCAAAGACTGATTTATCTTTTGCCTGACATGGGGAATTTATGGGAACAGTGACATAGTTTGGATATCAAGTTGGAGGCCAAGAAAGCAGTAGTAGGCAGAATGGTGCATGAGAACTGCAGGAGGCCTGTAGACCTGTAGGCTCCTGAAGTCAAGAGATTAGAAGCAAAAGAATACATAGAATGTCTATGAACCAGAAAAGAAATAGGGACGAGGCATGTATAGAAATGATGATTTTAAAAGATAGTTGTGTAAATGGGGTAATTCAGCAAAAGGGCACATTCACTGGCCCAGGGAATAGTCATCCTAAGAAAAGTCCAGAGCAGACCTTGAACCTTCATGCAGGATTGATTAGTGAAGATGTTCTTCTACTAAGAGCCAGTTCATAAACATTGGGAAAGGTGGGTATTTTTTCAAAAGCATGGGAATTAAACAACAGATAACAAGGCAAAAAAAGAAAGAGAAAATCAGAGCCCATTTCAAGGAGTAAGTTAAATCTCCAGAAACCAACTGTAAGTAACAAAGGCCTTGAACTTGAAAACAATCTTTTTTGAGAGGGTTGGAATTTTCTTTTCTTTTTTAATTTACCTTTATTGTTGAAAGTATTACAGTTGTCCTGACCTTTTCCTCATTAAAATGAATTTCTTAGATATACTCAAAAAGGTAAAGGAGAACATAGAAAGTTAAATAAAGCAAGTCAGAAAAATGAGACAAAGACAAAATGAGAATATCAAAGAAATAAAATTTTAAAAGAACAAAATATAAATTCTAGAGATGAAAAATAAAAGAACTAAATTAAAATTTTCACTAGCAAGTTTCAACAGAAGACTTGAGCAAGCCAAAAATAAAACCAGCACACTTGAAGACAGCTCATTTAAAATTACTGAATCTGAGCTATAAAAAGAAAAAGAATGAAAAGAGTAAATGAAGCTTAAGGGACTATAGTAAACCATCAAGTGACAATATGTGCATTGTGGGAGTCTCAGAAGAATGTGAGAGAAAGGGGCAGAGACCTTATTTAAAGAAATACTGATTTCACTCATATGTGGGACATAAAACTGAAACTCATGGACAAACAACAGTATGGTGGCTACCAGGGGGAAGGAGGTAAAGGGTAATAAAGGATAAAGGGGGCCAAATATATGGTTATAGAAGATGATTTGACTTGAGATGGTGGGCCCACAGTGCAATATACAAATCATGTATCATAGAAATGTATGCTTGAAACCTGTATGATCTTATGAACTAGTGACACAATACATTTTATAAAAAAAGAAATGTTGGCCAAAAATATCCTAAATTGGAGATGAAAACATGGACATACAAATATAAGAAAATCAACAATCTTTAACAGTAAAAAACCCAAATGACCTACATCAAGACACACTATAATCAAACAGTCTAAAGTCAAAGATGAAGACTGAGAAAATTCCAAGATGGAGGCAGATTATGTGGAAGCTACACTGACACTCCCAGGACCAAACTGAATCACAACTAAAATATAGAAAAACCATCCTGAATAATTAACTGAACAAAAGCTGGAGATGACTCTCATAACCAAGGAGAAAAAGTGGAGACCACATAGAGACTAGTAGAAAGTGAAGAGGCACAAGAGGGCTGGCCGGCTCCCACAGACAGCAGCTAAAGGTCTGGAGGGATAGCTCAGCTGTGGAAGGTTCCCACTGAGAACTCTGAGGTCTAAACCCCAAGCTGGTCTTCCCAGCCGAGACCACCAGAACTGAGAAAAATGTCCAAATAACATCTGGCTGTGAAAAGCAGCAGGGTTTCTGTCTGCCAGAGAGAGATGGCTGGTAATGCATGCACCCATTTAAAGGGCCAAAGCAAAAATTTTCTGTGCAGCCACACACTTTGGGCTCCTGCAAAGGAAGGGCAGAGTGGACTAGAGCTTTGTGAGGAGAATCTAAGGGTGCTGTATTGGGGGATAAAACTCAGAGGGCAGCCATCTGGATCCCTGTGCTGAGTCATTCCCCCATACTGCAGAGGATATCTTTCTTAGGCAGACATTTACTGTCCAAGGAGCTTTTGCCTGAAAGGGAAGCAATTGCCTCACCATGTTGGAAAACCTCTCATCTCACCCTGTGGAGTTTCTACAGCCTGAAAGCCATTAAGAGACTGAACAACAATCAGCCTTTGACTGATATGCCTCTGGACTAGAGGTTTTGAAAAACAGACCTTGGTGCACATCTTGGTCTTATCCAAACACACCCAGCCTCAGCAGAAGGAACCACAAGCAATGGAGTGTGCAAGACTTCAAACAGAGCACTCAAAGCCAGTCACAAAAAACACCTGACATTGGCCTGCACCAAAGTCCATCCAATGGACTGGGAGTCCTATCTGATCTACCTAACACATAGAAACAAATCCAAATAGGCAGCCAAAATGGAGAGACAAAAAAAACAAGCCCCAAGTGAAAGAAAAAAGGAATTCTCCAGAAGAAGAGCCAAATGAAATGGAGATAAGCAATCTATCAGACATAGAGTTCAGACCACTGATTATAAGGATGTTCAACAGCATAAGAAAAGAAATGAAAACTATGAAGGAAATTAAAAATGTCATGGTGGAAATAAAAACAACAACAAAAAACATTGGAAGGGATAAATAGCAGATTGAGGAAGCTGAAGCTCAGATCAGCAATATAGAAGACTGGGTAGAAAAAAATCGCTCTATCAAAGAACCAAAAAGAAAAACCAATTAAAAAACAGGACAGTTTAAGGGAGCTGTGGGACAACATGAAATGTGACAATATTGATATTATATGAATACCAGGAGGGGAGGAGAATAAACAAGGGATAGAGAACCTGTTTGAAGAAATAATGACAGAAAACTTTCCTAACCTGGTTAAGGAAAAAGTCACACAAGTTCGGGAGACATAGAATCCCAATTAAGAACCCAAAGAGGTCCACGCCCAAACACATAATAATTAAAATGCTAAAAATTCAAAACAGAGAGAATCTTAAAAACAGCAAGAGAAAAGCAATCTGTTACCTACAAAGGAGTTCCCATAAAGCTGTCAGGTTGTTTCTCATCAGAAATTACAGGCCAGAAGAGAATGGCATGAAGTATTCAATGTAATGAAAAACAATGATATGAAACCAAGCCTACTCTATCCAGCAAAGCTATCATTCAAAATAGATGGTGAAATAAGGAGCTTAAAGGAGAGATAAACAGCAATGTAGTCATAGTAGGGGACTTTAACACCCCATTGACTTTACTGGATAGATATTCCAGACAACAAATCAACAAGGAAACAGTGATTCTAAGTGACACACTAGATCAGATGGATTTGTCATTTACAAGATATTTCACCCCAAAGCTGCAGAATATTCATTCTCCTCAAGTGCACATGGGATATTCTCAAAGATAGACAACATATTAGGACACAAAACAAGTCTCTACAAGTTCAAGAAGTTTGAAATAATATCAAGCTTCTTGGACATTTACACCATGTAATACTATGCAGCTGTAACAACGAAGGATCCCTTACCCTATAAGACAGCATGATGGGATCTGGAGAGTATTATGCTAAGTGAAATAAACCAGTCAGAGAAATACAAGTATCACATGATCTTACTCATATGTGGAATCTAATGAGCAAAACAAACTGATGAACAAAATAGATCCAGAGATATAGAAGCATGAAAGAGACTGACTTATCTCAGAGGGAAGGCAGGAGTGGGTGGGTGGGTGGAAATAGATTAACCTAAGAACTTATATGCATATATGCATAATGTGGTGAAAGCCTGTACGTGGGGTGAATGTGGGGTGGAGGGAATCAATGGGGGGAAAAGGGGACATTTGTAATACTTTCAATGATAAATATAACATTTTAAAATATATATAAGGACTGAATATTGAAAGCAACAAAACAAAACTGACCTGTAACATACAGAAAATACTCTCAACAATAAAGATAAATTTAAAAAATATATTAGCAGATTTATCATCAGTAAATTTGGAGGCCAGGGTGCAGGAGATGATATAAAGTACTGAAACAAACAAACCAACTAAAAAAAACTGTGATCCAACAATTCTTTATCAGGCAAAACTGTCCTTCAAAAATGAGGGAGAAATTTAGATATTCCTAAATAAACATGAGGGTATTCATTATTACCAGTCATGCTCTACCCAAAAACACAAAGGGATTCCTGAAGTTGAAACAAAAAGACACTATTGTGTAACTCAAAACAATCTGAAAATATGAAGTTACCTATTAAAGGTAAATATGAGGATAAATTTTAGAAGTCATATAATTTTGGTTTAAAAACACCATTTTTGTTTTTTTGTAAGATGTAAATGACAAGACCATAAAATATTTATAAGCCTATATCAATGGGTACACAATATATAAAGATGTGATTTGTGAAATTAATAAAATGGGAAGCAGGGCTGTAAGTGTAGACATTTTGTAAGCAACCGAACTTAAGTTGATATCAGTTTTAATGTAGGTGTAGAACGGTGGAGGAAAGATAAAGAGTGATGAAAGAAGACCTTGATTTGGGTGGGTGAACACACAATACAGTGTACAGATGAGGTGTTGTAGAATTGTACACCTGAAATCTGTATAATTTTGTTAACTATTGTCACTCAATAAATTTATAAAAAGAAAAGAATAAAATAAAAAAGATTGTTTTAAGTCTAGGATGTTTTATGTAATCCCCATTTTAATCACAAGACAAATATCTACAGAATATACACAAAGAAAAAAAATAATCAAAATGAGTAGCTGCAAAAAATATCAAACAACACAAAGGATAGTGAAAAAGAAAGTGAGGGGCAAAATCTGTGTAAGACATACAGTAAACAGTTGCAGAAATGGCATTAGTAAATTCCTCCCTATCAGTAATTGCTTTAAAAGTAGATAGATTAAAATCTCTAATCAAAAAATATAGAGTGGCAATAAAAGATATACAGTCACAGAATTAATTATAAACAAACCAAAAAATAATCAAAATTCAACTATATGCTGTCCACAAGAGACTCACTTTATTTATTTTTAATTTATCTTTACTGTTGAAAGTATTACAGATATCCTTTTTTCTCCCCCATTGATGCCCTCCACCCCACATCTGCACCCCCTCAGGCCTTCACCACACTATTGTCTGTGTCCATTGGTTATGCATATACGCATATATGTTCTTTGATTAATGTCTCCCCACCCAATCGCCCACCATGCCTTCCCACTGAGATTCATCAGTCTGTTCCATGCTTCTGTGTCTCTGGATATATTTTGTTACTCAGTCTATTTTGTTTATTAGATTCCACATATGAGTGAGATCATGTAAAACTGAATCAGGAAGAATAAAAAAACCTGAATAGGCTGATAACAACTGATGGAACAGAAGCAGTAATCAAAAAACTCCCAGCAAACAAAAGCCCTGCTCTGGATAATTTCACAAGGGAGTTTTCTAATTCTTTAAGTTGTAGGGTTAGATAGTTTATTAAAAATTGTTCTTGTTTTTTGAGATAGTTCTGCAGTGTTATGAATGTCCCTCTTAAGATTGCTTTCACTATGTCCCATAGATTATGGTTGTCGTGTGTTCATTTTTATTTGTTTCCAGGAAGTTTTTGATTTCTTTCTTGATCTTATTGGTAACCCATTCACTGTTTAATAACATGCTATTTAGCCTCCATGTGTTTGAATGTCTTTGAGTGTTTTTACAGTAGTTGATTTCTAATTTCATGCCCTTGTGATCTCAGATGCTTGATATGATTTCCATCTTCTTGAACTTGTAGAGACTGGTTTTGTATCCTAATATGTGGTCTAACTTTGAGAATGACCCATGTGCACTTGAGAGGAATGTATATTCTGCAGCTTTGGACTGGAAATGTTCGGTAAATTTCAATTAAATCCATCTTACTTAGTGTGCCATTTATAGTCACTATTTCTGTGTTGTCTTTTTGTCTGAAAAATCTATCCAGTAAAATCAGTGGGGTATTAAAGTCCAAATAGGTCCTCATTTATTGCCATTTTAATTCTTTATGCCTATATTTCTCTCTCTATTTATTATTACAGCAGTCTCTTTAACATTTCTTGCAATGCTGGTTTGGTAGTGATTAACTCTTTTAGCTTTTTTTTTTTTTTTAATCTGAGAAGCTCTTTATTTCACCATCTATTTTGAATGATAGCCTTGCTGGATAGAGTATTCTTGGTTTCATATCCTTGGTTTTCATTACTTTGAATACTTCATGCCATTCCCTTCTGGCCTGTAGAGTTTCTGATAAGAAATCACCTTACAACCTTATGGGAGCTCCTTTGTAGGTAACATATTGCCTTTCTCTTGCTGTTTTTAAGATTCTCTCTGTCTTGAATTTTTGCCATTTTAATTATAATATGTTTGGGTGTGGGCTTTTTTGGATTCTTCTTTCTTATGACTCTGTGCCTCCTGAACTTGTGTGTTTTTTTCCTTATTCAGGTTAGGGAAGTTTTCTGCCATTATTTCTTCAAACAGGTTCTCTATCCCTTGCTTATTCTCCTCCTCTCTGGTATTCCTATAATATCCATATTGTCACATTTCATGTTGTCCCACTGCTCCCTTAGACTGTTCTCCTGTTTTTTCATTGTTTTTTCTTTATGTATCTCTAATTTAGTATTTTTTTCTACCCTGTCTTCTAATTTGCTGATCTGATTCTCAGCTTCCTCTAATCTGCTATTTATTCCTTCCAATGTATTCTTTATTTCTGCTATGTAATTCTTCATTTCTGACTTGTCATTTTTCATAATTTCTATATCTTTTTTTATGCTGTTTTGACCTCTATATCTGATAGATTGCTTATCTCCATTTCATTTAGCTCTTTTTCTGGAGATTGCTCTTGTTTTTTCATTTGGGGCTTGCTTTTTTGCCTCCCCATTTTGGCTGCCTATTTGTGTTGATTCTCTGTATTAGGTGGATCTGCTAAGACTCTCATTCTTTTAAGGGTCTCTGGTACAGGCCAATGTCAGATGCTGTTTGTGACTGGCCTTGAGTACCCTGTTTGGATCTATCAACAACCCAGGGCTTGTGGTTCCCTCTGCTGGGCTGGCTTGTTGCTCCTTCTGGTAGGGCTGTATGCATTTAGACAGGACCAAGATGCACATCAAAGTCTGATTTTCCATGGCCGTTGTCCAGAAGCAGATCGAAGTCTCAAAGCTCATAGAGGTTTGCCTCTGCCTGAAGGCTGATTAATCTGATTCTCTTAATGAGTCTCAGGCTGTAGACCATAGCAAGAAGTAAGCTCTACAGGTTGGGGTGAGAAGTTTTCCAGTGGTGGGGCAATTGCTCCCCCCCCCGCCGCCAGGCATATGCTGCCTGGCTTGGAAAGGTCTGCCTGAGAAAGATGTCTTCTGCAGTATGGGGGAATGACTCAGCACACGAAATCAGATGGCCATCCCCTGAGCTCTGTCTCTAGAGCCCAAAATCCCGATTCTCCTCACACAGCTCTAGTCCACTCTGCCCTCCTTCTGCTGGAACTCAAAGTGAGTGAATGCACAGAAAACTTTGTGTGTTGGCCCTTTAAGGGGATGACTGCATTTCCAATCATCTCTCCCTGACAGACAGAAATTCTGCTGCTTTACACAGCCAGATGTCATGTGGGCACCTTTTTCAGTTCTGGTGCTCTGGGCTGGGAAGCACAGCCTGGGGTTTATTCCCCAGAGTCCTCAGTGGAAACCCCCCCACAGCTGAGCTATCCCTCCAGACATTCAGCTGCTGCCTGTGGGAACACAGCCAGCACTCTTGCACCTTTACACTTCCTATCTTTCTTTATTTGGTCTCCACTGTTCACCCTTGGTTATTAGGATGCTCTCCAGCTTGTCTTCAGGTGCAGTTAATTATTCAGGATGTTTTTTCTCTATTTTAGTTGTAATTCCAGTTCAGTCCCAGGAAAGTGTCAGTGTAGCTTCCAATCAATCCACTACCATCTTGGAATCAAGAGACTCACTTTAGATATAATTCCACACATTGGTTGAAAGTGAAATTATGAAAAAGATATTGTATCTCAATAGTAGCCCAAAGCAAAGAGTCAATTATACTAACATCAGACAAATAGGCTTTGAGTTAAAAAGTGTCACAAGAGAAAAGCAAAAACATTATATAATGATAAAAGGGTCAATTCAATAGAGGATGTTACAATTATGAACATATACAGGATAGGGCAAAAGTAGGTTTACAGTTGTTCATATGGAAAATAATATAATAATTAACAAATAATAATACAAGAATGCTTACAACTGAAAACCTACTTTTACCCCAACCTTTATGGTTTACACATCTGAGTTCCAAAATATATGAAGCAAACATTGACAAAATTGAAGAGAGAAATAGATAGCATAATAGTAGCAGACTTCAATATCTTACTTTCAATAATTGAAAAACCAAAGAAAATATAAATTAAAACATAGAGAACTTTAACAACTTTATACCAATTGTGTGTGTGTGTATATATATTTATAAACTTCGTATATATATGCTCCATATATATACACACACACACACACATATATATATATATATATATATATATACACACACATATATATATATATATATATATATATGGAGCATGTGCAAGAGAGAGAACAATCTACTCCAGAAATATGGAATACATATTTTTCTCAAGTGCACATGAGACTTTCTCCAGGATGGACAATATGGTAGTGCACAAAACAAGTCAATATTTTTTTTTTAATTGAAATCATGTAAAGTTTTTTGTTTTTTTTTTCTGACAGCAAAACAATAAAATTAGAAATCAATTGCAGTAGGAAAACTGGAAAATCCAAAAATGTCTGGAAACTAAACAACATAGTCTTAAACAACCATGGTCAATGAAAAAAATCACAACAAAATCAGAAAATACCAGAGACAAATGAAAATAAACACACAACAAATGAAAACCTGTGGGATGCTATAAAAGCAGTGTAAATGATGCTTTGATTAGCATCACTCTCTAACCAACTGAGCTAACCATAGGAGAGGGTACAGTGGGATAAAAGGTGATGAAAGAAAACTTGACTTTGGGTGGTGAACACACAATACAATATGCAGATGATGTATTATAGAATCATACACCTGAAACCTTTATAAATTTATTAATGAATGTCACCCAAGTAAATTCAATAAAAAATAAATAAAATTAAAGTAGTTCATTGAGGAGATTAAAATATAAGCCACAAGGAGAGTTAAATTAAAAAAAAATCTATTTGGTGTGTACTGCTATATACCAAATAGATTGAAATAAAATGTGACAATATCTACTGTCAAGAATGCCAAAAAAAAAAAATCTGTAACTCTCATTTATTTCCAAAGGGAAGGCAAAGTAATACACTCACTCTAGGAAAGTATGACATTTTTTTAGAAATGCAAGCATACACTTTCTTTATGACCCAGCAATTGTATTCATAGGCTATTTATACAAAGGAAATAAAAATATGTTCATGCAAAAAAAGTGATTCACCAAACTTATATGCATATATGCATAACCCATGGACCCAGACAATAGTGGAGAAGGCCTGGGGGGCGGGGGCAGATGCTGGGATGAGGGGATCAATGTGAGGTAAAGGGGGGCATCTGTAATACTTTCAATAATAAAGATAAAGTTAAAAAGGTGATACAACAATTTTTATAGCAGCTTTATTGCCGGAGCCCGCCAGCAGAGTCAAACAGTCCTGAGGAAGGGGTGAGGATGGAGAAAAGACAGACACAAAAAAGATGGGATCGGGAGGGCTGCAGCTCGTGACTGCTGCCAGCTGCCAGCCCCGAGTTTATTTTCCCAGCTCAATATATACAGGCATTGTTGATTTTGCTGAATAGCACCCCTCCCCACATTCCTACAAGGCCGTTTGAATGCTCTTTCAGAGTAAACACTCTGCCACCTGCATGAGCTCAGACCTTGGTAACTATCTTTATCTTGGCTTCTAATGGGAACTTTTGGGGAGGATTGAGTCCTTGGCTCCAGAGCCTCAGGCTACATGGACCATGTCCAGACATGTAGCAGGCTCTCAATATCAAGGGTCATTGTGGGGAGGGTCGAGTCCCTGACTCCAGACCCTCAGGTGGCGTGGACCATGTCCAGACACGTCACCGGCTCCCAACACTTTATGCATAGCTATCACAAACTGAAAGCAATTTAGTGCCCTACAGTTGTGAACTATTGATTTCCAAAATATGGATAAACCTCACAAGTTTTATGCAAAGGAACAGGAAGCAGTCTCAAAAGGATACCTATGGTTTGATTTTTTTTTTCATGATATTCTGGATAAGGCAACACTAGAGAGATGGAGGATAGGTTAATGGTTACCATGGATCAGGATTGGGAGAGTGCAGTGTTTGATTACAAAGTAGCAGCAAAAGAGATGTTTTTGGAGTGAAGGAACCATTTCATACTTTGATTGTGGTGGCAGTTACATAACTATGGATTATAAAATCAAATAACTATAGAGCACCAAAAGTAAATTATACTGTAAAGATACAGAAAAACAAAAACTAGCTCTAGACTGAAACCTCCTTTCTTGTTAGCCATTTCAAATTTACTCAAAGGAAATTAAAAGTGGGATTGATGCTTACGGTCATGTTCATTCCTAGTTCATTCTTACGTGAAGTGAGTTTAGTCAGCAAAATAGGGCATTTGATCTTTCATTTTGTTTGATTTAGATCCTATGTTAGAGTTGGTAAGGTGATCTGTAAGACTTCCTTACTTTATCTGGTCCAAAGATGACATTAATAACTCAAAAGGAAATAAAATTATATTTTTATTTACTTTTGCAGTTATCCAGGGTTCTCCAAAGCTTGCCATTATTGGCCTTGCCCTGTGAATAAGGAGGCAGTGGTATGAGGTCTTACTTAACAAACGGCCCTTACGTTGTGCTAAATAACATGCTGTGGAGCCCTCTGCCAAATCAGTGGCTCCAAAACTGAGCAATTCTCTTTCCTCACATTTGTGGTACCAAAGATGAATTTTTAACCCATACCATGAGATGTTGCCATTTTCTGAATAGAGAAACTGGGCCTCTGCATATTATTATTTAGGAAGCACTATCCTAAAAATGAACCACACCGTTACTAATGGCAGTTCACTTGCAATATGCCTTGTTGTGAACTTCAGAAAATCTGAATTTTCAAATGATTGCTTGGTCTTCTATTATGTCTCTCTGGAAGCACTAATTTCTTTTATTTTCAGGTGTACAATTCTATAATAAATAATCTGTATATTATGTTGTGTGTCCACCACACCAAGTCAAGTCTCAAGTCTCTTCTTGTTTGACAATTGAGTTTTATGGTTTATTTGGATTTGCTTTTGTCCCTCAATTTCATGCACTGAAGACTGCATACAAGTGAAAAGTAATTCTGTTACTCAACATTGAGAACTTTTCAGAGGAACTGGAATTTATGGTATTGGGTTCCTTAAGGCTACTCCATCGTCTCTTCCAATATGTAAAAGGTATTTAGGTAAAGAACTTGTTGGACTAAATTGGACATTTGTTAAACACTAAGATCTTTTAAATGTATTAAAAAGACATAAAGTATTATCAAATTTTAAATTGGGTAATTTGGGTAGGCAGTAAAGTCCCTATCATGTAGAAAAAAACAAAGTTTTATACCCTACCTCATGTCACTATTTGATCAAACAATAATATTATGCTAAATGATGCTCTTCAGATTTCTTTATTCAAATATTCCTCTAAGTGTGTGGCCCACATGCAACTTGAATCAAACTCAGTTTGAGAAGCATTTGAGAAGTCATATCCCAAAGTATCGTTTTCAAAGTCTCTCAAAAGTATTTATCAAACTAAAAGAATATATTCACTTTTGAGAGAACACAAAAGCTCTAATCACTGAAGGAAAATTACCATTTAGATTATCTCTGTGGTAGTAGTGAAATAGGTAATAGAAGCAGTGATAAACTATTAAAGCCATAGCGAGGCAAGACTGCAGCATAAAGTCGCAATGACAGGGTTGGCAGGATAAATGAAATGAATTATGGGAAGCCATAGGGACACTATTATGTTTTTAGTCACAGCAAAAGCAACTGCTACATAAAGTGATAAAAAATATCATAAAAAATGGAGGAGAAATGTGAACCACTCAGGACCCCGAAAAAACAGAAAACATAATTACTTCAAAGTCCAGAATCAAGCTGGATTTCAGTGTAATTCCAACTTGTAACTAGGCCATTACTTGTCTAAAGTATGCTGTACCCTGGATGAACAAGGATAGTGTGTGTATCCAAAAGCTATAATTTAAGTTAGATCAATGAGGTGTTTGATATTTGGAAGATTTTCACTTTATATTCATAAAATCCATATATAAAAGTATAGTGAAACCTGTGGTAGTTCTTGTTGTTTCTATATTGTCATGCTTTCATGGCTATAACACCAACTCCTGTCACTCCTAGAACAAAACTAGGCCTCATTAGATATAGAGAGATAACTAGGAACAGAAATTTAAGAAATCTCTGCAAAAGGGTATTATAAATGATAATGGTAAAATAGGAGGATTTTTTAAATGTCATAGGATGTATCTCTTCCCACAATTAATGCTTTTGGTATTTTCTTGCAACTTGCTAATTAAAGAAGCATTATAGAATTTATAATTGAAATACCAAATCATCCTAATATAGTCCATTTATTCTGCCAACTAACTTGGAAAATCATAAACTCTTCAGAAACCATCAAAGATAGAAATTCAGTTGGACTCAACACTTTTTACCTTCTTCTCTGGTCATAATTTGCATGCAAGATGGCCAAAGTATTTTTCCATATTATCTACATTTATTTGTAAACAATTTACTGTTGAAATTTAATTTTAGCTGATTCTTTTTCTTAGCAATAATTTTACATTTCCATGGTTTTACTTTCAGCTTTATAAGGTCTTAGTGATGCATTTTATGTCTGGTATCTTAACTGTGGGTGATTTAGATCCTGAAACATTTTTCTCATTTTGTTGGTAAGAATTAAGCAGATATTTCAGTTTTGAACTTGCTGAATATTAAGACCCTAAGATGAAAACATATATGCTGTACTTCAAGCATTTTAGATAAATTGTACTTCTCAAATCTGGTTGCATAGTACTGATTTAGGCAAGTGAGAAAATTAATTTTTCATATTTACTTAACATTTCCAATGTAATTATTTCTAATTAATCTCGGTATGAAAGTGCTACAGCTTTGGCCGCATAGTATGTAAAAATTTTGGAAGAAAAGACCTCTGAATGCCATCATTAAAAAATTAGAAGTAAATAAAATTGGTGCAATTTATATAGTATAAGAATTCTATAGAAATACGTACAGACAGTATGCATACCATCTATATGCTATATGTGTAGTTTGTGTTCGCTTGCTCATTCCTTTGCTTTTGGTGATAAAGTGGAAATACCTTGATTCTCTTATATTGCCTTACTGCATATTTAGTGTAATGGGCCCCAATGGATTGTATAAGATAATTTAGAACTTCCAATTTTAATTTTAATTGCAAGCCAAATAAATCATCAATAATCCATATCTATGTAAATAGAAATAAAAGTATTACTTCTAGTCCATTAATTTTTGCGGTCTGTTTTATGTGTGCCGTAATAAAGAAAAATAAACTGTTGTCATTATTGTTGGCATGGCACAGGGTTTTAATATTTTCAAGATTATTGGCAACGTGGAGATTAGAGAAAACTCAAAGATATTACCATTTCTTCTAATGAACATTTGAGGAGTATTTGAAATAAGGCAATTTTACCAAATTGCCACCAAAGAAGCACGTGGTTCTGTTTACACAATTCTGTACTTGATTTTACCTGTATTGGAATACTTATACTTCAATTTAAGATCATCGGAAGTTTGGACATTCAAAATATTTCTTTCTGTCAATGATTTCTCAAGCCATTCTCAGGATGATCCAATAAAATGAATCTTTTCCAAGACTTAAAAAAAAGTTATCCTGGAGAATCTAATCAAACCTTGAATCTTGATAAAAATTGAATACTTTGTTTATGACTTCAAATAACACATTGGTCGTGAGTGTAGTATAATGTTCTGAATCTTATTTTCATATTTTTGGTACCATGTTAATCAATAAATATTGAATAAGCAAATACATAGTTATTAAATTCCATCTATCCGCTAGGTTTTCCCAGTAGTTCTCAAATTCTATCTTTAGACCATTTTAACAGGACACAAGGTCATATTTACACATTTTTATGTTATTTTCTTTTCTCTTTTATTTGTTTAAATATTCACAACAGCCTTGCCTGGCGTGGCTCAGCAGTTGAGCGTCAACCTGGGATCCAGGCAATCAGGGTTCGATTCCCGGTCAGGGCACGTGCCCGGGTTGCGGGCTCAATCAATGACTCTCTCATCATTGATGTTTCTATATCTCTCTCTCTCCCTCTCCTTTCCTTTCTCTGAAATCAATAAAGATATATTAAAATAAATAAAAATAGAATTAAATTAAATAATTAAATAAATATTCACAACAAAATTTTCCATTTTAATTATTTTTAGGTATATGGTTCAGTGTCATTAACTACATCCACTTTGTTGTGTGTCCATCACCACTTTCTATCTCCAGAAATTATCATTCACAAACCAAAATTCTGTACTCATAAAAAATAACTTCTTTTTCCCTCCACCAAGCCCCTAGTGATCACCATTCTACTGTCTCTATAAATATGAATTCTCTAAATACCCCGTATCATATGAATCATACAATATTTGTCCTTTGTGTCTGACTTATGTAACAGCATAATGTCTTCAAGGTTCATCCATGTGGTGGCATATAACATAGTTTAATTTTTTAAGGCTGAAATATATTCCATTGTATGTATATACGATATTTTGTCTGTTTATCCATTCATTTATTCATGGAAACGGGTTGGTTCCACATTTTGGCTAGTGTGAATAATGCTGCTATTAACCATGGTGTACAATGTTCATTCTCCTTTCTGCTCTTAAATCTTTGGAGTATATAATTAGAAGTGGATTTGTTGGAGCATACGTAATTGTGATTTAATTTTTTGAGAAACCCTCATACTGTTTTCTACAGTAGCTACACCATTTAACATTCCACCAGCAATACGCAAGGGTTCTACATTCTCTACAAACTCAGCAATCTTTCTTATTTTCTGTGTTTGTTTGATTTTGAATAATTATCATCCTAATGAATGTACAGTAGAGACATCATAGTTTGACTTGCATTTCCTCGATTATTAGTGATTTTGAGCATTTTTTTCTTTTCTAATGATTATCTATATGCCTTCTTTAGACAAATATCCTTTCAACTTCTTTACCCATTAAAAAAATTGTTGTTTTTTTGTTTGTTTTTTGGTGTTGAGTTGTAGCAGTTTTCCATATATTTTGGATATGAATACCATATCAAGTATGTAATTACAAATATTTCTCTCATTCTGTGGTATGTCTTTCCTCTTTGTTGGTAGTGTCCTTTTATGACAGTTTTTTTGTATGTTTGTTTATTTGATGAAGTCTATATAATAGATCTATTTTTTTTGTTACTTGTGCTTTTGGTTTTATATCTAAGAAATCACTGCCAAATTCAACGTCATGAGTTATGTGAATCTATATTTTTTACAAAGTTCCTGAGGTTAATATGTTGATATATGGGGTTTAAAACTTATTGCTGATATATTAAGAAAAGTATTAATTTAAATTTCACTCCTACAATATTAAAAAAATATTATCTGTAAAGGCTCTCTTCATTTTTCTAACATTCAAATCAGAAACAACTGAGGCTTACCTATGACTCTTATAGGCAATGCCAACTTTTGGCTTCTTTTAAGAATGTGTGAATTTCTTATTATAATAATATTGTAATATTTGACAGATGTTCTTGATCTCACAATTGTCCATTCACTCATTGATTAATTCAAAACAATTTATTGAAAGTCTATTTTGTACTGGCATCTTACAGTGTGTTGATGATAAAAGTGACAAAACAATTGCACTCATATTTTATGAGAAGATAGACAAGTAAAGCAGTGTAGAAAAGTTATTAAAAGCATGGACTCTGACTTGCAGGCTCTGCCACTAACTAGTCATTTCAGAAAGTTACTTAAGCTCTCTGTGCTGCAGTTTCATTTTGTAAAATAATGGGGATAATAAAAATACCTAGTTCTCTCTGGATTTATGAAGATAAATGAGTAAATTATTTAGAGTAGTGCTTGGTACACTAGAACTTAGTAAATATTAAATATATTAGCATTTAAAATATGGATTGATTAGTGCTATGAAATATAGAAGCATCACAGAATGATACAACTGAGATCTGTCTTGTGGGTAGTGGGGACCTGGAGAAGGAGAGCTTCATGGAGAAGACTGCTAGGTTACATTTGTGGTTTCAGGGATGAATAGGATTTTTGTAAAAGGGAAGGGAAATAGAAAAGAAAATAATTCCTAGGCAGAGATAATAGTGGGACATTATGAAAGAGTTGTTATGAGATCAAAAAATGCAAATAATTTTGAATGTTAGGGGTGTAAGTTCTACATGAGAATGGTAGGAACTGATGCTGAACGGGTTGACAAAGACCCTAAGATTTAGGCCTTATATTCTTAATGAGGTTTAGATTCCTAGAAGTCAAATTAGAGGTTTATTTTGAGGAGTAAATGCAGCACACAAAATTTTTATTGAATATTTGTTAAAAGATAAGAATGGCTCCTCAGAAATTTCAGTCAAGTGTGGGAAGGTCTCAAAATATGCATCATTAAAGCCAAAGAAAATATGTAAATTTTGGTGTTTGGCTTAGAGGAGATAATTAAAAGCAAGCAATCTAAGGCCAAAATGAGAAAAGAGGAATAGGAGAAATTTATATTGGACAAAACTTTGATATGGAACCACAGTTTTCTAACAAAGTGCTGAGAGGATCCCTTGAGAGATTCCTGAGAAGCTTATGAAAGTTTATAAAATATTGAATTTTTATGTTGATTTTAAACTTGAGACTAATAAGGACACTAGACCACAAATAATACTGTTCAGACCAACATGCAATATCATCTAAAGTTTTTTAGCAAACAATTTATAGAGGTAAGATTATTTAAAATTAGATACAAATTTTTTATTGTGTAAGTGATCACATTTATTTGCAGATTTGGTTTATTTGTTGTATATATACATTATGCAGATGAGAAATGTATAAAGATACATGCTCATATTTTATTTTTTACTTTATTCGGTTTATGTTTGAATAAATTATTGTTCTGTCTGTGTTTAAAGAGACCAAACAACTATTATTATAGAGGTTTTGTAAGATTTCCCACCAATAGGATTTCTTCTTTAGGGATCTTGTTGATCTAGTACAGAGATTAGGAAAGTTTGATGTAAAATGCCAGATAGTAAATAGTTGAGGTTTTACAGCAACTACTCAACACTGTCAAATACGCTTTTGTAACACAAAAGCATCATAGATAATACCTAAAGCAAAGGGTGTGGCTCTGTTCTAACAAATTTTAATTATAGAAACAGTTGATGGACTGGATTAGGATCTAGGATTACAGTTTGTTGACCCATGCTCTAGTAATATTGGAGTCTCTGGAAATGTAATACATATTCAAGAAAAAATAAATCTATGCTTGTCTTAAGTGAATATTTATTTTAGAACTAAATTGCTATTTGTTGCCCTGTATCAGCCATATGCATGGATATGAATATTAACATGTTCATTAATTTTTTGAATTAGTTTATTATAAAGAAAAAATATTTTTTCTACCCTTATGTTCTTTGCTGGGGCCTATGACTTAGACTGACAAAAGACAGATTTATAGGAGAAAAGGTATACAAATTTTACTTGATGTTAATATTTTAATTTGTTTACATAGAAAAAGAAATGAAGACCGAAAGAAGCAGTTAAGTTTGGGGTTGAGAGGTCAAGAAGGGGACTTATATACCATCTTAAATGGTGATAAATTGTGGAGAAATGATAAGACCAAAAAAAGGAAATTTGGGCTTCTAGTGGCAGCAAATTTTGGGATGTTAAATATATGGAGGAGCTAATGGAAGATAAGGGTCATTTAGTAAAGTTGTGTTTTTGCGGACTAATCCTGGCACTATACACATCTTTGATGATAAAGGTTGTCTTCCCTTCCTGGTACATAAGTAGAAGACACCTTCATATAGGAAATTTATGTCTTGCTTTTAGGCAGATAAGGGAATGACAGGGCTTTACCTATATCTGCTTTTTCTCAATTGAATTTAACTGAAAATAATCTTTCTGCCAATGTGGCATAGTTTGAAGCAGAACATTCTGATCCCCTTCAATACTAATATGGTGCTAAATTTATCAACCCCTAGCAACCATGATTGTGTTTCCACGGACATTATCACTTTCTTGTGCATCTATCTAGAGATCTTCCATAAACTTATAAGCATATCTTTTCTTCCATAAATGGTCTCATACTACACAAGTTTTTTCAATACCTTAGTTTTTTACTTAATAATATACCTTGATTATTTTTCTATCTCAATCAATAAAGAACTTTATTTGGGGGGGTGTTGTTTGAGATAAATATCTTTCCACTAGGTAGATATATCATACTTTATTTAACCCAATTCTGTTAATGGAATTTTGAATTACTTTCAATATAATGCATATTTTATATGCTTTTCTTTGCACATATACAGGGTTATATTTATAAAATAAAGTCTTAGAATTACTGAGTTAAAAAATTATACATATTCTGCCTAGTAAATGTAAAAGTTTACACTCCCACCAACAACATAGTACAGTGCATTTATCAATTCATACTACCCAACACAGTCAAAAGTTCTGAAAATATCTCATTGTAATTTATTTTGCATTTACTTTATTATGAAAGAATTTTGATTATCTTTTCATATGTTCAAAAGCAAATAACCCCATTAAATTCCATAGGTCATTTTAAATTATGTACCAACAGATTAAAATACTTCATCAGTGGGAAAATAAATAGAAGAGTGGCAGTTTATAGTAGAGTGTTATAATTAATACTATGGTGTATGTCCAGATCACTTCTTCTAGGCTGTTTCATCCACTCTTCTGCCACTAGCTATGAATTGGCTAGATATAGATCACAGCTGCATCCCTCATGGTCATTTACAATTGCCCATAAGAAACTACTGTATCCAAGGTTATGTGCCCTAAAGGAGAGCAGTCTGCAGCCAATGACTGGTCAATGCAGGGATACAAAAGACAAGACCCTTGATTCAATCTGAGCAACTCCTTGCTCCAGAACTACTATAGTATCCGTTGAGGAATCAGTTATAACAGCATTGTCCTTGGTTTCTCCTTCTACCCAATCCTGAATTTCTCACTTCACTACACATAAGGTGTTTTTTATAAAAAAAAAAATTTATATTTAATCATAGTTGTTATACAATATAATATTAGTTATACTATCTTCAAGTGTACAATATTGTGATTTGGCATTTTTTTAAACCTTACAATGTAATCACCCACTAATTCTAGTAATCATCTGTCACTGTGCAAAATTATCACAATATTAGTGGCTAAATTCCCCTTCATATTTTTTACCCATCCCACCATCTCACTCTCCTCTGGCAACCATCTTGTGGACTCTATGAGTCTGTTTTTGTTTTATTTGTTTATTTATTTATTTTTTTTAGATTTCACATATAAGTGAAACCATACAGAATTTGTCGTTTTCTATCTGAGTTGTTTCAGTTAGCATAATACCCTGTACTGTCACAAATGTCAAGATTTCATTCTTTTTATTGCTGCATAATATTCCATTGTGTATATATATGTTTGAGTGTGTATATATAATATATATATATTCCCAAAAATGTATACATACTTTTTTACAGCTGATATATATATATGTGTGTGTGTGTGTGTGTGTGTGTGTGTGTGTGTATGGGACACTATATATATATACACACACACACATATATATGCACACACACACATATATATGTATGTATATGGGACACCATACACACACACACACACACACATATATATATCTTTATGCATTCATCTATTCATCTATTTTTTTAACTTTTTTTTTTTTAAATATATCTTTATTGATTTCAGAGAGAGGAAGGGAGAGGGAGAGAGAGAGATAGAAACATCAATGATGAGAGAGTCATTGATTGCCTGCAGCCTGCAACCCGGGCATATGCCCTGACCCAGAATCAAACCCTGATTGCCTGGATCCTAGGTCGATGCTCAATAGCTGAGCCACGCCCGGCTGGGCTCTTCATCTATTGGTAGATACCTGGGTTGCTTCCATATCTTAGCTATTGTAAATAATGCTGCAATGAACATAGGAACATATATATATGTATATAATTTTTAATTAAATTTATTGGGGTGACATTGGTTAATATTATATAGGTTTCAAATGTACAATTCTATGATACACCATCTGTATATTGTATTGTGTGTATTGTATTGACCCAAAGTCAAATTAGTTTTTTTGTTTTCTTTGGATAAATACCCAGAAGTGAAATATTAGGGTCATATGGTAGATCTATCTTGAGTTATTTTGAGGAATTGCCATACTGTCTACACCAATTTTTGGTCCCAACAACAGAATACAAGTGTTATTTTTTCATCACATCCTTGCCAACACATGTTATTTGTTGACAACTTGATGATAGCCATCCTGATTAATTTGAGGTAGTATCTCATTGTTGTATTGATTTGAACTTCCCTGATGATTAGTTATGTTGAGTTGGGCATCTGTATGTCTTCTTTAGAGAAATGTCTATTCATATCCTCTGCCAATTTTTTGATTGGTTGTTTTTTTGTTGTTGACTTGTGTAAGTTCTTCATATATTTTGGATATCAATCTTTTATTGAATATATCATTTGCACATATTTTCTACCATTCAGTAGGTTGTCTTTTTGTTTTGTTGATTGTTTTCTTCCCTGTGCAGAATCTTTTTAGTTTGAAGAAGTCCCATTTTTTTATATTTGCTTTTGTTTTTCTGGCTCCAGAAGACATATACAAAGAGATGCCAAAGAGTTTGTTATCTATGCTTTCTTCTAGGAGTTTTAAGGTTTCAGGACTTACATTTTAAGTCTTTAATCCACTTTAAGTTTGTTTTTGTATATGGTGAAAGAGAATGGTCATGTTTCATATTTTTTTTTTAGTATTTTTAATTTTTTTTCCAATTACAGTTGACATTCAATATTACATTAGTTTCAGGTGCACAGCATAGTGGTTAGATATTTACATAACTTATGAACTTATCCCCTTGATAAGTCCAGTACACACCTGACACCATACGTAGTTATTACAATATTACTGACTATATTCCCTATGCTGTGCTTTACATCCTTGTGACTTTTAACAGCTTATTGTATTTCTTAATCTATTCACCATTTTCACTCAGCCCCCAAACCCCTTCCACTATGGTAACCATGAGTTTGTTCTCTATGTCTGAGTTGGTTTCTGTTTTGTTTGTTTTTTTATTTTGTTTTTAAGATTCCACATATAAGTAAAATTATACAGTATTTGTCTTTCTCTGTCTGACTTATTTCACTTAGCATAAAACTCTTTAGGTCCATCCATGGTATGGTAAATGGTTAAGATTTCATTGTGGTTTTTTTATGGCTAAGTAATATTCCATTGTATATATGTTCAACTGCTTTTTTATCCACTGGCCTATTGCTGGATACTTAGGTTGCTTCCACACCTTGGCTATTGTAAATAATGCTTCAATGAACATAAAAGTGCATATATTCTTTCAAATTAGTGTTTTGGGTTTCTTCGGATATCTACGCAGAAGTGGAATTGCTGGGTCATAACCCACTTCCATTTTTAATTTTTTGATGAATTTCCATATTGTTTTCCATAGAGACTTCATCAATTTGTAACACCTCCACAGTGCACAAGGATTTCCTTTTCTCCACATGCTCCCTGACACTTTTCTGGTTGTTGATTTTTTGATAATATACCATCTGACAGGTGAGGTGATATCTCCTTGTGGTTTTAATTTGCATTTCTTTGATGATTAGTGATGTGGAGCATCTCTTCATATATTTATTTGCCACCTGTGTGTCCTCCTTGGGGAAATGCCTATTCAGGGCCTCTGCCCATTTTAAAATCAGATTATTATTTCAGTGTTAAGTTGTATAAGTTCTTTATATATTTTGGTTATTAATGCCTTATCAGATGTATAATTTGTGAATACTTTCACTCATTCTTTAGGTTGTCTTTCATTTTGTTGATGACTTCCTTTGCCATGCAAAAACTTTTTAGTTTGTTTTTCTTGCCTGAGGAGATATAGCCATTAAAAAAATTACTGACAGCAGTGTCAAAGAGTTAACTGCATATGTTTTCTTCTTGGTGTTTTATGATTCTGAGTCTTACATTTAAGTATTGAATGCATTTTGAGTTTATTCGTGTATATGGCGTCAGAAAGTGGTCTAATTTTATTATTTTTTTTGTATATATTTATCCAGTTTTCTCAACACCATTTATTAAAGAGACTATCTTTACCCCATTGTATGTCCTTGCCCCTTTGTCTTAGATTAGTTGTTTTATAGGTCTGGGTTTATTTCTGGGTTCTCTATTCTGCTCCATTGACCTATGTGTGTGTTTTTATGCCAGTACCATGCTGTTTTGATTAATATAACCTTGTAGTAGAGTTTAGTATTAGGCAGCATGATACGTCTAACTTTGTTGTTCTTTCTCAAGATTGCTGCGGCTATTAGGGATCTCTTGTGGTTCCATATAAATTTTAGGCTTAATCGTTCTAGTTCTGTGAAAAAATGCCATTGGTATTTTGATAAAGGTTGTATTGAATCTGTAGATTGCTTTAGATAATATGGACATTTTAACAATGTTAATTCTCCCTATCCATCAGTACAGTGTATGCTTCCATTTATTTGTATCTTCTTCAATTTCTTTCTTCAATGTCTTATAATTTTCTGAGTAAAGGTCTTTTATGTCCTTAGTTAAATTTATTCCTAGATGTTTTACTTTTTGGTGCAATTGTTAATGGGTTTGTTTTCTTAATTCCTCTGTTTGATAGTTTATTATTGGTGTATAAAAATGCAACTGACTTCTGAATATTAATTTTGTATCCTGCTACTTTACTAAATTTTTTATCAGTTCTTATAATATTTTGGTAAAATCTTTAGGGTTCTCTCTACATAGTATCATGTCATTGGCAAGTAATGACATTTTAGTTCTTCCTTTCCAGTTTGGATGCCTTTCCTTTCTTCTTGTTGTCTGATCACTGTGGCTAGAACTTCTAGTACTATGTTGAATATGAGTTTTGAAAGCTGACATCTATGTTTTGTTCCTGATCTTAAAATGCTTTCAACTCTCCACAATTGACTATAATGCTACCAGTGGGCTTGTCATACACAGCCTTTATCAATTTAAGGTAAGATCCTTTTAAATAAACTTTGTTCATAAATCAATTTTATCATAAATGAATATTGAATTTTTGCAAGTGCTCTTTCTTGATATATTATGGATAATTATATTTTTATCTTTTGTTTTGTTGATATGATGGTTCACAATTGTTTTGCAGATGTTGAACCACCCTTCAATCCTTGATATAAATCCCACTTGTTCATGGTTTGTAAACTTTTTAATGGTTGTAGAATTTGGTTTGCTTTGCTAGTCTTTTATTGAGAATATTGGTATCTATGTTCTTCAGGGATATTTGCTTGTAATTCTCTGTGTGTGTGTGTGCATGTGTCTTTGCCTGGTTTTGGTATCAGCATAATGCTGGCTTCATAAAATGAGTTTGCAATTATTCCCTCCACTTAAATTTTTTAGAATAGTTTGATTGGAATAGGTACTAATCTTTTCTAAGTGTTTTGTAGAATTTATCTGTGAAGCCGTCTGGTCCGGGGCTTTTGTTTGTTGGGAGTTTTCGATTATTTCTCCAATGCCATTGTTAGTAATGGGTTTGTTCAACTTCTTTGTTTCTTCCTGCTTTAGTCTTAAGAGGCAGCATGTTTCTAGAAGTGTATTCACTTCGAGATTGTCCAGTATGGTGGCATATATAGCACATAATTGTTCATAGAATTTTTTAAGGATCCTTTGTATTACTGTGGTATAGTTTGTAGTCTCTCCTTTTTCATTTCTGATTTTATTTATTTGTACCCCCTCTCTCTCTTGCTCTTTCCCTCACGTGCACACATGCGCTGCTAGTGGCTTGTCAATTTCACTTATGCTTTCAAAGAACCAGCTCTTAGTTTCTTTGATAATTTCTAGTGTTCTTATAGTTTCTATTCCATTTATTTCTGTTCTGATATTTATTTGTTCTTTTCCTACACTTACTTTGTTCTCCTTTTTAAAGTTCCTTTACATGTAAATTTAGACTTTTTATTTGGGATTTTTTTTCCACTTCTCGATATAAGCCTGTACAGCAATGAACTTTACTCTTATAAATATTATCGCTGTATCTCATAAATTGTGTAAAGTTGTATTTTTATGCTCATTTGTTTCAAGATAGTTTTGATTTCCTATTTGAATTCCTCTTTAATTGCTTGGTTGCTTAGAATTATGTTGTTTATTCTCCACGTATTTGTAATTTTTCCAGTTTTCTTTCAGTAGTTGATTTCTAGCTTTATGCCACTGTTGTAGGAAAATGTGTTTGATATAATTCCAACATTTTTAAATTTATGGAGGCTTGTTTTGTGGCCTAGTGTATGATTTATCTTGGAGAATTTTCAATGGGCACTTGAAAAAAAATATGTAATCTTCAGTGTTTTTGGATAAAATAGTCTATAAATATCTATTAACTCAAATTGGTCTATTGTGGCATTAAAATAAATTTTCTGTTTGGATATATATCCATTGATGTAAGTGGAGTATTAAAGTCCCTAAATATTATTGTGTTGCTGTTAAGTTATGCCTTATATCCACTAATATTTGCTTTATTAACTTTGGTGCTCCTATGTTGGGTGCACAGATATTTACAATTGTTATATTCTCTTCTTGAAATGACTCTCTTTAAAATTATGTTATGTTCTTCTTTGACTTTTTTACATTCTTTGTTTTAAAGTTTATAATTTTTCATATAAGTATTCCTACCCCAGCAATCTGTTGATCTCCATGTGCACCAAATATCTTTTTACATCCCTTCACTTTCAGTCTGTGTATGTCTTTCAATATAAAATGAGTTTTTTAAAGGCAGCATAATACTTTCTGCCACCCTATGTCTTTTGATTGGAGCATTTAGTACATTTACATTTAAAGCAATTATTGATAGGTATGTGCTTATTCCCATTTTGATAATTTTTTTAGTTGTTTTTATAGTTCTCTGTGCTATTCTTCTTCTCTTCATCTCTTTCCTTTTGGTTTCTTTCTCTAATGATTTAATTGGGTTCCTTTATATTTTGTGTATTTTTGTATGTTTTTGGTTTATGATTACCATGAGGTTTATATATATATATAACCATCTATGCTGAGAGGAGTCTATTTAAGCTGATTGGCATTTAAGTTCAATTGTATTATAAAAGGACTACATTTTTATTCCCTTCTCCACTCTTTGTTCTTGATGTCATATTTTTTATTTTTTGAATTGTGTATCTCCAGATTATTTATTGTAGTTGTAGTTAATCTTACTACTTTTGTCTTTTAACCTTAGTTTTAGCTTTTTAAGTGTTTGGTTCACTATGTTTATTGTGTATTTGCCTTTACCACTGATATTTTTTTCTTTCCTTTATTTTTTTACTTTTGGTTATGGCCTTTTCTGCATAAAAAAGACTCTAACATTCTTCTAAGGCCATTTAGGAATTGTGAACTACTTTAGTTTTTGCTTGTCTGGGAAACTCTTCATCTCTCCTCAATTCTGAATGATAACCTTGCCAGATGTAGTATACTATCTTGCAGGTTCCTTTCTTTCAGCACTTGAAATATTTTCTGCCACTCAGCTGATAGTCTTATGGGATTTTTTAGTTTGCTTATTTACATTATAATGAATACACCTGGACCACCTATCCACACTAATCTAAAAACACTGACAATTGATATATATCTTTTTGCTCCTCCTATATCTGATCACCCTGACTCTCTTGACTCAAGAAAACTAGTATTTGGTCCACTTTTCATAATTTCTATTAACAAAATCCAAGAAAATTTTCCATCATCTGTAACCTCAGTTACTGCAGTGGTTTCCTAACTAATTTCACTGTTTCTACTCTCATCCACTACAGACAGGTTAAGCTTTATAAAATGCAAATCAGACAATTTTATTTTTCTGCTTAAAACCTTTCAAAGCCTTTCAATTGTTTTTTAGGCTAAAGAACAATATCCTAAACATAATATCCCTATTTTATTCAGCTTTGTCTTTTATCATATACCTCTTTTTAAAAAAAAAAAAAATGTTTTGCCCTGCGGGGCGTGGCTCAGCGGTTGAGCTTCAACCCAGGATCCAGGCGATCGGGGCTCGATTCCCAGTCAGGGCACATGCCCGGGTTGTGGGCTCCATCCCAGCTGGGGCAGGAGGCAGCCGATCTATGACTGTCTCAACATTGATGTTTCTATCTCTCTCTCCCTCTCCTTTCCTCTCTATGAAATCAATAAAGATATATTCAAAAAAATGTTTTTATTGATTTCAGAGAAAGAAAGGATAAGGAGAGAGAAACAGAAACATCAATGATGAGAGAGAATCATTGATTAGCTGCTTCCTGCACACCCCTTACTGAGGATCAAGCCTGGAACCTGGCATGTGCCTTGACTGGGAATCAAACTGTGACCTTCCTGGTTCACAGGTGGATGCTCAACCACTGAGCTACACCAACCAGGCTATACCTCATTCTTTCTGCGCACCAGTCACACAGGTAATTTTTAGTTTCTAATCAATAAATTGAAATTTAAGATGAAATATTTTATTATAATTGAGGACAATAGAATAATAGACTTTATGAAAATTTGATATTCAACTGAAGCTTTGTGATGCTGTTTTATATTCTGCTATGTAACTTTTAAATGTAGTCCTTGTACTTATATACCTTCTTCTCTTCTAAGAACTTCAAAATCTACCTAATGGAAAGTAATTAATATCCACAACATCCTACCATGTTTGGGAGGAATAGATTTGTAATTCTACTTAATAGATGAGGCTGGGAAAAGTGAAGTGACTTCCTTGAGTTTATATTGTTATGAGTCCAGCATTGAGAACCAAGTTTTCTGAGTTACTTGAATGCCCTTTCCATCTGACCCATTATGCTTAAGAATTTTGTAATATTTCATCTTCTGGGAAACCAAAGACATTTCAAACACCCAGTTGATAAGTAATTTTAATATTAACCTGAGTGTTAAAAAACGGGACAAGAGAGTGAATTCATTAAATCAAAACAGGTGATTTTCTTCCAAGAGGAGGTTTAACAAGGAGAAAGCATTGCCAGTATGGATTTGACTTTGCTTTTGTCTTACGTTTTACTGACTCACTTCTTCCTATATCAGTCTTCTGTACTTTAATTCAAATCTAGATAGATTATGTACTATTTACTCTCTTGCCAATCTTGAGGGGAAAAATACAAGATTGGATAAATATTTCTGTGGTATATATAGATATGAGCAAACCAAGGACAATAGGCCAGGTACAGAAGTCATCAGAGCAGAAAGCCCCAGGTGCCTAGCAACATGCAAAACAAGAAAACAAAGACCTTACCCCCAGCATAACCTTTCCTCTTCTAGCATATCACTGGTCATGTGGTTTAGACCCCTTAACATTTTATATCACTGTCATGTTGTTGGGATCCTCCCTTGATATTCCCTTCCCTGGCATGTCATTAGTTAGGCCATAGACCCCTTTGGAGGAGAAACAAAGGGCCAAAGAGTGACCTCATGTCACTCTCATGGGGGACCTTGCACAAACACTCACTTAAGCATTAACCCCTAGGGATAACATCTAGACCTCAGTTGTGTTTCAGCTCCAGGCCCAGAAAAGCAGCAAAACCAGACAAATGATGCCACTGCTGAGCTCAGGACCAGCTGCATTGACTAATGACCTTCTGACCTGGCATTGACCAATCAGTGGAGACCATGACCCTGAAAGGACACAACTGGAAAGCTGATAAATATTCTATTGAAATCCTCTTCTGTGACCTCCCCTAAAATCTCCACCCTTAAAAGCTCTTAGGACTGAGAACCCAGCTCACTCTATCTCCTGGAAACACACTTGTGCCTTTCCCATACACCTTCTCTTCCCCAGGCTCATTAACTTTACCCATCTCTTTCCTAAGCTCAAAGGGTCCTTTCTTTTGCCTCTGTAATTTGTTTCCTGAGCCCATTTCTTCTACTGATTACTTTTTCTACCTCTGTGACTTTCTAAATAAAGTATTATCTTGTAGTTTGAGTCTTGTCTCTGAATTCTTTCCTAGCCAGAACTCAAGTACCGAGGTGGTTGAACTGACATCTGGTTTGAGTCCCCCTGTCTACCACCTGGTGCCATTCTCATCACCACCACCATTTCCACTAGTGCTTTGAAACTTAATCTTTCATGCCTCTGGTTTCCCCTACTCATGCTATAGATCCATTTACTACATTTCTTAAGAAATGTAAGAGGCGTTCAGAGAATCCGAAAGCTTGAAGGGAATTTCTAAAAAATGAGACAGAGTTATGGTAAAATTAAGGTTGATTTATGGAATTAATTCAGAAAAGATGAAGAGAAAGACATTATTCTCACACTTGAGAAATAAACTAAAAATCTTTTTAAAGGCACAATACCTGATGGAGAAAGAAGAGTGTTTGTCTTGACAAAACATAAGAATAATTAATTTTTTATTTTTTATACTTTAATCATAAATGAGGGTTTTTTCAAAACAGATCAAGCAACCTAATTAAAATATCAATATGCCAACATGAAAATATATCTCTATCTTTTCTTTATTTTTAAAATAAAAGAGACAAAACCAAAGTTTCCTAACCTAACTTACAAGATTTCTATGAGAAGTAATTATTAGCATAAACATGCAAAATTTTAATGCTTCAAATCAGTCTCAGATTGTTAACATGACTTCAAAAATATTAAGTTCAATGTATAGATTTTCATAAGATATCTGAGTAATGACAAGAGCACTATGTGAGTAATGAATATATTTGGTAATTTAATAGTAAAGTGGCCTATATGTGTTTTTCTCTAGAAAATTATTTCTCTTGCTTTAAATTATTTTTTATCATAAAGCTGTTCCTGTTTCTTATTTGAAATGATATTTCAAAATAGTTCACAAAAACTCAAATTATTAAACATTGACTGTAATACAATGATATAACAGGTGATATATTTGAAAAATATTTATTACAATAATTTTATTTAAGTACACCAATTAATTCCTATACACTACCAGAAACCACATAAGAATGTTATGATGCTATTGAGATTCGTGCTAAGCTGAGGTAGTCTACATAATTGAAAAAACATTAAGCATGATATACAGAAAAATATAAGCATAGTTGCATAGATTGTATTTTGGCCAAATGTAGTAGGCTTAAATTTACAATCACACTTATTTAAAATATAATTTTCATCACATTAAAAACATATCCATACATTTAGTTATATTGATTAAATTATAACATTTACAGTCAATCTAAGTTTTAAACTAATCACAACCTTATCTAGAAGATCTTTACAAACCACCAAAATATCGCTACTTTAAATAAATCTTATTAAACAAACAGGTAACTGAAAAGTTCCTACTCATTTTCTGCACTTTAGATATGGTCTTTGCATTGCATTGCACAGGAGTAACAACAGTAAATAGAACTCAGTAAATATTGTCTTTGTTTAGATTCCCTAGCTAAAAATATACATTTGTGTATTTTATGCAGAGACATGCCTCCTCATTCTCTTGATAACTGCTGTCTTTAGAAATATCAAGTAGGAGAAAATTGATCCAAGTCTTAAAGCATTAAAATTAAATGAAAGTCTCTAGGAGTTTGCTCAACTAAAATCTGAAATAGCAACAACTCCAGGAATGCACTAGATCTTTAAAGATATATGCAACCTGAGAATAGATTCATTTTAATACTCATAAATTAGTGGGTGGTAACTTTGATTTATTGTATTATATATTAGATTCAGCAAATTATATACCTAATTTAGAGGACTATGTTTCTGATTCAAGAAGTAATGTATCAGTTTCAAGCAGAACATCTATTTCAGCAGGTGATATAACTTACTCAATGCATGATGTATCTGATACAGAAGGTGATATATTTAATTTAACAGCTAATATATCAGATTCAAAATGTGATCTATTTTTTTCCAGTAAGTAGTTAATTTTATTTATAACTGATTTATCTATTTTAGCATAAACTATGCTAAGTAAGTTCTGTAAGTTATTAATTTAATTATTTATATGGGATGTGGATTTTATTATTAATACAGATTTTCACTGCAACTGCAAAATAGTTCAGAAATTCCTTGATTATTTTTACTTTAGTTACTTCATTTCATTCACTTTTAAATGGGGTTTGCATAGAACACCCACTTCAGAATAGTCAGGGATGTTTGTTAAAAGTTTAGATTCTTAGCCTGGCCGGAGTGGGGCTTAATTGATTGAGCGTTATCCTGTGCACCAAAGGGTTGCCAGTTTGATTTCCAGTCAGGGCATGTACGGAAGGCAGCTGATCAGTGTTTATCCCTCAATTAATGTTTCTCTCTCTCTCTCTCTCTCTCTCTCTCTCTCTCTCTCTCTCTCCCTTCTTCTCTCTAAGCATGTCCTTGGGTGAGGATTTTTTAAAAAATGTTTAGATTCTTAGATGTACCACAGACCTAATAAATAGTAGTGCCCAATAGCTGCATGTATATCAAGGATCCAAGGTGATCTTTATGTACAATGTGATGCTTTATAAGCTTCAAAAACTCTGAAGTGTTATTGAAACATACATTAAAGCAAAGAAGAGAAAAATAGAAGGTTCTGCTAAACATAAAATTATGATACACACAAAAACTTGATGTGTTCTTTGTTGTAATTAGTAGGGCACCTTGTGTTTTGTGTAGACTACTTCTAATGTAAGATATAAAAATTTTGTGCAAAACTCACCTGTGGACTTATATAATGAAATAAACTTATCATTTCTCCTTGTAGCCTGATCAAAAGATTGGATGTACTCTATGTCTGAGAAGTAAGGTCTGCATTTTAAAGAATAGAAGAACACCGTTCTTAAGACTATTCCTCTTTTACTTTGATATTTTGGTTTCATATATCCTTGTGTTTTCATTTATAGAAATCAATAGTGTTGCACACTATTTCCGATTCACGCTCTAACCACTGAGCAAAATCGGCTAGGGTATGAGCTAAGTCTTTTGTGAACCAAAGGTCAGTATGGTAGTCTTCTTGTTCTTCACTATTTATTTCAGGTTTTGCTCATTCATTCCAGTTGCATGAGATTGTACTTCCCATCCCCATGAAGTTAGATATGGCTACTGGACTAGCTTCAACCAAAAACATGTGAAGAGATATGTTGTTTCATTTATCAGTGGAAGCTTTAAGAGGGAGTACATGATTTTTCCATGTTCTCTTCACCATTATCTAGATGACCAGCATCATCCCAGATGGTAGCTTCTCTTTTAGCCTGGGTCCTGGAATAAAGACAAAATGGAACACAAATCCCAGCCAACTTGTGATACACTTGTAGCACAAGCAAAAAATAAACTTTTGTTGCTTTAAGTCAATGAGATTTTGGGACTGTTTGGTACTGCAACAAAAACTAGTCCTTCCTAATCAGTACACAGCATAAAGGACACTTATAACTCTGTTGCTTAATGGTTCCCTATATTTGTAATTTTTCCCTGCAGATATGTTTATTCATAGCCCTTTTTTCCAATTGTGTGATCTATTGGTAGATATTTCTAGACTTTAAGTTTATTTCCTTCTATACTGTTCATCTCTTGGCTGCATAACTTGGCAATTTCATAAAATTGGTAAGAAAAAGAAGTATTTAAATCACTAATTCCCCTATATGTTGGCAGCTTCTGTAAAATTTCTTGAGGAGAATATTTGAATTCTTGGCTGTAGTGAAAATTCATTACATTCTATAGAAAAACAAAAGTTGACAATTAGGCTTTTGTTTCTTGATGAGGGAGATGTTGCTAGCCCAGAAACTCTAGTGATATTTTCACTTTACTTTTGATTATAAATTAATTACACTCTGCCTCTTTTGAATCTATTGTCATTTATGGTTAATTGTATGATCTCATATTAATTCCCATCAACTGCTGTTTCACTAAAAAAGGGTGTCTTGCTATGGGGAGTAAAAGTTACTTAAACAAGGGGTCAGAAAATTATAGCTTGTGGGCTAAATTTGGCTTTCCACTTGTTTTTTATACAGCCCTGACTTAAGAATGTTTTTGACATTTTTAAGTGGTTAAAAAAATTACAGAATATTTGGTGACAAAACATTTATAAAATGCAAACATCAGTGTCAATAAATAAAATTTTATTAAAACGCATCTGTGCCCATTTGTTTATACATTGTATCTAATTACATTTGCACTATAATGGCAGAGGTGGGTAATAGCTTGCCAGAGAGACTATGTGGTCCATAAAGCCTATAATAAATACTATCAGGTCCTTCACAGAAAATGTGTGCAAACTCATGCTCTATATGACTAATGGTTTCTTGTATGTAATCAAATAAACTGTGAATATTTTGTAATAATAGTTAATTTTTTATGCTGGAAGTTGATTGTCAATACAATTTTTTGCAATAATTGTGATTTTTTAATATTAATCTTCTGTCACTATTTCATTTAGATTGCTGAAATTTTACAGCCAATCAGAAACAATGGACTTTTGAGGAACCACAATAAAATCAGAAAATCTTTGGTAATAACTTAAAAGCGTATTTCAGAGATATTGCAGGTTGGGTTACATACCACCACAATCGAGTATCACAAAAATGATTCATAATCTTTTTACTAGTGGAGGGTCTTGCCTTCAATTTGTAAACAACACAACATCCATGGAGCACAATAAATCTAAGCACTATAAAACAAAGTATGCCTGTATTTCTAGAATGGAGTGTTTTAACATAAATGAAATTTTTTTCATAGAGCTGGAAGTTCTTTAATTTTACTTGTACAAATATTTTACAGTCATATATTTTAATTATCTTCAAATTGTAATTTAATTACAATTATGTTATACAACTCAATGTGAATATCTTGCAAAAATAGGATTTTTTTATTTAAAAAATATATATATACTGTGCAAGGCTTTAATGTACTTATGCAAAAAAAAAAAAAAAGGTTAGCAGTAGTTTATTTGAGGACAGAATTTCAAAAGTAGATCATTTATTCTAAAATGTTATATAGCCTGTATTCTGTTTAGAAATTACTTTAGGTTTCTTACTTTAAAAAATATGTAGAAAAGCAAATGAACCAATAAACCAAGATAATATTGGCTAAAAAAAATGAAAATGTTGGGTAGGGTAATATTTTCCAGTTACTTTTCCTCTAGATCATCCATTTAAATGACAAATTCAAGGAATAATGGGTAGGAATGTACAACCACTAACAATTATTTCAGTTTCATGCTAGTAAAAATGAAATTAAACTTTAGACTTGAATCTATGTCTCTAGTTAAGAAGCTAAAACAATCATTTATCAAAAGCAGCATGTTCCATTATAAGAAATGTTAGGCTCAGCTTCAGCAAACAAGTGCCTTAGCCTGTGTTACTTTAGGGAGAAAAGCTCAACTTTCTGCAAACTCACTTGTATAAGAAATAATTAATATGTATATTATAAATATTATATTATATATTATATAGAGTGATAATATATTAAATTAATATAATAGCATTTAATGTATTGATATCAATATAATAAATAAAATAATAACATTGATTTTAGGACTTCTGGGAAACATTTCTTTTAACTATGTTCTGGAGTAGCTCCTAAAATATATCTACTTTCTCCTTTGGTCATTGTCAGTATTCAAAAGTGATATAACATATGTCACATATAAAATAATCAATAAATTATAACTGCTATTTTTAGTTAGCTTATAATCACTACTCAAAACTTTACTTATATGGTTATCTTTTCCTGAGGGTCTGTCATATGTGAAGTGCATTTTTTATATTGTCTTATTTAATCCAGTACCTGCCACAAAGCCTGGAAGAATAATGATTTAATGATTATTTGTTGGATGAAAGAACACATCATCAAAACCAATATTGAAATATAAGCTTTATTATTCCAGTTTACAGAAGAGAAAACTAAGACTCATAATCACACAACTGATAAGTACAAAGCACTGTCTGGGTCTGTTGTATTCTACTGAAATAAGAGGGCAAGCTGGCACCACTCTCCCTGTATCTTACTTTATCATCATTATATTGCACATGAGATAAATTTTATAAATCTTATTTTTCCACACAAATCATTATAATGACTAAGGTCAACTTGATTTTATGACTGTTAAACAAAAACTGTTATGGCTGAAAGTGAATGAAAGGGTTTACTGAGCCATATTTTATCCAGAAAATGGACCAGGTCCCAGGGCCTGCAGTCTGAACCACCAGTAGCAGGGCTGGATGGGAAAGACAACATGTCAGCCAACCTGGAATAGATCAGCTCTTTTATACATTATGTTTTGGGGAAGAAAAATGTAAGTTGATTAGAAATAATTTACATTTCCTATAAATAAGAGGGATGGACAGGAAAAAGGTACAGTGGAGGTAGTTCTAGGATAGGTGCACAATGAATAAGGAAGTAATCTACTTTTGATTGGTTATAGGCAACAGTAAGAAAAGTTCATGTATAAGGAGGATGCTGTGGTGTCTGGTAGTCAGTTGTTTCTTTTTAGATGGCCACCAAAAAGTTAATTAAAAGCTCCAACCTCCATTCAAAAATGTGAGGAGTCTTTTGTTAATTGTTCTACAGATATTAACTAGTTGATTAATCTTGTCTCAAGGTAGGGCTAAGATGGCAGCATAGGAAGATGCTGAGCTCAACTCTTCCCAAGAACACATAGAATGCACACCTATATTTACATCAATTCCTCCTGAAAGATTTGTATAGCTTCTGTACAACAAACAAGAAAGAGAGACTCTGTAGAAAACCACAAAAGCTCTTCTGGAGCTGAGGGAACTCTTCTGTACCAGAGGAATTGTGAGTTTCATTGTTGAAGTTTCCCCTGCACTTGAATAGTGGCTGGAACTCTATTCATGTTCTCTGGCTGATCTGCAAGGTCTCTGTAATACCTCCCAGAGCTAGCTCCAGCAAGAACAAAAGAACAGCATAGTGCCTATGCATGGAGCTCCTTCAAACAGATATTTATCCAGTGGGTACAGCAGGTTGCTGTTCCAAGAATGCACTGGGCTGCATGCATACAAAGGGCTCCTCAGTTGGAGAGAGTGCAGAAGTAGGAAAGTGGTGCCGTGTCTGCATCCAGGGCTACCTGATCCACAGAAAATGTGGAAATAGAGAGGCACTGCTGTGAGCACACACAGAATTGGTGGGGTACAGCTGCATGAGCACTTAGGGTTGCTTCAATTGAAGAGAGTCCGGAAGTAGTAATACTCTGCTGCAAGTGCATTTTCTGGGTAAAATATGGCTGTCCCATGGATAAAGGGTACAGAACTGGTGGGGTGTGGCTGCATGAGCCCTTACGACTTCCCCCATGCAGAGAAGTGAGGAACTAGCAAAGTGTGTGGTGCAAGCATTAAAAGGATGCCCCATTCAGAGGAAGTGCAGAACTAAGAGGAACTGCAATATATTCAATCAGGGCAGCCCAGTTCAGACCTGCCTTGGGCAACAGGCAATTAAAGCAACACAGTGTACCATGAGTACACTGGACAGCCTTACCTGGATCAGAAAGACAAGAAAGTGCGTACATATCACTCTTCTCCACCCTGACTCTGTCTGGTGATGGACAGCCAGATAGATCAACAGGGAGCAACTTCACACAAGTATACGCCAATCTTCCCTGCCTGGAGCCCACTTCTGTTGATCAAGAGGCACCATACATACTCCCCCCACCCCACTACAACTAACTTGCCAAAATCATCTGGCAAACAATCTACACAGAGGTCACTTTTTCAAGACTGGGCAAGATAACTTTTATCTAAGTCATAGAAACTAACTCAGAAGGAACAAAAAAACCCTGGATTAAAACTCTAATGAAATGGAGATAAGAAATTTGCCTGATAAAGAATTCAAAGAAACAGTCATAAGATTGGTCAACAAACTTTAAAGTACAATAGAGGAACACAAACAACACGTCAACAAAGAGATTTAAAAAATGTGATAAAGAAAGGAACCTACAACTAGAATACTGTTTCCACCAAAGTTATCATTTGGAAATGAAACAGAGATAAAAAGTTTCTCAGGCAAAAACTAAAGGAGTTCACATCCTCTAAATGATTGTGAACCATTACAAGAATGTCAAAGAATCTCCTTTACTGTGCACAAGAGAGACACAATTTCAAAAGTAAATTAGTGGACTTAGGTATATACCTAATCGAAACACATAACTATGTGTACCAGAAGACACCACCAAGAACATTCATGTGGCATTACACATAATGGCTTCAAACTCAAAGAAGTGCACATAGCAAAAGTAGTAGAAAGAGATAATTTCATATACATGTCCTTCCAAAATATAAGAAATAAATACCTATGTTATTGACATAGACTTCCATATCCTAGAAAGAGAAAAAACATAAAAATGCTTATAAAATACATATAAAATTAAATATATATAATATATAATTTCACATGAAATATATATATATTACATATACATACACATATACACATATACATATATTATATATACACATATGCATATATACATATAGTATATACCTGTATAGGTATATAATATATATTATATATACATATAATATATAATATATAGTATACATATTATATATACATATATTATACATACATATAATATATACATATAATATATAATATATAATATACATATTATACATGCATTTATTATATACCTATGTGGGTATATAATATATATTATATATACATATATTATATACCTACATAGGTGTATAATATATATTATATATACATATACATATACAACTTCACATGAAATATATATATATTATATATACATATACATATACAACTTCATATGAAATATATATATTATAATACATATATATAATATACAACTTCACATGAAATATATATATTATATATACATATATATATGCTATAATATAATATACAACTTCACATGAAATACATATATGTTATATATACATATGCATATGTAAATACATATACATATATATATTCCAGGAAATGATGAGTGTTATGGGAAAGAATAAAGCAGGGTAGAGAATAGAGAACCCAGGGAGGATAAAGTTCTTTTACAGAGGAAGGCCATGGAAAGCCACTCCAGTATTTGAGCAGGAGCCTAAGGAAAATGAAACTGAGTCATGCAGACATCCTTCAGGAAAATGTTCTAAGCAAAAGAATCAGAGTGCAGAGATCCTTTTCGTGAACACATTTGATACTGGGGGGTGGGAGTCATGGAGGAACAGGGAGGATATTATGGCTGAAGTGCAGTGACTGAGAGCAATAACAATAGGAAATGAGACCAGAGCAGCAGCTGAGGGCCACACCATTACAGAGCTTTGTAAGCAAATATGAGAAATTTAGTTTCCACTCTGGGAGTAGGCCTCTTTAGAAGATGACTAATATTTGTAATGGAGCATTTGGGCTGCCCCATGGTGAACAGACTAGCAGGAGAAATGTGGACGCAGGGAGAAACTTTAGAGGCTATCAAAATACAATCTGAGTAAGAGCTAATGGTGACTTGGAACAGGTCATATTTGAAGATGGCGAGAATGGTCAGATTATTATGAATGTAGAGCTGATTATTTGAATGTGATGTATGGAAGGAGGAAAAAAATGTCAATTATGATCCCAAGTGATTTGACCTGAGCAACTAGAAGAATATAGTTGCCTTCTACTCAGATGTGTCATATTTATAAAGAAAAATGTTTTGAAGTGTATATATCATAATGTTATGGTAGTTATATCTGGGTGTGGGAGTAGGGATAATTTATTTTTCTTTTTGTGTATCTGTATTTTGAATTTTTATTTAACAAGTGTACTGGTGTTCTATTGCAGCCATAACAAAGTACCACTGGCTTAAACAACACAAATTATCATCTTATAGTTCTGCAGGTTAGTAGTCTAACACAGGTCTCACTGAGCTAAAAATAAAGGTGTCAGCAAGAGTGCATTCCTTTCTGGAAGCTCTAGGAGAGAATTAATTTCTAATATCTAAAGGTCACCCACATTGGTTTGTAGCCACCTTTCTTCTTCTTTAAAGCCAGCAATGTCAAATCTCTCTGACACTTACCTTGTCACACATTTCTGACCATAGCTGGGAAAGGATCTCCACTTTTAAAGACTCATGTGATTAGGTGAGGCCCACTTGGATAACCTAGGATAATCTCCCTCCTTCAATGTCTTAACCTTAGTCACATCAGTATAGCACCTTTTACTATGGAGAATGCATATTCACAGGTTCCAGGAATTAAGACATTTGTAAACTTTCAACAATAAAGATTTTAAAAAATTATTCTTATGCCCATAACTCATCAATAGTCACTGTTAACTTTTTAGTAAATTTCCTTCTGAATTTTTTCTTCTTTGTCCAATTAATATTATAATAGGTACACATTTATTCATTTAACATTCATTTGACAATGTCAGGTCCTGTGTTTGATACTGGAGATATAAACTATCACCTACTAAATTTACAGAAGGTTATATTATAAACATTTACACATGTGTTTCAAAGCAACATATGGATGTACCAAAATTTATTTAGCATTGCACTAATATTAGACCTTAGAGCTACCAAATTATAATTCACACATAAATTTATATACAACTTTTTTGTATGTTCTTATTATCTTCCAAAAATATTCTCTTAGAATAAGATTAACCACATAAAAGCATATAAGCATTAAAAATATAATTTTAATATTACAAGGTTTTTGGTGTATATGTATATCAATAAATGTAACCACAGAAATATAGGTTACTAGGTATTTTATCTATATATATTCATACAAATATGATGTGCATCATTCTTCAACTTTTCACTTCATAATATATATTTCAGACCTATCTCAATACATATACATGTAAATTATTCTTAAATGATGTATAGCATTCAATAGAATGGATATGGCATATTTGATTTAGTGATTGTTATAGTGATGAATATTTAAGTTGTTTTCTATTTGTTTGCTATTATAAGCTTTTGTTTTAAATTGACCAATTGCTTTCCCAAAAAGTTATGCCAATTTAAATTCCCATCATAGAGGGTGGGCTGTGTGGCCAGCAGAGTCAATAACAGTGGGTGGGCAATGAGAGTATTCGGCCTCCATCTTAGGCACCAATAAAGACAATGTCAACTGTTCATTTTATTTCAGACTTGGAGCATGTTGTCATGGAGACAGATGTGCTAGTTGCACAATAACCCACATTTAACCTTACTATTGCCCTCTTAAACATTTGCCATAACCTTCAAAACTCTTCCCAGTCTACTAATAGTTTTCATTGTGCTGTTAGCAATGTCAAAATTCAATAACATTATGATGAATTTTTTTAAAGAGTTTTTTACAGAAATGGAGAAATATGCTTAAGTTGAGGAGATAAAAGTCTGTGATAACCTTGGAGATCACCTAGTTGGAAATGTGTATGCCGTTTCTCCAGGAGAAAAAAAAAAAAAAAAGATGCAGAAAAAGCTGTCATTGACTCGAATAACCATTGGTCTAACAGAGACTTTTCTGTGACCCACTTCAGAGAAGTCTACTGCCACCAGTGAGAAATGGGAGTATTTATGGGCTGAGGCTTCTTCATGCATTTAAAGCCCATTTCTAGGGAACTGCAGCAGAGTTATACAGGTGCACTTGCAAGAAGCATAGATATGATTCTCATGTATTAGAAATATAACAAATAAGATTAGAAAAGTGTTTTGTGGCCATATATTGTATAGAGTCATGAATTTCAGCTTGAAAGTCTTTTATTTTTTTTCTCTGTAAGTAGAAATAACCCTTTTAGACACTGTATTAGAGCTGTGATGTGGGAAAATTAATCTCCCCACTTCTAATTTAGAATGGAAAGAAGTCTCAAGTCAGATATCAAATTGAGTCCACTCCCTCATTAAAAAAATAAATGCAAACCTGAAGTGATAGAAGTTCACAACTTGATAAGTTATGTTGATTTTAAAAACAAAAGTTATTTTACCAGCAATAATGGGTTTACTTAGGAACAACAAAGAATTAAAATTTGGGACAAGCAAACCATAGCAACACCACTGGCAAGTCCCACAAAGAAAGAATAAGAGCATTACTTTATGGAGAAAAAGGAGGGAGCTGGGAGGGGTTGCTTTGAACAAAAGTTCATTGGACAAAAGTAAGAGTTCAGGGAGAGGACAGTTTCTCATTGGCTGAGTTGTTGAGGCAGTTGATTTCCTGTAAGGAGTGCAATGTATACTTTTTCCTGTCAGGATCTATAATTATTTATTCTTACCTGTTAAAGAATCATTTGTTGGGGACTGTAAATGACAATTTTTACTATAGTGGACATTGTGTAGTACTGTGTGAAAGCTCTCTTTTCTGGCTTCCAAGTAATTTCAGGGAGATTTCCTTTTATTAATTTTCACATTTCCACCTTTCAATAAAGATCTTAATTGGAAAGCATCAATGAGCAAGAGTTTAGGTTTGTTTGTTTTTTACATTGGAAATAAATTATACTGATTGTAAACCTATTGAAGTAACATTCAAGTCACAAAGAAGGGTAGGAGAAAGAACTCTCAGGGACTTCCCATCTATATAGTCCATATTTATCAAGACCTTAAGCTCTGGAAATCATTTCTTTATTGGGTATTTTACTTTTACAAAGGCTTGACAGGAAAAAGTACAGAATCAAAAGTAACATGACAATTTCAAATTGTTTGATGGTTGTAAACCAAAACCCTAGGACTGACGGTATCCAACAGGACAAGTATTTGTTGGTACTTATTCCTACTTACAAGCAAATGCTCTCCCTATGGAGGCAAACCAGCAGTTATGTGTGTCCCCTGGGAGTTCTTGCTTAAATTGGCCATGAAAGCAGAATGGTGAATACTGCAAGAGCACACTGAAACAATTAACTGAGTGCTGTTAGGAAAATACAGTGCAGGTATAAACATGAAGTAATAACTGATGAGCTTTTCTAAAAACAAAAAAACCTTCAGAGATGTTTTTAAAAAATATTATTTCAAAGAACTGTTTGGAACTAAATGTTTTAATAATATAGCCTGCAAGGTTGCAATTTCAGAGACAATAAATTTGGACTAGAATCCAGTTGAAAAGGGAGACTTCTGTGCATGTTGAACTTCCTAAAAGTACTGGTCCAAGCATCTTGAGAAAGCTGCTTAGTCAGATGTTGTCTGTTACACTTCCAGGAAATCTTTACTTTCAGGTCACCAGATGGCATATAGGTCCAGTCAGAGTTTGGTGCATTCTTTTCATGTGTCACGTGTATCTAGGAGTCTATTTCCAGGAGTTTGGCAGCATAAGGGTACCTGATAGGGGCCTTACCAATGAGGTTGCAGATAGTCTCCAGGTTGAAAGATGTGATGTTTAAGGTCTTTGTCTCTCAGAAGAGCACAGAAAGAACTGCTCTACCAAAGCATGATTAGTGTTAATAGTGGCAATTTAGCCTTTACAATATTAAAGTATATCTCTTTTTTTCAGCTGTCAGTTAAAAGGAGGCAGAAACCAAGTTAATTAGATATCCTGTGACTAACTCAAAGGGTGAGAGTTTTCGAGTTCCAAAGCAGGTGGGTCTAAGATTTAAGAGGACCAACAGGAGATTAAAGATGGCGGCAGACTGGTGGAAGCTACACTGACCTAACCCGGGACCAAACTGGAATTACAACTAAAATATAGAAAAAACAGCCTGAATAATCAACTGCAACTGAAAATGAGCTGGAGAGCACCCTCATAACCAAGGAGAAAAAGTGGAGACCACATAGAGACTGGTAGGAAGTGTGGAGGTGCAAGAGGACTGGCTGGGCTCTCACAGGCAGCCCCTGAAGGTCTAGAGGGCTATCTCAGCTGTGGGGGGTTCCCACTGAGGACTCTGGTGCCTAAACCCCAGGCAGGGCTTCCCAGTGAAGAGCATCAAAACTGAAAAAGGTGCCCATATAACATCTGGCTGTGAAAACCAGCAAGGTTTCTGTCTGCCAGGGAGAGGCAGCTGGAAATGAAGGCACCTTCTTAAAGCACAAATGCACAAAGTTTCATGTGCAGCCACTCACCTTGGGCTCTCGCAGAGGGAGGGCAGAGTGGACTGGAGCTGTGTGAGAAGAACCTAGGGCTGCACGCTCTAGAGATATAGTGCAGAGAGCACCTGTCTGGATTCCTGTGCCAACTCATTCCCCCAGAGTGCAGAGGCAGACATTTATCATCCAAGCAGCTTTTGCCCGAGGGAAGCAATTGGCCCACCTTGCTGAAAAACTTCTCGCCCTGCCCAGAGGAGCTTCTACAGTCTGAGGCTCATTAAGAGAATCAGATTAATCAGCCTGCAGGCAGAGGCAGACTTCAGAGTGCTTTGAGTCTTTGCCTAATCTTATTCTGGACCCAGGCCTTGGAAAACAGACTTTGGTGTGCTTTTTGGTCCTGTCCAAATGTACCCAGCCCCAACAGAGGGGACCTCAAGATGTGGGATGTTGATAGCTTCAAACAGTGTACTCAAGGCCAGTCACAAACAGCGTCTGACATTGGCTTGCATCAGAGAACTTCCTAAAAGGCTGAGAGCCTAACAGGCCTACCTAATACATAGAAACAAACACAAATAGGCAGCCAAACCAAGAAGACAAAAAAAAGTCCCAAATGAAAGAACAAGAGAAGTCTCCAGAAAAGGGGCTAAATGAAATGGAGGTAAGCAATCTATCAGTTATAGAGTTCAGAATACTGATCATAAAGATGCTCAACAGTAAGAAAAAAGATACGGAAACTATGAAGGAAATTAAGAATGACATAACAGAAATAAAGAATACATTGGAAGGAATAAAGAGCAGATTAGAGGAAGCAGAGGATAGTATCAGCATATTAGAAGACAGGGAAGAGAAAATCACTCAATCAGAGATCCAAAAAGACAAAATATTTAAAAAACAGGTGGACAGTCTAAGGGAGCTGTGGGACAACATGAAATATAATAATATTCTCATCATAGGAATGCCAGAGGAGGTCAAAAGTAAGCAAGGTTTGGAGAAACTGAAGAAATAATGGCAGAGAGCTTCCCTAACCTGGTTAAGGAAAAAGACCCACAAGTTCAGGAGGCACAGAGAGTCCCAAGCAAGAAGAATCCAAAGAGGTCATGCTCAGACACATCATAATTAAAATGCCAGAAATTCAAGACAAAAAGAGAATCTTAAAGGCGGCAAGGGAAAAGCAATTCGTTACCTATAAAGGAGCTCCCATAAGGCTGTCAGCTGACTTCTCATCAGAAACTCTGCAGGCCAGAAGGCAATGACATGAAGTATTCAAGGTAATGCAAAACAAGGACCTGAAACCAAGACTACTCTCTCCAGCAAGGCTATGATTCAAAATAGATGGTGAGCCCAGCCAGGCATGGCTCAGCAGTTGAGCATCAACCTAGGATCCAGGAGATTGGGGTTCGATTCCCAGTCAGGGCACATGCCCGGGTTGCAGGCTGCAGCTGATCAATGACTCTCTCATCATTGATGTTTCTATCTCTCTTTCTCCCTCTCCATTTTTCTCTGAAATCAATAAAGATATATTTAAAAAAAACAAACAAAAAACCCCCCACAAAATAGATGGTGAAATAAAGAGCTTCTCTGACAAAAAAAAAAAAAAGCTAAAGGAGTTTTTCACCACCCAACCAGTATTGCAGGAAATGTTTAAAGGAATGCTGTAATTAGAAGTAGAAATAGAAGCATTGAAAGGAATGTTAAAGGGACTGCTGTAATAATAAGAAATAGAGAGAGCAACATAGGCATAAGGAATTAAAATGGCTATAAATAAGAACCTATCAGTAATAACATTAAGGACTTTAAGGGAGAGATCAACAGCAATACAATCATCATAGGCTTGGACTTTAACACCCCACGGACTTCACTGGATAGATATTCTAAACAAAAAGTCAACACAGAAACCATGAGTCTAAATGGCACACTAGATAAGATGGATTTAACTGATATTTACAGATCATTTCACTCCAAAGCTGCAGAATATACATTCCTCTCAAGTGCACATGGGTCATTCTCAAAGATAAACCACATGTTATGACAAAAGCCAGTCTCTACAAGTTCAAGAAGATTGAAATCATATCATGCATCTCAGATCACAAGGCCATGAACTTAGATATCAACTACAGTGAAAATACTCAAAAACATTCAAACACGTGGAGGGCAAATAGCATGTTATTAAACTGTGAATGGGTTACAAATAAGATCAAGAAGAAATCAAAAACTTCCTGGAAACAAATTAAAATGAACACACAACAACCCCAAATCTATGGGACACAGTGAAAGCAGTCCTAAGAGGGGAGTTCATAGCACTGCAGGCCTATCTCAATAAGCAAGAGAAATTTTTAGTAAACTATCTAAATTTACAAGTTAAAAAATTAGAAAGCTCCCCTGTGAGGCTGTCTGGACCAGAGCTTTTGTTTGCTGGGAGTTTTTTTTATTACTGCTTTGATTACATCAGTTTTTTGTTAGCCTATTCAGGTTTTCTGATTCTTCCTGATTCAGTTTTATGTGATTTCATTCATATGTGTAATCTAATAAAAAATATAGACTGAGGAACAAAATAGATCCATCTACATAGAAGCATGGAACAGATTGATGAATCTCAGTGGGAAGGCAGGGGTGGGGGAATGGTTAGGGAGAGATTAATCAAATAGTTTATAGGCATATATGCATAACCCATGGCCATAGAGAATAGTGTGGTAAAGGCCTGGGAGTGGGCAAATGTAGGATGGAGATGATCAATGGGGAAAATAGGGGGCTATCTGTAATACTTTCAACAATAAAGAGAAATTAAAATAAATAAATAAATAAATAAATAAATAAATAAATAATAAATAAATTTGCAAAAAAAACCCCCCAAACAATGAAAGTACCAACAGCCTGGCCAGCATGGCTCAGTGGTTGAGCATCAACCCATGAACCAGGAGGTCACAGTTCGATTCCCAGTCAGGGCACATGCCCATATTGCGAGCTCGATCCCTCATAAGGGGAGTGCAAAAAGCATCCTATTGATGACTCTTTCTCATCATTGATGTTTCTATCTCTTTCTCCGTCTCTCTCCCTCTCTCTGAAATCAATGAAAACATATATTTTTTAAAAAGGACCATGGACAATGCTTTCAGGCAAGGTATTTGGAAAGTCTCTAAATTTTGCCAATTGAGTCTACTAATAGTGTCATTAGTAAGTTGATCAACCCTGAGGATTGAGGATGCTATGCACAATGAAAATGTTGTAAAACTAGCCAAATGGAGCAGACTTGTCAAAGCACCTGACTGGTAAAGTGGGTGCCACAATTACTATGAAGTTTGAGAAGGGTACCCCATGCAAGGAAAATCTTTTCTAGCAGGAGCTACATGGCATGCAGTGGCCTACCTACATGGAAAGGCTTTAGTCCAGTGAGAAAAATTTACAAACTATAACTAAAACATATGTCTATGAGATGGTGAAAGCTATATGAAATTCATGTGCCAAAACCTTGAATGTCCCATTAGCTAATTTAAAGTGTCCAAAAGCCAATCAAACAGGTTTCCCTGGATTTTATTTTGGACAGGTGAAATAACAAGCTAGGCACTTTTTGCAGCCTTATTAATATTATCCCACCAATATTGGTTTATTAATGCTATTATTTTGTACATATACCAATGGTTTACTGCATGTACATTATTAAGAGGCAGGACTCTTAGAATTTATGGAAGGACTGGTTTGTTATTTGGTCCAAACCATAGATCCCTTTTATCATCAAACCAACAGTTCATAGTTTTCCAATACATATTTTTTTCTTTTATAGGGTCAGTTGTTGGCATTTCTAGTCAATTCTTTTGGATTGTCATCTTTGGGAGCATCTCTTTGGACAATGACAGAGGTCTAGCCATTGGTTCCTTTGTGGGCAGAATAACTGGTGGAAATATAAGTAAGGTGGTTTCCTTTAACCTCTAGGAAGTCAAGTTTGGAATGTCCAAGGAGCTTAATAACAACCAAGGTGGCTGGCAAGAGTATAGCATCTAATATACTTTGGATATGAGTCACTTTTTTAAAACTCCCTCTCTAAAAGTAAGGAAATCTCACTCTTTCCATAGAATTCCAAAGTTATGGGCTATCACCAAAGCAAATCAACTATCAGTATAAATGTTTATGGTCTTGCCGTTGGCTAAAGTACAAGCCTGAGTAAGAGCATATAATTAATTCAGCCTGATGAGCTGAAGTACCCAAAATTTAAGGTGCTGCTTCAAGAACTTCAAAAGGTTGCAATAGCATACCCACCACAATATTTACCATTTTCACCCTTTAAATAAGAATCATCAGTGAACTATGAAAAATATGCATTGATTAGATTTTATTATGAGAAGTCAGAAAGTGATCTGTCAGTGTTAAGCATGAAGTGTTTTGTCAATGAAGGAAGGAGAATGGCAGGATGAAGTTTATTACAATAAGAAAGATTATATAAGGAGCAGTTAGTAAGAAGAGTTCATAAGAGGTGAGACTACTGACTGAGAAGCGTTGAGTGTGATGAGAATTGATGAGTCTTTCTACTGCATGCGGTATAAAGATGGTTAAAGGGGATTCCATGACTATTTCTTCAGTTTTCTTAAACAAAATGTCAGTGGCAGAAATAGTTCTCAGGCAAGGGGTTATTCTCATGCCACAGGGTCTATTTGTTGGCTATAATAACTTATGGGTCAATGATGGTCTCCATATTTTCAGGTGAGTACTCTAAGGACATCCTCTATCTTTTCACATACAAAGAGGGAAGTGCAGCATGATTATTAAGATGTCCAAGGGAAGTAATTATAGGGATGTTCAAGGTTTCAAAGGCTGTGTCATTGCAGTCTTCCCAAATAATAGTCAGATTTGTTGTTTTTAGTGAAGAATGTAGGTGCTTATCCACAAGAGATATATTTGTAATATAATTTCAACAGTAACCACTAGCCTGGGAAAGCCTTACAATTGCCACCTAGTTTTAGTTTTGGGGAAGTTCAGGATGCATCAAAACCTACCTGGATTCAAGTGTAGTCCTTGTTCTGAAATCAAGTGCCCCAAACATCAAACCTGAACTTGAGCAAACTGCAATTTTTCTTTGAGATTTATGTTTCTTCGAGGCCAAAAGACTTAACAGGTGGATGTTGCCTTCCCAGGAAGAGGTTTGAGAAAGAGAGCAGAGAAACACATCATCTATGTATTATAATAAAGTATAACCTATATAAAATTTTATATTATCCAAGTCAGCATTTAAGATTTGTGAAAAGTAAGAGGAACTTTCTGTGAAACCCTGTGGCATTACTCTGCAGGTATTTTGCCTTTTTTCTCAAGTGAAAGCAAAAAGGTATTGGCTAATCTTCTCAATTGTAATACTAAAGAATGCATAAATCAACTACAGTGAAAATTTTGCTTTTAGTAGGAATGGCTGTCACTAGTGCATGGTGGTTAGGAATAACAGGGTGTTGAGGAATAACAATGTTGTTTATTGCTTGGACAAACCTCTATTCCCAGCCATTGGGTTTTCTCAGACAAAGTAGGAGCATTATAGGGACTAGGATAGGGGATAAGGAGGCCCTGAGTATTGTAATCCTCTGTTATGGGCTTGATGCTTTGAAGGGCTCTTTTTTAAATGGATATTGATTCTTTGAAGGGGTTTTGAGGGATCTATATGAATCTTGATAGGAGGTACCCTGTGGATTCTGCCAATATCAGTTGAAGATTTTGGCCATAAGGAAGATAGCATCTGATCCAATAGGGACAAATGATCAGTACCCCCAGATTCAGCTATAGTGCTGGCAGAGATGTAACAAATAAAAGATGCCAAGGGACATTTAATTCACTTGACTATTTTGATAGCTATTGTCAAATTCTAGAGATATTTCCCCCTTTTAAGAGAAATTCCAATGTGATAATTTTCTAAGAAGTTTCAGCTTAATACATGAATAGGGGTAGAATAACTAAGCAGAAAAGGGTGGATGTCTTTCAAAGAGCCTAAACAAAAGGGAGTAAGTTCAGAGACAGAAACCTGTTGAAGTTTATTAAGAAACCCATTATTTGAATTGTGTTAGTACTTCAAGGCAAGGGTTGAGCATCACCACGAGTGTACTTCCAGTGCCATTAAGTACATAGAGAGATTCATTAGCAATCTGAAGAGTGGTTTCTCTGAGCAGACTAAAAGGGAGAATTGGGAAGAGCCCTTGTAGTTCTTCAGAGCCCTGTCACTGAGAATTAAGAGGACCTTGGAAAGGCTGGTTTGAGGGCTGAAGGCACCTGAAGCACTTGTTTGTAACAATCATTTTTCCAGTGTCCTGGTTCTTTGCGATAATAGCAGAAAGGAAGTTTTTGTTTCTGTTTATGGGCCTTCATTTACCAGATTGGAAAATTAAAAATGTTAGTGTTCTTTCTTTTAGGTAATTTATCTAGGATGTGATTAACTAAATTAAATAAATCTGGAATCATCAATGTTTTGCATTTCATCCTGGTCGTTTTACCTAAGATCTTGGTTTAGCCCATTAAGAGACATAGTTAAAGGCTACTCAAGTGATTTCAACATCTGAAAGAAAACAATTTTCTTTGTAAACAACCTGAAGTTGATTATAATAGTTATAAACAAGTTCATCAGTTTTTTGGGTGCAAATCTGAATTTTGTTCCAATCAACAGACTTAGGAAAAGCTACTGTAATTACTCAGTGGAAATCTTCAGCGACTGTTTTAGCACTTTGTCAAAAGTTAAGGGTTTCTTTTGCTGAATCCTGATCAGGATGTTCCCATCAAGCAAGTTTCATCCTATGTTTGTCTTGACCCTCACCAATGATCATGTGGACTAACGAATATAAATCTGAGAAACCAGGCTGGTAAGTTTGAATAGCTATGTTAAATTCTTCAGCAAAACTGTAGGAGACCTCAGTTACTTTAGGATAAGCTCATTATGGCTCACAATTCGGCCTTAGTCCAGGAAACATAAGAAACAGGTTTATAAGAATCCTCAGAAGTCTTAACTTTAAAGGGGTAGGTTCTTGTAGTTTCAAGAGAGGAAGGAGAAAGGAGGAGTTCAGGGGAAGAGGGAAGTTTGATGAGGGAATTAAAATGGGGAAACAGGGTATAAAGGAGGTGGAGTTGGTACAGAAGGAAAGAAGGATGATACCAGAGGTAGGGCTTGAGCATAAAGTGTATGCAGTATGTCTGGAGATGAAGAAAATGGGGGAGGAGAAAGAGAGGCTTCAGAAGGCTTTTTGCCTTCCTTTAATTGTTTGTTTGCCTCAGTTAACTTAGGTCTGAAAGCCTCAAAATACCAATCAAAATAAGTGTACCATTCAGTTTTGACAATTTTAGAGCCATGGCTATCCAGTTCAGTTTTAAGAAAGATTCATTTGGGGAGTTCAAAGGTACCCCATAATGGCACTTGGTATTCTAAATTACTTTTGGTTATATCAGTTCATTTAGTTAAACGTGTACATGTGGAAGGGCTGCAGGTTTGAAACATAAAACTAGCTGGGTTCCCAGGAGTGGTGGCACTACCCTCAAAGCATTTTGATGGCTGGGATCCCATTTCTTAGAAGGTTTTTCTCCAGAGCAGAATTCCTAAACATCACAGTTCCAATAGGAACAGCCCAGTTCCAAAAGAAATAAGACCAAAGTCCATTACAAGTCCAATAGTAAGAGCCTGGAATCAGACCAAATTCCAGCACAGTTCCAATAGGCATAGAACCAATAAGAATAGTCTGATTACAAAAGGAATCAGGCCAAAGTCCAAATAAGTCCCCTCATAAAGGACAAAGCCTTTAAATATGTCCTGAATAAAGCCTGGAGAGCTCAAAAAATGCCAAGAGAGGAGAGATTGAAATCCAGGAGAGACTTACCCTGAAACTCCAGGGTCGGCAAGAAAGCAGTGAACTCGGTGGGCTCTGTGGAACCTATTTGGTCTCCAGCCTGAGTTGTTGGAAGTCTTCTCTGAATCCGACTCCTGATCACCAAGTAATTGTTGACCTTAAAAAATAAAACAGGCTGTTATTTTATCTGCAAAAATTGTTTTATTTGGGAACAGAATAGAACTGCAGTTTGGAACAAGCAAAATATAACAAAGTCATAGGAAAGTTCTCCAAAAAGGGGGGGGAGGAATGTTATTTATGGATAAAAGGAGGAAGTTGGGAGGGGTTGTTTTGAAAAAAGTCCATTGGAGAGAAGTGAGACTGCAGGGAGATGGTAGTTTTTCATTGGCTGAGTTGCTAGGGTAGTTGATTTCTTATAGAAGATGCAATGTATGCCTTTTTCCTATTAGGGCCTATAAGTGATAATTTCTTTTTGAGAATTTTTATGTGGGGAACTTTAATTGACAATTATTTCTGTTAGTGACATATGAGAACTCCCTCCTCACCTCTTCACTCCATTTTAACGAGGTTTTCCTTTTATTAACTTTCATAGTTAGCAACTGATCTAATGTGGGGAGAGGGATAGGGAGTTAAAATAAAAAGTAAAAAAAATGATTACAAGGGTTGATGTGAGGAGAACAGAGGTAAAATTGTTATATTGGTAGCTAGGCAGACATGAGCAGAGTAAGGACAATGGACCAGGTACAGAAACTCACCAGGGAAAAAAGCCCTGGATGCCTACCAAGGGGCAAAACTGGAAAACAAGAACCTCACCCTCAGGGTAACATTTCCTCCCCTAGCATATTGTTTGTCATTTGGTTTGGATTCCCTGACTTCTCATATTGCTAGTCATGTGGTTTAGAGCCCCTGACCTTTTTCTCCCTAAAGATATCATGCAGTAGGCCTCAGTTGTATTTCAGCTCCAGACCCAGAAAAGCAGCAAAACCAGACAAGTGACACCGTGGCTGCCTCAGGACCAAATACATTGACTAATGACCTCCTGCCTTGGCATTGACCATTCAGTGGAGATCACAACTCTGAAAAGGCACACCTACAAAGCTGATGAATATTATATTGAGACATTCCCCTGAGACCTCCCCTAACATTTTCATGCAAGAAAGAGAGAAATACACTCAGGACAAAGGACCCAGAGCATGCTCCCCTGCCAACACCATCTCCATCCCTCCGATGGGACCCCAGGAGACAGCAACCAGAGGAACAATGGGCAGTGGCAGCTCGTCCCTCGCTTACCCCTGAACATGTATCCAAGGCCCTCTTTTCTCTGACTTCTAGTGAGCCAAAGCCACCCAGCCGAGGCGCTCCTGTTGCTTCTTCTATGCTCTTCCTTGTTTCATCCTCCTAAGTATATTTTTACTGTGTTCAATAAATTCTTCCTTTCTTTTCTGTACTTTGTCTCCTGCTTAAAATTTTTCCCTCAAGAAGACAAGAACCAAGGTCTCTGCATCATTTCCCTGATAACAAAATCAATAGAAAATGGTAAGGAAAATCATGCAATACAGCAAAGTAGTAAAGAGTGAAGACCCTAGTGCTAGACCTTTTCACGTTCAAATCTTGGTTCTACTATTTACTAGCTGTATGACTATGGGCAGTCCCTGAAAATTTTCATGCCTTGGTTTCATTATTTGTAAAATGAGAATGTTGGTAAAAATAGTACTTACTTTAGAAGGTTATTGTGAGAATTTAATGCCTTCTTCTCTGTAAAGCACCTAGTACAATACCTGATGTATTATCATTATTTACTGGTTTTACAAGAAAGATGATATGCTGAGTTTGGAAGTGTTCAGTTTATTAATAGTTTACCTAAGTAATGAGAAGTAGTAGAAGTTGAAAATGATACCTGGAGCTCAAATTATAAGGATAACTTAATACACAGATTTTTTGGTATAAAATCCATAGGGATAACTCAAACTCTCTGGAAACAAATTTAAAAAACAGCAAAAAACAAAGGGGACAAAGAAGGACAAGAATGGCATTGAGAGAATATCTAACTTTAGGAAGTAGAGAACCACAGAAGAAGAGCCAGCTAATAATACAGAAAAATAATAATAAGATTGTTAAGAGTACTAATTGAATAGTGAAGACTCAGAAAAACAAGAGAAAAGTTTGATAAGAAATGGCCAACAAAATGAATGGCTGCAGAGAGTCTAGACATTTTTTGTTTGATATTATGGAGTTTTTAGAGTTTCTATCTACATGAAAGTATCTCCTCTGGAGACCTGATTTAATCTATTTTAAACCAGGTTCCCCTTCCAATGAATTCCACTGTCAAGATAGTTTTATCTCTCCTGAGGGTTAAAGCAACTGGCAGAGGTCTTTGGGGTAGATGTGCCCATGATCTATATCTTCCTAGAAAAATGAGAAATAAATAAAACCATCTTTGTATTGTTTGGATTATAAACAATGTTGTGATGTACTTGCACTGAAAATCGCTCTCCCACTACAGAAAGACATTTCATTCCTCCTTTTGGTCCTGGGGAATAGACTGCCACTAGAATGTACTTAGAAAGTAATCAGAATAGATGACAGATGCAAACATAAAAGTTAAGAAAAAAGGTTGAATTAAAACTTTTGCAAAAGAATTCAATAAAAAGTCAGTTACCTTAGATGTAACTTTTTGAATGTCTCCTTCTGCATTGGGCATGAGAACAGGAGTGGGTAAATTCAGGCAAGATACTAAGTTAGGAAATCCTTAGTATAAACAAGTTCATTAAAATTTCAGGGGCCTTTAACACCTCAGTAACAGCCTGCCCGAAGGTTAACATTTATCGTTTTGAACTGCCAACATCTTGCTTTTATGGGACACATTTATATGCTAAATTGCCTATTATGTTAAGCTGTAAATTCCCATTTAGCGGCATCAGAAATAAGATTTGACTATAAGTGTTTTTATTTTATTAGTGCTATGCCAGACTTCCTAATAGCTCAAAATTCCTAAGGCTGAAATTCATTGCAGCTCCTTCAGAAGGTGCTTGCCTAAAATAATTTGTTATAAATACTACATTTGCATATACTTGAAGTTTTCAGACTTGGGTCATCAGGAAAAGTGGAAAAATTACTTCATTTGATTTTACCCTTAAGCAAATCATAAGTGACACATTTAAGCAATTATATCAAGAAAATAAAAGTACAATCTAACTAATGACTACTCTTTCCTTAATGATTTCAGACTACATCAGCAGCAAACTCCAGGGAAATGGCTGTTGAGTAATGGAAAGTTATTATAAACATTCTTGCATATCACGGAGTCGCCGGGCATTTGTACGGTGCATCAGAGAGTTCACTTGATTCTATTGACCATGATATAATATTATAAAAAATGTAATACAGGAACTTCAACATGTCAAGCTTCAATTTGATAAAGTAAGGAGAGAAAGTGCTGATTAAGTGCACAGATTGAAAAGGAAATTGAAAATCCTATTCAGAAAAAGACTTTGCACATTGATGGACAGCAGAGGCTAAAAATACGTTCTATTTGGGAAATACCATGCAGCCTACCCTTTTCCCATGTGTCTTCTGAATCTTTTTCTCCTACACTTGAAATACATTAGTATCACAACACAAGAAGAACAGTAGGTTTATAAATGAATTCATAAACTTTTAACCAATAGTTTGCTTTTATGCAGCATTGCATAATTATAAAGGATTTTATTCCCTTCAAAGATCACTTTTTTTTCTCCTTAGTGTTGAAAGCATTGGATATGTAAGGGAAACTAAGTAAAGTAAAAAGTTTTATATTTATTGAACACTTAGTATGTATCAAATAATATATCAGTTTATATTAGGCAGATTATTAGTCACCACCTTAACATGCATTTTATTCCTTTTCATTTTGTCACAGCTACTTGATTTATGTGGGATTGACCCTACGCTTAGTCTTAACAATGAACATTGATATATTTTAAGTAATTTACTTTGCTAGTGTTATTTATTCATTGTGAACACATGGCTGAGAAATCTAATCAGAGGAAGTCTTTTTGTTCAATATCTGGAAGAGAGATGCTCCTCTCTTTTCCCCTTGATGAGAATAAGAAGGCATACAGATCTGGGAATTCCTGGCAGCTACCCAGCTAAAATGAAAATAGCCATGTTACAGGCAGTTAGACAGACATGATCAGGTACAGATGGGCCAGGTACAGAAACTCACTAGGGCAAAAAGTCCTGGATGCCTACCAAGGAGCAAAACTGGAAAACAAAAACCTCATCCCCAGGATAACCTTTCCTCCCCTAACATATTGCTGGTCATGCGGTTTCGATCTCTGATCTTTTCCTCCCTAAAGATAGCATCTAGGCCTCAGTTGTATTTCAGCCCCAGGCCCAGAAAAGCAGCAAAAGCAGACATCACAAATCTCTGGTTCTAACCATCCCTGCAGCCCACCAATCTCTAACCCAACATGTAACATTTACTTTTTAATGTCATTCTGAACTGAGTTTTCTATTACATATAAACAAAAAACACTACCTGATATATAGGTGTATTTTTGTTTCCTAGTCTTTCAGTAGGTGTTAATCTAACAGTATCTTTATACCATTTCATATTTCTTTGAGAGATATTAATAGAAAGAGAATAAATATTTTTAAGAAATCCAAATAGAGTCAGAATCATCCCATAGCAGTTACAGAATATTGGGAAATGGAATTAATTTAACTTGAATGTTGTGAATTGAAAAAATAAGAATATTCGCAGGTTCCAAAACCTATTTATTGATTCCTACACTCAGAATTGCCAAATAACTGCAGATATTCAGAGATAGAATATGTGAGTATCCTTGTTCTTTTTTCTTTGCTCCAGTAATATTTGTCCTATTTCTGTTCTAGCACTTAACCCATTTTAGTTGTTTTTCCTTCATTCCATGTCGGAGTTCCTCATGGGTAAAGTTTCTCTTATTTTTTATTTTTTATGTTTCTAAGTGAGCACAATGTGTTTCATATAGTAAAAGTGTTTTTGAGTAGTTCAATGAATGACAGTATGAGAGTATTGAACTTTCAGAGAGGAGTGAGAATTCCCTGTGTGCTAGAGTGAACCTAGATGGGATTTTGTTTCTCGTTATCACTCAGCACAGTGTTTACAAAAAAGCTGGTTGAAACAACTAACTTTGAGAAGGTTTTATGAATGAATTTTGAATCCCTCACTGAAAGGTGCAGGGAATTAAACATTCAACAACTCAATTTCATTTTAAAAGAAAATACCCTATTAACTTTAAAATAAATTTACTGAATCCTAGAAATAAAATTACATTACAGGGAATTTGAGAAACAAGAACAGATCATGTATAATAAATAACCTACACATAACCACTGATATTTTGGAAATACAAGTACCCTTGCAATTTTATATATATATTTTTTTCACCTCACTTCTTACAATAAGCACCATTCCATTTTGCAATTTAATCCACACAATTGTATTTTTAACGGTTAAAAATTCTCTACACAGTAAATGCACAAAACATTGATTTAGTGATTCCATTGTTGTTCTTAAAGACTTAAATTGCTTTCCATTTTACATCATTATAAGTAATATTATGATGAACAGCCATATCTTTTTATATTTTAGACTATTTGTTAAGGTCAATAATACCAAATGTGGAACTATTAAGTTGAAAGTTTTAAACATTTTAAGGTTCTTAATATATTGTCCCAAAATATTTCAAATAATTGATGATAATGTCAGCAATGTATGACTGCACCTTCTTTGCCACATTCCAGTAATTAAAATTATCATTTTAAAATGTATGTTAAGGTAACTGGTAAAAATATATCTCATTTCTGTTCCCATGTTTTCTTTTCTTGTAAAGTTAAATATTATATCTATATTTTTTTATTTACTAAAGTATCTTTAGCTTTTGTAGCAGATGTTGTTGATAGCCTGGGAATGCCTCTTACCAGTTGTGACTTGTGCTAACAGCTCTTATCTAAAACATTACCTGGAAGATTGTTCTTGAAAGATTGGAGCCAGCGCCAGCAGAGGTGCCTTCAGTTCAGCAAGCACTTAGTTGATGGTACAGGCCTATGAAACTCTTTACTCCTTTGCCTTAAAATGTGTGAGATGATACTGAGGTGATATTTACATTTCAGATCTCCCCATAGGATCAAATTGAGGGTAGATTTCATTTAAAACATCTTTGTACAGCCCCCTGTCCTTTCCTTTCCTGTTTGACTAATTACCTTAAATGCAGCCCTTCAAAAAAGAATGGCAACACCATATCATCATTATAGTTTTAAATTATGTTTCAATAATATCCATTTGCCATTTTACATCCACACTTTCAATATCAATTGATTTGGGTGAACTGAACAATGTCAGATTGTTCTAAAATTTTTAAATCAATGAATATTTTGAACTTCAGTAACTGACTCAAATTTGAGAAGTTTAGAAAATTTATTTCAGACCTGGAAACTGATTTTAGAGCAGGGAAATGGACCAAGTATTCCTTGCCAAATTAACTGTCTAAATATGTGGTTCCTCTAGAAATGTGTGAATAAAGTACATGTTTGTGTAACTATTTATGAAAACTCTTGGATAAGGTCATGCATACTATTACCTTATTTTAAAATATCTATTTATGAATTTACATACTTTTTTTTTGTTTAAAATATTACAAATGTCCCTTTTTCTCCCCAATGAGCCATTCCACCCCTTCCCATACCCCTCCCCAATCCCTCTCCCCAACATTGTCCATGTCCTTGGGTTCTGCGTATATGCATATAAATTCTTTGGTTAATCTCTCTCCCTCCACCCACCCACCCTCCTCCATCCATCTGATATCCGTCGGTCTAATATATACTTCCATGTTATTGAATCTATTCTGTTCATCAGTTTATTAAGTTCTGTAGATTCCACATATAAGTGACATGATGTGATGTTTGTCTTTCTCTGCCTGGCTTATTTCACTTACTATAATTTTCTCCAGGTCCATCAATACTGTCCCAAAGGGTACAAGATCCTTCTTCTTTACAGCTGCATAGTATTCCATGGTGTGAATGTCCCACAGCTTTTTTATCCACTCATCTACTGATGGGCACTTGGGCTGTTTCCAGATCTTAGCTATTATAAATTGTACTGCTATGAACATAGGGGTGCATATATTCTTTCTGATTAGTGTTTCAGGATTCCTAGGATACATTCCTAGGAGTGGAAACATTGGGTCAAAATGCAGCTCCATTTTTAATTTTTTGAGGAACCTCCATACTGTTTTCCATAGTGGTTGCACCAGTCTGAATTCCCACCAGGAATGTACCATGGTTCCCCTTTCTCCACACCTTCCTCAGCACGTGTCATTTGTTGATTTGTTGATGGTAGCCATTCTTACTGGTGTGAAGTGATACCTCATTGTGGTTTTAATTTGTATCTCTCTGATAATTAGCAACCTTGAGCAATTTCTCATGTGTCTCTTGGCCATCTGTATGTCCTCTTTGGAGAAGTGGCTATTAGGTCCTTTGCGCATTTCTTAATTGGGCTGTTTGTCTTCCTCTTGTTGAGTGCTATGAGTTCTTTGTACATTTTGGAAATTAGCCCCTTATCAGATACATCCTTGGCAAATATATTTTCCCAGAGAGTGGGGTTCCTTTGTATTTTGAGGCTGTTTTCTTTTGCTGTGCAGAAGCTTTTTAGTTTGATGTAGTCTCATATGTTTATTTTTTCTTTTGTTTCTCTTGCCCTAAGAGATGTAAAAGTGAAAATTCTACTACGTGGGATGTCTGTTACTTTACTACCTATGTTTTCTTCCAGGATTTTTATGGTTTTATGACTTACATTTAAGTCTTTTATCCATTTTGAGTTATTTTTGTGTATGGTGAAAGTTGGCAGTCTAGTTCATTTTTTTGCTTGTACCTGTCCAATTTTCCCAGCACCACTTATTGAAGAGACTGTCTTTATTACATTGGATACTCTTGCCTCCTTTGTCAAATATTAACTGATCATAATGGCGTGGATCTATTTCTGGGCTCTCTGTTCTGTTCCATTGATCTATATGCCTGTTGTTGTAACAATACCAGGCTGTTTTCATTACAATGGCTTTGTAATACAGTTTGAAATTCGGTAATGAGATCCTTGCCACTCTGTTCTTTTTTCTCAAGATGACTGCAGCTATTCAGGGTCTTATTTGGTTCCATATAAATTTTTGAAATGTTTGTTCTAGGTCTGTGAAATATGCTGTTGGTATTTTAATAGGAATTGCATTGAATTTATAAATTGCTTTGGGTAGTATGGACATTTTAATGATATTAATTCTTCCAATCCATGGGCATGGTATCTTCTTCCACGTGTTTAAATCTTCCTCTATTTCTTTTTTAAGTATCACGTAGTTTTCCGAGTACAGGTCTTTTACATCCTTTGTTAAGTTTATTCCTAGGTATCTGATTTTTTTAGTTGCAATGGTAAATGGTATTGTTTTTTTAGTTTCTCTCTCTGAAAGTTCATTGATGGTGTATAAGAATGCCATTGATTTCCAGATGTTGATTTTGTTTCGAGTTACCTTGCCAAATTTGTTTATCAAATCTAGCAGTACTCTGATGGACTCTTTAGGGTTTTCTATGTACAATATCATGTCATCTGAAAATAATGACAATTTACTTCCTCCTTTTCAATTTGGATACCTTTTTATTTTTCCTGTCTGATGGCTATGGTGAGGACTTCCAGTACTATGTTGAATAAGAGTGGTGAAAGTGGACATCCCTGTCTTGTTCCTATTTTTAATGGAAATGGTTTTAGCTTTTGCCTATTTAGTATGATGTTGGCTATAGGTTTGTCATATATGGCCTTTATTATGTTGAAGTATGTTCCCTTTATTCCCACTTTGCTGAGAGTTTTTTTATAAGAAATGGGTGCTGGATGTTGTTGAACACTTTTTCTGTATCTACTGATATGATCATATTTTTGTCCTTCATTTTGTTTATGTGATGTATCACATTTATTGATTTGCGGATGTTCTACCAGCCTTGCATCCCTGGAATGAATCCCACTTGGTCATGGTGTATGATGTTTTTAATGTATTGCTGGATCCCGTTTGCAAATATTTTCTTGAGGAGTTTAGCATCTATGTTCATCATGGATACTGGCCTGTAATTTTCTTTCTTTGTAGTGTCTTTATCTGGTTTTGGGATTAGGATGATGCTGGCCTCATAAAAAGAGTTTGGGAGTTTTCCCTCCTCTTGAATTTTCTGGAATAGTTTGAATAGAATAGGTGTTAATTCTTCTTTGAATGTTTGGTAAAACTCACCTGTAAATCCATCTTGTCCAGGGCTTTTGTTTGCTGAGAGTTTTTTGATTACTGCTTCCATTTCATTATTTGCTATCGGCCTATTCAGGTTTTCTGCCTCTTCTTGATTCAGCTTTGGAAGGTTGTATGCTTCTAGGAATTTGTCCAATTCCCCCATGTCCAATTTGTTGGCATATCGTTGCTCATAGTATTTTCTTACAATCCTTTGTATTTCTGTTGGGTCAGTTATTATATCGCCTCTTTCATTTTTGATTTTATTTATTTGGGTCCTCTCTCTTTGTTTCTTAGTGAGTCTGGCTAAAGGTGCATCAATCTTATTTACCTTTTCAAAGAACCAGCTCTTAGTTTCATTGATGTTTTGTATTTTTTTTAGTCTCCATGTCGTTAATTTCTGCTCTGATTTTTATTATTTCTTTCTTTCTACCTCCTCAGGGATTTTCTTGCTGTTCTTGTTCCAGTTTTTTTAGTTGTTGTGTTAGGTGGTTTAGTAGATCTTTTTCTTGTTTCTTGAGATAGGCCTGTAATGCTATGAATTTTCCTCTCAAGACTGCTTTCACCATGTCCCATAGATTTTAGTTTGTTGTCTGTTCCTTTTCATTACTTTCCATGAAATGTTTGATTTTTATCTTGATCTCATTGTTAACCCATTCACTGTTTAATAACATGCTATTTAGCCTCCATGTGTTTGAATATTTTTGAGTTTTTTTTTATAGTGTTTGATTTCTAGTTTCATGGCATTGTGATCTGAGAAGATGCTTGATATGATTTCAGTCTTCTTATATTTGTAGAGCCTGGCCTTGTGCCTTAACATGTGGTCTATTTTAGAGAACGTTCCATGTGCCCTTGAGAAGAATGTGTATTCTGCTGCTTTGGGATGAAATGTTCTGTAAATGTCAATTAAATCCATTAGGTCTAGTGAGTCATGTAAGGTCTGTGTTTCCCTGTTGATTTTTTGTCTCGATGATCTTTCCAGTGCTGATAATGGGGTGTTAAAGTCTCCCACTATGATTGTGTTGCTGTCAATCTTCTTCTTAAAATCCCCCAAGAATTTTTTTATATATTTAGGTGATTCTATATTGGGTGCATAAATGTTTATAAGGGTTATTTCCTCCTGTTGGATTGATCCCTTTAGTATTATGTAGTGACAATCTTTGTCTCCTATTATGGTCTTTATTTTGAAGTCTATTTTGTCAGGAATAAGAATTGCTACTCCAGCTTTCTTTTCCTTTCCATTTGCATGGAATATTTTACTCCATCCCTTCATTTTAGCCTGTGTGAGTCTTTTGTTCTCAGGTGGGTCTCTTGTAGACAGCATATATTTGGGTCCTGTTTTCTTATCCATTCAGCTACCCTGTGTCTTTTGATTGGACTATTTATTCCATTTACATTTAAGGTTACTATTGATATAAACTTATTTAATGCCATTTTTCCCCTTTATGCTGATGTACCTTTCTCTCACTATTTCTTCTTTTTCTTAAAGGAGTCCTTTTAGCATTTCTTGCAATGCTGGTTTGGTGGTACTCAACTCCTTTAGCCTTTTTTTGTCTGGGAAGTTATTTCACCTTCAAATTTAAATGATAGCCTTGCTGGATAAATCAATCTTGGTTGCATGTTCTTGCTTTTCATTGCTTCGAGAACCTCATGCCTCTCCCTTCTGGCCTGGAGTTTCTGTTGAGAAATCAGCTGTCAGCCTTATGGGAGTTCCCTTGTAGGTCACTGCTTGTCTCTCTCTTGAAGCCCTTAATATTTTCTCTTTGTCCTTGACATTTGCCATTTTAATTATGATGTGTCTTAGAGTGAGTCTCTTTGGGCCCCTCTTGTTTGAAACCCTCTGTTCTTCCTGAACTTGTGTGGCTTTCTCCCTCACCAGCTGAGAAAGTTTTCTATCATTATTTCCCCCACCAAGTTCTCTCTCCCTTGCTCTCTTTTATCCCCTTCTGGCATTCCTATAATGAGAATGTTGTTTTGCTTCATGTTGTCTCAAAGCTCCCTTAGACTGTCCTCATGCTTTTTAAGTGTTTTTTTCTTTTTGCTGCTCTGATTGAGTGATTTTTTCTACCTTGTATTTAAGTCACTTATTCTATCCTCTGCTTCATTGAGCCTGCTTTTAATTCCTTCCAGTGTATTCTTGATATCAGATACAGCATTCTTTATTTCTGTCTGATTTTTGTTTATATTATGTATCTCTTTTTTCATGATTTCCCTAAAGTCCTAGATCTTATCCTCTATTGCCTTGTTTTTCTCTTTAAGTTCCTTGAAAATCTTCATCATCAATACTCTGAACTGTGTTTCTGATAACTTGCTTAACTCCATCTCAACAATGACTTCTTCTGGCAATGTTTCCTTGTCTTTAATTTTGGGGTTGTTTCTTTGTCTTCCCATTTTGGTAGGTCTTAGTGTTTGTATCTATATATTAGATACATTTGCTATCTCCCAGTCTTGTGGGATGGGACTTTGTCTTGTGGTTCCAGTGGAGCCCAGAGGTGTGTTTTCCTTATACTTCTGAGCATTTTGCTCTAGGCATGTCCCTCTTGTGTGTCCCTTTTGCGGTTTCTTTATGTTCTCCTGTTGTGGTAGGGTCTCGATTGTTGTTGATCAGTCCTTAGGAGGATCCCCCTCTCAGGTTGGCTAACTGTGTCTCAGCCCCAAGCTTGTCATATAAGCTGTTGTATGGGTGCTGGCAAGGCAGGACAATACACAACTAAACTTCCAGGAAACAAGGGGTATCTTACAAAATATCTTAACAGTCACAATGAAAACAACCCAAGTGAAAATAGAACTGGGAACGTGAAGGGAGAACACAAGTTCTAAAGAAAAAAAAAATAGCTTAAAAAAAAGAAAAAGAAAGAAAAGTAAAGCTTAGAGAGAGAGACGTATATTGTTGTTAATAGTAACTAAAATTTAAAAAATAATAAAATAAACTAAAATGTGAAAAATAGAGAAGCTACTGGGAGATAATAGAGGCAGAGAAAAGATTCTGAAAGAAGATCCAGCAAACAATTAAGGGAGAGAATAGGAATAGGATAATAGTTGAAAATGAAAAACTAAAAATACATTAAAGAGAATAAGAGAAACTAACAATATAACAAAAAGACAGGAAGATAGAAGGTAGGAAAACAAAAGAAAGAAGGAAATGAAGAAAAAAAGAAAAAAGAATAAAGAAAAGAAAAAAAGAAAAGAAAAGAAGAAAAGGAGAAAAGAAAAAAGAAAAGAAAAGAAAAGAAAAGAAAAGAAAAGAAAAGAAGAAAAGAAAAGAAAAGAAAAGAAAAGAAAAGAAAAGAAAAGAAAAGAAAAGAAAAGAAAAAAGAGGAAAAAAGAAAAGAAAAAAAGTTATGCCAATGGATCGAGAGGGGATAGAGAGAGAAAAAGCCAGGGTAGAGAGGGAGTCCAGTAAGATATTTTGGAGAAATTATAGAGAAAAACAATAAACTTGTTGGTTATAATGATAAAGTCCCAGCCATTAAGCAAGAATATCAAGAAAGTCTTGATATTAGAAGCAAGGATAAAACAAAACAAAACAAAGAAACAAAACAAAACAGAGAAACAAAACAAAAAATAAGTTAAGCAATACAAAATCCTTTTAAAAAATAAAATAAATTAAGAAAAAACTTAATTAAAAAAATTTTTTTTAATTTAATTATTATAAAATTTTTAAAGAAAAAACAAATGATTTTTTTCCCCTTTCTCTTCTTCCTAAGTGAAAAATAGAAAAAAACAAAAAACAAACAAACAAAAAGGACAGTCAACTAGGTGAGTTTCCTCTGGGAAGCTTATGTTGTATGCAACTGTTTGTTTTTTATGCTGATTTCCATTCTCCTGGGAGGTACTTGTGTATCAGCCAGTGTGAAGAGCTGTCTAGGTTTGGCTCTGGTGTCCTTAGGTAGATGGTTGATCTGAGGCTCTCCATGGACCACCTCCTCTTTTCAGCTATTTTGCAACCTTGTAGTTGCTGGGTATGACTCTAGAGTCTTCTGTAGAGTCTTTAGGGTGCAGGATGGCTAGTGTACCTCAGGGTATCACTCCCCTTACTTATAGATTTAGTTTTCAGGCACTCACTGTGAGGGAATTAATCTCTGCCCCACAAGCAGCTCCTCAGTCCCTACCCTGTCTTCTGATTCTAGCTCCCTATGCTCTGTCCTGCTGCAATCTCTGATTGATTTCAGCCTGTTGCTTTTTCTGTATGGGCTATTTCAGCAGCCTGGGCTCAGTGGGTTTGATTAAAGAACATTCCAGTGAACTCTTTGTCTGCCCAGCCCCCAGCAGGGGTTTTCAGCACTTCCTCCAGTTCCCAAACAACTGTCCCTGAGAGTCTTGTTTTTGTAATGTCCTCCTGTGAGCTGCTTTCCCTTCCCTTTCAGGACTGTGCCCTGTGGGTATCTCTGGGGCCTCAGTGAGCTGGCCCTGCCCCTTTCCTATTGGGGGTGGTGCTCCCAGGCTACAGGTGAGGCAGGAGGGCTCTGTCCCTCCGTTCCCAGCTCTGGTTGGCTGGTAGCATCAGGTGCACCCCTCAAACAGCCCACTGTGCAGAAACCAATCCCAGCCTCTGCTGCTCTGTCCAGGCAGTGCAGGCCGGGAAGATGGGAGCCAGCTGAAGGATCAGAAACTCAAAAACGCACAAAGCAACACAGAGACAGACAGTCCAACCCTCAATGTCTTGCCGTCCATGTGCCAAGGCACCCAGTGGGAGGGGAACAAAAGTCAGCTCCCCACAGTTCCCCACACTGCTGATCTCAGTAAAGCTGGGGTGGCTCCACATGGCACCTCAGCACCCCTCAGGGCTGGTCACAGATCCCAGCCTCTTGGCACTGGGAGCTCAACAACACCAGGGCGTCCCCCGGGGTTGGTCACAATTCCCAGGCTCTCTGTACCAGGAGCTCAGGGCAGGAGGGCTCCTCCCCTCCCCTGCGCCATGCAGATTCAGTGCTTTCTGAGGCTCAACACAATGCCTTACAGGGAGGCAGAGGGTCCCTGTGTGCTGCTGCTCAGTGCAGTCTTCTGGTCCCTTACTACTCTGGTGCTACACAATTTGGGACAGCCTTTCCTATGGTCAGCACCCCAAGCATTAGATGCCGGTCACATCTGCCACTAGATGTTTTGTTTCCTAGGAAGGTGCTGTCCCCTCCTCCTGGATTCACCACTCCCCTGGGTCCCTCTGCCCTCCATGCAGGGCGCTCCTTCCCCTCTCCTCTGCTCCAGGTGTGAGATCCCCGCTTTTGGAGGCCAGTCCACACTCCCAAGGGGATGGAGCTTTGTAGCTTTCAAGCCTCGGGTCTCAGAGCCCAGCACAGGCTTCAGGGAGGACTCCCTCTTCCTACACGCCCCTCTCTTACCGGACTCCACGATGTTTCTTCAGTTCTCCCCACTCGCACTCTGTCCACTCAGGTATGTTTCTCTGGTTTTTCCAAGCTGGCTAAAAAGGATTTTAGGAGTAAAATGAGCCCAAGGCTGGGAGCAGGGGTGCTCTGCTGCTTCTCATAGTGCCACTATCTTTCCTCTCCCTTTTACATACATTTTTGCTGTATTAATATTATTTATATTAGCTCTATATTTATCATAATTAGTATTGCCAGAGGTTTAGCTCTTTTGCATTTCTGAAGCACCAGTATATAACTTTGTTGATTAAATCTATTATATTTTCATTTGTTTTGTCAATTTATTTACTTGTATTTTTCTGTTTCTTCTAGTTTGCTTAAGTTTCCTTAATTGCCCTATTCTAACTTCTTGAGTTAAACAATTAAGCCATCAATTTTCAAATTGTCTTTGTTATCATAGAAAAGGTAAAGCTATAAATCCTCTTGTATACTGCATTAGCTGTATAAAACCAGGAGTGATATATTTTTGACAGTATTTCTACATAATTTTCTAATGTACATTGTGATTTTTTATGACCTGTAAAATACATAAAATCTGTGTTTTCTTACTTCCAGATGTATAAGCAGGATTTAAAAACTCATTTTGTAATTGGTTTCTAAGTTAACTCCATTATAGTTAGAGAATAAAGTTTTAATAATAGCAACTTTAGATTTTGTGTTTTTGTTCAAGGTCAATTATTTTAGTAATGTATATTTTATTGAAAGCGTTGTGTATTCTCTAATTATTTTATTGTAGTTTTGGGAAAGCTAAATATATAGCATTCATTTTTCCTTTAAAAGACAAAGAGAAAATTGGGCTGTGAATAAAATATAAGTTTTGTTATCAGTAAACATGATATGGAGAATGTGGCTAATAACTGGGGAAAAGTCAGCCCCTGATGGCTGAACCACAAAATGAGATTTACCTATTCAGTAACAAGTGGTAGTGGAAGATTGTAGTCCTACTCTGTGTGGGCAGAGATGCAGAAAAATGTATGAACTCTGGGAGGAGGTTGGATCCCAAAAGAAAAAGAAAATAAAGATCTGGACTATGTTACTCAGTTATTTATACCAAGTCAATAATAAAATGTCAATTGACCTCACCTTGGGAAGAGAGAAGAAAGGGGTAAAGAGAGGCCATGACTATTTGATGAAGGCCCTTTACATTGATGGAATCATCATTAGTGGTTCAAGGATTAAATCAAGCATGATCATAATATTAAAGTCTTTTAAATTCATACTTATTTTTCATGTGCTTGATTTATCTATTTCTGAAAGAAAGGTTAAAATTGTGGATTTGTCAAATTCACTTGGTAATATTGTAGTTTCCTTCATATATTTCAGAGTCTATTTTTTATCAACTGCAAATATGATTAAAATTGAACTCTCTCTGGTGAATTTTTTCTTTCATCATTTTCCCTAATATAATATTCTGTCTCAATACAATTTAAGACAATATTAATATATCTCATCAACTTCCTTTCAGTTAATATTTGTTCAGTCTCTCTTCTCGATTATTTTTTCAAACATTCTGTGTCCTTTTGAAGTACATAGCTCAATTCTTGAAATAAAATGATCATCTTTTTTAATAGGTAAGTTTGGGGTTATATTACCTATTTTATTCAAAAGTTTTTTACACATAAAATTGTACATTTTCAACAACAGGGGCCATTTTGTTTGTGTCATAAATTTTTAATTTTATTCCAATGTGATCAGAGAATATTATTTGTATTAGTTTTCCTTTGTGGAATTTTCTTCTACTTTTGCTTAATTCTGACCTAATATATTGTTGATTTTTGTAAATATTCCCTGTGCATTATAGATGACCTATCTTTTGTAATACTGTTTGCTACATATCTATAAAATCTATTTTATTGGTTGGTTGTATTGTTTAAGTCCTCTGAATTGTTACTTATTATAGTCAACTTGACTTGGCTTTCACTTTGAGAGCTGCACTAAAATCAGCTATTACTGCTTCCAAGATATCAGTGGATTTAGTGTAAGCTACACTGACACTCTCCCAAGACCAAAAGAGAATTACAACAAAAATATAGAAAAACTATCTTGAATAATCAACTGAAGACTAGCCAGAGAGAACCCTCATAAACAAGGACCTAAAGTGGAGGCCACATAGAGATTGATAGGAAGTGCAGAAGCATGAGAGAGCTGACCAGGATCCCACAGACAGCAGCTGAAGGTCTGGAGGGATATCTCAGCTGTGGGGGTTTTCCACTGAGAACTCTGGGGTCTAAACCCCAAGCTGGGCTCTACAGCCCAGAGCACCAAAACTGAGAAACATGCCCAAAAAACATCTGGTTGTGAAAAGCAGTGAGGTTTCTGTGTCAGGGAGAGAGGGCTGAAAATCCAGGCACCCTCTTAAAGGCCCAACACACAAAGTTTTGTGTGTAGCCACTTACCTTGGGCTGTGGCAGAGGGAGGGCAGAGTGAACTAGAGCTGTGTGGTGAAAATCCAGGAATGCTGGCTCTAGGGATAAAGCTCAGAGGGCAGCCATCTGAATTACTGTACTGAGTCATTCCCCCAGACTGCAGAGGATATCTTTCTCAGGCAAACCTTCACCATCCAGACAGCTTTTAGCTGGGAGAAATCAATTGGGCCAACCCTTTGAAAACCTCTTGCCACACCCTGTGTAGTTTAGCCTTGCTGTGGTCTACAGCCTGAGGATCATTAAGAGACTGAGAATAACAATCAGCCTGCAGGCAGGGGAGGATCTCTGGATGCTTTGAGTCTTTGCCTGATCTACTTCTGGACCTGGGGCTTGGAAAAGCAGATCTTGGTGCCCAACTTGATCCTTTCCAAATGCATCCAACCCCAACAGAGTGAGCCACAAGCTGTGGATCACTGAGAGCTCCAAACAGGGTACCCAAAGCCAGTCACAAACAACATCTAACATTGACACTGGCCTGTACCAGAGACCTTCCAAAAAGACAGAGTCTTAGCAGGCCTACATAATATGTAGAAACAAATTCAAACAGGCAGCCAAAAAAACAAGCCTCAAATAAAAGAATAAGAGAATTCTCCAGAATAAGAACTAAGTGAAATCAAGAGAAGCAATCTATCAGATATAGAGTTCAGAATACTGATTGTAAGGCTGCTCAACAGCATGAAAAAAGGTATGGAAATTATGAAAAATGACCAATCAGAAATGAAGAATGACATTGCAGAAATAAAGAATACATTGGAAAGAATAAACAGCAGATTAGAGGAAACCAAGGATCAAATCAGTGAATTAGAAAACAGGGTAGAAAAAATTATTCAAGAGGAGATCCAAAAAGAAAAAACAATTAAAAACAGGGCAGTGTAAGGGAGCCATGGGACAACATAATATGTAACAATATTTGTATCACAGGAGTACAGAAGAGTAAGAAAGTGATCAAGGGGTAGAGAACCTGTTTGAAGAAACAATGGAAGAAAACTTTTTCAACCTGGTGAAGGAAAAAGTCCCACAATTTCAGGAGGTACAGAGAGCCTCAAGCAAGTAAAACACAAAGGAGCCCATGCTCAGACACATGATAATTAAAAAGCTAAAATTCAAGGCAAAGAGAGAATCTTAAAAGCAGCAAGAGAAAAGCAATCTGTTACCTACAAAGGAGCTCTCATAAGGCTGTCAGATAATTTCTTATCAGAAACTCTACAGGCCAGAAGGGAATGGCATGAAGTATTCAAGGTAATGAAAAGCTAGGATCTGAAACCAAGACTACTCTATCCAACAAGGCTATCATTCAAAATAGATGGTGAAATAAAGATCTTCCCAGATAAAAAAAAAAAAAAAAAAAAAAAAGGCTAAAGGAGTTTATCACCACCAAACCAGCATTGCAGGAAATGTTAAAGGGCTTACACTAAGAAGAAGAAGATGAATGCTTGTTGAAACTCCCCTGTGAAACCATCTGGACCAGGGCTTTTGTTTGCTGGGGTTTTTTTATTACTGCTTCTATTTCATCAGTTGTTTTTGGCCTGTTCAGGTTTTCTGATTCTTCTTGATTCATTTTTATACGATCTCACTCATATGTGAAATCTAATGAACAAAATTAACTGATGAACAAAATCGAACTAGAGACATAGAAGCAAGAAACAGACTGACGAATCTCAGAGGGAAGGTGGGGATGGGCAATTGGGTGGGGAGAGATTAATCAAATAATTTATATGCACATATGCAAAACCCATGGGCACAAACTATGGTGTGGTGAAGGCCAGGGGGGTGGATTTGGGATGGAGGGGAACAATGAGGAGAGAAAGGGAGACATCTGTAATAATTTTAACAATAAAGATAAATTAAAAATATAAAATTAGCTATTACTGTTTCTATTTCCCCTTATACCTACTATGATTTCTGCTTTGTGAAGTTTATTGCTGTATTATGTTGTACACTGTTATTGAATAATATATATCTTATCTGTAAGATTGTACATCTAGATTCAATAGTAAGATCATCCTGTAATTTTCCTGTTAAGTAACTTTCTTAAAGAATGTTGATATTAACAGTGTTTGATAATACTGGTTGTGTTAAGAAGTGTTTTTCATTTATGTTCTTAGAAGTATTTTTATGATTGGTGTTATTTTTCTATAGATATTTTATAATTTATTCTTGGGATCATTTAGGCTGAGAGTTTTCTTTGTTGAAATTATTTTAATTATAGTTTTAACATGTTAAATACTCAGTGGGTTTTTAAAAATTCTCTCTTCTTGTATCCAGTATGGAAAGTAGTACTTTCTAGGAATTTCCCACTTTTAGCACAATTTTCTAATTGATTGATATAAAGTTGTCCACAATTTATGATCTTTTCAATGTATGTTTATTTTGCAGTGATATACTTTTTGCATTTCTGATATTGTGCTTTCTCTTTTTTCACTTTGACCATCCTTACCAGAAGTTTTAATAAATTTCTTCAAGCATAAAAATTTCAGCATTGTGTTTTTATTTGTTTACTGTTTTATAAATGTTGATTTTTAAACCTTTTTTTCTTTTACTTGTTTTTGGTTTAATTTTGTTATTTTTATAACTCCTGGTGATAGATGCTTTGATAACTGATACTAAGCTTTATCCATTTCTAAAATGTATATTTAAAGCTTTTAACTTCTCTCTATTCAAACATTTAGCTCCATCCCACACAATTTTAAAAGTCTCATATCTATCATTTTTCAGGTTAAGATACCTTATCATCCACACTGTGATTGCTTCCTTGGTCCATGACTTCTTTAGAAGTATATTGCTTATGTTCCCATAATAGGGGAATTTTTATTTAGCTTCCTGTTAATGGATTTATAACTTAAATTGACTGTGGTCAAAGAACATATTCCTATGACATGTGAGATCTTTAAAAATTGTTAAAATATGCTTTATGATCTAGAATATGGTCAATTCTTATAAATATTGTGTATCACCAGAAAATATGTCTAATAATTGACACATTGATTCACTGAAAAAGTTTATTTTGTTATTATATTTTAAATTATATAATAATGCTTATATTAACCATATTAATATGTTCTTGCTCTATAATGTTATCCTAGTATATTTCTATTATATTGAAGAAGTTAAGGAATAAAAGGACTAGATTTAAATTTTAACTCTACTATTAACCCAATATATGTCCATAGCAAAGCTGCTTAAACTCTTTCCTGCTTTAGTTTTCATTTCTGTAAAATGAGAATAATAATTAACTCATAGGGTTTTGTGAGGATCAATATATTTTGTACTTGTAAAGTGCTTACAGAAATTATTATCACATAATGAGTAGTCTATAATATTTGTGAAAGGTTAATGTGGTGGTATGAGGGCAGGCTAAAGAGCCATCTCAGACAGTGGATAAAGAAAGACTGAATTTATTTAAAGAAAGAGGATGGGAGATTGGATATCCAAAAGGAAAGGCCACACAGCTCTGAGCCAAGGGAATGCTGGGTCAATGATGGCAGCACCCAGGAGCTGGAGCCTTGTCCTTACATGCAGTCACTGGCGGAAAGCTCTTGTCATCATTGGGTCTTGGGGTTCGGTCAGCGGGTTTAGACTGCTGATGTGCAAGGAGGTGCTTTAGGACAGTTTTAATTCCTTAGATGGTTTGATTTCTGGTGTCCAACAAGTCCTATCCAAAAAGTCTTCCTGATCCTTGTCCTCCTGTGGTGGCAATCTTACAAATGGCCATTAAAAATTATATTGTTCTATAATGCTAGCAATTTGGATGTTATAAATGAACATTAAAAAAAGAAAGAAGTGCTATGGAGATGGTCCCAGGTCGTGATATATGTAAAATGAAGTATACAGACAATATTCCTTGTGATAGACTGGTCAAATACATTTTTTATTAAACTATAGATGGCATACAATATTATATTTCAGGTGTACACATAATGATTATATATTTTATGATATGATCACCACACCAAGTCTAATATCCACGTGTCACTGTGCAAAGTTATCACACTATTATTGAATATATTCCCCTTCAAAGTCTTTTCAGCTATTTAATGCAAAAGATCTATTCAGTGTTGAAAAACCATTAGAGCATGCACTTTTTATAGATGTAAATATGAAATGCAAAGCTATAAGACTTCTGGATAAAAACATTACAAAAAAAATTTGCATGACCTTAGCTTTAGTGATAAGGATTTATATATAATACCAAAAGCATGATCCATAAAAGAAGAAATCTGTAACTTGAATTTTATTAAAATTAAAAACTTCTACTCTGTGAAAGGTACTGTTAAGAGAATGAAAAGGCAAGACACAGAGTGTATTTGTAAAACACATGCCTGATAAAAGACTTGTATCCAAAATATATGAAGAACTCTTAAAACTGAACAATAAGAAAACAAATAGCTTATTTAGAAATGGAGAAATAAATGAACAGTTCACAAAAGAAGATATACAGATGGCAAATGTACACATAAAAAGATGTTCAACATTATTTTCCATTAGGGAAATGCAAATTAGAGCAAGGAGATAACACTACACACCTATTAAAATGACTTAAATACCAAATATCTGAAAATACCAATTGTTGGCAAGGCTGTGAAGCAACAGAAACTCACTCATTTCTAGTAAGAATGTCAAATGGCACAGCTACTTTGGAAGCAAGTTTGACAATTTTTTACATAGCTAAACATAATTTTACCATGCAATCCAGTAATATAACTCCTGGATACTTAGTCAACTGATTTGAAAATGCATGTCCATATGAAAACTTCCATGTAAATATTAATAGCATTTATTTATGATGACCAAAACCTGGGAAAAACAAAGATGTTCTTCAAAAGAAGAATGGATAAACAAACTAATACATCCATACTACGTAATACTATTTACTGATTAAAAGAAACAAGCTATTAATACACTCTCCAACATGGATGCTTTGTAAATGCCTATTGCTCAGTAAAAGAATATAGTAGGAGAAGGCTACATAGTATATGATTCCATTTATATAACTTTCTGGAAAACAAAAAATTATAGAGATGGTAAACAGATCAATGGTTGTCCGGGATTTGAGATGAGGAAGGACTAAATGAATCATAGGGTTTTTTTTCACGGTTGTGATACTGTCATATATCTAGTGGCAGATACATAACGTTATCCATTTGTCAAATTTAAAGAACTTTACAACACAAAGAATGAACCCTAATGTATGTCAATTTTGAAAATCAACTAAGAGTGCAGAGGAACCCAGGATTTAATGCAGACGGTGACAATAGGATTGAACTGTATTACAAATATGTGACATGACCTCAATGAAGAGGGTGGGGGAAATGATGCTGACCCTAGTAACTTTGGAAATGAGTAGAACCTGTAAGACTAAAGACAAAGGAATAGCTTATAAGCACTGTATCTTGATTGAAAGTCATTTCCCACATGCTTAAGAGTTTTCAATTACAAAATTATTGTACACATATACTGGAATTTAAAAAACAAGTAAATGATTGGTGGATAGTGGGAGCCAATTTTTTTTTTTTTTTTTACTGTGGGAAGAATGAGCGGTTACATATGAGCAAGGAGAAAAATCGAGAATGATCCTTTTAATATTGAATTAGAGTTGAAGACAGCAGTATAAATTCATGTTTAGCTCAATACAGATACAAGCTAAATACAGATATAATTTTATACATATCTTTATTATTTATAGATATATGTGTATACACAAGTCAGTATATATAGGTATACTGTGAGTATATATATATGTGTGTATATATATATATGTGTGTGTGTGTATATATATATATATATATATATATTTTTTTTTTTTTTTCTAACTCTGTCTGCTGAAAGAATATAGAGGCAGTGACACTCCAGGAGCAATAAAGACATCCAATGTCCAGAGAGTGGTTTCTAATTCCATTCTACAATAAAAGGAACCAGAGATCCCTGAAGAAATGTCTGATACTAGGCCTGGGGCAAGGAATATACAAGAGGAGCCTGGGGCATCTTGTAAGGCCAGAAAGTAAGAAAGTGCTCAAAGCAAAATTCTTAAAATAATGGAGATTTTTCACAGAGACACAAGAACCAACTGAAAAAGCTCCCAATGGCCAAATTTGGAACAATTTGAGCAATAAAATAAATAAGGTAGAATATCTATATATACATACCAATATAATGTGATTAATAAATGAGGCAGCCTGGCCGGGCGTGGCTCACTGGTTGAGCATCGACCTAGGATCCAGGCGATCAGGGTTCGATTCCCGGTCAGGGCACATGCCCAGGTTGTGGACTCTCTCATCATTGATGTTTCTACCTCTCTCTCCCCCTCTCCTTTCCTCTATGTCTGAAATCAATAAAGATATATTTAAAAATAAATAAATAAATAAATAAATAAATAAATAAGGCAGAAAAGACTTATCTCTCAAACAGAAGAATTCCAAATAATGTATGTAGATACTGCCCTCTCAATTAAGTAGAGCATACCTCCCTCCCAACTGTAAATTGTAGGCTTGGCTTTCTGACTGGAAAAGGAAAGAAGTAACTTTATAGTGGAGAAATATGGCAAAATCTACCTCAGTCAGTTGATCAAGGTTAAGATTATCAGTGATAAGTCATTTTGATAGCATGTACTTTTGATATTATGTGTTGAGAATGGTACTTTATCTTCCAAAACCCATAAACCCAACCTAATCATAAGAAAAACAGCAGATACAGAAAAATTGAGAAATATTCTATAAAACACTTGATCAGCACTACTCAACACTGTCAAGGTTATCAAAAACAATATCTAAGAAGCTGTCACAGAGCAGAGGAGCTTAAGAAGATATGACAACTAAATGAAGGTGGTATACAGGATGAGACCCTGAAATAGAAGATCATTAAAGAAAAAAAGCAAACACTAAAATCTGATAAAGCATGGAGTTTAGTTAATAATAATTATAATAAAATTTATTTGCAATATTGAAATTGCCCCATAAGAAACACTTTTCCATAAAACCATTATTAAAACCTGCTATTCTTACAAAGATTGCCTCTTTATTAATATAAGGCAATACAAAATAAGCATAGAAGGAATAGCACTTTGAGCGATAATTTATGCACAAAGTATTTCAGCAGAAGTAGAAGGCTGGAGCTAATGGTAAGTGTGAGAACCTAGATCCTCCAGGTATTCATAGAACTTCTGGAGATGGTTTGGGACTTCCATAAGACATAGATAGGGATTCAATTTCATTTTAATTAGGTCCTACTGGGCAGTAAGACTGTGCGATATTTGGGTTAAAATTGGTTAGGGTATAAGAATGTATTGTCAAAAAGAATCTTTTGTACCTTTCATTAAATAGAGAACTTTTAAAAATGCATTATCCTTTTTCATCAGTAAAATTATAACATGTAGTAAGGCATATTACACTATGACTAAAAGTTTGAGATATTGGTTGTTTTTATTAATGCTATTGTAAATTTTTAAGGAAGTGATTTAAAATGTCATAAGTATTTGCCATCAATAGGCACTGACATTGAAGGAGACTAAGGAGGAAGAGGCCACAAAATGCCACTTTCTCTAAAGTACATATGCAGGGTCATCTACCATGAACAGCTGGAGCTACTCTGAATCAGCAAGACTGTTCAGGAAATGGATGTTTCTCAAGGTTAAGAGTATGACATTCCAGAAGGAATGTAAACTCAGGCTGAGAGTTCATATATATAAGCCAACTGGCTTATGATATTTGTAGGTATGATATTTCTACAGGTACTTCAGCTACATATGGTTGAGAGTGAATCACATGCCTACTGATGGGCAGGTTTTCCTAAAGGATAATTTTAATATGAGCAATGGCAAAGACACACCATTGGTCTTGTGTAAGTAAGACTCATGTACCTATTAGTAAGGAAGGTCTCTTCCCATTTACCAAAGTCCCCTTTTCCAGAGTAAAAATTAGATTGGAACCACATACACTATAACTCTACCTTCACAACATCCCTTCCAGAGTATAAATATTTTGAAATTGTATTACCCATGTTTTCCTAAATATTAAATAATAAAAACTATATACTTCTCAATAAGAAGTAACCAGGTATACACATACCTATCTGTTGTAATAAAAATTCTGACCACTTTGATGTTTTATCATGAAAACTTTAGAGCTCAGTCAGTTCTATTTTCTCTTCCTCCTCAAATCTAATAAGAAAGCATGCATATTCTCTCCTTTGCTGCCAAATGGAAGTGCAAATCACTCAAACCTTAGGAACATTCACCCATTCCCAGATCACAATAAAAGACAAAGTAACACGATTCTCCCTTTGCTCAAGCCATTTGGATTCACTGGGAGGATGTCCTGCATTCACAGAAAGCCTCGTTTTGTGAATAATAAACATTTTCACAAATCTTGGTGTCTCAATATTTGAACCAATTTTGGGGGAGAGAAAGGTTGATTTTACACTGTTATAACAGACCACAAGACATCTGTATCACTGAACCAAAACTTTTATAAAGTGTGTATGCTTGCCATTTGTAAGACAGAGATATTTTCTACTTTAATTTATTTTTATTTATTTCTTTAAAGATATGGAAGCAACCCAAGTGTCCATTAGTAGATGAGTGGATAAAAAAGCTGTGGTATATTTACACAATGGAATACTATTTAGCGATAAAAAGGAAGAAAATGTTATCCTTTGCAACAGCATGGATGGACCTGGAGAACATTATGCTAAGTGAAATAAGCCAGTCAGAGAAAGACAAGTACCATATAATTTCACTCATATGTGGAATTTAATGAACAAACTCACCTAACAAGAAAAATAGATATAGACTCATAGATAAAGAGCAGGCAGACAGCTCTAGGGGGGAAGTGTTGAGGGAGTGGAGGGATTAAGCAAAAAGGAAAAACAAACAAACAGAACTTATGGACATGTACAACAGTGTGGTGATTGAGGGGGAGGTGGGTGGAGGTAGAAGAAGGCATAGAGGGGATAAATGCTGATAAAAAAATAAAATATAATTTAATTTAAGAAATAAAATAAATGTTCATTACAGTCCACTTAATTGATTTAATGATTCTCTAATGTGTTGCTATGCACACCTTCCCAAATTTCTTCAGTTTCTGGAGCTAATTTACCTTAGGTCACATAGATAGAATGATGAAAAAGCTTGAGCTAAAACCATGTCTCCTCACTCCCAGTCCAATGCATTTCCATTTATATCATGAGTTTTTATGTGACAATAGAAAATTTCTTCTGTGAAAAAGCAGGCCATCTGTTCATATGATATAATGTCTACAGAAAAAGAACATCATTCTGATGCTCATATTCAATCTTTCAGTACTGCATCAATATTCTTTTCATGTTTTGGCATAAGTGAGTCTTCAGTAGCTAAAATATATTATAGTTAAATTTACTAGGAGGTTATTATAGGTTTGAAAAAGATACTGCCAGCTCTGTTTCAACTTACCCTTCTTAAGAATAGCCATTTTGTATGCAGTAGAATAAAATATTAACATGAGTTTGCATACTGATTTTTCCTTTTTTTATAAATGCACATGTTTTAGAATTGATGGGCTGCTGACATTTAAAATATCAAAGTGTACCTTGTATTGAAGCAGGTTTTGTATGTAAAGTTAGCATTTAGAATTATAAATGTTTTGAGAAAAAGCATAAAATAATATTTTATAAGTGGAATTGTATGCTTAAATATAACCTACTCTAATATGTGTGAACAGAAGTGAACAAAGAAAGTTAGATAGTTATAACTTTAAAATATTTTTAAAATATTTTTTCAATTACAGTTTGCATTCAATATTATTTTATGTTGGTTTCAGGTGTACAGCATAGTGATTAGAAATTCATATACTTTACAAAGTGTTCCCCTAATATTTCCAGTGCCTACCTCACACCATATATAGTTATTATAATATTATTGACTATATTCCCTATGCTGTACTTTGCATCCCCTATTTTGTAACCACAATGATATATCCCTCACACCTGCAGAATGGCCACCATCAATAAGTCAAAACACAACAAGTGCTGGTGAGGATATGGAGAAAAGGAACACTTGTGCATTGTTGGCAGGAATACAGACTGGTACAGCCACTACAGAAAACAGAATAGAGTTTCCTCAAAAAAATTAAAAATGGACCTGCCTTTTGTGACAGTGATCCCGCTTCTAGGAATATACCCTAAGAATCCTGAAATACTAATTTGAAAGATTATGTGCACCCTCATGTTTATTTCTGTGTTATTTACAATAGCCAAAATTTGAAAGCAACCAGAATGCCCATCAATAGATGAGTAGATAAAGAAGAGGTATAATTTTATTAACCAGTGTCACCCCAACAAATTCAATAAAAAGGAAAAAATAAGAAGAAGAAGAAGTGGTACATATATATAATGGAATACCACTTGGCCATAAAAAATAATTTTACCATTTGTGACAGCATGGATAGACCTAGAGGGTATTATGCTAAATAAAATAAATCAGTCAGAGAAAAACAAATACAAGATGATTTCACTTATAAGTGAAATCTAAAGAACAATATAAACAAACTAACAAAACAGACTAATAGATACAAAGAACAGACTGATGGTTGCTAGAGGAGAGGAAGCTTGGGGGACTGGGTGAAAAAGGTGAAGGGATTGAGAAGTACAGATTGCTAGTTACAAAACAGTAATGTGGATGTAAAGATAATTATATCTTTTTTTAAAGTTTATTTTTATTGTCGAAAGTATTACAGATATCACCTCTTTTTTCCCCAATGATCCCCTCCACCCTGCATCTGTCCCCCACCCAGGCCTTCACCACACTATTGTCTGTGTCCATGGGTTATGCATATATGCCTAAAAGTTCTTTGATTAATCTCTCCCTACTTACTCCCCCACCCCTGCCTTCCCACTGAGATTCATCAATCTGTTCCATGCTTCTATGTCTATGGATATATTGTGTTCCTCAGTCTATTTTGTTTATTAAATTCCACATATGAGTGAGATCACATAAAACTGAGTCAGGAAGAATCAGAAAACCTGAACAGGCTAATAACTGATGAAATAGAAACAGCAATAAAAAAAATTCCCAGTAAACAAAACTCCTGGTCCACATGACTTCACAGGGGAGCTTTCTAATTCTTTAAGTTGTAGGGTTAGTTTATAAAAATTTTTCTTGCTTCTTGAGGTAGGCATGTAGTGCTATGAACTTTTCTCTTAAGACTGCTTTCACTGTGTCCCATAGATTTGGGGTTGTCTGTTCATTTTCAATTGTTTCCAAGAAGCTTTTGATTTCTTTCTTGGTCTTATTGGCAATCAATTCACTGTTTAATAACATGCTATTTAGCCTCCACATGTCTTAATGTATTTGAGTGTTTTTACTATAGTTGATTTCTAAGTTTCTATAGTTTTTACTATAGTTTTCATAGATTTCTAGTTTTAACTATAGTTGATTTCATGCCCTTGTGATCTGAGGTGCTTGATATGATTTCAATCTCCTTGAACTTGTAGAGACGGGTTTTGTGTCCTAACATGTGGTCTATCTTTGAGAATGATCCATATGCACTTGAGAGAAATGTATATTCTGCAGCTTTGGGGTGAAATGTGCTGTAAATATCAATTAAATCCATCTGATCTAGTGTGCCATTTAGAGTCATGGTTTCTGTGTTGACTTTTTGTCTGGAAGATCTATCCAGTGAAGTCAGTGGGGTGTTAAAGCCCATGACTATGACGACTGTATTGCTGTTGATCTCTCCCTTAAAGTCCTTAAGGTTATTATGGATAGGTCCTTAGTTCTTGCCATTTTAATTCTTTATGTCTAAATCACTTTCTCTGTTTCATCGTATTATTACAACTGTCGCTTTAACATTTCTTGCAATGCTGGTCTGGTGATGATAAACTCCTATAGTCTTTTTTTGTCTGGGAAGCTCTTTATTTCACCATCTATTTTGAATCAAACCCTTGCAGAATAGAGCAGTCTTGGTTTAAGATCCTTGCTTCTCATTACCTTGAATACTTCATGTCATTCCCTCTGGCCTGTAGAGTTTCTGATGAGAAGTCAGCTAACAACCTTATGGGAGCTCCTTTGTAGGTAACAGATTACTTTTCTCTTGTTGCCTTTAAGATTCTCTGCTTGTCTTGAATTTTTGGCATTTTAATTATGATGTGTCTGGCAGTGGACCTCTTCGGATTCTTCTTACTTGGAACACTCTATGCCTCCTAAATTTGTGGGATTTTTTTTTTTTTAATATATCTTTATTGATTTCAGAGAGAGGAAAGGAGAGGGAGAGAGGGAGATAGAAACATCAATGATGAGAGAGTCATTGATCGGCTGCAGCCCACAACACTAGCATGTGCCCTGACCAGGAATCGAACCCCGACCACCTGGATCCTAGGTCGATGCTCAGCCGCTGAGCCACGCCCGGCCGGGCTAAACTTGTGGGATTTTTATCTTCACCAGTTTAGGGAAGTTTTCTGCCATTATTTCTTCAAACAGTTTCTCTAACCCTTGCTTACTTTTGACCTCTTCTGGCACTCCTATGATGCAAATATTATTATATTTCATGTTGCCCCACAGTTCCCCTAAACTGTATTCTTCTTTTTTTTTTTTTCTTGTTTTTTTCTTTTTGGATCTCTGACTAAGTGATTTTTTTCTACCCTGTCTTCTAATTCAGTAATCCAATTCTCAGCTTCCTCTAATCTGCTGTTTATTGCTTCCAATGTGTTCTTTATTTATGCCATGTAATTCTTAATTTCCTTCACATTTTCCATATCTTTTTTCATGCTGTTGAGTATCCTTACAATCAGTACTCTGAACTCTATGTCTAATAGATGGCTTATCTCCGTTTCATTTAGCTTTTTTTATGGAGACTTCTCTTGTTTCATTTGGTGCTTTTTTTTTTTTGTCTCTCCATTTTGGCTGCCTATTTGGGTTTGTTTCTATGTATTTGGTAGGTCTGCTAGGACTCAGTCTTTTTGAAAGGTCTCTGGTGCAGGCCAAAGTCACAAGCAGTTTGTGACTGGTATTGAATACCCTGCTATCAACAACCCACAGCTTGAGGTCCCCTCTGTTGGGGCTGAGTGCATTTGGACAGGACCATGAAGCACACCAAAGTCTGCTTTTCTAAGGCTTGGGTCCAAAAGCAGATCAGGCAAAGACTCAAAGTACTCTGAGGTCCGCCTCTACATGCAGGCTGATTAATCTGATTCTCTTAATGAACCTCAGGCTGTAGAAACTCCATGAGGTAGGGTGACAAGTTTTCTAGCAGGGTGGGGCAATTGTTTCCCCTTCAGGCAAAAGCTGCTTTGAGGTAAATATCTGCCTGAAAAAGATGTCCTCTGCAATATGGGGGAATGACTCAGCACAAGAATCCAGAAAGGTGCCCTCTTAGATCTATCTCCAGAGCCCACAAGACTAGATTTTCCTTACATAGCTCCAGTCCACTCTGCCCTCCTTCTGCTGCAGCCCAATGTGAGTGGCTACACACAAAACTTTGTGCCTTTGCTCTTTAAGAGGGTGCTTGCATTTCTAGCCATCTCTTCCTGGCAAACAGAAACCTGGCTGCTTTTCACAGCCAGGTGTTATGTGGGCACCTTTCTCTGTTCTGATGCTCTGGGCTGGGAAACCCCAGAGTCCTCAGTGGGAACCCCCAACAGCTGAGATATCCCTCCAAACTTTCAGCTGCTGCCTGAGGGAGCCCAGCCAGCCCTCTTGTGTCTGTACTTCCTACCCATCTCTGTGAGGTCTCCACTTTTCCTCCTTGGTAATGAGGGTCTCTCCAGCTAGTCTTCAGTTGGTTTTCAGGATTTTTTTTCTGTTTTAGTTGTAATTCCAGTTTGGTCCCAGGAGAGTGTCAGTGTAGCTTCCACTCAGTCTGTTGCCATCTTTAATCTCAATAATTATAGCTTTTAAAATACCTTTGCCATACTATTATCTGGATACTCTAAGAAATATTTTCTTTTTTTTTTCCTTAACGAACTATTTTAATTCAATACTTGAATTGAATCCAAGTGATAAAAATATATGACATTAAGTTAATGAACTAAAATTTATAAATATTATCTGATTCTTATCCCAATCACTTCATTTTTCTGGCTCATGTTTCACTCATAGTTAATGAAGTTTTTTGCTCCATCAAAAGAGATCAATACATGCACACAAAGACAGATATATAGGAATGTACATTCAAAGATGAGGTGTGCTGGTAAGTTTTGAGAACTCAGTGGTGTATGGAACTAAGATTTGTCTCAATTTCCCTTTGAGACTTAATTTTGCATGAATAGAGTTATGTCATGCTTTATGATATTGTCTGTGGTTAGCACACCCCCATATGAAACCTGATACCTTAGCCTCTGATGTAATTTTCTACACAGGGAACTCCTAAGTCTTAAATTAAAAATAAGTTAAGTCTTAAATTCATAACTACTTAGTGAACTCTCAGGACTTCAGTTTTTTTAACTTGAGTAATGGAAATAGTAATTTCAGTAAAGATGAATAAAATGTGTCCCATACAGGGCCTGATATTTTATAAATATTAATACAATTACTCTTAGTATGTTACTGTTTTTCAGGCTAAGTTTGAATAATGTTTCATAATTTTTGGTAATCTATGTTTCCTGAAAATAATTTAAATTGTGCATGAAGAGTCTTCATTTAGCCTTCCTGTATCCTTGGTACAAACAATCTTAGGTAACAAAAAACAAGGCAAATTATCAGTGCGTCTGCTACTTGAAAGGGCATGTATTGTGGGCATTGATGATTTCAGTTGGAAATTATGAATGTTAATTTAGTTTAAGGTATAATCATTCTACAAATTAAAACTTATTCATTATGTAGGGTAAGAAGATAGCTTATATATTTTTCACAAATGGTTAAGCACAAGATACCAGAACCAGATCTCTGTATTTAGGTCCCACAGGAAGTTTTTGTGTTTGCTGTTCTCTTCTTAATTTTTCTTCTTCTTTTATTTGGGGCTTTGGTTGGATCTTGACTGAACACTTGATAGTCAATAAATAAAGAACAAGTACAGCCATTTATCAGTTTATCTTATGCTTGGTATTTTTCCTGTGATATAGAAGTTACTGCTCTCCATTAGACAAAGGAGGAAGTCAATATTCAGGCTGAAAAGAAAGCTCAGTATTTGAATTTATAAACAAAGTTCTCTTTTAGCCTGTGGAAGAGAAATTCTAATAGAAATCATTTGAATGCTTAGTCTTAATTATTGGAAAACAAAACAATATTGGCTTGTGAACTGCTGAAGTACTTTGTACCAAATGTTTTAATTTAATTTAGTAGAAAACTATTTCTAAAAGGGGAATAAAACTAATATTTTTACATTAAAATTTAAACCAATTTATATATTTTGTGGAAAAAAGTTACAGATTTTTTAACACTGATTTCTGTCAACTGTGATTTGTTGACCTACTGGAAATTTTTTTAAAAAAATGAGTTTTCTGGAGTAAAAGTGTTTGGAGAAAGGCATGATTTTCTATAACTTCATGGTAAGATAATTTCATCAGTTTTTGAATCTCTGCTTCTGTTTTCTGAATTCAAAGTATTCAACTGGACAGTCCAAAGATGAAGAATTTGTAACTCTGTCAGAGAGCAGTGATAAATATGAATTCCTATGGCATTTTTTATTGAATATTAGAAACTTGTTATAAAAGATATATTTTCTAAAGTTGCATTAAAAATAAGACATGAAACTTAAAAAATAATTTTGCTAGAGTATAATTTAAAGAACCTTGTATTACTTCTACTGAACAAAATAACTACATTTGTTTGTCATATTAATTACTGATAATACCATTTCTTAGGTATTTTTACTTTTATCTTGATCATTTCAAGAATCTTTATTTTGATTACTACATTCATTGTCAAATGTGTATGTTACAAGTCATTGATTCTGCTCTCAATTCCTGTTGACACCATGACTGAATGATGTTCACTATGCCATGTCCTCAACAGCCCTACTCAGCTCCTGTAGGCTCATGCCTATAGCTTCTTTTATGGAGTCTATATATTTCATTTAGTCTTCCTCTTTTCCTGCTTCTTTCTATTTTTTCCAAGCATTATTGTCTTTCAAAGAACCTGCATTCTCATGATGTGCCCTAAGTAGGACAATTTCAATTCAGTCATTTTTGTTTCCAGCAATGATTCAGGCTCAATTTTCTCTGGGACCCACTTGTACATCTTTCTGGTGGTCCATGATATCCATACAGCTCTTCTTCAACACCATATTTCAAATGAGTCATTTTTTTTTTCCTATCAGCCTTTTCACTGTCTAATTTTCATATCCATACATAGCAATTGAGAATACGAGGGTGTGGATGATCTTAGCCTTGGTCTCTACTGACACGGTTTTGGTTTTGGTGAGCTTTCTTAATTATTCCATTACTGCCTTTCCTAGTCTCAGGCTTTTCTTGACTTCTTGGTTGCAGTCTTCTTTTGATTTGATGACTGAACCAAAGTAAGCAAAATCTTTAACAATTTCAATATCTTCATTGTCTGCGTTAAAGTTGTGTATTTCTTCTGTAGTCATAATTTTTGGCTTGATATTCAAATGCAGTCTTGCTTTGGCACTTCTTTCATTTTCATCAGCAATCATTTCAAATTATTGCTACGTGCTGCCAGTAAAATGGTGTTATCTGCATATCTTAAGTTATTGATATTTCTTGCACCAAGTTTCTCTCTTCCTTCCTTTGAGTCCAGCCCAGTTTTGTGTATGAGAGCAGAATAGATTCAATGACATGGAAGCATAGTTGAGACTGACCAAAGGTCAGAGGGATGGAGGGGGGCGGAGGGGTGAAGGGGGAGAGAGTAACCAAAGAATTTATGTGCATATATACACAACCCAAGGACACGGACAGTGGTGGGGAGAGTGACTGGGGAGGGGGAAGGAAGGGGGGGAATGGGTCACTGGGGAGAAAAAGGGACATTTGTAATACTTTAAACAAAAATAAAAATTATAAAAAGTTAAAAAAAAAAAAATTAAAATTAAAATTAAAAAATATATAAAGAAAATGTACCCTTGTTTGACACCTTTGCCTATAGAAATGCAGTCGGTCCTTCCATATTCTGCCCTGACAATGGCTTCCTGTTCATAATGTAAGTTTGGCATTAGGATAATGAAGTGCTGAGGAACACCCATTTCATTCAGAGCAACCCATAGCTTTTCATTACTGACGTAGTCAGTGGCTTTACTGTAGTCTATAAAACATTAGACTAACCTTCTTCTCAAAGTCTTTGGAACAATCTAGTATCCAAATGATGCTTGCAATTAGCTCTCAATCACTTCTTCCTTTCCTGAATCTAGCTTGAATACCATTAGTCTTTGCTCCATATAAGGTAGAAGCTTTTGTTGCATCACCTTGAGCATCACTTAACTTAAGTGGAAATTATAGCAATGGCCCTGTAGTGACTGCACTCCTTAGTATCTCATTTCTTGAAGATTGGGATATATATTGAATGTTTCTAGTCTGTAAGACATTGTTTTGTTTCCCATACTTGTGGAAACTTATCCTTGTTAGAATTTTGACAACTTCAGTCTCTGTGGCTTGAGATAATTATTTTGGTATCCAATTTACCCCTGGTGATTTATTTCATCACGATACTTTCAGGGCAGGTTTCCCTTCACTTTCTAGAATTACAAGCTCTTCCTCAAAAGAATCTTCTTCAAAGATAGCTGTCATCCCTCTCTTCTTATAGATTTTTAGTATTCTGTTTCCACCTTCCCTTTCTATTCTTCTGGTCAGATAATGTGCCTCTTTGTTGATCATTCAACATTCTTAATATAAGTTTAAATTTCCCTTTTATTTCTTTAATCTTATAGAGTTTTCTGCTTTTCCTTTTTCATTGTTCTCTCCTGTCTCCTTACATTGATAATTGTAATAGTTCTCTTTATCTCTACATGATATTTAAGAAATACATTCAGAATTCTAACGTTGCTTTTGTCATTTTACTTTTTCCTCTCACTTGTCTTTAACAACTTTTAGTGTGTGTTTATTTTTCTGTCATCCATCTCAAATTTTCTTTCCTTTTTACTTTCAGCATTGTCTTTTTGCATTCTTTCTTAATAATATTTCTAGTTTCAGGCCACAGCTCTTCTGTTTTTAATCAGTTAAGTTTAACAGTACAAATATGTGTTTTATGTGGACTTAAAGTCCATCAGAAATGCTATTTACACTATATTTTGGCACTATGGTTCTTTTACTGATATTCTTCACTTTTACTTTAATTTTTTATATTAACAGCTCATGGGTAATACCACAATCTGCTCCCGGTTTTGTTTTGTCAGAAAAAAATATAGCTTCTCCATCCCCTCTTTTTGATTAGTTAGTTTATTTGATTTCTACCTTGGCCATTTGGTGATGTCCACATATGCAGCTGTCTGTTGTTATTTGAAGCATTTGTTTATGATGGACAAGTTGTTGGCTTTACATAAATCCATGAGCTGATCTCCACTTTCATTTCTGACCCATAGTCCAAATTTTCTGATGACATTTGATTCTACCTTATTTCTTACTTCTGTGTTCCAGTGACCTATAATTATCATGTCTTGTTTTGTTTTCTGACCAATTTCTTCTTGGAAACCTCCTTAAAAACTTTCATTTTTTCTTCTTCAGCTTCTAGTTGGAATGATGGTTATGTTAATAAGTTTTCCTAGAAGTCTGATTGATATTATTCAGCCAGACCTTGCATTGTAAGCCCCAACTGCCTGTGCTACATCTTGCCTTAGTATTAAAGCCACTCTGTTAGTCTTGATTTTGTCATTTTCAGAGTAGAACACTTTATAGTAGTTGCCTCACTAGAAATGTTGCATTCCAGTCCATTTTAGTTCACTGACATCAAGCACTGCAATGCTTATACATTCCATTAATTGCTTTACAATTTCCAGTTTACCTTAGTTCATGCTTCTTACGTTTCATGTTCCAATTGTATGTGTTGTGCAGCTTGTACGTTGCTTTTGCCTTTGTGTACATGAGCCACTAGACATCCTTTCAGTTTTGGTCAAGTAATCATTAAGTAATAGACTTTCCCTATTACTACTCATGGGGATTTGGTAAAACACAAATTATCACAAATTAGTTCCATCTCCTTCCATCAAAACACAGAATCTTGTTTTAAATCCTGTAGATCTAGGCTGGCTTTTCTTATTTTCTTTGACCAACTGAATGAAAAATAGTTGATGTGGTGTATATTCTAAGCTTAAAAGGCTTCAGGAGGACTTGTAGTTCCCATTCTCTTCCTCTAGGAATATTGTCAACATTTGACCAAGACCGGCCTACTCTTTTGGATAAAAAGAGACTAAGTGGGGAGAAAGGGCCAGTAATATCAGCCACCCTAATTGTCCCACATGTGGCCCCAAACTTAACATTGAACCCAACCAACACCTCATAGAGCAGAGGTGAACTATCCTGGCTGAGCTTAGTCCAAATTGCTGACCCACAGAATTGTGAACAAATTAATGATTGGTATTTTAAGCCACTAAGTTTTGAGGTTGTTGTCCGGCCTGGCATGGCTCAGTGGTTAAGCGTCGACCTAGGATCCAAGCGATCAGGGTTCGATTCCCAGTCAGGGCACATGCCCGGGTTGCGGGCTCAATCAATGACTCTCTCATCACTGATGTTTCTATCTCTTTCTCTCCCTTTCCTTTCCTCTCTGAAATCAATAAAGATATATTAAAAAAAAAAAGTTAAAAAAAAATTATAAGTTTTGAGGTTGTTTGCCATACAGCACTAGCTAACTGACACAAAGATCATAAAAATATATATTGTGATACTATGGAGTGTGCATACACATATAGATCATTTTATTTTTACTTATTTAATTTTAATTTATCTTTATTGTTGAAAGTATTACAGATGTCCTGTTATTCACCCCATTGATCCCCTCCACCTGGCATCTACCCCTGACTCCCCACCCCAGGACTTCTCCACACTATTGTCTGTGTCCATGGGCTATGCATACATGCATATAAGTTCTTTGATTAATCTCTCCACCTCAGCCCCCCACTCCCACCTTCCCTCTGAGATTCATCAGTTTGTTCTATGCTTCTATGTCTCTGGATCTATTTTATTCATCAGTTTATTTTGTTCAGTAGATTCCACAAATGAGTGAGACCATGTGATATTTGTCTTTCTCTGACTGGCTTATTTCACTTAGCATAATGCTCTCCAGGACCATCCATGCTGCCCCAAAGGTTAAGAGATCCTCTTTTTTACAGCTGCATAGTATTCCATGGCGTGAATGTCCCACAGCTTTTTTATCCACTCATCTACTGATGGGCACTTAGGCTGTTTCCAGATCTTAGCTATTGTAAATTGCACTGCTATTAACATAGGGGTGCATATATTCCTTCTGATTGTTGTTTCACATTTCTTTAGGATATATTCCTAGCAATGGGATCACTGGGTCAAATGGCAGTTCCATATTTATTTCTTTTAGGAAACTCCATACTGTCTTCCATAGTGGCTACACCAATCTGCATTCCCACCAGCACTGTACTAAGGTTTCCCTTTTTTCCACATCCTCACCGGCAATTGTCATGTGATGATATGGATCATTTTAGAAGATTTTTTACATGATAGAAATACGGTAGTCTTGAGTTTGAGTCTTGGCTCTTCACTTACTACTCATGTGATCTTAAGCTAATTCCATAATTATTAAGTCTTTCTTGGTCAGTAATATGAGCCATAAGACTACTTTTCAGGGTAGTTGTGAAGCTTAAATTGGCTAATTGATTTAAAGTATGTAGCAAACTTCTTGAAACTAAGAAATACTGAATAAGTGTAAAGTTATTATCAAGATGTGCACTATATATAAAATTTCTCAGAATGTAAAAAAGATGGTTTCCTTGAATAAATTTGTAATTGATTTGGTAGCTAAAGAGTTTATTTCATAATAAAAATCAAGTTGGGTCTTAATACTATACAATAATTAGAAGATTTTTGTTGATTTCGAGTCAATAACTAGTAGTCAGTCAGATATATACTTCAGTGCTTTAAATATCATTGCATTTTTATGTAAATTGTTTTTCCTTCATATTCCTGGTAAGCAAAGCTGGCCTGCTAAGTTTATTATAACTACCTTGCTTTTTACTGAATTGAATATCCATTTATAATAGTGTCTTAGTCCATCTGCATTCACAAAATTTTCTTGAGTTTTACATTATACATAATTGATGAGAGAAGAATTATTTACTAATGTAAAAAGATTAGGATTACTACTGTCTGAACCTTCTTCAGAGAGAAAAAGCCTCTTTTAAAAGCCTTGTTGGTTTTATAAGAGTAAATTCATGTTACAACATGGATGGCCCTTAAAGGTCATTATCTAAATGAAGTAAGTCAGACAGAGAAAGACAAATATTGTATAGTCTCAATTATGTGGAATCTAAAACCGAAAATGAAACAAAAAACTGAACTTATAGATACAAAGAACAGATTAGTGGTTGCCAGAGGTGGAGGGTGTATGGTAGGTAAAATGGGTGAAGGTTGTCAAAAGATACAGACTTCCAGTTATAAAATAAAAAGTCCTGGAGATGTAATGCACAGCCTGGTGACTAGAGTGTATAACATTGTATCGTATATTTGAAAATTGCTAAGAGAGTACATGTTAAAAATTCTTGTGACAATAAAAGTAATGTAACTATGTGTGGTGATAGATGTTAACTACACTTATTGTGGTGATCATTTCACAATATATATCTACATCAAATTATTATGTTGTACACCTGAAACTAATATAATGTTATATGTCAATTATATTTCAATAACATAAATTAAATATCTCCCCAGAGCTTGATCTAAGAAAGAACTAATTTCCCAGTCATGAGACTTTCCCAAGCATGACTTACACAATCTTACCTCTAGTAATATTAACCAAAGATCATCACTGCCTTTTCCCACCTCTTAAAGTTCTTTTCCTTCTTCTAGCATGGCTTTCTGTTCTTTCCCTTAGATGATTTTTCATGTTGCTCCTGTGGTCAAGCAAAAAAAGAGTAAATAGATACAAAACAATGTTACTGTTCAATTTTTCTTAGAAATAAGCACTTTAATACTTTGCTTTCTCAGTTCCTGTAATTAAACCTTTGGATAGAAGTTCTTAAACTAGATTCCACAGATGACTTTTAGGATGTCCTCGACAAAAATATTTTATGCAAAAATTTATATATAGGTGGAAAATACACTTATTTGATGGGACAGGGGGTGGGGGAGCAGACAAGTTCTTTATTACAGCTACAGAGGGGTCCATGATATTATAACATTTAAGAAATACTATGTTAGAAGTTCAGGCCTAGGAGTGCTAAAACTTGTAGAAAGAAGGTATAGAATAAAAGAACAATTTTGAGATTGCTGGAATGATCCAAGTGGGAAAAATAAAGGTGAGGACAGATCAGTGGCAGTTGAGATGAAGAGGCCATATATAAATATATGTGTGTGTATATTTATATACACATCCACACACACACACACACACACACACACATATATATATATATATATATATATATATATATATATATATATATATATATATATTTATATTTCATAAGTAGTTTCCTCTGTCAAGTACCCTAAGAAATGAAATATGAGAGGTTTGCATTCAGGAGGTTTATTGGCAAGTGCTCTTAGAAATAACCTTGGAACAGATTGAAAGAAGCAGGATTGGGTAGCAGAAGGAGTTTAACTGTGATACAATAACAAAAGTTCCTGTCTAATCTTAGAAAGACCTCTGAGCTTGGTATGGCCACTCAGAAATGTGCTGCAATTCGGTAATAAGGCTGGGTACTTTTATTCTTGCATCAACCTAAGATGGGATGCAGGCTACCTCTGGGGAAGGGACATGACCTCGGTGAAGCATCTGTTTTCAGCAGACAGCAATTCCAGAAATGGGACTTAATATAAGCCATCAGCAGCCAATGTTTCCAGCAGTTGAAAGAATGAGTGCCTTAGTCTTGAAAGGGAATCTAAGTAATTCACCATGTATCAACTAGAAATATATTAATAAGATTTTAGAATATTGTTGTTTATGACAATATTTATGATGTGCCAGATTTGTGATAAGTGCTATTAATGCAGCAATTAACAGAAAAGTAGTATCATTATTTTCATGGACTTATATTCTAGGGATGGAAAAACAAAAATAAAAGAGCAAAAAATAAACAAGTTTATGATAAATGCTTTGGAAAAAAATAAAACCAGGTAAAATCCTGGACAGTTACTGTTAAACTAGTTTTATCTATGGAATCCAGGATGATCTTTAAGGAGGTGAAGTTGAGCTGAGTTATAAGAGGAAAGAAAGAGGAAACCTTGCAAATATTTGGCAAATATCCTACACAGAGGGAAAAGGAAATGAAAATGTCCTAAAGCAGTTACAAACTTTGCTATTTGTGGAACAATGTAGTCAAAGCATAGTGTAGGAGAGGAATAATGATAAAGAGAGGGTCAAGAGAAAGGCACAGAGTAGATCATTTAAAATTTTATAACCCACATGTTAGAGGCTTAGTTTAAGGGTTATCCTGAATCTATGAATTTATCTTGCTTTCTGACTGGAACAGCCCTAGCAATAGCTTGTACTGTTCCCGCAGTCATAAAGCCAAGTTGTGGTTGCTACAGCTTTCACTGTTACAGAACAATCATCCCTATGCACGACATTAACTGGCAAAGCAGGACTATTTTGCTCATTCAGTGGCTGAAATGTATCCATAGAGATTTTGGCTTCTCTTTCAGGTTTCTAGTGACCTTAGATGATGCAAACTAGAAGTGGGGTTTGCCACTGGGCAATGTTTGTAGAATGGAAAATATGTTCTTCTTTTTTCCCCTCGAACTTTTCTGAGACACAGTAGTTCATGCAGCAGAAGCTGAACATGTTTCACAAGACTGAGCAAGACTTGATGGCAGAGTAATCAGCTGCATTTATTAAAAATTTTAGATAGTTCGGACACACACCCTCATATTTGCTTTTTCTCTGTCTTTATATCACTCCCATTTTCCCCTGAATTGTGTTTCCCTGGGATTACACTTCCAAGTAAAGTGCTAAATAAGATTTTGTCTTAGGCTCTGTTTTCTAGGGAACTTAAGCTAATACACCTGGCAAGCAAATATAATTTTAAGTGCAAAGGGAAGTGTTTTAAGCAGATAAATGACATGATCAGATTTACATTTTTAAAAGATCTCATTGGGTGCTATGGATTGTGGAGAAACAATGGTGTCAGGAGGAAAGTTAGTTGAAATTTTATTTCAGTACTTCATGTAACAGATGGTAGTATTTTGACAAATGTTTTTAATTGTGGAAGAGAAGTTGATTGTTTTCTAATACATTTTAAAGGAAGAATAGACAAGACTTAATGAAGGAACTTCTGAGAGGGTGTAAAGAAAAGAGTAAAATGAAGGATAGTGCCTAAGTTTTGGGTTTGAACTAGTGGGTAGAGGAATAGTTCTTGAGTCAAGGCATCTTCAGGATGAATGAGTCCATGGAGGTAGGAGAGAAATCAAGACCTTTGTTTAAGATATTTTAATTTTGAGGTGCCCATCAGAATTTCAGGTTGAACATCAAGTATAAAACTAGATAAGTGAATACGGAGCTCAATGATAGGTTGTGCTAGGACTTATAAGATTGGAAATCACTGATATATAGATGATATAGTATATTTATTTACAAAAGTAGATGCTGTCTCCCAGGGTTGTAGCATTGTAAAATAAATTCAGTGGGTTGTGACAAGCATTTTTTAAAAATAAAATGTAACAGAATAAAAAAATTGAATAGGAAAGATCAAAGTGGATCACTCTTGGTATAGGTAAGTGTTATTTAGTGGAAATTATACTTTAAGATTATGTGTATGTGAACATTTGATCAGGGTATCAAATGTATTTTTTTAGTGTGGGCTGCAATTAAAAGTGTTTTAAAACCATTGACCTAAGCAGAGGGAATAATAAAAAGCAAGAGGAAGACAAATGATAGTCAAATTAATGGATAGAGTATATGCTTAGTGATAAAACAAGTCCTAAAGGCTATGAGACTAACTTTCTCTTGAAGAGTCTAATTTGGACTGATCCTGAAAAAATATATATACAGGAATTCCCTGTTAAAAGAATACTACTGGCAAAGGCTTGGTAGCAAAAAAATATCCTGTTCAGAATAAATGTGAGAAATGAAATAGAGAGTCATTTATGAGAAAATAGTAAAATAAAAATATAAAATAAAATATGTATTTGGAGGTAAAACTTAATAGTTACATTGTTATCAACTTCAAAGGATAATTCATGTGTAAATTTATGATACTGAGACACTATGATGCTTTTTAAATAATAAGTCAAACAAAGTAAGTGTCAACCTTCTAATGAAATATGTCAAAACTTAAAATGGTGAATAATTGAAAAATATTGACTATATAATTTTTATCCAGCTTGGAATTTTTCACACACTCACTGTTAATAATTTTCCAATTTCAAAGAGGCATGTACCTGGTAAGTAAAATGAACAATAAATAGCTGCATAAGAGAAAATGAAATAATTATTGTCTAATTGGTCTAAAACATTATCAGAGTAAAAATGAACAACATGCATAATCATATTAATGATTCAGAAAAATATTTTAATAAAAATACTATTTAATAATTGACATATAGAACAATCTACACAGTAAGAGGAAAATGTACATTTTTTTCATGAATCTATGGAACATTCACCAAGAGAGACAATGTCTTTGGCCATAAAACAAATCTCGATGAACTTAAAATAATTGAGATTATATGGTATGTTATATCAATATAGTGGAATCAAAGCAGAAATCAATAACACACAACATAAAAATCTCTAGAAATGTTGAAATTATAGAACACACTTTTAAATTATCTGTGAGCCAAAGAGGAAATTTCAAAGGAAATTTTAAAACACACTGAACCTTAATGAAAATAGAAGCACAACAAATCAATATTTATTGTATACAGTTAAGTCAGTGCTGTGAGAGAAATTTATAATGCCAAATGCTTTTAGTTAGAAAAGAGGAAAGGCCTCAAAGCAACAATATAAGTTAGTACATCAAGAAACTAAAATAAGAAGAGCAAAATAAACTCAAAGCTAGAGGAAGGAAGGAACTATTAAATATAAAGGCAAAAATCAATTAAATTGAAAAGAAAAACAATGGATAAAACAATTCATATGAAAACATAATTCTTCAATAAAATCATTAAAATGAATAAGCCTCTAGGAAGAGCAATGAAAATAAAAAGAGAAGCTGCAAATCACGAACATTATGAATGAGATGGGATATCACTATAAATTCTGCAGCCATTAAAAAAATACTAAGTATAGTTTGAATGATGTTAAGTTAAAAAATGTCACAACTTAGAAAAAAATGGATAAATTTCTCAAAAACCACAAATTACCCAAATTCAACTGCAATGAAGTAGATAACCTAAATAGTCCTATAACCGTTAAAGAAATTAAATTTGTGATTAAAGGCCCCCCAAGGAAATATCGAGGTCTAGGTGATTTCACTGTGTAATTCCACCAAGCATTTAAAGAAGAAACTACAGCCAATTGCACACAATATCTTCTAGAAAAAAAGGAGGAAACATTTCCTTATTCACTTTATCAGGCCAGTATTACCCTATTGCCAAAACCAGAGACAGCATGAAAAAAGAAAAAAAGAAAAGAAGAAAAGAAAAGAAAGAAGAGAAGAGAAGAGAAGAGAAGAGAAGAGAAGAGAAGAGAAGAGAAGAGAAGAGAAGAGAAGAGAAGAGAAGAGAAGAGAAGAGAAGAGAAGAGAAAAAGAAAAGAGAAGAAAGAAAAGAAAAGAAAAGAAAAGAAAAGAAAAGAAAAGAAAAGAAAAGAAAAGAAAAGAAAAGAAAAGAAAAGAAAAGAAAAGAGAAAAGAAAAGAGGAAAGAAAAGAAAAAACACCAAATAGAATTTATTCTAGGTAAACAAGAGTGAGGAGAAACTGGACTAATCATATATAACTGGTACAGTATATGATTAGTTACTGTGCCATATATAATGGTACAGTAACTCTGATAAAGAGTATGTCAGTTTCTTAGAAAGAAAGAAAAAAAAATCTAAAGATGCAAATACCATATCACTTAGCAGCTAGACTCCAGAACATTTATCCCAGAGAAATAAAGATATGTTCACACAAAATCTTATAAATGAATGTTTATCACCATTTTATTTAAATAATTCCAAACTGGAAGGAATCCAGATGTCTTTAAGCAGGTGAATGGTTAAACAAATTGTAGTACATCATATGATGGTATACTACTTAGCAATAATAAGGAACAAACTATTGATACATACAATAATTTGAATGAATATTCAAGGAATTAAATTGAGTGAAAAGAAAGGCAATCCCACAAGGTCATGTGCTATATGACACCATTTTTATAACTATGTGAAATGATAAAATTACATAAATGGAGAACAAATTAGTGGTTGCCAAGGGTCAGGGATGGCAATGGGGAGGCATGAAGGAGGGAGGGAAGTGTAGCTATATAAGGTCAATAAGAGGAAGCCTCATAGTGAATGGACTGTTCTGTATCTTGATTGTGTTAATATCAATATTTTGGTTGATATTGTACTATAGTTTTGCAAGATATCAACATTGAAAAAAATGGGTAAAGGGTATGCTATATCTCTTTGAATTTTATCTTACAATTGCATGGAACTTACAATTATCTCAATAAAAAATTGAATTAAAAAATATTCAAACTGTCTTTAATCCCAAATTTCCCAAATTTATTGAGCTGAACACAGTTTTTCAGATAAAGACATATGAATATTTCATTTAACTAATTTCCTGTAGTTCGTGCTATTGGAAAAAGCTACACTTCATATTTACTCTTGCAAAATGGATAATAAAAATGCAATTTAGCCAGCTGGTGTGTCCCAGTGGTTGAGCATCAACCCATGAACTAGGAGGTCACAGTTCAATTCCTGTTCAGGGCACATGCCTGGGTTTTGGGCTCCATCCCCAGTAGGGGCGTGCAGGAGGCAGCAGATCTATGATTCTCTCTCATCATTGATATTTCTATCTCTCCCTTTCTGTTTCTCCCTCTGAAATTAATAAAAACACATATTTTTAAAAAAATGCAATTTATCCTAGGAAGCAAGGACCATTGCCAAAATGATTATAGAAAATATACAAATCTGCATATCTTTAAGTTAACTTTTGACTCACTATATAGACAACTATAATTTGTAAGAGAGAAAGAAAGAGACCATGATTTGGGGGAAAGGCTTATAGTACTGAAAATGCCATTTCTAGTATTACCAATAGTTGAATATAAATAGATAGTTACATCAGAATTAATCCATTGCAGATGTTTTATTTAATCTAATATGCATATGTCCTGTTACAGAGGCTGTTTGAATATTTTTGTTATTCAGTGATTTTCATTATAATGATATTTGTGCATAAGACGATGTGATTTGTATAACACTAAAGAAAATTTGTAAACATTTTCCAGATGGACTTCAGCATTATTGCTTAATTGCTGTCTAAAGTAAAGAAATTTGCAGTAGTTAATAGAGATAATTTTTGTAATAGCCTACCTGTTTCTGAGTCAAACGCTGTTTGGAAACATATCCTAGTTGCAAATAAAATTTAAAGTGAATTTCTTTAAATGTGAGAAAGTCTTTGCATTTAATAACATAAATTCCTCAAATATCATAATATGAAATATGGTAAATAATTGATTATCTCTCCCAGAGTGAGTGTCTTTCCTAAGTGTCTTTTCTAAGTCTATTTAAAGTTTGTCATGCCTGAGGTCCATTTTAAGTACCATTTCAAAATTTATATCCCTAAAGGAAGATAAATTCAGCCAACGGTTATAATCTTTTTAAACCATACATAGCACCTCTATTATTTTATACACATGGAAGAGATTCTTTAATATATTTTATTTATTAGCAATCCAGTTTTGTATTATTTTCCATTTCATATACCTATATCTTTTCTCCTAAATAGCTGATGAGGTCCTTAAGGGCAAGGATTATGTTCAACACTTCCTAATCTCCATAACTAAATAGAAAGTGATCTTCCAATAGTCACATAATTACTTATTGGCATAGTGCCTCTTATCTTTTTTCATTTCCTCCTTTGCTAATATTATCTACCATACTCACCTAACAATTGACAAATAGGAGTATAGGACTTGTTAAATAAATTGTGATAAGCACACAGAATAGGGCTCTAATTCGCTTTTGAATGGAATGAAGGAGACCTATTTACTAATATGGAAAGACTTCCAAGAAATGTGTGTTCAATTTAAAAATCAGGTGTAGGACAATGTGCATAGTATGCTGCAGTTTGTGTAATATAAAAGAAGGAGCTATATATTAATATGTTTGTATGGGCAGAAAATATCTAAAAAAATACAGAAGAAACTAAGAGATGGAGGGTCAGGCCATAGAACAGATTTTATTTCCACTCTATAACCTCTGCACTGCTTATATATTTTACTCCTATGTATTAAGAAAAAATATGCTGTGGCATGAAAAAATGATTCGCTCCTAAAGATAAGAATTTCTTATCAAAGGAATGAAATTGGAGCTCAGAAATTTTTTGTTTTAGATTCAAAACTACCAAGTTGGGGAAAATACTTTATCAAGGAAAAACATTCTGTAACACATTCATATATCATGATATTTTTATACCATTACTTGAAGGATAATTTAAATATGAAGGTATAAATCACAAAGTACTTTCTAACCAGTGGCTCATAAAAAAATCAAGTTGAATGTTCAATGGAGAAGTGATGTCATATGTTGGTTTATGAATATACCAGGGCCCAGTGTCATCTGTTAGCTCAATCCCTGTAGAGTTATACATATTTATGAAGTCACAAGTAGAAGTTATGACTGTGCCGCACTAAGAATTGAAAAATAAAAAATGTGCTGCTGTATATTCACACATATCAAATTCATCATTTATTTGTAATTGCTAAATGGAAGAGTACACCATTTAATTCATGAAATATAAGACTATGGGAAAAACTTAGTTACTACAGTATTGTGAAACTGCTTGCAGTTACAAATCAGAGGACAGAACCTTATGTTTCAAAAAAACCTCTTAGGTGAATCCTGAAAAGCTTCTCTGATTGCTTGGATGATATAACGGGTTGGTAATATATTCTCGTCTGTCATTCTATTTTTCATCTGGTAAATTCAGGTGGATTTATTAACATTTGGTGGCATCTGGAGATTAACTTCTTTTCTCTTGCAGTAGGAGTTATTGACTTTGTCTACACTGACTATAGTGATTAATTTGATCAATGTAGATGGCCAAATCACATTTTGGAGGACTGCCTAAATGTATCAACTTAATCAGGTATTATGCAAATAATTGCTTTTCCCAAGATCCAGCCTTTCTATATTTGGCGTCATTTTTTTTTTTTTTGGTCCTAATTTAATGTGCTATTTGAAATAAGATCTTAAAATGCATTGTTTGGTTAAAATATTTAGCTACTGAAGTAGTGTTAATATGTCAGATTATGTGTTCTATCTTGAATTATTAATGTTACAGTTTCACAATATGTTTACATCAGTTTGATTAGTGTCAAATACACTGCAGAAAGAACTATTTTAATATATTATTATATACCTGCATATGTATCCTGGGTCTGCAGGCAGTGAGAGTATCTATACTTTCTGTTGGTTGATCCTAAATTTATTTTACTTTTCCTCCAGTATTTCCCTAGAGAAACATCTACAGATAATGCAGAGTAAGAATATCAACTATGGAAAAGCAATGCAGCACACCACAACTATGAACCTGATGGTAAATGAATGACAAGCCAATCATAAAACTTCTCCTTGGGGCAGAACATATGAATAGGAAAAAAAGCCAGAAAATAATCAAATTGATATATACTGTTTTAACCCCTTTCTAAATATCAATTTCTTGTCAAGAAGATACCATGAAAAGGATACATGAGAGTATAGTAGAGGTATATATTTCCATTTTACACAATAGGCTATGATTTCTTTGGGTCCAGAGCCCAATAAAACATATGATCAAGGTGGAGCAAGTGCTTGATAATTCTTTTAACTGTGGTAAAATATACATAATATGTAATTTACTGTGCAACCATTTTAAGTGTAACAGTTCAATGGCATAAAGTACATTCACACTGTAGTGCAAGCATTACCACTATCCATTTTGAGATCTTGCTCATCATCCCAAAGTGAAACAACATACCCATTAAAACATAACACCCCATTGCTTCTCCTCCCAGCCCCTGGTAACCACTATTGTTCTTTCTGTGTCTATGAATTTGACTCTTCTTAGTACTTCATATAAGTGGAATTATACAATATCTGTCCTTTTATAAATGACTTATTTTACTTAGCATAATGTATTCAATGTTGATTTATATTGTAGCATGCACCAAAATTTCACTCTTTTTAAAAAGCAGAATAATATTCTGTTGCATATGTATACCAAATTTTGATTACTCATACATCAAAAGATGTACATTTGAGTTGTGTCCACACGTGGCTTTTGTGAATAATGCTGCTATGAATATTGGCATACAAAATTTCCCATATGTCCCATCCTAGTTAATTCCCACTCCACGTTATCCTCATTTATATCAAAAAATACCAGTTTTTCATCTTCTTGAAATTCTAATAAACAAAATCATACATTCTGTACCCTTTTGTGTCTGGCTTCTTTTGCTCAGCATATGGTTTTTGAGATTTATCCATGCTCCTGGGTGAATTATTAACTCATTCTTTTTTATTCCTTAGTAATATTCCATTGTGTATATATACACACCAAACATTGATTATTCAATCTTCTGAAGATCGACTTAGGTTGTTTTCATCTCTGGATATTGGGAATAATGCTGATAATTGGAAATATTGCTGCTTTGAACATTGTTGTACAAATGTCTGACTTCCGCTTTCATTTGTTTTGAATAGATACCAAAAAGTGGAATCAACATATTATACAGCAATTTTATGTCTAAGATTTTAAGGAACCACCATACTGTTTTACAAAGATGCTGGGTCATTTTACATTTATACCCACAGTGAACAGGTGAATAGGGTTCCAATTTCTACATTTCTTTTTCAATAATTATTATTTTCTACAATATGTTTTTTTTCTATTTCTAAATTTTATTTTTGTTTAAAATATCGCAGATGTCCCTTTTTCTCCCCAATGACCCGTTCCACCCCATCCCATCCCCTTCCCTAGTCCCTCTCCCCACCATTGTTCGTGCCCTTGGGTTGTGCATATATGCATATAAATTCTTTGGTTACTCTCTACAATATATTTTTTAAATTTATCTTTATTGCTGAAAGTATTACAGATGTCTCTTTTTCCCCCCATTGATCCCTTGCTCCCGGCATCCACCTCCACCCCTCCAGGCCTTCTCCACAATATTGTCTGTGTCAATAGGTCATGTATATATGCATCTAAGTTCTTTAATCTCTCACCCCTCACACCCCACTTCCATTTTCTCTCTGAAATTCATCTGACTGCTCCATGCTTCTATGGCTCTGTATCTATTTTGTTCATCAGTTTATTTTGTTCATTAGATTCCACATATGAGTGAGATCATGTGATAATGGTCTTTCTTTGACTGGCTTATTTCACTTAGCATTATCCTCTCCAGGTCCACCCATGCTGTCCCAAAGTGTAAGAGATCCTTCTTTTTTACAGCTGCATAGTATTCCATTGTGTAAATGTCCCACAGCTTTTTTATCAACTCATTTATGATGGGCACTTGGGCTGTTTCCAGATCTTACCTATTGTAAATTATGCTTCAATGAACATAGGGATGCATAAATTCTTTCTAATTAGTGTTTTGGGTTTCTTAGAATATATTCCTAGAAGTGGGATCACTGGGTTAAATGGCAATTCCATTTTTAATTTTTTGAGGAACCTCCATACTCTTTTCCATAGTTGCTGCACTGGTCTGCATTCCCACAGCAGCATACTAGGGTTCCCTTTTCTCCACATCCTTGCCAGCACTTGTCATTTGTTGATTTGTTGGTAGCCTCTGACAGGTGTGAGGTGATATCTCATTGTTTTAAGTAACAACCATTCAAATGCATGTGAAGAGGTATCTCATTTGTTTGATTTGCATTTCCCTAATAGTCATGACTACTGATGCTGATCTTCTTTGCATTTGTGTATCTTCTTTGGAGAAATGGTTGAGTCCATTGTCTATTTTTCAATTAAGTTGTTTTGTTGTTATTGAGTGATAAATGTTATTTATGTACTCTGGATAATAATTGCTTATCAGATATATGATTTACAAATATTTTCCCCATTCTGTTGCTTTGCCATTTTCTTGATATTATTCTTTAATGTACAAAGTAATTAAGTTTGGTGAAGTACATTTTATTTATTTATCTTTCTTTTGTTGTTTGTGCTTTTTGTGTCATATTCAAGAAATTTTGCCAAATCCAATGTCATGAAACATTCCACCTATATTTTCATGAACAGTTTTATAATTTTAGCTCATACATTTAGGCATTGGCACATCTTGAGTTAAATTTTATACGTGGTGTAAGGTAAGGGTCAAACCCATTCTTTTGCATGTGGATATCCAGTTTCCTCAGCAGCACTTATTAAAAAGACTATCCTTCCCCGCACTGATTATTTTGGCATCTTGTCAAAAATAATTTAAACATATATGTGCAGGTTTATTTCTGGGCTCTCTATTCTATTCCACTAGTCTATGTGTCTGTCTCTATGCCAGTACGACACTGTTTTTATTATTGTAGCTTTGTAACAAAGATTAAAATGAAGAAGTGTGAGTCCTGCAAATTTGTCTTTATTGAGATTCTTTTGAGAAATCCAACAGTATTTTGTGAAATCTTTGTTGTTGTCTACATATAAGATTATGTCATCAGAGGAGAGTAATAATTTTGTTTCCGATTCCTTATGAATTTTTGGATAGGCAATTTTCTATTTCTGTAAAAAACAACATTAGGATTTTGATAGGGTTTGCATCACATTGAGTCTGTTGATCGTTTTGGAGAGTATTGACATCTTAACAAAATTAAGCTTCCCAGTCATGAACATGGTATATCTCTACATATTTATGTCTTTTAAATTTTTTCAGCAATGTTTTGTAGCTTTTCTTGTACTAGTATTTTGTTTCTTTGGTTGACATTATTTTTATTTTATTATTTTAATACTATTATAAATATAATTGCTTTATTAATTTTCTTTTCACATAGTCTATTATATAGAAACACAACTTATTTTTGTGTTGATTTTGTACCCTGAAGCTTTGCTCATTGAATCCAACAGTATTTTGTGGAATCTTTATTGTTCTCTACATATAAGTTCATGTCTTCTGACTTCAGAAATAATTTAACTTTTACTTTTCCATGGCAAATTGCTCTGGCTAGAAATTCCATTATGTTGAATAGATGTGGTAAACTCAAGTATTCTTGTCTTGTTTCTGATTTAGAGGAAAAGCTTCTAGTTTTTACTATTGAGTATGATTCTAGCTGTGGATTTTTCATAAATGGCCTATATTATGTTGAGATAATTTCCTTCTTTTCCTAGATTGTTAAGTGTTTTCATCATGAAAGAGTGTCGAATTTTTCAAACACTTTTTATTGCGTCAATTGAGATTATACTGTGTTTTTTTAACTTCATTCTTGTAATGTGTTGTATTACATTGAGTTCTGCATGTTATAATATCCTAGTATTCCAAATAAGAATAACACTCGTTTATTATGTATAGTTTTTATACATGCTGCAAAGTGTGACTGACTTGTATTTTGTTAAGAATTTTTGAACAAATACTCATAATGTGCATTGGTATGTAGTTTTTTATTGAATTTATTGGGGTAACATTGGTTTGCAAAACCATACCAGTTTTAAGTGTACAACTCAATAAAACATCACCTGCACACTGCACTGGGCACCCATCACACCAAGCAAAGACTTTTTGTGTCCCCATATACCCTACTTTGCTCACCTCCACCGACTCCACAACCCCTTTCCCTCTGGCTATCACCATACTGTTGTCTGTGTGTTATGCATATATGATTTTGGTTACTACCTTGACCTTCTTTCATCCAGTCCTCCTCCTCTCTGACAGCTGTCAGTCGTTTCCAGGTATCCATACTTCTGCTTCTATTTTGTTAATCAGTTTATTTTGTAAATTAGATTTCACATATAAGTGAGATCATATGGTATTTGTTTTTCTCTGATTGGCTTATTTCACTTGGAACAATAATCTCCAGGTCCATCCGTACTGCTGGAAAAGATAGGATTTTCTTTACTTACGGCTGCATGGTATTCCATTGTATAAATGTACCAGAGGTTTGTTTTTTTAAATTTATTGATGGACATTTGTGTTGTTTCCAGATCTTGGCTATTGTAATTAACCCTGCTATGAACATAGGGGTGCATATATTTTTCCAATTAGTGTTTGAGTTTCTTAGCATATATCCCTAGAAATGGGATATCTAGGTCAAAAGGCAGTTCTATTTTTAATTTCTTTTGAAGAAACTTCATACTGTTTCCCCCAGTCAATATTCCCACCAACAGTTCACGAGTCAATATTCCCACCAACAGTTCACGAGGCTTCCCTTTTCTCCACTTCCTCACCAACACTTATATATTAATTTATTGATGATAGCCATGTAGACAAGTGTGAGGCGATAGCTCACTGTGGCTTTAATTTGCATTTTTCTGATGATTAGTGAAGTTGAGTGTTTTGTCATATGTCTATTGACCATCTGTACGTCCTCTTTGGAGAAGTGCTTATTCAGGTCCTTTACCCCCTTTTTTTTTTTAATATATCTTTATTGATTTCAGAGAGAGGAAGGGAGAGGGAGAGAAAGAGAGAAACATCAATGATGAGTCATTGATCAGCTGCCTCCTGTATGCCCCCAATTGGGGATCAAACCCAACCTGGGCATGGGCCCTGACCAGGAATCGAACTGCAATCGCCTGGATCCTAGGTTGATGCTTAACTGCTGGGCTATGCCCAGCTGGGCTGCCCATTTTTTTAAATTTATTTACTGACTTGAGAGAGAAACATTGATTTGTTGTTTCACTTATTTGTGCATTCATTGGTTGATTCTTGTATGAGCGCTAACTGGAGATCAAACCCACTACCTTGGCATATTGGGACAATGCTCTAACCAACTGAGCTACCTGGCCAGGACTGCACATTTTTAAATTGGGTTGTCTTCCTGGTGTTGAGTTGTATAAGTTCATTATATATATTGAAAATTAACCCCTTGTCAGATGTATCATTGGCAAATATGTTCTTCCATTCAGTGGGTTCCCTTTTCATTGTGTTGATGGTATACAGTTTTTTATGTAGTGTCTTTATCTGGATTTCATATCTGGGTTATGCTGGTATCATAAAAGGAGTTAGGAAGAGTCTTCATTTTTTTGGAAGAGTCTGAAAATATTTCTATTAATTCTTCTTTAACTATCTTTTTTTAGAATTCACTAATGAATTGTAAAATATCCAGGCATTTTTTATTGTCTGGTTTTTCATTACTGATTCAACCTCAACTCTAGTTATAGATCTGTTCAATGGTTTTATTAAATTATGACTTTAGTTTTGGTAACTTGTGTGTTTATAGGATTTGTCCAATTCATCTAAGTAATATAAATTCTTGTGTACAGTTGTTCAGAATACTCTCTTATGATCTATTTTGTGTAAGATTGCTAATAATATCCCCACTTTCATTTCTGAGTTTAGTAAATTGTTTATTCTTTCTCAATGTACCTAAAGATTGAACAGTTTTGTTGTTCATTATGAGGGACTACTTTTGGTTTTGTTGATTTTCCCAATTATTGTTTTCTATTCTCTGTTTTATCTCTGCTCTATTATTTATTAATGCCTGCCTTCTGCTAGCTGTAGGTTTAGTTTGTTCTTTTCTTTTTCAATTCTTAAATCAGAAAGTTGGGTTATTTACTTTAGATCTTTCTTCTTTTTTGATGTATTTCCAGCTATTAATTTCCCTCTTACCATTGCTTACATTGCATTACCTAAGTTTTGTATGATGTGTATTAATTTTCCTTTGTCACAGTGTATTTTATGATATGTCTTATGGTTTTTTTTTTGACCCATTGGTTGTTTAGAAGTATGATTTTTAATTTCCACATATTTGTAAATTTTCCAGTTTCTGTTATTGATGTATAGATTAATTCTGCTGTGATTTTAAAAAACTGTTTATATGTTTTCATTCTTTTTAAATTTATTGAGACTTGTTTTCTGGCCTAAGGTATGGTCTATCCTGTATGCCCCAAAGAAAAATATGTATTCTACACATTGTTGGGTGGAGTGTTCTAAATATGTCTGTTAGGTCCAGTGAGTTTATAATGCTGTTTAAGTCCTCTGTTTTATTATTGCTCTTCTGTTCTATTGATTATTTAAAGTAAGGTGCTGAAGTCTCCTATTATTATTGTAGAAGTATCAGTTTCTCCAGTTTCTGTCAATTTGCTTCATATTATTTTGTAGTTCTGATAATTGTTGAAAATGTCTATAATTGCTATATCTTTTTGATGTATTAAATATTTTATCAACATATACTGCCCCTATTTTTTTAACTCATTTTGTTTGTTTGTTTTTTAAATTTTATTTTTGTTTAAAATATTACAGATACCCCTTTTTCTCCCCAATGACCCATTCCACCCTGTTCCTTGTCCTTCCCCAGTCCCCCTTCCCATCATTGTCTGTGTCCTTGGGTTGTACATATATGCACATAAATTCTTTGGTTAATCTCTCCCCGTCCACCCACGCGCCCTTCTCCATCCTTCTGACATTCATCAGTCTAACCCATGCTTTCATGTCACTGAATCTATTTTGTTCATCAGTTTAAGTTCTTTAGATTCCACATATACGCGAGATCATGTGATGCTTGTCTTTCTCTGCCTGGCTTATTTCACTCAGCATAATATTCCCCAGGTCCAGCCATACTGTCCCTAAGGGTACAAGATCCTTCTTCTTTACACCTGTGTAGTATTCCATGGTGTATATGTCCCAGAGCTTTTTTATTCACTCATCTACTGATGGGCACTTGGGCTGTTTCCAGATCTTAGCTATTGTAAACTGTGCTGCTATGAACATAGGAGTGCATATATTCTTTCTGATTAGTGTTTCAGGATTCTTAGAATATATTCCTAGAAGTGGGATCACTGGGTCAAAAGGCAGCTCCATTTCTAATTTTGGGGGGAACCTCCATACTGTTTTCTATAGTGGTTGCACCAGTCTACATTCCCACCAGCAGTGTACTAGGGTTCCCCTTTCTCCACACCCTCGCCAGCACATGTCATTTGTTGATTTGTTGATGGAGCCATTCTGACAGGAGGGAAGTGATACCTCATTGTGGTTTTAATTTGCATCTCTCTGCTGATTAGTGACATTGAGCATTTTCTCATGTGTCTCTTGGCCATCTGTATGTCCTCTTTGGAGAAGTGTCTATTCAGTTCCTTTGCCCATTTCTTAATTGGGTTGTTTGTGTTCCTCTTGCTGAGTAGTATGAGTTCTTTGTACACTTTGGAAATTAGCCTCTTATCAGATACATCCTTGGCAAATGTGTTTTCCAAGACAGTGGGGTTCCTTTGTATTTTGAGGCGGTTTTCTTTTGCTGTGCAGAAGCTTTTTAGTTTGATGTAGTCTCATATGTTTATTTTTTCTTTTGTTTCTCTTGCCCTAGGAGATGTATCAGTGAAAATTCCACTAAGTGGGATGTCTGTGACTTTACTACCTATGTTTTCTTCCAAGATTTTTATGGTTTCATGACTTAAGTTTAAGTCTTTTATCCATTTTGAGTTTATTTTTGTGTATGGTGAATGTAATGGTCTAGTTTCATTTTTTTACATGTACCTGTCCAATTTTCCCAGCACCACTTATTGAAGAGACTGTCTTTACTCCATTGGATGCTCTTGTCTCCTTTGTCAAATATTAACTGACCATAATGGCGTAGGTCTATTTCTGGGCTCTCTGTTCTGTTCCATTGATCTGTATGCTTGCTGTTGTACCAACACCAGGCCATTTTGATTACAGTGGCTTTGTAATACAATTTGAAGTCTGGTAATGTGATCTCTCCCAGTCTGTTCTTTTTTTCTCAATATGGCTGCAGTAATTCAGGGTCTTTCTTGGTTCCATACAAATTTTTGAAATATTTTTTCTAGATCTGTGAAATATGCTGTTGGTATTTTAATAGGAATTGCATTGAATTTATAAATTGCTTTGGGTAATATGGACATTTTAATGATATTAATTTTTCCAATCCATGAGCATGGTATATTCTTCCACTTGTTTAAATCTTCCTCTACTTCTTTTTTCAGTGTCATGTAGTTTTACGAGTATAGGTCTTTTACATCCTTGGTTAAGTTTATTCTTAAATATCTTATTTTTTTAGTTACAATGGTAAATGGTATTGTTTCTTTTCGTTTTTCTCTCTGAAAGTTCATTGTTGGTGTATAAGAACGTCGTTGATTTCCGGATGTTGATTTTGTATCCAGCTACCTTGCCAAATTTGTTTATCAAATCTAGTAGTACTTTGATGGAGGCTTTAGGGTTTTCTATGTACAATATCATGTCATCTGCAAATAATGACAGTTTTACTTCCTCCTTTCCAGTTTGGATACCTTTTTTATTTTCTTCCTGTCTGATGGCTGTGGCAAGGACTTCCAGTGCTATGTTGAATAAGAGTGGTGAAAGTGGACATCCCTGTCTTGTTCCTGTTTTTAAGGGAAACGGTTTTAGTTTTTGCCCATTGAGGATGATGTTGACTGTAGGTTTGTCATATGTGGCCTTTATTATGTTGAGGTATGATCCCTCTACTCTCACTTTGCTGAGAGTTTTTATCAGAAATTTGTGCTGGATTTTGTCAAATGCTTTTTCTGCATCTATTGATATGATCATATGATTTTTGTCCTTCATTTTGTTTATGTGATGTATCACATTTATTGATTTGCAGATGTTATACCAGCATTGCATCACCAGAATACATCCCACTTGGTTGTGGTGTATGATTTTTTTAATGTATTGCTGGATCCAGTTTGCTAGTATTTTGTTGAGGATTTTAACATCTATGTTCATCAGGGATATTGGCCTATAATTTTCTTTCTTTGCAGTGTCTTTATCTGGTTTTGGGATTAGGATGATGCTGGCCTCATAAAGAGAGTTTGGGAGTTTTCTCTCCTCTTGAATTTTCTGGAAGAGTTTGAATAGAATAAGTGTTAATTATTCTTTGAATGTTTGGTAAAATTCACTTGTAAATCCATCTGGTTCAGGACTTTTGTTTGCTGGGAGTTTTTTGATTACTGCTTCAATTTCATTAGTTGTTATCAGCCTGCTTAACTGTTTTTGACTTAACATCTACTTTGTCCGAAGCTAGTATGGCAATCCAAGTTATCTTTTGGCTACTATTTGCATAGGACAACTATTTCCATTCTGTCATTTAAAACAGTTGTTTGAAAATTGCTGCTTGTTAGAATCTTACAAATTGAGAAATAAAGGATTGTGTAGCATGCTGTATATTACAGTGAACAAATAATACCATGTTGATACCATTGTAATTGAGTTATTAATTAATTAACAGGAAAAGAGCATAGGAAAGTCCAGATAATATAGGCACACCATTTTTTTTGCCAAAAATCTGCAATTTAACATTCTCCAGGTCTGTTCCCCACGCATGCCCAGTAAGGTCTAGGTGACTTGGGAAAGTGCTTTCCTGTCAGTCATAGCTTAGAACAGGGCATTGGCCAGAATAGGTGTGTAAGTGTGGCCACTGCAAGCACCATAAGATTTGATATTTAATCTCCTATACAAAGGGGGAGTTCTCTCTTAGCCCTCTTGTACTCCTGGTTCTCTTTTTGCAGGGGGCACACTCTCCTGCATTCTGCCACATGGCCCACATCCATGTGGAGCCCACACACAATGGATTGATGGATTGAAATTAGCCTGATGCTGTTCTGGAATCAAGAACACCATGGAATGGAAACTGGACACTGTCTTTGTTTTTAGCTCCTCTGAATCCCCAGCTGCACCTTTTCCAGGACTGGTTTAAGGGAAATGGGACTTTGGAAACCGAGGGATGTAACTTCACACAAATAAAAATCACTCATTCTCCCATGTGAATCTTAGGAAATTCTTTTTCTCAAGATATTATAAGAACCGCACTTCCATTAGCAACAGAGAAATGTCACCTGCACAATTCTCTGATAACAATGTGAATGTACCATTACACCATTTTCTCTAAGTCATGAACAATCTACTTTTAATAATACTTTTTTTACATGTGTTTGCAAACTGTAGTCTTGGTTAAATTGTTGCTTGAACCTCTATATTTCTGAATGTTATATTCAGATTAACAAAAGAATGTGTGATTTTATTTCATTTTTAGAAAAATATGTAAAGCTAGAAATTTAAAATAAGATCTCCAGAATATTTCTATTAGTATTGACTTTAGAAAAGAGTCTATACTTGAAGTAAGAGTGAACAAAGAAAGATAAGCCTCATATTATTAAGAACAGCTAAGACTGAAAGTAAGTATGCAACTTGATTCATTTCAATTTATTAATTTATCAAAATTTTAGTAAACACTTACTAGAAATAGGCACTTGACAGTGAAAGTGAGATCTTCCTTCCTTCAGTGAACTTGCTATCTGTTGGAAAATGCAGACAAGTAAGAAAGAATAACAATTTCTAATGAAAAGCCATATCTTGTGCACTTTTTGTATGAGGAAGGCACTGTGAAACCAATTAGAACTAATACAAATGTTAGAATTATAAAAAAAGAACATTAAGACAGCTTTTAAAATGTATTCCATATGTCCAAAAATTTAATAGATACATAGAAGATATAAAAATACCAAAAGTAATCTTCTAGTGAAAATGAAAAAGGGGCCACATACTAAACCTGACAAGCTCCAGGGAAGCATGCATGGCAGCCTTATAAACTCAGTGACCAAAAGTAACCACATAGGATGGTCTGAAATTAAAACTTTCTAACTAAAAGTGAGTCATGAGTAGATGAGTCTATAAAAAAAAGCTGTGGTATATTTACACAATGGAGTACCACGTGGACATATAAAAGAAGGAAATCTTACCTTTTGCAACAGCCTGGATGAAACTGGAGATTATATGCTAAGTGAAATAAGCCAGCCAGAGAAAGACAAGTATCATATGATTTGACTAATATGTGGAATCTAATGAACAAAATGAATTGTCAAACAAAATAGAAACAGACTCATAGATACAGATAACACATTGACAGGTTTCAGAAGGGAGGGGGATTGGAGGGCTGGATGAAAGAAAGTGAAGAGAATAAGCAAAGAAAAAAACTCATAAACACAGACGACAGTATGGTGATTATCAGGGGGAAAGGGGGATGGGGGAAGGTAGGAGAAGATAAAGGGGGGACAAATAGCGATGGAAGGAGACTTGACTTGGGGGTGCTTAACACACCAAATAGTGTACAGATGAGGTGTTATAGAATTGTACCCCTGAAAACTGTATAATTTTATTAACCAATGTCACCCCAATAAATTCAAAAAAAGAAGGTGTGTTGGGGGGTGGAGAGATTGAGCAAAAAAGAAAAAAGAGAACTCATGGACATGGACAACAGTGTGTTTATTGTGGAGGGGGGCAAGGACAGTGGGTGGAGCTGGAAGAAGTCATAAAGGGGATAAATGTGATTGGAAAAAATTAAATTAAATTTTAAAAAATTTAAAGTGAGTCATGGGAGATATTCATGTCTTAAGTTTGTATGTTCCTTGACAAAGGTCAATCTTTACCTTAACTGAGAAAGTCTATTTCCTTTTTGCATCTATGATTACATATCTTTGGAATGTCAGGGTAATTTCCTTTCCCTCCCCACCCTTCCCTGCACCAAAGCAGAAAACACAAAACCCCTCATTGTTATTGTTACCATGTTAATTGTTAACTGCTATTTTATGCCTACAAATGTAAAAGAAGTCTGTGTCTATTTGTTTTACTTTTATCCAATCCCAGAGATTTCCCTGCTTTGATTTCTCCTGATAATAAATCACCAATGAAGTTCATGTAATTCCTTAGGCCTCTCCTTTGATTGTAATGTATAAAACAAGGTGCAAAACTGCCATTCTCTGGAGCATTTTTTCAATCCATTGAGATTTTGCTTCCTGGCATTGTTGTTGGTTTGGCTCAAATAAACTCATAAAAATTCTCTACAGGTTTGAACATTTCTTAAGTTGACACTAGAAATGTAAATTACTAAATCTGAGATTTAAAACAATGTACTGGATAGAGTTAGATATTGCAGAAAAAATATTAGTGAACTTGGAGATAAAATGTTCCAGTTTAGCAACAACAAAAACAGTAGATTTTAACTATATAATCAAGTAATTTGACCTCGCTGACATTCAATAAACCCTCATTTAACAACAGTAGAATACATGCATGGAACATTTACAAGATAGATCATATTAAGGGCCATAAATCAAGTCTTAATAAATTTTAAAGGATTCAAGGAATGGAAAATGCATTTTCTGACCATAATGAACACACATGGATAAATATCAAAATAATTATGCTGAGCGATGTAAGCCAGACAAAGGAGAACAAAACTGTGTAGTTCCATTTATGTAAAACTCTTGTAAATGCAAAGTAACCTATAGTGACGGAAAGTACATTGCTGGCTCCTTGGGGTAAGAGTGCCTGAGGAGGGTCAGAAGGGAGGGATTCTACAGGGACATGAGAAAATGTCTGTGGGTGATGAATATGTTCAGTATGTTGATTGTGGTGATAGTTCCACAGGTATGTTTATATGTCAAAACATGAAATTGTATACGATAAATAAGTACAGTTTATGATGTTATTGTATCTTTTAAAAGATGATTTTTTAAAAGCAGGTACTAAACAAATAAACAAAAGGAGATTGCTTGATCAATAAATTGTTTATACCCCTCTTCAATGGAACATTTGGTAACATTAGCTGGCAAATTCTCTTAGATATGAAATTGGAGATAAACTTGCATGCCCATTTGGGTAACACCTTGCCTTGCACATAGAAACTTTTCAATAATGATAATTTATTTTTCAAATGTAGACATAAGTCCCCCATGAAATGCTTCAGCTATTGCACAAATCCATTCCAGGTCAGATAGTGTTGAGGTGCACAAAATAGAGACCTAGTTAATTAGGTCTTTGTTCAGTTAAATGTTTTTGAATTATTTGCTGCTGAGTGAGAAAGTAAGCTTCAGGTTACATTAGAAGACTTTATTTTTGTTTAATAAAACATTTATTGTGGTGGGTGCCTTTTCTAAAAATTTTATAAGTGATACACATAACTGATAGAAAATACATAAAAATGTAAAGAAAAAAATTTAATCTCATTTATGATCCCACCTCCTGATGATAACTTCTATTAACATTAAATATATATTCTTCAAAACTTGAGACATTTTTCTGATTACTGAAGACTAAGGTACACTTCTTATCAAATAAACTCACATCACTTGCATAGACAATGTGGCAGGCAGTTATCATACAGGCCTGAGTGGCAGATAAACAGTTTCACCAAAGTATATAGTACAAAGAATCATGGCCAAGTGATAATGCAAAACAAATAGTTTCAAGGTGTTTTAAATTAGGTTCTCTATGAAGGTTGTACTGTAACCTTTATTTTGTCATATTTATTGAGGTGTTTTTTAACTCATTTAAAACTGGCAGCTTAATAGATTGAACTGGTTACTGGTTTACTTGTTGGTGAACTTTGTAGTGTAGTTTAGAACAAAAAGTGTATATTAATTTATATAATTCAAGAAGGACGTGACTGTGATACACAATTATCTCAATGGGAAGAGAAATTGACAGTAACTAAAAACAAACAAAAAACACTTCTTGTAGTTTATTTTAATAAGACATGAAAATAAACCCAATGCTACAGTAAAAGTCAATATGTTTTTAAATGCCAGGATGGGTCAAGTAAAACTTGAAATTTTCAAATGCCATGGTGGAAATATGAATTATCAGATAAAAATAAAATTTTAAAGCAAAAGAGCATCAAACATAGAGTAATTTAAATTAAACTAAGTTAAAGTAAAATAATGAAAAACTAGCATCAAAACTTTTTGAAAAATTATGTGTATTTTTATATATAATGGATACATTATATCTATTTTAATATAATCCACTATAACATAGCCAAATAAAATGCAGTAATAATTTGCATTTAGATATATGTTATTTATATATGTATATGTACTCTATATATCTTCATTGAATCCATATATATCTCCATATATATTTCACATATATTTAGCACAGAGTGACAGGACTGAGTTTCAAAATTGGCTTTATTGTAGATGGCAATCTATCTACCATTTGAGCCATGTTCTAAATGAGAAATTTTCTCTCTCTCTCTCTCCCCACCTCCCACACACATTCATATCAGGAACTCAAGTGAACTCAGCAATCTCTGTAGTCATGGTTTCTGTGCCCCCCACAACCTAAGATAGACAAATACACTCTCCCCAAAAGATTGTTAATCAAATAAAAACAAAAATGCAGCTACTTAAGTGTATTTGTGTAACAAAGCATAATATTTAGAGCTATAGGCAACTTTGAAAATGTTAGTAGATTCCAGCAAATCTAACAGGTTACTGACAAAATTCAATGGAATCACCATAAAATTAAGTGGATTTTTTTTGTAGAAAATGATTTTACTTCTAAAGTTCATAGAGAATTTGAAGGACAAAGAAACATTACTTACCAAATATAGTCATTATCCTCACTCCTGAAACCATATTTTGGATTTTCCTGTTTTTAAGCTTTGTATAAAATTACTTATATAGCATTTGCTCATGTGTAGGGTTTCTTTTTCTGTGCTTTATATTAGGAAGAGACATACATATTGTTGCATATACCAGGAGTTCAGTCATTTTATTTCTACATAGTATTCCATTGTTGAAACATAAAATAATTTTTTTGCTATTGTTCAACGTTCCAATATTTTACTCTAACAAATACTGCTCTCCACATTCTTATACATATCCTTTGGTAGAATTATGCATACATTTCTGAAAGGATAAGGTATTGGGAGATTAAATAGCTACAACATTTAATAAGTAAGGGGGCTGGCTAAGGGTGAAGAAAATTTGAAATGGTGAAAGATGAAGATAATGAATATCATTTACAGTCTTAAGACTTGTTACAGACAGTTTCATTAATCGTGTTGTTGCCTGAAGCTTTGTTTTGTTTTGTGGTTTGTTTTATTTTGTTTTTAATGAGAATATGTCTGTTCACCTTCTTGAAGTGGACTGTGACTTATCAGAGTTATACTTTCCCTGTCTGAAAACAAGTAAGAACATCTTCTTCACACACATGTGCACACACACGCACAGAAGGTCTGAAATGTAATATAGGAACAAGGTACAGAGGCCGGGTACAAATGGATCGAGTGGCACAAGGTAGGCTCTATTGAATATGCTGTAGTCATGTTCTCAGTTTGTCTTGGCCTCATGTGTTTCCAGTATTCTTAGCTTCTTTCTCTGCCTCTACTGTCACCAGAGAAAACCAGTTCCTTTCAGGGGATGTGCAGATATGTTGCCTGAGGACAACCAGCCATTGGCCTGGAATTATTAGTTCTATAGCCCTTTCCAGGTTCAGATGAAACACACCACCACAGGGCATGGGATCTGTTTTCCTGAATTACTTCTGAAAGAGCTGGGTTGAAGTAACCTGGGAGTTTGGAAAAATTAATAAGGGTCAACTTTCACTAAAGGTAGATAGAAATTGGGGGAAAGCCTGGCAGATAAGTTCCTTCACCCTTCCTCATTCTGATGGACTTACAGAGGTATGGTTTCTCTGAATAGTGTGTCTGAAGATGACCTATGTCATCAATCAGGTATAATTGCTAGGGAATCTGCTGCATAATCTGTTGTGAAGCAGTGGCCAGCATATAAATTAATCACTTTGCAATGCTTTCTATCCTCCCTGTGTGTGTGTGTGTGTGTGTGTGTATGTAAACAAGATGCCCTCACTTATTTCCAGAGAGGGAGAGTATAAGTTTGATAAGTCACAGAGTCCACTTCAAGAAGGTGAACAGACATATTCTCATTGAAAACAAAATAAAATAATTTCCCTCCACTCCTGTGTTCTAGTATTAAACCTCTCAAATAAAGTTTTAGCTATTTATCTGCTTAATACTCTATTTTCTATGGAACATAGACAAAACAAAATGAATATCCCAATGAATATATATATAACTTTAACTATGATAGCTAAAACATCATAAACTGATGAACAAAATAGATCCAGACATAGACTTATGGAACAGACTGAGGAATCTCAGAGGGAAGGCAGAGGTTGGGGAGTGGGTGGGAAGAGATTAATCAAAGAATTTATATGCTTATATGCATAATCTATGGACACATACCACACAGTACGAGGAAGGCCTGGGGGTGAAATGAATACAGGGTTGAGGGGATCAATGAGGGAAAAAAGGAGACATCTGTAATACTTTCAACAATAAAGATAAATTAAACACACACACACACTACAAAAATACTGTCCAAAGGGGTTGTGACAATTTCAGTTCCCACTGACAATATATGAGTGTTTACTTTGCAACACCCTGACAGGATATATGACCAAGCCTTTAAATTTAAATTTTGCTCCCATATCAGTAAAAGCACTATGCTATTATAGTCTAACTTGCATTTTTTAATCAGTGGTATTGCACACCCTTCCATAGGTTTATATGCCATTTATAGGTTCTTTTCAGTAAAGTGTTCACTTACTTTGCTCACTTTTCTTTTCTTTTTTTCAAATTTTAACATTTATTTTTATCACAAAATTAAGTATAACCAATCAATGACTCTCTCATCATTGATGTTTCTATCTCTCTCTCTCTTTCTTCCTTCCTCTCTCTGAAACCAATAAAGACATATTTAAAAAAAAAAGAAGCCCACAGGGATTTCATATTAGATGGTTCAGACCAACAACATCTGAACCCATCAATTAGACTTAACATCCCAAAGACAACTAGGCATTCTTTGCATCCTGATGAAGTCTACATCATCTATAACCACTTCTTACCAAAATTTTGAAGCTGAATCTGATTAAGGCTGTATTACTAGCCACCTGTTTACATGAAAGACAATGGAAAGAATCATCATGGGAATGCAATCAGCAAAATCTGGAATTAAATGAAATGCTATAGGACAGATTACCTAATAGCTTCAACAAATAAATTCCAAAACAAAAAAATCAGAAAACATGTAAACTAAATGACATTGTTTGGATCCTGATTTGAACAAAACAAAACAAAACAAAAAAGACAATTTATTTATTTTTTTTACAATGAGACATTCTGTTTTTGGGGTGTGAGAAAGGTTCAAAGGTTATATTTTTAATGAGGCCTTATCTTTAACATATACACACTGAAATATTTATGGATACAATTATATGGTGTCTTAATTTGCTTTAAAATAATCCCTTCTGTGTGTGGTAGGGGGCATGGCAGGGACTGGAAGTTGATAGATATAGCTGAAACAAAATTGTTTATGGGGTTCAAATTATTAAAACTGGATTATAGGTACACATTGGCTCATTATACTAGTCTCTCTACTTTTGTGTATATTTAAATTTTCCATAGTGAAAAAATTTTTTAAAAGAAAAACACTAGCATGAGTGATGAGTTATTTTTAAATCTTCCATTTTTGCAAATTTGAAAATTTTCATTTATTTATATTCCAATTTTAATCCATGTGCAATTTATTGCAGTATAAGATTTGAGGTAAGCATACAATTTAGCTTTTTTACAGATGACAACCTATTTGTCAAAACATCTTTTATTGTAGGATCCATATTTTCCTTACTGATTTAAATTGCCAAGTTAATATTGAGGTTAAAACATTTATTTTGAAGAATGATTCAAACTTCCACTTCTGGCTATGATAGAGTATCTAGTTCTAAAATATTATTTTCCCCATAAACAACTATCGGAATGTAGAAACAGAGAGAAATACATGAAATAACTGTTTTTCAGATGCTGGACAACAGGTGTTAAAGAACAGTGATCCATGAAAAAAGGGTAACACACAAGGTGAAGTCCATTATATCTCCAGTTTTCTATTTTTCAGCACTCTCTATATGGCAGCACAGGAATAGAAAGCCCCAAAAGAGCACTATTATCTTAGAGATATGAGGAGACAGAAATCGAAGCTGTAGGCGTACTGGAAGTAACTAGAATTTCCAGGGCAGGTTATCAGAAAGAGAACAGTTACATACAGGAAGTGTCCTAAAAAGTTGCACAGTCTTTGGCTTATTTATTTATTATATTTTTACTCTGGCAAAATACTAAGCTGTGCATTTGCAGGGGCAGAGTGAGAGTCCTCTAGACTGAGCAAGATTGCCAACTGAGGAAAGAACAACTATCTGAGAAAATAGAAGTACCAGAAGGCTATGAATGATTACCAGCTTCCAAAGGAGTAAGGAATGTGTGATTGTTGACCATTAAGAATGGAGAGACATTTTTAAACACCCTGGGAGCTCAGTAGAGACCTCAAAAGGCCACACATTATGAATAGAACTAATCTAGTCCAAGAGTAAAGGCTACTCTAAGCTCACCATAATAAGCTTTAAAAACAAGCCTCAAAAGGGTAAAGGTGATCTGCAAATAATTTAACTTCCTGCCAAAACAAACTCATTACTCTATTAAGGAATAAAGATAATAAAAACAACAAAAAGCCCAAGCACTCAACTGTGTAACAACTGTAATGTTGAACATACAAAAAAGGATTTCATAAGCAAAGAAACAGAAAAAATATGTGACCTATAACAAGAAATAATTAATCAAAAGAAAAGCAATCTAGATATGACAGAGATGGTGGAATTAGAAGATCAGATAAAGACTTTAAAATAGCTATTATTAATTTATTTAAAGGTAAAAGGAAAATTTAAACATAATGAGAGTTAAATAGGAAATCTCAATAGAAAAATTAAAACTATAAATAGTACCAAATGAAATTTCCAGGACTAAAATATTCAATATCTGGACAAAATAACTGGGTAACTAAATTATATTAAAGGGATTGATCCAACAGGAGGAAATATCCCTTATAAATATAAATGCACTCAATATAAGAGCACCTAAATATATAAAACATTTCCTGGTGAACTTTAAGGGGGAGATTGACAGCAACACAATCATAGTGGGGGATTTCAACACCCCACTGTCAGCATTGGACAGATCATCAAGACAAAAATCAACAAGGAAACAGAGACCTTAAATGACACACTAGAGCTAATGGATTTAATTGGCATTTAGAGAACATTTCACCCCAAAGGAGCAGATTACACATTCTTCCAAGTGCACATGGAACATTCTCAAGAATAGACCACATGTTAGGGCACAAAACAAGTCTCTAAGTTCTAGAAGATTGAAATCATAACAAGTATCTTTTTGGATCACAATGGTATGAAACTAGAAATCAACCACTATAAAAAAACTAAAAAATATTCAAACATATGGAGGCTAAATAGCATGTTATTAAACAATGAATGGGTTACCAATGAGATCAAGGAAGAAATCAAAAATTCCCTGGAAAAAAATGAAAATGAACAGAAAATAACCTAAAATCTATGAGATACAGTGAAAGCAGTCCTGAGAGGGAAGTTCATAGCATTATAGGAAACCATCTAACACAACAACTGAAAGAATTACAAAGAAAACAGCAAGAAAAGCACCAAGTAAGTAGACGGAAGGAAATAATAAAGGTCAGAGCAGAAATTAATGACATAGAGACTCAAAAAACAATACAAAGATCAGTGAAACCAAGACCTGGTTCTTTGAAAAGATAAATAAGATTGATGGACAATTAGCTAGACACATCAAGAAACAAAGAGAGAGGACTAAAACAAATAAAATCAGAAACAAGCAACTATATGCCAACAAATTGGACAAGATGGAGGAAATGGACAAATTCCTAGAAGCATACAACCTTCCAAAGATGAATCAGGAAGAGGTTGAAAACCTAAATAGGCCAATAACAGCTAATGAAATTGAAGCAGTAATCAATAAACTCCCAGCAAACAAGTCCTGGACCAGATGGATTTACAGGTGAGTTTTACCAAACATTCAAAGAAGGATTAACACCTATTCTATTCAAACTATTCCAGAAAATTCAAGAGGAGGGAAAACTCCCAAACTCTTTTTACGAGGCCAGCATCACCCTAATCCCAAAACCAGATAAAGACACTACAAAGAAAGATAATTACAGGCCAGTATCCCTGATGAACATAGATGTTAAAATCCTCAACAAAATACTAGCAAACTGGAACCAGGAATAAATTAAAAAGATCATATACCAAGATCAAGTGGTATTTATTCTGAGGATGCAGTGCTGGTATAACATCCACAAATCAATAAATGTGAAACAACACATAAACAAAATGTAGGGAATAAATCATATGATCATATCTATAGATGCAGAAAAAGCATTTGACAAAATCCAGCACAAATTTCTGATAAAAACTCTCAGCAAAGTGAAAGTAGAGGGATCATACCTCAACATAATAAAGACCGCATATGACAAACCTATAGTCAACATCATACTCAATGGGCAAAAACTAAAACCATTTCCCTTAAAAACAAGAACAAGACAGGGATGTCTGCTTTCACCACTCTAATTCACCATAGTACTGGAAGTCCTAGCCATAGTCATTAGACAGGAAAAAAACATAAAAGGGATCCAAATTGGGAAGGAGGAAGTAAAACTGTCATTATTTGCAGATGACATGATATTGTACATAGAAAACCCTAAAGGCTCCATCAAAGTACTGCTGATTTGGCAAGATAGCTGGATACAAAATTAACATCTGGAACTTGATGGCATTTTTATACAACAACAAGGATCTCACAGAAAGAGAAACTAAAAAAAAAAAAAAAATACCATTTATCATTGCAAGTAAATAAATAAGATATTTAGGAATAAACTTAACCAAGGATGTAGTAGACCTATACTTGGAAAACTACGGGTCACTGCAAAAAGAAATAGAGGAAGATATAAACAAATGGAAGAATATACCATGCTCATGGATTGGAAGAATTAATGTCATTAAAATGACCATACTACCCAAAGAAATTTATAGATTCAATGCAATTCCTATTAAAATACCAACAGCATATTTCATAGAGATAGAACAAATATTCTAAAAATTTGTATGGAACCAGAAACACCCCAAATAACCGCAGCCATCTTGAGAAAGAAGAACAGAGTGGGAGGGATCACATCGGATATCAAACTGTCCTACGAAGTCATTGTAATCAAAACAGCCTGGTATGGGTACAACAACAGGCATATCGATCAATGGAGCAGAACAGAGACTCCAGAAATAGACCCACACAATTAGGATCAGTTAATATCTGGCAAAGGAGGCAAGAGCATCCAATGGACTAGAGACAGTCTCTTCAATAAGTGGTGCTGGGAAAATTGGACAGGTACAAGAAAAAAATGAAACTAGATCAACAACTTACTCCATACACAAAAATAAACTCAAAATAGATAAAAGACTTAAAAGTAAATCACAAAACCATAAAAATCCTAGAAGAAAACATAAGCAGTAAAGTCACAGACATCTCACATAGTGGAAATTTCAGTGATACATCTCCTAGGGCAAGAGAAACAAAAGAAAAAATAAACATATGGGACTACATCAAACTAAAAAGCTTCTGCACAGGAAAAGAAAACCTCAAAATACTAAGGAAACTCATAGTATGGGAAAACATATTGGCCAAGGATATATCTGATAAGGGGCTAATTTCCAAAGTGTACAAAGAACTCATACAACTCAACAAGAGGAAGACAAACAATTCAATTAAAAAATGGGCAAAGGACCTGAATAGACACTTCTCCAAAGAGGACGTACAAATGACCAAGAGACATGAAAAAATGCTCAACGTTGCTAAACATCAGAGAGATGCAAATGAAAACCACAATGAAGTATCACTTCACACCTGTCAGAATGGTACCATCAACAAATCAACAAATGACACTTTTTAGCGAGGATGTGGAGAAAGGGGAACCCTGGTACACTGCTCATGGGAATGCAGACTAGTGCAGCCACTATGGAAAACAGTATGGAGGCTTCTCAAAAAATGAGAAATGGAGCTGCCTTTTGACCCAGTGATCCCACTTCTAGGAACATATACTAAGAATCCTGAAACACTAATCAGTAGGAATATATGCACCCTTATGTTCATAGCAGCACAATTTTCAATAGCTAAAATCTGGAAACAACCCAAGTGCCCATCAGTAGATGAGTGGATAAAAAAGCTGTGGCACATTTATACCATGGAATACTATGCAGCTGTAAAGAAGGATCTTGTACCCTTTGGTACAGTATGGATGGACCTGGAGAATATTATGCTAAGCGAAACAAGCTAGGCAGGGAAAGACAAATATCACTTGATCACATTTATACGTGGAATCTAAAGAACAGAATAAACTGATGAACAAAATAGATTCAGTGACATGGAAGCATGGAACAGACAAATCTCGGAGGGAAGGTGGGGGTTGGTGGGTTCGTGGGGAGAGATTAGCCAAAGATTTTTTATGCATATATGCATAACCAGTAGGCACAGACAATAATGTGATGAAGGTCTGAGGCAAGGAGTGGGTGAGAGCTGGAAAAGGTCAATGGGTAAAAAAGGGGACATCTGTAATACTTTCAACAATAAAGATAAGTTAAAAAACATAATTGGGTAAACTTAATAATATCATATGTAACAGAAGAAACGTGAATAAAAGACAATAGAACCTACCTAAATTAATGCCTAACAAAAATTTATCTGAAAAATCCTCCAAATATTTAGATATTAAGCCACAAACTACTAAATAGTGCATAGTTCAAAGAAGATATTAAAAGAGAAATTGAGAACTAATTCAGGAAAGAGATAAAACAACCCACCCTAAAACTCAACAATCCTTTCTCAATCCTTCTAGCCAAACTCATTTATTATACTTAGTATCCCCCAATTACATTTATTAAAGAAATAAAGCCTCAAAAGGAGCTTATTTGATGTGCGCGTGCCTCCCTCCTTTCAATAGTGTCAGAGCAGTTTTCGTGACTATAATTTAAGTATACTTAAGGAACTGACTATTATCTTCAGAAGCCTAGAAGAGTATCAGCTACTTATGCCCTTTTGTTACAATGTCAGCTTCAAAATTCCTAGAGTGAGATTAAGTCTACAAAGAGCTATATTTTTCCATCGCACATGTATCCAACATGTTTGTCTATATTCTTTCTGTCAACACTAATTTTCCCTTAGCTGGTTGCAGCATAGTGCTAAGAAGACCATGGTTGCAATTCAGAACTCTTAAGGTCCAATTGATTTCAACAGGGAAACCTTTCTTCATGAAAACATTCCATATTCTTAAGCCAAGCCACGTATTTAAATTGATCCCAAGGGTAACTTGGGAAAGCACATGAGTAAGGCTTAACACAAACCCACCATCTTTTTAAAAACAAAAGTTCATGTTAATTTTACTTGTTTTATATTTGGATAAAGCACCTTTCCTGTGTTTGTGCTTCTGACTGATTAGAAATACATCTTGGGTTCATTTGTTTCTGCCACTTGCACAGGAAGCTTGTCTCAGCAGCAACAGCTTGTGGGATAGAAATGGGTAGACCATTAATTTAACTTTGAAGTTTGCTAATTAAGGTGCTTGCAGTTTACATACATTTGCTTATGAGATCTTCTCACTATCTTGTGAAGAAGCTATTGTTATCTCTTTTCTTCACAGTTGAGCAAACAGTGGCTTGGAAATGCTAAATCATTTTCCCTAATGTTACTGGTAGCAAGTGCCAGAGCTTGGTCTTGAGCCAAAGTCTGCTAACATCAAGTTTGTTGCTCTTTTCTACTGCATTTCACATCATTTATTTCTTGTCTCAATAAAACTGAAAAATTTGTGTCTATTTTGAAATTCTTTATATTCCAGAAAAATGTGAGTCATAAAAATGAAACTGCATGTGCCCTGTATTCAACATTAAACATAAACAATGTATTAACCAGTTATTTGAAGCTTACCTTCAAATTCCAAAACTCTTTTATCTAACCTCTCAACCTATTTACACTCAACTTCTAAGACTCGCCGAAATTCCATCTTCATTAGCTATTCTTCACTAACAACTTAGGTCCACAATAAGCTCTTCTTTTTAAGTCCTAAATTACATGCAATTTTTATTTTTCAGTTGTCATTTACTCCTAAATTATCTTGCAATGCTTTGTAACTTTTCATACACATGTTTTATACCCCAAGACTGTAAGCTCTTGAAGGATGGTAGGAACAGTCCATGTCCAGCAAAGGCAATAAGGAGTGTATTTCCTGTAAAAATTTTAAAATTATATGAAAATGAAATCAATTAATTCTTTTTAATGACCGCCAAAGATGAATTTCTCTGTACACATCATGTCATACTAATTATGCCTATATTCCGAGGAATATATCTTTTTATAACAAATCATTGTTCAGGAAGAAGGTAGTGTTTGATCCAGCCTAAAATAATGAATATTTTGAAAACACAGTAGTTAATTTAAATGATCATTTTTCACTTCCTAGTCATATTATTGGTTCTATATTTTCTTAAATTTACCTTTTAATAACACTGGGAAGCCCCCATTTCTCATACACTTACTACTTGGGTTGCTCATGCTAACATAATAATGAATTAATGTTATCATGGTTATTATCATTATAATTATTATAGCTATCATTTATTGAGTGCTTTCTCTGCACCATGCATATTATCTAAGCTTTGCAATAATCCAACGAAGAGCTACTATCATTATTCCCGTATTAAAAATTAGAAAATTAAGGCTCAAGAGAGGTTAAATAATGTTTCCAAGATAACAGCCAGTAAGGGCTGGAGCCAGAATTTGAGCCCAAAAATCCGATGCAAGAACCTATGAATTAGCCCCTACGCTACACTGTTTCTCTTTCATTGCACCTACTCTTTGAACATGGAGCCCATCTACTATTTTTACTTTAAACATTTGTAGTTCAGGCCAGTATCCTTTAGGCTCTTGCAATAAGTAGAGATTTATTGTGCCTTTTTTTTCATTCTTATATTTATCACTGTCTAAGACTTTCATATTTTTAAGAAATCTTGTGCAACATCTACTCTTATTTCACTTGTACTTATAATTAAATGATCTTAAGATTAAAGCTATGTTGCATTTGTCAGGGTTAAATCAGAGAAACTAAATCACCACCAGGTAATGACTATATAGATATATTTTATATCTATAGATATATCTTTATATATGTTTAACCCTTTGCAGGACTTTTGGTCCTGTCCAAAATGTCCATGGAGATATTCAGTCCACATGAAAAGGTCATCAAAATTTGGCTTTGTCTAAAATGTCTATGGAAACATTTGATCCTTGCCGACCCATCTACCTAACCCCATGTGTCATTATCAGCCTAGCTACTGAGGCAAGAAAGGGTTACTATTGGCAATACAGCCACAACACAATTATTGGACCAAAAACATGGTAGCACTTTTAATGCATTTATTCTATAAACCAAAAGTAGAAATAAAAGTTATGGGCTGTTTGAACCCAGGAACATTTCCTAAGTGTGGATGTTTGGAAAGGACCAAGTATCAAAGACCACTTGGCATGGGCCGTTATACATGTGGATATAGTTGACAGGACGAAATTTCAGGTACTTTTCGCATGAACCAAAATATCTTTTTGGACATTTCGGACAGAACCAAATGTGTGCTAATTGTTCGCTTTATGCATATGCAACTGTGGAACCTTATTAAATAGTGTCTTTATGTCTTTTGATTTTACATCTGGTGCTGAAGTTTTAAATCTGCAACAAAGTCAGCTAGTAAGGGGATGAATAGGAAGTGGGAGACAGCAAGGTCATACTGGAATCTATGAAGATGAACTGGATTTCATGTTGGTCTCTCATTGATTCCAATTTCAATGATGTGAGTATTACACAGAAGAAGCTGGTGCCCTTCTTCAAGGAGCTAAACATTCATCTGGCCCAACAGTCAGAGAACCTTGGGGACCTAAGGGGAGGAGAAACAACTAAAGGCCCATTCCTGCCCTCTGCCAAAATGATTAGTCAATAGATAAATGACAACATGTGTGAATTGCAACAGCACCTGGTGTCCTGGCATCAATCTTCCAAGTATAAAAGTAATTTGGCCGCTACTTTATTTCTACCTTCCAAATGACTTGTGACCCTTGCTAACTCGGAACTATTCAGGGAAAGAAATTCTGGAAGCACACTTCCAGCTTAGCTAACTTGACACAATACAACACCTCTACAAATGCTATCTATAATACAACAAAGAGAGAGAAACTGGGTCTCTCATGACAACACAGAGCAAGCCCTGAAACATTTCCTAACTGAAATTCTGGTTACAAGAGACTGAAAGTTACCCTATTAAGTTGGATTATCTTTTCTTGTTATTGAATGCATCCTGATACACTAATCATCATGTCAGCAGAGAATAACATCCACTGTCACATAGTAGAATGTAAGACAATTGAACATAGAGAAAGGAGCTTTTTATAAAAGATGATGGAACACAGAAGAGGAATTAGGGGACAGTCCAGACATGGAGACTTTTTTGAAAGCTCTAAAATATCAGTAGGTATCCTCAGGTGGGAAGGTAATAAGGATAAGTCACCTATTTGCTGCTTTAGCAGGAGATCAGCACAGATGACAGAGAAGAAATGTTTTTGTTTCTCTCATGCATTTGTTTCAGAGTAAATATTCTTTGCAGTATAATGTTTTTGATTTTATAAATGCCCTTCACTAGCTCACACTGCAGAACTAGGAAAAAAAAACACACCAAAAAATGCATTTTTATGGATGGCCCCCAAGGAAGAGTACAGACAACACTGGAATCCACTTTAGTGCAGTCATGTGACACAAGCTGAAATGTTTTACTGAATTAAAAGAAAAATGAGGGTCTTTGTTTTCTCTAAATATATCAGAGTACAGGACAATCTTCTTTACTACATAAACTTGTCTCTAATATACGGTCTCCCTTCGGGCTTCCAGTGACCTAATTATTCAAATCTGTACAATAGCACATTCTGTGAGATGAGTTTGGAAAATAGCAAAGAAAATATATGCACCAAATTATATTTTGGGGATTGTAAGCCTAGAGGAAATGTTTGCATAACTTAATTGTGTCTTTTGAAACCATACTCATGGTAATACCTTATTTTCCTATTATCTAAATGGATAATTACAACATGCTCATTCTAGATATATGGATGTATTCTGGAAAGAATGCCCAGATGAACACTGATCTCACAAATACATAGTTGATAAGGTTTTAAACTGGCAGAAGAGCTCATTTAGAGCCTTTTTCACAAACTAATGTCAATAGTTCTGTATAAATGGCTTTTTCTGTTGTTAAATTGCTTATAAGAGTGGTACTTCCCTTCTAAGGCATATCTAATATTCTTCAAGGCGAAGAAAGAATTTTAGATTAATTTTTTCCATAAATTGGTTCAAAACCACTCACTCAAAAGAAAACTTTTGATATCAAACTTTTTTTATAAAAAAGTTATCAGAGTTTGTGTTATGAATTTACCTCTGTCTCTTTATAGCCAGCAATTTTCAAGTCCCGTGGGTTGGCTTTAAACTGACAAGCAACAGTGTATTGGAGGGTGGTTTGTATTGGGCAATCATGAGTGATGACTGACTGCTTCTAACTGCTATGTTATTTAACTTCTTTAGGTACCTTTGAGCATCACATTTAAAAAAAGGAGTGAAGGTGGGGAAGTGAGGGATCAGTAAGTAGAGGTGTTTAATAAAAGATGAAAGATGGTTGGATTTGAACCAGCAGTTCACATAGCGTCACTATATATCCTTCTGAAATGCTTTAAGATATGTTTGTAATTTTAGAGTAAAATGAGAATATAAAAGCCACTCCAGTCCTGAAGTGCTTGCCTGGACACTCCATAAGCCATAGGTATTTTCTATTCCTTAAATTATTCATTTAAAACATTGAACCACCCTTAGTAAACTGTCACTTTTGAATATGAGTCTCCTTCTTTTCTGTCACCTTTAAAGCTAAGTTCTGGCTTGAAACCCAACTTGCTATGCCCAAGAGCAAATCAATACTTTAAACAAAACAACAGAATCTGGCTACAGTTTGAAGGAAAAACATAACAGTGTTACACCCTGAAAAAGGCTCACTGTAAAATCAGGTACAATGAAGTATCAAACTGCAAATCTGGAGTATTCCTTTGCCTATTTAGTTGCACAACTAGTCAAACAATTTTAATGGTTCTGTTTTGTTTAAAGAATAAACTCCAAATTCCCTAACAAGACATTTTGAAACTTAACCTTCCTTTTTTATTGCTGGCACTATTACAGATGTCCCCAATCTTTCCCCCAGACTCCCTTTTAAGTGTTCCTCAAACCCACTTTTTCCCACCATCCTATTCCCCTTGAGCACTGGCACATGCCCTTCAGCAGAGGATCTATCCCTTCTCTACCTAGGAATGACCAGCCTAGATATCGCCTTCTCTAAAAACAGGTTTTGTCTTCTCACCATCCCTCCAAAATAAATCCTAATCTCTCCATGTATAATTCCATGCCATGTTGTATCTATCTTGGTTTTAGCATTTCACAAATTTTAATTGGTTGTTTATGTGTTTCTCTTGCTAAACCATGATCTAATCTATTTGAAATGGGATTGTCTTCTTGAAAAGTATTTACTAAACTCTCAAGATTCAAAAATAAATATAATACTGTATAAGAATGCATAAGGTTTTATGGAGACCCCAAAGATTGAAACATTATTACTGGTTTTCATCTGGAAGAATGAGAGCAGTCTAACATGCACACAGATTTTCAACAATAAGTAGGCATTCCTCATCCAGACAGAGGGGAAAGGCAAACGTGTAGACTACACGAGGCAAAAGAAACAGCACTAGCAAACCATAGTATTCATTCTTACTTTCTTAATGTCTTACACAATAACTGGTACAAGTTAGTATCTCGATAGATTTCTTTTAGATCAATGAATAAAGCAATTTATTTCATTTACATAAATGAATAAAATCTCAGTAAATACCCAAAAGTAAACTATCCTACAGATCACATTCTCTGACCATAACCCAGTAAATATAGAAGTTACACAAAATTATAGCACCTGAATGACTCATAAAATGCGTTTAAAACACACACACACACACGCACGCACACACTCACACAACTAAAAATAATAATTTTAAATTGCTCTTGATTAAAGAACCAACCAAAGAAAGATACTGATGACAACAAGAAAAGAAGAAAGAGAAAGAAATAGGTTGGCCTGATACAATTTTAAAGGACAAAAAATAATAATAAAGCAATTCAAAATTCACCTCAACAAAAAATACTATTTGCGTTAGAAATAAAACTTATTCTGATATATACAGCTGGACTTACTCCCACTTTCCACCAGAGAACACTTAACAGAAGGTGCCTTTTTAGATGGTGTAGTACCTCAATCTTATCTCTTGCTAAGGTTGCTGTATCACAAACACCATTTTAAAACCCTTTCAGCTTGTGGTACAGACACAACTGGCTTTTTCAACCATGCAAAATTTCAAACCACAAGATTCTTTGTCAGCCTCCACTGTACACTTCAGCAAGAGTTCCCCCATTAGCAGAGCTTCTCTCTTAACAGAAATACTAGAGTGGCTAGCTCTGGTATAAGTTTATGCCAGTCAAGGACTTTGCTGAAACTGATAAGAAAGCCTGAAATATTCAAACCACTTTTTTTTTTTTTTTTTTTTTACTAGCCCTTCTAATCCTACAATCTCAGTTGGTACATGGTCTACTTCCCAAGGAAAAGCAGGCAACTTATTAACCAAATGCTTTGTCACTGCCTTACAGGGCTTTTCAGTTTATCAGCCTGCTGTATCTAAGTTTTTTAATAGGCAGTTCAACATTTCTTCCATTGGCTCAATTCGATATTTTGGTTCTGTTACTTGCAGCATTCCACTTACAAATGCCAAAATCTGTATAAAATAGAATTTTTTCATGTATATAAAACAAAAATATAAAGTAACAGAGGGTTAAGTAAAATAATTCTCTCTCAATTAAGCATTCATAGATAGGCTACCCTTGGTTTATATGGAGGCTTTAAAAATAATTGTGCGAGACTCACATTGCTGTTATCATTCTACTCTACTATCCATAACTCTAGCATTGATGGCTCTGGGAGATGCAGCCTTCGTATGGGCATTCAAGGCAGGAAGAAGGAAGTATAAGAGGAAGGCTAAAGATGCATGTATAAGCAAGGTCAACAACATTTAAGGAGCTTTAAAGGAAGCCTTAACCAACAACTTACATTTATGTATCACTTGCATTCCTAGCTTCAAGGGAGACTGGACAAAACAATCCTTTACTACAACACATTTTCTCCTATGCAATCAAGCTTCTACATATTCAGAAGGAAATAATGGATATTTGGTAGTCCCAATCTAGCACTCCCTGACACAACCATCCAGAACAGATAAGCATTAATTACAGATAGAATAAAGATCTAAACTTTGTTTAGAAGCCTATGAAGTTTTTAGAACAATATTTAGGAAAAATATTTATAAATCTTTATAATTTTCTGATAGGAATGGATTTCCTGAGAAAAATACAAAACAAAGGATATATAAAAGGAATAAAGGACAAGATTGACTACATAAAATTAAAGCAAAATAAAATAATCTGTATGTAAAAAGAAGCTATGCACAAGTTAAAAGGAAAGTATAAGACTGAAATAAAATATTTGCAGCATATATAACAGATAAAACTTTTGTTTGAAAAATACATAAAGAATTCTACAAAATACCCTAAAGAAAAAACATGATCTAAAAATCAACAGGCATTTCAGAGAAAATAAATTACAAATGGCCACTAAAAATGAAAGATGCTTAACCATATAGAATAAGGGAAATGCAAATAAAAAATGAGATATATTTGCAAATTCATCATTTAGTAATAATTAAAAACTTTTAATATCAAATTCCAGTATAGGGTGTACAAATATGCACTTTTTTTCAAATTTCAATTTTAGTTTTTATTAAATTTCTTGGGGTGACATTAGTTAATACAATTATATAATTTTCAAGTGCACAATTATTTTTTTTTAAATTCAATTAGAGTTTACATTCAATCTTATTTTGTATTAGTTTCAGGTGTACAGCATAGTGGTTACACAATCATACTTTACAAAGTGTCCCACCCCCAATATTTCCAGTACCCACCTGGCACCATACATAGTTATTACAATATTATTGACTATATTTCCTATGATGTACTTTTTATCCCCATGATTATTCTGTAACTACCAATCTGCACTTCACTACTCCTTCACCTTTTTCACCAGTCTCCCAACCCCACTTACATCTGACAACCATCAGTCTGTTTTCTGTATTTATGAGTTAAGTGCACAATTCTATGATATATGATCTGTATATTGCATTGTGTGCCCACCACCCTAAGTCAAATATCCTTCTGTCACCATATATTTGACTCCCTTTACCCTTTACTACTTGTACCCTACAAATATGCACTCTTGCACACTTTTCTGGAAGATAATTTGGCAGTATCAATCAGAATTTTAAGTGCACACACTCTCTGGGCAAGCAATTTCAATTATAGTAATCTCTAGTGGAGATATACTTGTGCATATGTGAAAAGATATCTGTATAAAGAGGGGTCAAAACAACATTTTGTACTTCAATAAAAATGCAAGAACTCCATACTGTTTTCCATAGTGCCTGTACCAGTCTACATCCCCACCAGCAGTGAATGAGGGTTCCCTTTTCTCCACAACCTCTCCAACACTTGTTATTTCTTGTCTTGTTGATAACAGCCATGCTAGCAGGTGTGAGGTGGTGTCTCATTGTAGTTTTGATTTGCATTTCCCTAATAGCTAGTGAAGTTGAGCATCTTTTCATATATCTGTTGGCCATTTGTATGTCTTCTTGGAAAAAGTGTCTGTCCAGATCCTGTACCCATTTTTAACTAGATTATTTGTTTGTTTGGTGTTGAGTTGTATGAATTCTTTATATGTTTTGGATATTAACCCTATTTTGAAGCTGTTGTTTGCAAATATCTTCTCTGATTGAGTTAATTGACTTTTTGTTTCATCAGCTTTCTTTTGCTGTGCTGATGTAGTCCCATTCATTTATTTTTGCCTTTATTTCCCTTGCCTTTGAGGTAAAATTCATGAAATCATCTCTAAGACCAAGGTCCATAAGTTTAGTACCTATGTTTTCTTCCATGTAATGTATTGTTTCAGGTCTTATATTTAGGTGTTTGAACCATTTTGAGTATTTTTGTATATGGGGACAAACCATAATCAAAGTATAATATAGTTTTATTATTTTGCATGTGGCTTCCCAATTTACCAGAATCATTTATTGAAGAGACTATCTTTTCTCCTTGTATGTTTTTGGCTTCTTTGTTAAAAATTATTTGCCCATATACATGTGGGTTTATTTCTGGGCTCCCAATTCATTTCCATTAGCTTCTGTGTGTGTTTTTCTGTCAATACCACATTGTTTTGATTATTGTCATTTTATAGTATAATTTGAAGTGTGGGAGTGTGATATCTCTGGCTTCGTTTTCTCAAGGATTGTTTTGGCTATTTGGTGTCTTTTATGGTTCCATATAACTTTGATGATTTTTTTTTTTTTTTGCTCTATTTCTTTTTAAAATGTTATTGCAATTTTGATGGGGATTGTTTTAAATCTGTATACGAATTGAGTAATATGAACATGTAACTGTGTTGATTCTTCCAATCCATGAACACAGAATATCTTTCCAGTTTTTTGTCATTTTCAATATCTTTTAATAATGCTTTGTAGTTTTCAGTACATAGGTCCATCACATCCTTTGTTTATTCCTAAGTATTTTATTATTATTCTATTTTTTGCAATTGCAAAAGAATTTTTTTCTATTTCTTTGTCTGAAATTTTAGTATTAGGATATAGGAATGCAGTGGATTTTTGTACATTGATTTTGTATCCTGCAAGTTTACTGTATTTGTGAATTTTTTCTAAAGCTTTTTTGTTGGAGTCGTTAGGGTTTTCTGTGTAAAGAATCAAGTCATCAGCAAAAAGTGACAATTTTACTTCTTCATTTCTAATTTAGTTGTATTTAATTCTTTCTCTTGCCTGGCTGTGGTTAAGACTTCCAATACTATGTTGAATAAGAGTGGTGAGAGTGGACATCTTTGTTTCATTCCTGATCTTACGCATCCCTATGTTCATTGCAGCATTATTCATGATGGTCAAGACAGGAGTACAACCTAACTGTCCTTAGATAGATGATTGGATAAAGAAAATGTGGTACATATATACAGTGAAATACTACTCAGGAATACTATGTAAGGCTTAAGACAAATGAAATGATTTATATATACCAAATGGCTATAATTTGGAGAGAAAGGCTACCTTTACTATGTTGATTTCTCTGATTCATGAGCAGAGCATGTTTCTTCTCATATTTAGATCTTATTTGATTTTATTTATCAGAATTTTATAATTTTTAACATACAGGTCCTTTATATTTTGTTCAGTGTATACCTAAGTATTTTATTTTTTGAAGATATTGTAAATGGTATTATGTTTTAAGTTTTGGCTTGCTCAAACTTATTGTTACTATATAAGTACAAAGTTGATTTTTGTGTGTTGATCTTGTATTCTACAAATTTGAGGAACTCTCATTAGTCCTGGAAGATATTTCATGTGTTTTTGTTGTGATTTCTTTGAGTTTTCTAGTAAATAATCATCTCCTCAGCAAATAAGAACAGTTTTACCTCTCTCTTTTTTATCTGTATGACTTTTATTTCTTTTTCTTGTGTTTCTATAGTAGCTAGAAATTCCAATACTATGCTGAATAAAAGTAGTGAGATGAACATCTTTGCTTTTTTTCTGATTTTTAAGGGGAAAAAGTTTAATACAACAACATAAGCATAATGTTAGCTTTAGTTACATATATATATACTATATCACTATATGCTGTACATAGAGATACAGTATACTGTATCTATATATGCTATATCTCTCTATCTATCCATCTATTTGTTTATCTATCTATAAACAGTTGTAAGTTATTATAAGTTGGGGATTTTCTCTCTCATGAGAGAAATTTGCTGAGAGTTCTTAACATGAATAAGTATTAGATTGTGTCTAATCTTTCCCTGCATCAATTAATACAATAATATTATTTTTATTTTTTAGCTTGTTGATATATTAAAGTATATTAATTGATATAATTTATATTAATTACAGTGAGAGCCTTGCATACCTAGAATAAACTCCACTTGGTCACAGTGTCTAAGCCATTTTATACCTGGCTAGATTCAATTTAGTGTTACTTTGTTGAGGGATTTTGAATCTACTTTAATAAAAAGTATTGGCCTAATTGGTCTAGTGTTTTCTTTTATTATAATGGCTTAGTCTGATTTGATATTCTGGTATAATGTCCTCATAAAATGAGAAGGAAAGTGTTCCATCCTCTTCAATTTTCTGTAAGAAACTGAATAGTTTTGAAATTAATTCTACTTTAATGTTAGATAAAATTTTCCAGTGAAACTATTGAGGCTTGAAATCAATTTGGGGGAGCTTTATAATTACTATTTATTTATTTATTTATTTATTTATTTATTTATTTATTAAGTTTCTTTATCGTTATTGTTAGAATTACAGATGTCCCGTTTTTATGCCCATTGATCCCCTCCACCCCGCATACACCCCACCCCCAGGCCTTCCCCAGACCAATGTCTGTGTCCATGGGTTATGCTTATAAACATGTAAGTTCTTTGATTAATCTCTCCCCACCCACTCCCTCCTCCCCGCCTTCCCTCTGAAATCCCTCAGTCTATTTTTAAAACTTTTTTTAAATATATCTTTATTGATTTCAGAGAGAGGAAAGGAGAGGGAGAGGGAGAGAGTCATTGATCGGCTGCCTCCTGCACACCCCTGACTGGGGATCGAGCCCGCAACCCGGGCATGTGCCCTGACCAGGAATCGAACCCCGATCACCTGGATCCTAGGTCGATGTTCAATCGCTGAGCCATGCCCAGCCGGGCTCAGTCTATTTTTAAATGTTATAGAATTATTAACGTTATCTGTTTTATCTTGGTTGAATTCTGGCTGTTTATGGTTTTTCAGAAAGAAAAGATCCATTTCTCCTGGGTTGTTAAATTTATTACCATGAAATTTCACAGTCTCCTTTTTTTATCTTTTTAATAACTGCAGAATCTCTAGTAAAATCCCATATTACACTGATGATATTAGTGATTTGTGTTTGTCTCACTGATTTTTGTCAATCTTGACAGAGGTTCATCAATTTTATTAATTTTTTGGCAAAGGTTCACCTTTTAATTTCATTGATTTTCTCTACTGGTCTTCTTTTTAAAAATGCAATGATAACTGTGCTTATCTTTAATATAGCCATATTACTTGATCTGATTATATAATGCCCTTAAATAAGAACTCATTAGCACCATCCAACATATTATAAATCTATTTTCAGCAATTACATTTAATATAAGTGGACTAAACATTCTAACCAAAGTGCACTAAATGGAATGATGGATACAGTACAGAGAACAGGCTGACAGCTGTCAGAGGAAAAGTAGGCTGGAGGCTGGGTGAAAAAGGTGAAGGGATTAACAAAGAAAAAAATTCATAGACACAGAAAATACTATGGTGATTACAAGAGGGAAAAGGGGTGGGAGGAGGTAGAAGAAGGTAAAGAGAAGATAAATAGTGATGGAAGGAGACATAACTTGGGGTGGTGAACACAATATACAATATAGAGATGATATATTATAGAATTGTATGCCTGAAACCTATGTAATTTTATTAACCAATGTCTCCCAATGAATTAAATTAAAAAGCCAGTGAAAAAGATTGCAGTCTCAGAAGGAGGTCTTAAAATAAATGGAATCAATTAACATTTAAAAAAACAGACCATGATCCAAATATATCCTATGTACAAAAACACTTTAGTAGCAAGAACAAAATTAAGTTGAATATAAAAAGACCAAAAAAGATACACCATACAAACAATAAGCAAAAGAGAGCTATAGTGGCTAAAGTAATATTTGAGAAAATCATTTTAAGAAAAAAAAATTTACTAGAGAGAACAGACACTTTATATGACAAAAAGTATAAACTGAACAGGAAGACAAAGCGATTAAAACAATATATGCACCTAACAACAGAGGCCCAAAATGCATGAAACAAAACTGGATGTGATTCAGGGAGGAAAAAGGCAACTTAAAAATAATACTTGGGAGCGGATTAAAGATGGAGGCAGGTTGAGTGGAAGCTATACTGACACTATCTTGGGACCAAACTGGAATTACAACTAAAATATAGGAAAACCATCCTGAATAATCAACTGCCACTGAAGAGGAGCTGGAGAGCACCCTCATAACCAAAGAGGAAAAAGGGAGACGGCAGAGAGGCTGGTAGGAAGTGCAGATGCAAGAGGGCTGGCTGGGTTCCCACAGGCAGCAGCTGAAGGTCCCCAGGGATATCTCAGCTGTGGGGGTTCCCACTGAGGACTCTGGGGCCTAAACCCCAGGCAGGGCTTCCCAGCCAAGAGCATCAGAGCTGAGAAAGGTGCCCACATAACATCTGGCTGTGAAAAGCAGCCAGGTTTCTGTCTACCAGGGAGAGACAGCTGGAACTGCAGGCACCCTCTTAAAGAGCCAAAGCACAAGGTTTCCTATGCAGCACTCACCTTGGGCTCCAGCAGAGGGAAGGCAGAGTGGACTGGAGCTGTGTAGGGAGAAGCTAGGGTTGTGGGCTCTGGAGATAAAGATCAGAAGGCACCCGTCTGGATTCCTGTGCTAAGTCATTGCCCCATACTGCAGAGGACATCTTTCTCAGGCAGACATTTACTTTCCAAGCAGCTTTTTCCTAGGGGGTGGGGCAAGGAAGCCAATTGCCTCACAGTGCTGGAAAACCTCTCCCCCTACCCAGAGGAGTTTCTACAGCCTGAAGCTCCTTAAGACACTGATAACATTTAGCCATCCCACCCTGTGGAGCTTCTACATCCTGAAGCTCATTGAGAGAATCAGATTAATCAGCCTACAGTCAGAGGCAGACCTCAGAGTGCTTTGAGTCTTTTCCTGATCTGTTTTTGGACCTGAGCCTTGAAAAAGCAGACTTTGTTGTGCACCTTGGTCCTGTCCAACTTCACCCAGCCCCAGCAAAGGAGACCTCAAGCCAAAGGTTGTTGATAGTTCCAAACAGGGTACTCAAGGCCAGTCAGAAACTGCATCTGACATTAGCCTGCACCAGAGATCCTCCAAAAAGACTGAGAGTCCTAGAAGATCTACATAATACATAGAAATAAACCCAAACAGGAAACCAAAATGGGGAGACAAAAACACAAGCCCCAAATGAAAGAACAAGAGAAGTCTCCAGAAAAAGAGTAAAATCAAATGGAGATAAGCAATCTATCAGATATATAGATCAGAATACTTCTCAATCACAGTAGCATGAAATTAGAAATGAACAACAGTAAAAACACTAAAAAACATTCAAACATATGGAGACTAAATAGCATGTTATTAAACAACGAATGTTACCAATGAGTTCAAGGACAAAATCAAAAACCTATTGGAAACAAATGAAAATGAACACACACCACCTAAAATCTATGGGACACAGTGAAAGCAGTCCTAAGAGGGAAGTACATAGCACTACAGGCCTACCTAGAAAAACAAGAGAAACTTCTTAAAAACTGTCTAAACCAACAACTTAAAAACAAGAAAAGCCCAAAGTAAGTAGAAAGAAGTAAATAATAAAGATCAGAGCAAAAATAAATGACATAGAGACTAAAAACACAATACAAAGATTAATGAAACAAAGAGCTAGTTCACTGAAAAGATAAACAAGATTGATGCTCCTTTAGCCAGACTCATCAAGAAATAAAGAGAGAACCCAAATAAATAAAATCAGAAATGAAAGACGTGAAGTAACAACTAACACCACAGAACTACAAAGCATTGTAAGAAAATACTATTAACAACCATATGCCAACAAGTTGGACAATGTGGACAACATGGACAAATTCCTAGAAAAAGACAATCTTCCAAAGCTGAGTCAGAAGAATCAAAGAACCTGAAAGGGCCAATAAGAGCTGATGAAATTCAAGCAGTAATAATAAACTTCCAGCAAACAAAAGCCTTGGACTGAAGGGCTTCACAGGGGAGTTTTACCAAGCATTCAAAGAATAACACATATCCTCCTGAAAAAACTATTCCAAAAAATTCAAGAGGAGCAGTACCAAGCTCTTTTATGAGGCCAGCATTAGCCTAATTCCAAAACCAGATAAAAAGACTACAAAGAAAGAGAATTACAGGCCAATATCCCTGATGAACATAGATGCTAAAATCCTCAACAAAATATGAGAAAATCGGATACGCCAATATATTTAAAAGATCATACACCATGACCAAGCGGGATTTATTCCAGGGATGCAAGGCTGGTGCAATATTCTCAAATCAATAAACGTGATACATCACATAAACAAATTGAAGGGCAAAAATCATATGATCATATTAATAGATGCAGAAAAAGCATTTGATAAAATTTAACACCCATTTTTGGTAAAAACTCTAAGCAAAATGGGAATAGAGGGATCATACTTCAACATAATAAAGGCCATATATGACAAACCTACAGTCAACATCATACTCAATGGGCAAAAACTAAAACCATTTTCCCTAAGAACAGGAACAAGACAGGGGTGTCCACTTTCACCACTCTTATTCACACACATTCCTAGCCGCAGTGATCAGGCAAGAAGAAAGCATAAAAAGCATCCAAATTGGAAAGGAGGAAGTAAAACTGTCATTGTTTGCAGATGACATGATATTGTACATAGAAAATCCTAAAGACTCCACCAAAAAAACTAATAAATGAATTTGTCATTGTAGCAGGATACAAAATTAACAATCAGAAATTGTTGGCATTTTTATACACCAAAAATGAACTCTCAGAAAGAGAAACTAAAAAGAACACAAACAAACAAAAAAAACATTTACCACTGCAATAAAAAATTAAGATAATTAAGAATAAACTTAATCAATGAGTTAAAGACCTGTACTCAGAAAATTACTGGGAGTCGCAAAAAGAGTGGGAGCATATACCGTGCTCATGGATTGGAAGAATTAACATTATTAAAATGTCCATTCTACCCAAAACAATCTAGAGATTCAATGCAATCCCTACTAAAATTCCAACAGCATATTTCACATATCTAGAACAAATACTCCAAAAATGTATATGAAATGAAAAAAGATCCCTAGTAGCCATGGCAATATTGAGAAAGAAGAACAAATTTGGAGGGATCACAATACCAGCTACCAAGTTATACTACAAAACCTCTGTAATCAAAACAGCCTGGTACTGGCACAAGAATAGGCATATAGATCAGTGGAATAGAACAGAAAACCCAGAAATTAACCCAAACCATTATGCTCAATTAATATTTAACAAAGGAGGCAAGAACATACAGTGGAATAAAGACAGTCTCTTCAATAAATGGTACTGGGAAAATTGGACAAGCACATGAAAAAAAAATGAAACTAGACCACCAACTTACACCATACACAGAAATAAACTCAAAGTGGGTAAAATATTTCAATGTAAGTTGTGAAACCATAAAAATCATAGAAGGAAACGTAGGCTGCAAAATCTCAGATACCTCTCCTGCCAATACGTTTGCTGTTACATCTCCTAGGGCAAGGGAAACAAAGGAGAAAATAAACAAATGTGATTACATCAAAATAAAAAACCTCTGCACAGAAAAAGAAACCATCAACAAAATGAAAAGGGAGTACACTACATGGGAGAACATATTTTCCAATGATACATCTGATAAGGGGTTAATATCCAAAACATATTAGGAACTGATGCAACTTAACAAAAGGAAGACAAACAACCCAATTAAAAAATGGGAATTGGACCTAAGCAGATATTTCTCCAAAGTGGACAAAAAGATGGCCAAGAGACATATGAAAAAATGCTCAAAGTCACTAATCATCAGAGAGATGCAAATTAAAACCACAATGAGATATCACCTCACACCTGTCAGAATGGCTACCATGAGCAAATCAATAAATGACATGTGCTGGTGAAGATGTAGAGAAAAGGGAACCTTAGTATACTGCTGGTAGGAATGCATACTTGTGCAACCACTATGGAAAACAGCATGTTTTTTTCTCAAAAAAATAAATATGAAATTGCCATTGATTTAGCAATCCCACTTCTATGAATATATCCTTAGAAACCCAAAACACCAATCAGAAATAATTTATGCACCCCTATGTTCATTGCAGCACAATTTACAATAGCTCAGATCTGGAAACAGCCCAAGTGCCCACCAGTAGATGAGTGGATAAAAAAGCTGTGGGCCATTTATACCATGAAATACTATGCAGCTGTAAAAAACAAGGATCTCTTACACTTTCGGACAGCATGGATGGAACTGGACAATATTGTGCTAAGTGAAATAAGCCAGGCAGAAAAAGACAAGTATCATATGATCTCACTTATATGTGGACTTATGCTCTATCTCTGTGTATCCCAAATATAGTGTTTTTTTTCTTATCTCAGTGCATAAATATGGGTCATCCTTGATACTTTTCCTCTTCTTCATTTCCCATCTCCAGTCTACCACCAAGTTCTGTATGTTTTACATCCTAAATATCTTAAACAGGCCCAATTTTGTCCATCTCCAGTTGTAAATTATTTCCAAGTTACCACTTTTTCCTAGCAGGACCAGTGCATTAGCCCTCTGAGGGATATAATTGCATCTATTCTTTTACCTCTCTAATCTGATCTCTACTCAGCATCCATAAATATTATTACATAAAGCAAATTTTATTGTCACCTAGTTGCTGGAAACCTTGCAATGACTTTATAATTCTCTTAGGATAGAAAAACAACTTAAAACTGGCCTACATATCCTATATAGTCTAGACCTTATCTCTCCTTGTATCTCACTCTTCTTTGTTTTCTCTGTTCAAGATTTTCATATATACCACAAGCCTTCACATTTGCCTTTCCCTCTTCCTAGAAATCTCCCAAACCACTGCTCCCCAACTGACACATAACTTTAATTTATGTAAATCATCAGTTCCTCATTGAAATCTTCATTGACCATATTGACTAGATTAAATCCATTTGTTATATGACTTTATATTAAGGTGTATTTTTTCTTTGTGGCAAGTGTCACAGTGTATTTTACTTTTATTTGTGTGATTATTTGATTAATGTTTCTCTCTGCTAGGGGTCATCAAACCAGAGACAGTAAAAATATTTTGTTTCATTCTGCATGCTTAAATAGATATGTGTTTGTGTATATATAAAATTTTATTTAATTGTATATTTAGATCAATAGATATGTTACCAGAGGGGAGAGGTCCTTGTCCCCACGGGTTGTTCCTGGGAATGGAATCCTTACGATATCCAGAGAAAAATAACTTTCTGAGACTCGTACAAGAGAATGAGTGATTTGCATTGAGTTACATCCTGGAGTTTCCAAGGTCTCATTTCCCTTTCCCCACCAAAGGAGAAGTGTAGCTTTGGCTTCAATAGGGCTAAAATCAGAACCAGTGTCCAGAGTTTCCATTCCATGTCTGCACACTCCAGTCCAGCATCAGGCTACTTTAGCTTGTGTTCTCAGCTGCAGTCCATTAGTCCATTGCATGTGGGGTCCACATGGGCAAATTCAAGAGAGCCAAGAGTGAGCCAAAAGTAACAGGAATCTCTCACAAGAGCAACAAGAGAGCCAAGAGCAACAAGAGAGCAAACTCCTTTGCTTAGGGGATTATGTATTCCCAAATATGTGTGTGCTTGCATTAGCTCCACCCATTCTAGCCAATCCATGGTTCCCTAGGCTTGACTGACAGGCAAGCATCTTCCTTAATCACCTCAACTGCAGTGAGCATGCATCTGTCTTTGCTTTGCTGGGCTCCTCCTCCCAGTCATCTGCAGGGAAGGGGGGGGGGGTGGCTTCCTCAGGAGTGCAAAGTTGCAGCTTCCTGGTGAAGCTGCCCAAATGACATGCCATAATGTCTGGCTTCTCCTTTTGCTCCTTTCCTATTATTAGTAACTACCTAATTAGGATAGTAACTATGTCATTGTTCTTATATTTAATCCATTTGACACATTTAGTATTGATTTTCCTTGTACTAGGGTCTATGTGATGACTTATTGGAAATAGTCAAGAGGATTTTAAAGTTATTTTTAGAACCACATGTTTAATTGGAGCACTGCTGTCCAATAGAACAATTTGCAATAATGGGACTGTTATACACCTGTGCTGTCCAATAGATTAGCTATTAACCACATACAGTTTTCAGCAAATGAAATACAGTTAGTGTCGTTCACAAATGGAATTTTAAATTTAATTTAATTTTAATTAGTTTATATTTAAAGAAATACACGAAGCTAGTGGTCAGTGTGTTAGACAGAGCAGCTGTGCCTAGAGATCAGTTTTGAAAAAATTGTAAAATCCTAGTGTGTGTCTTTATTTTTAGATAAATTATCCTCTAAGCTCTCAGACTCATCACCTTGCATTAATTAAACAGAATACTGTGAATTTCTACATGTTCCTGGGAGTAGCCATTCCCTTTGAGGGACAACAATAAAGTGGAAGCCAAGTGTCTGGGAGCTTGACTTCTTTCCTGCTTTCTTATCTCTCTATCTTCAAAAAAACAGCATAATTTTTATGTGTTTAGTAAATTAATTTTCACTTAACTTTTTACTAGAATAAAGATTTTTCTCTACTTAAAAATCATTTGGAAACCACTACCATTGGCAACAGATCTTATTCCTATTCAAGAGCAGCATGTTATATTTACCCTGTATGTGCCTGTGCATATTTTTAGGAAAATAACATTACTATCCATGCTGAATAATATAAAAAGCACAATAAGGTCTCTCTAACTCCAAGTGTCTCTCTCACTCACTATATAGTACATAGTAATATATGTAAATAGTATATACTAATATATGTATATAAAATATGAAAGGTGTACAGAAAAGTTCTAGGAATCATCTTGTTGAAATTTGACCAATAACAAGGAATCCCTCTACAGAATACTCGACAAGAGTTTATTAATGGTTTGGAGCAGGGACTGGGATGGAGAAGATAGTACTGAAGTAATATTTCATAAACACACAATTCAATAGTAGGCCAAATTTCCAAAGGCAGCTTGGAACTGGGGAAGGACGAAATAAGTTGAGTGTGGCAAATCAAAGTCGTAAGGAAAATAATAAACAGAAATCTCACTTAAATTGGAGTTGAGAAGACCTGTAGGAGGATCTCACACCCTACCACTCGTGTCAATTACTCCAAACAGGAAATGAACTTTTCATCTCCAAAGAAAGATGTTTTTCTACACTACTACTTCAGCAGGAAAGAGGATCTTCTCTTCATCCAGCAACCACTCAGCCAATGAATGACTGTTACAGCTCAGTCAATGAAAGGCCACTACACTTCAAACTCCCAGTTTCCTCCAATGAACTTTGTTTACAATAGCCCCTATGATTTTCCCCTTTCCTCTATAAAATAATATTCCTTCTTTGTTCTCTGGTTTGCCATTAGACCACATGTGCCAAATTGCAATTTTTTGTTGTTCCCAAATAAACCCATTTTGCTGAAGAAATATCTGGCTACCTGTTTAAGGTCAACAAAGTCAAACTTCAAAGCAGAAAAAATGGCAGAGCAACTGTTGAAGCAGGAACTGATGGTGAAACAAATGACCTAGGAGAGCAGGCAGAGCAACTGGAAAGGAGTTGTTAAGTAGTCAGAAAGCTGAGGTTCAATACCATAAAAATTGAAGGATCAGCCAGGGTAGCATAAAACAGTTCTAGTACATCAGCCAAAGATGTAATTCCACTCAAATAAAAATCACTCATCTTCCCATGTGAGTCTCAGAAAATTCTTTTTCTCAAGACATTTTAAGGACCCTATGCCCAGCACTCAGTGGGGAGAGGGATTCCCTACTTCCATCAGTGGATACTCCACTTTCACAAATAACATCAGGACTCTGAGGCCAACTCAGACTGAGAACTTTGAGAATGCTCTGAATTTCTCCGTCAAAGGTAGGATATCAATAGCTTTGAATGGCAACTTTCTATTCTAATATGACTTCTAAATAAAAATTTTGAGTTTCAGACTTCTTTGGGAAACTGATATGTTATGATCCATTTTTCTAGAAAAATACCCAGGTATATAGCAAATTTTGCACAAAACATCAGGGTGGCCACAGATTAAGCAACATCCATTGTTGTACCCCCATGCATGCATGGAAACCAGGCTAAAAATATTCAATATTTGATGAAGAAAAAGAATTTTGAACTGTATAAAGAGGTTCATATTTCAATCCTTTTTTGTTTTCCCTATGTTGGATTTCCACTTGGTACAGATATGATGTATCCCATGTAGATTGTCTGACCACAAAAAGAGTCAATTCATTTGAGTGCACTCATACCTTTTCATAGGTCATAAAATTTTGCAATACCATTAATCCATAATCTGTCAGGCACTGAGAGTAAGAGACTCATACTAATTAACCAAAATTATAATACCTTAAATAAATATGGCAAGATGAAATTTGAAATTGGGATATTGTTGAAACAATGATAAGAAAGAAATAAGATAAATCAGAAATGAGGTTTATTTATAAATACATGCTAAAATTATCTGGTATATTTTTTAGAAATAGACTGAAAATGTGACTTAAGACTTCTAGCAGCAATTGTAAAGCATATTTTCTAATATAGCTCAATCCAGAAATATATCTTAATGTATAAGAAACGAGGATCAGCAAACTGTTTCTTTAAGTGTCAACATATAGTAAGTATTTTAAACTCTTGAAAGCAGTATGGCCTCTGGCCTATATTCTCATTGCTATTTGTATTTTGTTATATTTTTTTACAGCCTTAACATTGTAAAAATCTTTATTTCCTGCCCATACAAAAAACAGGTCATTGATCAGATTTTGCCCATACCGTATCAACCTCTTGTATGAAATAATCAAACAATTAAACATTTTCTTAACCAAATTAAACACCATTTCATTATAAATCCTCTCAACAAACTGGAAATAACAGGACATTACTTTAACATAATAAAGGTCATGTATGATGAACCCACAACTAACATCATTATCTATATCAATGAATTTTATCATTGATATATATCAATGGAATACAATTGTGATTACAGAAATTAACCAATACATCTATGGTCATTTGATACTCAAGGGTGTCAAGATGATTAAAGGAAAAAAGAATAGTCTTTCAAACAAATAGTGTTGGGACAACTGGATGTTCACATGCAAAATAATGATGTTGCAACACTACATTTTAACATACACAAAAATTACCACAAAATGGGTCAAAGACATTTAAAAGCTAAAATTATGTAACTCATTAAAAAAACATAAGGATAACCCTGGCTAATGTTGCTCAATTGTTAGAGCCTCAGCTCGTGAATGGAAGGGTCTTGGGTTCAATTCCTGGTCAAGGACACAGACCTGATTTGCATGTTCGATCCCCAGTCCTGGTCAGGGCCCTTGTGGGAAGCAACCAATCTATGTGTCCCTCTTACATCAATATTTCTCTCTCTTTCTCTTCTCTCTTTTTCACTCTCTTTCTCCTTTCCTCTCTAAAAAGTCAATATAAGCATATCCTCAGGTAAAGATTAAAAAAAAAAAAGACAACCTACAAAATAAGAGAATATATTTGTGAATTATATATCTAATAAGGGACTTGTATTGAGCTTATATGTGTATACTTTTACAACTCAACAAAGGTAAAATAAAACCAAATAATAAATTCAGAAATGGACAAATATTTGAGTTGACATTTCTCTGAAAAAGATGTAAAAGTGACTCATAAGCACAAAAGGTGTTGCTGAACATCACTAGGCAAGAGGGAAATGCAAATCAAACTATAATAAAATTCCACTTCACAAACATTAGGATAACTATATTCAGAAAGACAGAGCGTAAAGTGTATTGGCAAAAGTAGAGAAAATATGCTGGTGTGGATGTCAAAAGGCACAGACAATGCGTAAAAGTGATCAGTGTTCCTCAAAAAGTTAAACATAGTGTTACCATATGAACCAATGATACTACTCGTAGGCAAACTGTCTCAAATTTTAAAAATATATTCATGAAAAATTTTATTAAAATGTATTATTCATAATGGCCAAAAGTAAAAACAACCAAAATATATATGAACTGATAATAGATAAAATGAATGTGGTATATCCATATAATGGGATATTATTCACACATAAAAGGGAATAAAGTACTGATACATGCTGCAAGATGAATCAAAAATATTATGCTAATTGAGAGAAACTAAAGCAGAAGACTGCATATTACATGATTGTATTTACATGAAATGTCCAGAATAGATAAATCCATAGAGACAAAAAGTAGATTAATAGTGGTAATCTAGAACATCTTTTTACGTACTTATTTGTTATATGTCTTTCTTATTTGGAGAAATGCTTGTTCAGATCTTTTGCCCATTTTTAATTTGGTTGGTTGTTTTATTGTTTTGTTTTTAATTTTTAAGTGATTTATTTCTACTGTCATAAAACTAATTAGGAAACCTATTACCTGTATTTATTTATTTATTTATTTAATTTATCTTTATTGTTGAAAGAATTACAGATACCCCCATTTTCCCCCCATTGACCCCTTCTACCTCCCATCCACCCCCCGCCCCAGGGTTTCACCACACTATTGTCTGTGTCCATGGATTATGCAGTTATGCACATAAATTCTTTGGTTAATCTCTTTCCCCGTGCCCCACACCTCTGCCTTCCCTCTGAGATTCGTCAGTTTGTTCCATGCTTCTATGCCACTGAATCTATTTTATTCATCAGTTTATTTTGTTCTGTAGATTCCACAGATTAGTGAGATCATGTGATATATGTCTTTCTCTGCCTGGCTTATTTTTCTTAGCATAATACTCTCCAGGTCCATCCATACTGTCCCAAAGGGTACAAGATCCTTCTTCTTACGGCTGCATAGTATTCTATGGTGTGAATGTCCCACAGCTTTTTTATCCACTCATCTACTGATGGGCACTTGGGCTGTTTCCAGATCTTATGTATTGTAAATTGTGCTGCTATGAATATAGGGGTGCATAAGTTCTTTCTGATAAGTGTTTTGGGTTTCTTATGATATAAGATTTCATCCAAATCCCCCAGGATCAAGGCTAAGTAAAGAATGTGTGTTCTTACCACTTCCATTCAGCATTGTCCTGGAGATTCTCATCAGAACAATCACTCAAGAAAAAAAGACATAAAAAGCATCCAGATTGGAAAGGAAGAAGTAAAACTATCTGTTTGTAAATGACATGATTTTGTATATAAACATCTCAGGGAATCCAATTAAAAATATTAGAACTAATAAATGAATTCAGCAAATTTTCAAAATATAAGATCAGTAAAGAAAAATCAATTGTATTTCTATACACTATCAATGAACAAACTGACAATGGAACTAAGAAATCAACTTTATTTACAATAGCATACATAAGGATAATTTTAACAAAAGTGCCAAATATGCATCATGAAAGATACAAAATTTCTTTGAAATAATTTAGAGATCTAAATAAATGGAAAGATGTTCAAAGGCCATTGATCAGAAGACTTAATATTGTTAAGTCTTAATATTGTTAATATTGTAATTCTCCCCAGTTAATTGATAGAGTTAATGCATATGTACTGGAATCTAAAATGGATCCATTGTAGAAACTGACAAGCTAATCTAAAAATTCTTATGAAGTTAAAAAAAAAAGCCCATAAAATCCAAAACTATCCATAAAAGGAAAAATAACATTTGAGAACTCACAATTTTTATATATTTACAACCTAAGGCAAAGAAAAAATAATCATGGCAGTGTGGTACTGACATAAGAATAGACATATATATTATTTGAATAGAATTGAAAGTCAAGAAATAAATCCTTACGTTTACAGTCAACTGATATATATATATATATATTTAATATGTCCTCATTGATTTCAGAGAGAGGAAGGGAGAGGAGTAGAAACATCAATGATGAGAGAGTCATTTATCTGCTGCCTCCTGCACACTCCTTACTGGAGATAAAGCCTGCAACCTGGGCATGTGCCCTGACCAGGAATCTCCTGGATCATAGGTTGATGCTCAACTGCTGAGCTGTGCTGGTTGGCTACAGTGAACTTGTTTTCAGCAAGGGTGCCAAGACAGTCCAAGGGAAATATAACAGTCTTCCTAGCAAATGGTAATTGGATAATTGGACATCCACATACCAAAGAATGAAGTTGGACCCCTCATCTTACACCATATTAAAAAATGAACTCAAAACGGATCACAGACATTAATGTATTGGCTAAATGTATACAATTTTTAAAAGAAAATATAGAAGTAAACTTATGTAATCTTGAATAAGGGAATAGTTTCTTAGCTATGAAACCTAAATCACAAGCAACCAAATAAAAAATAATTGGACTTCATCAAAATTACATTTTTTATTGGGGTGATATTTGTTAATAAAATTATGCAGGTTTCAAGTGTACAATTCTATAATACATCATCTATATGTTGTATTGTGTGTTCACCATCCCAAGTCAAGAAAATTAAAATTTTTATGCATCAAAGGACATTATCATAAAAGTGAAAAGACAACCCTCAATAAGGAAGAAAATATTTGCAAATAATATGTCTGATAAGGGACATGTATTAGGATATCAATGAACTCAAGCAAAATAAGTCAGACAGAAAAAGTTAAAACCATATGATTTCACTCATATATGGGAACAAATAAGAAAAACTAACAAAAACTCAGACACACAGATGACAGCATGGTTGGTGGTTACCAGAGGGAAAGGGCATGGGAGTTAGCAAAGGGTAAAGGGGGTCTAATATATGGTGACCAAAGATCTGATTTTGGGGCAGTGGGCACATCATGCAATATACAGATGATGTATCATAGAATTGTACACTTGAAACCTATATAATCTCATTAACCAATGTCACCCCAGTAAATTTAAATTAAAAAAATTAAAATGAAATCAAACAAACAAACAAACAAAATGAGCTGTGAACTGTTTCTTTTATTATGTTTTTGGAAGAGTTAGTGATAATTGGTATTAATTCTTTAAAATGTTTGGTAGAATACACAGTAAAACCATTTGGCCAAGACTTTGCTTTGTGAGTATATTTTTAGTTACTAATGCAATTTCTGGATAAGTTAGTTTTCTATCAGATTATCTACTTTTTACTGAGTCACTTTCAGTATTTTGTGTCTGTTTAGGAATTTTTCCATTTTATCTAATCTATCTAATTTTTTGACATACAGCTGTTTATAGCATTTTAAAATAATTATTTCTTTAAATTTCTGAATGCTTTGAGTATTGTCCCTTTATATATTTCTGATTTTGATAATATTTTTTTTTCTTTTATTTCTGGTTTTTCTATCTCAAACTTTTTAAATTTTGGTGACCTTTACAAAGAACCCACTTTTAATTTTTTTGCTTCTGTCGTGTTTTTTTTCCACTCTCTATTTCATTAATTTCCAGTATACTCTTTATCAATTCCTTCCATTTTCTTGCTTTCTGTTTAGTTTCCTCTTATTTTATTTCCTTTTGTGGGGGTTGGCTTTATTATTTTTAATTGAATTTATTGGGGTTACATTGGTTTCCAAAACCATTCAGATTTCAAATGTACAACTCAATAAAACATCATCTGCACACTGTCTCTCTTGCCCATCTCCCTAATCAAAGTCTCTTTCCATCCTCATTTCCACTTATTTGCCCACCTCCCCAAACCCCTACCTCATTTTTTCCTGACAATCCTCACACTGTTGTCTGTGTTATATATCAATATTGTTTTGCTTAATCCCTTTACCTTCTTTTTTCCAATTCCCCTCTTCTCTGACAGCTGTCAGTGTATTCCATGTATTCATGTCTCTGGTTCTATTTTGTTTGTCAGTTTATTTTCTTCATTAGATTTCACATATAAGTGAGATTGTATGGCATTTGTCTTTCTCTGACTGGCTTATTTCATGGACCATAATAATCTCCAGGCCCATCCATGATGTAGAAAAGATAAAATTTCTGTCTTTTTTATGGCTTCATAGTATTCCATGGTGTAAATGTAACATGGCTTTTTTATCTACTCAACTACTGATGGGCACTTGGACTGTTTCCAGATCTTGGCTATTGTAAATAACACTGCAATGAAAATAAGGGTGCATATATTCTTTTGAATGAGTATTCCAGGTTCCTTTGGATATTTTCCAGAAGTGGCATTGCTGGGTAAAAAAGTAGTTCCATTTTTAATTTTTTGAGGAAACTTCACACTATTTCCCACAGTGACTGCACCAGTCTGCATTCCTACCAACAGTGCACTAGGGTTCCCTTTTCTCCACATCCTTGCCAGAGCTTGTTTTTTGATTAATTGATGATAGTCATTCTGACAGTTGTGAGGTAATATCTCATTGTGGTTTTAATTTGTATTTCTCTGATGATTAATGACATTGAACATTTGTTCATGTATCTATTGGCCATTTGTATGTCCTCTTTGGAGAAGTGTCTATTCAGGTCCTTCCTGATGTTGAGTTACATCATTTCTTTATATATTTTGGAAATTAACCCTTTATTATATGTATCATTGGCAAATAAATTCTCCCATTCAGTGAGTTTCCTTTTCATTTTGTTGATGGTTTCTTTTGCTATGAAAATGCTTTTTAGTTTGATGTAGTACCATTTGTTTATTTTTTTCCCCTTTGTTTCTCTAGCCCTAGGATATGTATTATGAAAATACTGCTACATAAGATGTCTGAGATTGTACTGCCTATGTTTTCTTCTAGGATTTTTATGGTATCACAACTTAAGTTTAAGTCTTTTATCCATTTTGAGTTTATTCTTGTGTATGTTGTAAGTTGGTGGTCTAGTTTCATTTTTTTGCGTGTACCTGTCCAATTTTCCCAGTACTATCTTGAAGAGACTGTCTTTACTTTGTTGTATACTCTTGCTTCCTTTATCAAATATTAATTGAGCATAAAGGTGTTTGTTTATTTCTGGGCTCTCTGTTCTGTTCCATTGATATATATGCCTCTTCTTGTGCCAGTACCAGGATGTTTTCATTAAAATGGCCTTGTAGTATAGTTTGATATCAGATATTGTGATCCCTCTGACTTTGTTCTTTTTTCTCAATAGTGCTGAGGCTATTCAGGGTCTATTTTGTTTTCACATAAATTTTTGGAGTATTTGTTTTAGTTCTGTGAAATACGCCATTGTTATCCTGATAGGAATTGCATTGAATCTATAGATTGTTTTAGGTAGTATGGACATTTTAATGATGTTAAGCCTTCAAAGATTTGCCTTTTTTTTCACTTACTGAAATTTAAATATGATATGTGTAGGTGTAGTCGTTTGGCCTTTACCTTGCTTGGCATTCTCTGAGATTGCCAAAGGTGTGGCTTGGTGTCGGGTATTATTTTGGAGAAATTCTCAGTCATTTCCACTTCATACATTTCTTGTGTTTCTTTCTTCTCCTTTTTATATTCCCAGTACAAGTATGTTACACATTTTATAGTTGTCCTACAGTTCTTGTATATTTTATTCTGTTATTCCAGCAATTTTTCTCATTGATTTTCAGTTTTGTAAGTTTCTGTTGTCATATATTCAGAGATTCTTTCTCCATCCATGCCCAGTCTAGTAATGAACTTATAAAAGACATTCTTCACTTATGTTACAGGGTTTTTTAACTCTAGCATTTATTTATGATTAATTCATAGAATTTTCATCTCTCTGTTTACATCATCCATCTGTTCCTGCATACTGCCTACCCTTTTCCATTAAAGTTCTTAGTATATTAATTATAAAATTTTCAAATTATGGGTTTGATAATTCCAACATTCCTTACATATATGACACTGGATTTGATGCTTTTTTAGTGTCTTCAAAATGTGCTTTTCAAATTTTAATATGACTTTTATTTTATTTTATTTTATTTATTTATTTATTTTAAAATATATAAATATATCTTTATTGATTTCAGAGAGAGGGGGAGAGAGAGAGAGAAACATCAGTCATGAGAGTCATTGATCAGCTGCATCCTGCATGCCCCCGCCTGGGGATCAAAACCTCAACCTGGGCCTGTGCCCTGACTGGGAATCAAACTACCATCTTCTGAATCCTAGGTTGATGCTCAACCACTGAGCCAGGCTCTGCAAGGCAATGCTTTTTATTTTTTTGTTGAAAGGTGGACATGTGATAAAAGAACAGCTGTAAAGAGACAGGAGACATTTAGTAATGTAGTAGTAAGGTGTGGGGGAAAAGGAAGCATTCTGTAGTCCTGTGATTAGGTTTTTCTTTTATTGAGCCTGTGCCCCTGAACTGTGAACTTCAAAAATGCTTCTTGGTTGATTTCCCCCCATCTTATATGGAACTGGATGTGTGGAAGGGACTGAAGCTGAATATTTCTCTTTCTTCATATGAAAGGCTAAAGCGAACTGAAATTGAATATTTTCCCCTTGTTAGGTAGCTTCTGATAAAATCCTAGCAGGTTAGATGCTGGTAAAACAGTTTTTTGTTTGTTTGTTTTGTTTCATTTATGAGTGCAAGCCATCTTTAGAAGAAGAGAGAGTACTTTGGCATATCTCAAAATGTTTGATTCTCTACTCTCACTGCCAGAGGCAAATGGGATATTTCTCCAATATTAACCATGAAGACCTGGTGGAGCTCTTAGAAGTAAAACTCACAAAAGCATGGGGGCCCCCACTTAAGACTGGGTTCCCCTCGAGCTTTTATTTCTCAGAGTTTTCCTATCCCAGTACTTGTTCCTGGAGGTTTCTGCTTGTGGCTTTCTGCTCTCATAAATTGTGATTCTCCATATCCACCTTTCTGTCTCTCCAATTTCTGGAGAAGCAATTTGCGCTGTAACCTTACTTATCTGATATATCTAAAAATAGTTGTTGGTTTTTTGGTTTGTTTAGCTTTTTACTTGTTATATTGGAGTGGCAAGTGCCAAGCTCCTAGCCTGCTGGACTGGAAATTCATCTTTAACAATCTTAAAGAGGGAAAATTTGACATATGATCAGAAATGAATATTGTATGTTGGATATAGATATTCCAAATAGTAACAGACCAAGATATTGTTTCTTGGAACCTGAAAAATGTTGCAAAATTAAGTGAGGTCTTGCTTATGTGAAAATCCTAATTTAGAATGTCTATAATATATCTTGGTTATAGATTTTTACAGGACATAACTATAATAATAATAATAATAATAATAATAAATCTCTTCATATCTATAAAACACATATTTACATTTTCATATGTGTAGATTACTATATAAAAACAAGATTTAATTTTTGTTGATTTTTTTTCCCCAAGCCAAAAGAATAATGACAATGTGAATTAAACAGTTTAGTAAGTTGATCGTTTTGGGATTTAAAAATATATATAAGAAATAACCTTAAAAAGTTATCTAAACTAAATCATTTTGCAAACCAGTAATTGAAGCTTTAAAAATATAACATATTTAAGAAAAACAATGTAATCTTCAATGATACCTTATAAAACAACAAAACCAAAAATATAACTTTTACAAAAGAGCAAAGAAAAATTGGAACCAAGTCCTTATATTCTGGAAAAAATGATATTTTTTTATGGACTGCTGGAATAAAAAAATTTATTTATGCCCTAGGACAGAAAAAAATTTCAATTGCCAACTTTTCTTATTACCTCTCCTGAGTTATCACATCTCACCCAATAAGTGGAAAAGATAAATCTCAGTAAGTTCAATAAACTGCTTGAGTCTCTCTCCTACTTTCATTTAAGCTGGGACAAAAAGGAAACAATAACCAAAAGATGAAATTATTTTTTTAAATTAAAATTTATTGCAATATCTTTGCTTTTAAAAAATATATATTTTAATAGTAAAAAATGAGTAAAACTAATCTGAAAGATGTTTTTAATTAAAAAGGGAGAAGATATATTCTGATAAAATGGACTAATGCAAGGAAAAAACAAACTTATAAACAATTGTTTCTTTTTCCAAAGAATGTATAATAAGAAATTCAGATTAGTGATTACCCTGGATTCAGGAGGAGGGCAAGTATGAGGAATTGGAGGAGAGGACAGAAGCGCTTTCAATTGTATTTGCAGTATTTTATTTTCTAAGGTAATCAGTGGAGGTTCATTTAATCATTCTTTATACTTCTTTTGAATATCTTAAATAATTCATAATACATCTTTTAAATTATGCTTAAATTAGTGGGATCAAAAATTACTTGAATTGTCTAACCACTGTGCTGTACACCTGAATACAAAATAATATTGAATGTAAACTGTAAAATCTCAACATCATACCCAAATTACACTGCAAAAGCCAATGAGTTTCTTACACATTTTTGTGAAAATCAGACACAAAACGTATTTTGTCATATTAGTGGCCATCAATTCATGTGGACAGTGGAGATTATAAAAAAATCAAGTGAACGTTGTCTACTCTTAGACTTATTGCTCTTTTCCTTAATTGTTTCAAAACCTTATTTTTCTATGACAATGGCTCTTTTGAGGTAAAAACATGATAAAATGCAAAGGTTTCCTGAAAAAGCTATATAAATATATGAGAGTTTTAATTGGAAAGATTTTAGAATTATGGAAAGGATCTTTTGCTAGTATGTCTCAGGCTGCAGTGGATATGTCAGGAATGCCTGCCAAATACATGTTTTTTTCCTTTGGAAGTCACCTTTGTATCCCCAGCTAAGAGATTGTTTTCACCCCCTTACATAGGAAAGCCAATATAATGCTTTCCTTATAATTAAAACTAATCAAGTTGTAGACTGTTAATTGGAGGATCTTTAAAAAAACCGAGATGTCAATTTTTTGGCCACGTGCATTGAGGAACAGAAGGAATATCTGTATAGAAAAACAGAAGAATCAAGCAGATGTCAAAGAGAAACTGAGATAAAAGATAAGGTGGCCCAAGAGAGGTATAATAGCTACATTTGTTACTTATAAATATCCAGATCATACAGAGGCCATTTTTTTAAAAACTGACTATTGTTCTGAGTAATATTGCAAGCAAGTAAAGAGTTTTTCACAAGGAATTTATATGATTAGGCCTAAAATTTTAAGGGATCATCCCAGGTATTCTAAGAAAAGTGTGTAGGGGGTTGAGACATATAGAGAGGCCAATATTGAGTCTATTGGAACTATTCAAATAAGAATTTATGGTTGCTTGGACCAAGGTGGAGGTGGTAAGAAGTATACAGATTGTCCATATTGTTTGAAGGTAGAGTCAAGAGTTTCTGATGAATTTCAAGTGATGTGTAAATAAAAAGGAGTTGTTAAAGATAATTCTATAATTTTAGATGAGCAACTAAATGAATTAGTTATAAGAATAGCAAAGGTGTGCTGCCTTTAGGGTAAAGAACAGACTTTCAAATGTTACTAGAGAGAGTATTGAGACAACATTGATGGAAATCAACTTGGTAAGTTATAATTGCATTTAACCTTATACCCAGCAATATCCTTCAAAGAATTTATTCTATATATATGGTTATACATGTATGAAATGCCTAATATAAAAAGTAATTCATTACAGACATCAAGAAAATAGTGGTTAAATAAATTATCATATGTCTGTATAATGGAACATTGTACAAACCGTAAGATAGGATGGAGTACTTTATGTGTGGGTCTGGCAAGATATCCAAAATATATTAAGTAGAAAGAGTGGGTACAGAACAGTGTGATTAGTATATTGCCACTTGTATAAAAATATGGAGAGTGAGATTAAGATATAGAAGCATGAACTTGCTTTTATTTGAAGTAAATATTACTGGAATGACATAAACCAAAAGATAATATTTGTACCATTTGAAGAGGGAGGGTAACTGAAGATAGAAGTAGGAAATTATCATTATACCACTTTTCACTTTTTGAATTTTGAAACATGTGAATGTGCTATTCATATAAAAAATAAAATTAGCTGTGTGGGTGTACCACAGCTACATAGGCAGCAAATTCATAGCAACTTGGGAAAATGTGAAAGAAAAAGAAAAATGGGCAAAAGATAGAGAATAATAAAGGTGGTAGTAACTATATTAAGGTGGTCAGGGATAGCCTTTCTGAAAAGTCTACATTTGAGCAAATTATAGAATTAAGAAAAAGTTCAATTAAAATGATCAAACTAGCCACAGCCATAAATAGAGAAATGAGAAACTGCGTAAACAATACAAGCAAAACCCCAAAAGTTTGCTGGTAGAGATGCAACTGATCAAAGTGTTTCTTCCTACTTCTAAGAAGTTAGAACTGTGGTTCTCAGCTGGCTGCACATTCGAATCATCTGGGAATTTTTAAAATTTACTGATGTCTGGGTTTCACCCACAGAAATTTATATCATTGGACTGGGGAGCTATCTGGAAATTAGGGTCTTTAAAAGCTCCCCAGTCAATTACAATGTGCAACCAAGGCTGAGAACCTTTGAATCCTAAAAGACTCAAGAAACTACACCTGAAATTTTTATATTTAACGTTAATCATTTTTCCCCATTCCAATCTGCTTTCTGGTGAAAATACTAATATGATAAGCAAAGTGGATAAAATATAGCTAAAGTCTGTAGAAGGATTTGAAGATGCTTAGATAATTATCTTGAACAATCAATCAAGAATTAGCTACATAAACTTTATCTTTCAAACACAGGAGCAATAACATTGAAGCAAAACCTAGTGCTGAACATTGTTTCCATATGTCTGGAACATCCTTAAGTGACATCTCCCTTATTTTATTTTATTTTTTAAAATGTATCTTTATTGTTAAAAGTATTGCAGATGCCCCTTCCCCCCCCCCATTGATCCCTCCTCCCCACTTATTTTATTCAGTTTCAAAAGATCAAGACAATGACTTTGTCCATGTTACTACTATTCTTCATCTTGAGTTCATCCCAGAGGCTTTAGGGACTTGGTGTTTGAATCTTTGCATTCTCCAAAATAAACTACAATCTGAAAAAGATTTTCTTTTTCATAGAAACAACTGCAAATCTAGTTTTGATCCACCCTGTATATTAAAAATGTTAAATTCGTATTCACCACAAAATTTTTCTAATGATATAAAAGGCCAAAAATTTAACATTGCTGTATCAAGTTGGTTCTTTACAAACACAATTTCTTGGTATAAGCTATAGTGAATAAAGTTAAACATTTGCCTAGATTAATAATAAAAAGTCTTTAGTTACAAAATATGTAATTGTGTTTTATAATAAAATCAGAACATTTCATAACAAAATATTACAAATATTTGCAAAGCAAGGTTCTAAAGTGATGCATATGTTGACATTTCAAAAAAATTATTACAAACAAAGCTGTAACCATATTAACTTGCAGCAATGGTGACAAAGAGGTACATTCTCATATAATTCTTTTATCATAGTTTTTTTCCTAATTCAAGAACATTATTCTAGGTTTTTAATTTTTTTCAAGAGAAATAATGACACTGTTCTTTTTCACCCAGGACCAAAACCCTAGAGTACAGATGGCTAAAGCTTCATTTCAGACAAGTCATCTGTCACATTTAGAGCATGTGCACTTTTCAAAATCTGTTTTCACATACTTGGAGAAAAGTGATTTGAAGAGAGGCAGCACCTGGTTTAAACTTGCATCATTAGCTCTAACTTTCTCAGTCATTATCTCAATCAGACATAGGATGGAAAGAAAATTGACTCTAATATTCCAGTGGGTGGGAGGTAAAGAGAGAAAACAGCTGTTTTTTTCTATAGTCTTCTTAAACCAATAGATTCATTGAAAGCCTTCTGATACTTTAGAAACATCCAAGGTATCCTATAAAATAAGAAAGGAAGTCTGTTATTAACATCTTTATTTGACTAAATGCACTCTGCCAAGAAAGTAACATAACACTATATTTTAAGGTACACCAAGAGTATAGCTTAAGCGATGTTTTCAAGATAGATCCTATGATTTTTTGAATAAAAAGAAAAACTCATCTCTGCAAATGTGCTTTGATGTCAAAAAGAGTGAAGTTTAAAAATGTAAACATATAATCATTCTCAATAGTACCCATCACAGTCTTGAAAATGTCAGATATAGACTGTACTTATTTTTAAACCAATTAATAACCTTTCCTTTTCAAGCCAGTTAATTAAAAGAAAGTCTGTGGGTTTTTTTTTTTTCCCCCCCCTTTTAAAGACTATTTTGAGCTTAGTTAGTAAAATGCTAAGAAAATATTTTTTTGCTTCCCTGACTGCATTTTTATCCTGCTGTGCAGAAAAGATATGTTGCAACTGAGCAACTGGGTTCTCTAACTTTTTCCCTCCTATCTCTTTACCTGCTATCTAAGATTTTCCAAACTAATTCTTTATGAAACAAATCCAGAACATTAACTAAAATCTGCAACCATGTTCAAATCAAAATATATTACCTTAGAAATATGTGGAACCTACTGAGCAAAGTAAACTAACAGTAGCACTCATTATTATCTGACATTTTACTAGAGATTAATCTCTTTATTGTTTAATCTCTGTCATCCTCATTAGAATTTAAACTCCATAAAGGCAAGGTCTTTGTTTTTTTCACCACTACATCCCAAGGAACTAGAGCAGTTCCACTTCATTTTTCTGCCACCAGGTCTTTGCCCTTACAGTTCCCTCTGCCCAGATTATTCTTCAAGCTGTATGCAAACCTTGCTCACTCTCATCATTCAAGTTTTAGCACAAATGGCACTTCTGAAAAAGGCTTTTTCTGACTAGCTTTCCTGAAAATAGCATCCTTCTGTTACTCTGTATCATCACCAGATTTATTTCCTTCATAGTTCCCATCACAATTTGTAATTGTATTGTATACTTTATATCCAGGCTACTACAATAGTTTTATGAGATGGTTAATTTTCATTTGCCTCTCTCAGAGTCATTTTCTACCTTTCTAAGACCCATTACTATATTAGGGGACAGACTTCTATGAATGGCATTGTCTGCGCTCTCTTTTCCCTGAGCTTCAAGTTGAGTTCAGACAATGGGAGACATTAGCAAGAAATTTCATTGTAGAAAGGGAGATAAGTGAGGACATACACAACTTGAAATCCTTTCCTGCTATTTCAAAATTTTATCAGTGGCTACATTCTTCCAGGGCCACAGTTCCTTATCATCTGTAAATCTATGTTCCAGTAACACTGGGATGCAGTCAATAAGAAAGAGCATATTCAAATTTGGGTATTTGATGTCAGTTCAATAATGGGTATTATTACATGGGTATTTTGACAAAGGTGAGGTTAGGGTATATGGAAATTAACAAGGCATGAAGCATAATCCCTGAATTAGTAAGAGGGTAACTGGAGGAGGAAGTAACCATAATCTTGGAGGAATGTAGCCACTGCTAAAATTTGGTTCCGTGGGATTTGGGGGACAGGAGGTGAAAGGCAGGGGGAACAAACACCTCCAACTTATCCTTATCTTGTTTCTTGTATTTTTACCATTGCCACCCATCTGCCAAACAGAGGCTATATAACAAGGTAGCTGGTTGATTGACGTTTATATAGATCAGATTCTTAGGACACAAAGCTGGGTGGAAAAGATTAGAGAGTCAATTTGAAGAGAAAAATGTAAAATATCTAGCACAGAATGATAATGTATTTCCATTCAGTGGGTGCTTCACCAACTCATTTTGGTTTTCCTAAACTGAACCACACCTTTATTTATTTATTTATTTATTTATTTATTTATTTATTTATTTATTTATTTAAATATATCTTTATTGATTTCAGGGAGAGGAAAGGAGAGGGAGAGAGAGAGATAGAAACATCAATGATGAGAGAGTCATTGATCAAGCCCGCAACCCAGGCATGTGCCCTGACCGGGAATCGAACCCTGATCGCCTGGGTCCTAGGTTGACACTCAACCGCTGAGCCACGCCCAGCCAGGCTTCCACACCTTTTTAAATATCTCTGCAATTAAACCCTCAGATTGTGCCATTACTTTTCTGTTGGTACTCTGATGGATACACCTCCCAGTAAGTGTCCCTCTATTTGTTCTTGACACAACAGCTAGAGTTGTCCATATAAGATGTAAGGCAGGTCACATCAATCTTAAACAGTAAAATTGAAAGTATTTACTATGACTTACAAGACCCTGCTAGATCTGGCTTCTAATTCTCAGGCTTCCTCTGCTACCACTTTTTCCCTTGCTCACCGCACTCTAGCAACATTGATATTTATAGGGTTTACATACCTTGAATACTTTTGTCACAGGTGTTTGAAAGGCTCTCTCCTTCATAGTATTCAGGTCTCTGCTCAAATTGAACTTTCTTGAGGCCTTCCATAAGCAAATATCCAAAATAATCCATAGTTTCCCCCTCATTTCTTCAATGTCTATCTCTGGATAACTTGAATAACCATTCCTATCATTTATGCAACTACAACTACTGAATGTCCTTCACCTTTACTACTTAAAAGACTTTAGATAGAGAACCTGCTCCAGAAAGGATGCTATTATAAGAGATAACTATAATTAAATATGAACTAAGTGTGGCAGACATGAAAGCACCTCTAAGGGCCCATTTGATCAAAGTCCTTTTTGTGTTCCATTGTTAACGAAGGCTCCAAAAACATGTTTACCAAACATTTGCTTTTCTATTACCATGTGAATTGCCTTCCTACCCTCTTAAATACCAAACCATAACTCCCCACACTTCTTCTTAGCTCAAGGTGACATATAAGCCTAACGGCTCAATGTGTCTTCAGGTCCCATATTTTTATGGCACCCTTTTGCCTATCATATGTGAAAATTTTTGGCATTTTCTCCTCTTAATCTGTCTTATGTTATTCTGATTATTGTTATATCCAGAAGAATTTAGAAAGGTAGAAGGGAAATTTTTTTTCCTCCCTAGCAACTTCTATGAAATAGCTTTATTTAATAATTCCTTGGCCAAAACTAATGAAAAAAAAATATGAAAACTCATAAATACTCACTTTCTTAAAGAGATTACCTCAAATTTGTTGGTGTAGTGTTCTCCTTTACTAAAGTAAGTTAATAAAATCAGTTTTCTTATTTCATTATATAATTACTTTGAGAAGTGGGATTTCCATAATTTGTCTAACCCAAGTTTTCACTTTCAATACCTCTGCTTTAGATTGGAACCTTTGATCCAGACCATTTCTATGTGTGTTCTTGAGGACCTTTGCATCTCTTCTACTTGAAGTTTCCAACTCGAGGCAAGTAGAGGAGTCATATGCTAGTCAGGAGGTACAATTTTGTTGGAGGTTACAAGTACTGTGCTTTATTTTACCCAAGGAAAATTAAATGCTACTCATTAAATTATTTGTTGTTCTCATCAGACTTGGTAGAAATTGTGTTCTTTATCTAATATCAAATTTGTTTTGTATTAACTTGTCATGACAGCCATTAGTCTACAAAATTACAAAGGACCATATAAAGGTAAACACACAGAGACATGTAAATCCATGACCAAGTATTGGTCCTAAAGACAGACAAGTTAAAGATTTTGCCAGGCCATTGTCCTTCAGCTGGAGTTTGCTTAGGGTCACCATCCACAAGCCTTAAAAGTCATTTTTTCTTTCTTTCTTTTCCTTTTTGATCCCATTTCTGTGACAAAACCTTCAAATGCTAGATCTTTTAGGGGACACAGATTATTTAGTCTGTGTTTAGAGATGCCTAATTTCTGGTAAGTGACCTGAAATATAAGATACAAAAACAATACATTCAAGTGACCATTATCAATATACTTTGACCCCAAAGGGGACTGGTCAGTGTCTTCAGGCCACTTGCCTAACTGTGAATGCAAGATTCAATTTTCCCCCCTCCTGTAAACAATAATATAAAATGAGCCACTTTAGAATGGAGCCAGAGCTGCCATGTCAGAAGAACTCTTGCATGTTCTATGTTTCAATCCTTGGAATGTTAAAAAACAGGGCAAAATAAACTTTTGACTGGGTCTAAGCAATCTTGTTTCTCAAAAAAGACTGTGCATGGAGATAATAAGAAAACAGCTATTATGACCACTGGACTGATGATTACTGGACTAAAAATTTAAAATATTGTCTATAATTAACATAATTTTGTTATGTTATCTGCACCAATAGGAATGCCTTACTTCTACTGATATAATTGTTTCCCTTCTCACTCCCATAAATACCCATTGTCTTTGTCTCCTAATCAAAACATTATTTAGGCTTCTGTCTGAAATAATGCTTCCTGAATAGTTATTCTTATTTATCTCAGTAAGTGCTTATTCCCTCACAAACAAACAAACAAACAGACATACTTTGAGCCATCTCAGTCCAAGTCCCACTGCTCAATTCAATAGTCTGCTTTTCTTATATTGCTGTAAAAAAGATTCTAAATAAAAGTTATACTGCAAAATAGTTTCATTAAAAGATTTTTAGCCACAGCTTGACAATCTAGCTTTTGGGTCCATGGTAGATGTATTGCTCTAGTCATTGCCTTTATCTAACAATATTCCTTTCTCCTTATACTTCCCCACTACTAATAAACCTTCTCCTGTTCTTCCAAATTCTTATCCCATTTCCTCTGACTTTCACCACCTCTAATCATCTACCATCTCTGATTTTTTTCTTCAAACCACAGTTTTCTTTAAAAATAAGATTGCCGAAACACAAAGAAAACTCTAGCAGGTACATTTTAGACACTTGCCTCAATGTGAGTTAAAGACAATCATTAAGGATTTTCTTCAACTCTGCGAAAAAAAAAGAAAGACATTTATTGGAGAATTTTAATAATATTGGGGATCTAAAATCTCAGCTACCTTGACCTTTAACAACTACTATACATGTTGATAGAACATTCAGATGATAAATCTTGGCTCAAAAAAGTAAAATGAAAGAACCTGGCAAATAATTTAGCTATTCCCAAGGTTCACTGAACTGACAGATACAAGAGAAAACACAAGATATGTAATAATCCTTTCTGAAGATGAAATTTATATTTTCATTAAATTATTAATGGACAGTATACATACACTGTATTCATTCAAAAGAATGAATAAACAAGTTGTGGTATATCCATACAATAGGATATTACTCAGGCATACAAAGGAATGGATTAATGATTAAAGAAACAGAATGGATAAATCTCAAAAACATTATGCTGAGCAAAAGAAACCAGACAGAAAATGGTGCTTAGTGTGTGATTTCATTTATTTAAATTCCAAGAAGAAGTGAAACTAATATTTGGCAATAAAAATCAAAATAGTGTAGGGTGAGAATTGACTGGGATGGAGCACACGGGAATATCTGGGTTGAAGTATGAGTTACATGAGTGCATACACTTTTCAAAAGTCATAAAATATTTTATGATCTGTGAATTTCACTGTAAGTAAATTTTACTTCAATTAAAAGAAAAAAGAAAACAACTAAGTAGGCATTATTCCAGTCTTTCAAGCAAATAAAAGACAAATCCATTGGAGATTTTAGTGAATGTCTTTTTAATACCTTTAGAAACATTTTAGAGACTATAAAGAAGCAGATGCTTCTGCCACACTGTACTCATTTTTTTTGTAAACAGTCTATAATGAAAAAAAATATTTTCCCTCTACCCTTCTAGGTTCTTGGCTGAGACCCTACTTTAATAAAAAGACATATTAACATGAGAAAAAAAATCTAATAACATGTATACCTCTTGTATACATTGATGAGACCCAGGAAAACCAGTAACTCCCCAAAATGACCTAAGCCATCACTTTAAATACTATCTCCAATTAAAGATGAAAGAAGATGTGTGTGTGTGGGGGGAGAGGTACTTATGGGAGATTACCAGGAAAAGCTCACTAAATAAGGATAAGGTTCTTCTGCAGATTTAAATCTCTGCCTTGACCATTGCTAAGAGTTTCTAGACATTTATCTTTCTTTCCTTCCTGATACATAGAGGAAGACCCGTGCAAATGGAGATTTCTTTTATAAATGTAAGTGGCCTCTCACAAAAGGGTAACTTCTACACGGTTTTCAGAGCTTCTCCTGTGTCTGCTATTTCTTTAAAAATATATCAGCTCAAGATAAATGTTATGCCAAAGAGGCATATTTTGGGGTGCAATATTCTGCTCCCCTTCAAGTTTAAGTTAAAATTAGGGCACTTATAACCTTAGGCTAGAATAGGAAATAGCTCACCTAACAGACTTTTGCATTTTGAACCTTCTGAAAAGATCTTACAACAAAACCAAACTTGTTTTGAGAAAAATTTCAAATAAGCTAATAGTTTCACAAATCAAACAATAGTATGGCCCCATACACTCTTTTTTTCTTCCCCCCAAAAAGGGTCTATTGATAAGGATACTAGCTGTAACTCTAAACAAAATGGATACTGAACAAACAACTTCCCAGTGTTGGCTAAAAATGAATAGGCAAAGGCAAATCTGATACAAATAATGGGCCAGAAAGAAAGAATGTAGCACCTAGCTTCCATTGCCCCCCTTAAATTTGCAAGGAGATTTGTCATTTACTGTTGATGTCTGAGTTCACAGGTCTCTTGCAGTTACAATTCTTACACTTTGCACAATAAACCTATCACCCTGTTCATCCATCTTCCTTGCAATCAATGTTGCCAAATGGTAGCATCACCAAAAAATCTCACCTACTTCCTGTTCCCAGCCAATTACCCTTGGTGATTTGACTGGAAAACAGATTTTCTCTTTTGTGACACCACACCAATCAACTTAATTTAGTAGGCCACTTGAAATTCCCAAGGATTTATAAAATCAAAATCAGACCATAGCTAATTTGGAAGCAGAATTACTAATATCCTTATGCCTAAATCAGATACAATTTGAAAATTTCCAGGAGAAAAGAGATTTTGTATGGATTAAAAATTCTACATATTTGGCAAAATTAATGAGATTTAGCCCAACAAGTTTCAGTTTGACCCATCCATACCTTTATCACAACATGCATAAAATACCCCTGTTGAAAAATACATTGAGGAAGAATTTAAATTCATTTAAGATATTAAGGCTATCAAGAGGATACTTACAACTTTCTTTCCAGTGGTGCTAAAGACAAATGCTATTTTTCCCATTATCTCACCTAAGGACACCAATTTCACATTTGAGGATATATATATTTTGCCTTTTTTCAAAGTCCCCAGATTTTCAGGCAGTCAACACTTATTCACCTTCACTTGGACGAAACATTAGACATGGACTCTCATGACCCAAGGATTCACTGAGATTCTTGCTTATTTTTACAGGTTCTTAATCAGGATCTTAAAGATCTAAAATTCCTTTGTAATTTTCCCTTCACGAAATATGTGAATGATTATTTACTAAGCTCAATAAATAAAGATATCTCTATAATGAATTCTATGTACCTTTGAACTCTTTTAGCCCATAAACAACAGAAGGTGCCAAAAGAAAAAATTACAGGTTTGTCAGCATGGTTTATTATTTGGAGCATGATTTACCTCAGAATGATGTCTCTTACTTGTGACCAACTATAAACCATCCAAAGTTTCCCTAGACCAGTTACTCAAAGACAATTCAGGGTATCTCTAGGTCTCCCTGGTTATTTTAAACAGTGAGATCCTACCTTTTCTAAAATTGCTCTTCTTTTTATGACTTAATTATATTTTAATTTAAAAGCCCCCCATTGGGATCCCAAACATGAATATGAATTTCAAAGAGTAAAGTTAGCACTTAAGCAACCCCCTTTCCAGTCTGCCTTACTCTTGAAACATTTAACTTTATTCAGGAGTGTTCTGACTAGGACCCTGGTGTTTTAACTCAATCACATAGAAACCACCAAAACTCATAACTTATTATGTCTCTTTCTTGATACACTACTTACCTCAAGGCTATGGAAGCTACCAACAAATTTGTGGAGACTTCTGATGAATATTTTTGGGTGCTTCCTTGAAACTAATAATCCCTAATGATGTAAAATCTTTGCTATGTACTGAAGAAAAAAAGACAATTCCTTAGAAAACCAACTTACATCATATGAGAAATCCATATTCTTTCTTTCATGTATTACCATTCTTCACTATACCCCTTCTTCACTTCAAATTCCCTTATTCTTAGTAGAAACACATAGCCTTTAGATTCTGCCTAAGAATTTCCCATGTTCCATGCATATATACTAGAAACTCCTTTAGACAATCCAGATTTGACTTGACTCTTTATTGAGGGGTCATGCCAAAAGAAAAGAAAAAGGAAATTATCAGACTATGCTACTGCAGATTTCATTTTACCTTTAGAAGATGATGCCTTAACATGAACTAAATCAGCTCAGACAGCAGAACTCTTGCTCTTACTAGAGGTCCTTTATATGAAAATACCTAGAGACAATGACCAACTTATTATCAATGAGCATTCCTAGAGTCCAGTCTGTAAAGTCCAGACAATTTCTCATACCAGAAACACCATTTAACATAAATCAGCCTTCTTAGATAAATGGTTGATTAAAATTATGAAGCAGTAAATATACAAGAAGTTTGGAACACCCTGGCACATCATACTGAAAGGAAGCCATCAGACTATGAGAGCCATATCAAAAAGACTCAAGTGCCAATTTAAAGACGCTCCCTGGCCAAACAATATACAGTATGATCGTCAAAAAAAATAAGAACTGAAACAGATGGAAGTATCAAATATGTTTAAAATCATGATTTTATAATGGCATTTAAAAACAATTATTTACCTTCTGAAAATGACAGAAAACTCATTCATTAGATGAAAACTCTGTAAATAAAATGAAGAAAAAAAAAAAAAAAGAAAAAGCATTTACCCTGACTTTCCTACATAAACTGTACCATAGAGTAACCAAACATAAGATGAGAAATGTCTCCTTATAAAATCATTTCAGATTATAAAAGCACACACAATGTTAAAATTAAAATGTTACCATTTTGTAACCCCTAATTGATCTAGGCATGAAGAATGAAGAACTGCTAACATCAAAAATACTGTGAGAAACAAGCGTGTGCCTCTGGATGAAAGAAAAAAAATAAACAAAAAACCACCACCAATAGCCTTGCCACAGGGATTACATCAGATTCTGATCACGCTTCTGAATCCAGCTGCTGGTTTGCAGAAAATACAAAGAAACTTACTGAACCACACCATGATTACACAAGCAGAAAATCCTAGACTATGGAAACATTGACAAGTCAAACCTAGGTTCTTAAATAAGTTGTAAGAAAGTAAAATATGTAGAGAGGGCATGTATTGATAAAAAGTGACTTAAAATCCATATCAATTATTTTTATTTGGGGAAGACTAAGCTATAATGCCTAGGGTTGCTCCCCTGGGTGAGAAAACAATAAAGAAATGCAAAAAAGTGATTACTATAAAGTCAGGATAATGGTTGCTTGTGGAGGGAAGAAAGAACTTATAACTGAGATAAGGCAATAGGAAGGCCTTCTGGAGTGAGTGGCAAAGTTCTGTTCCTTGACCAGGGTTATAGATATAAGAGTATTAACTTTATAATCATCTAAGATACTGTTACCATTGATGAAAAATGATGACTGGAAGAGTACTAGGAATTCTGGAATGTTGTATACTCTTCATCTTTATCTAGGCTCCGGTTGCATGTGTGTTTCCAAAATTAATTGATCAATTCACTGATGTTTATTTTTATGTTGTAAGAATTCAGAACAGGCCTCCTCAAAATGTGCCATTTAGCATAATTATTTTGAGCTTAAGGCAATCAAGACCTTGCAAGCTCATGAGAAACTATAACCTCTCTCTTAAGGGATTTAAATTAGAGGCCTTGCAAGTAATGAGTCATCATGAGAAATAATTTTTTGTGACCTATCTATAGTGCAGGACAAACTACTAATTACTGAACATTTGTTCTTCTTATTATCCTGTGATGACCCTCTATATCCCCAAGTTGCTTTACCTCATCCCTAGCTCAGAATGTCATATATACCTCATTTTTGTTTTCTGTCTCTGAACTTCCCATGTATGTGGGGTTCTCATGTATACATATGTATTAAATTTGGTTATTTTCTCTTATTTTTCTGTTTCACATAGATTTAATTATTAGACAATCTAAAAGAACCTAGGAAAATAGAGGAAAGTTTCTTTCTTGCAATAGATAGAACATATACTCCATAAAAAACTTAAGATATCAAATTGGCATTCCCACAAACACTTCAGAGAGTATTGTTCTTTCCATTGGACATTCCTAGTATGAGAACTATTCTCTCATTATTTTTTTTAAAATATATCTTTATTGATTTCAGATAGAGGAAAGGAGAGGGAGAGAAAGAGACAGAAACATCAATGATGAGAGAGTCATTGATCGAGCCCACAACCTGGGCATGTGCCCTGACCGGGGAATCGAACCCCGATCGCTTGGATCCCAGGTCAACACTCAACCGCTGAGCCACGCCCGGCCGGGCTATTCTCTCATTACTGACTTCAACATCCAGTCATATAAAAATTGGACCCTGATCATGGAACTAAAACAATCTTCTGCAAAAATAATTATAACACTGTCCATGGGGGCCAGATACACATCAGGGGTAGGATTAAATACCAACACTATTTTTCCATAGTAGTCTATTTGTTTTTCTCAGAACAAATCCAAACTGCCTTATAGAAATCATTCGGTCTTACCCAGGAAGTTAACTGGGGCAATCCTGTTATGTTAAAATGTGCACATCTCCAATACAATCTGTACCCCACAATGGTATTGTTTTTTATGTGGACCAAGTTTGCTCTTTGTTTACTACACATAAACTTGACTTATGTGTATGAGCTAATTGTCAGAGGCTTTATATATTCAAGACCAATACACATACTGTGGGCCATTTCTCATTGAGTTATAAGTCCAGTAACATAACAAATAAAGCCATATTTGGATAACTATGCAGAAAATTCCCTAGCTCACTTTTTATACCTACCAACTGAATGATGATTTCTATAATGGTCAATTATCAATAACCTTAGGTGAAGTTACAAATGACACTTCCACAACTCATCAGACATGTTTAATTCCTTTGTTCCAAGAGATAATGCACAAATGAATAATTTTAGATTCTTTGTTAGCCAAGATGGTGTTTAGTGTTGCATCCGGATAAATACTAGTGCCAAGTATAACAATCATGCTCTAAATTAAAGGAGGTGTCCACTTGTGATCTTGTTTTCTTGGCCTGGATTTGTTCATTTGAATCATGGCCTCTTATCGTTATATATAATTTAACCCTTATTTTCCTGTTAGTCTTCCTGTGTGCTGTCACTGGCAGTGTGCACTCTCTAGAGTCCTATACATTAATATGCCTTTGTCATAACAGATGACTCAACAACTCATCATATGACAAAAGGAGCATAAAAATGAAACTGGCCTAACTCCAAATTGTTGTTTCTGCATAACAATAATCACAAGAGTGGTGTAGAACTGTTGTAAAAATGATTTTGTGGCTAACCATGTGGTTTGGCCAGGATGACCAAGGAGGTGGGGGATTAGAACAGCTACATGCTCACTAAGTAATCCAATCACAAAATGTTTTGTCATTCATATATTTTTGCTTCACTTTGTTGCTTCTATCTTTGTCTTAAAAAATCAACCAGCTCAACATCTCACCTGCCTCTCATGTATAAACCTAAAAGCTTCCCAGCCCAAACTATGAGCAAAAAGAGTCATGCATTCACTTTCTCTAAGAAGATCATATTTAAAATTGCCCATGTAGTGTTTTCTCTTCTGCAAAAAGTAAATAAAGCTGTTGGCTTCTATAATAATGTTCTTTTTATTCGAAAAGAACTTGCCCAGCTTTGTCTTCTTCATAACACCCATAATATTTCTAATTAGTTGGTCTCTAACTTATTATCTGTCTCTTCCCACTTCAATATAATTGCATTAAGGCAAAATCTTTAAATATTTTGTTCATGTCAGTGCCTCCAGCATAGTACAGTTGTTTACATATTGTAAGTGTGAATATGTGAATGCATAAAAGAGATTATTATCTGGGAACTCCAGTAGAAAATATGCTCCATAAAACTAGAGCTGATGTAGTTTATACTGTCTGTACGAAGTAAGTGTGTAACAAATATTGAATTAATAAATTAAAACTTAAATTATAAAAAATGTTCTTTGTCTGAAAATAGTTTGTTATATAGAGATTTATGGAGATTTTTTGTTTATTTGTTTGTTTTTAATTTGCTTGAAGATAAATACATACATATAAATACAGACATACATATAAAAATAGTGGTGAAAAAGTATGCTTCTAGTGGTGAGCACACAAAAAACAGAGTTTATACTTCTATTATTATTTATTAATTATTGTATTATTTTTCATATGGACAACTATAAACCTACTTTCACTGAGTAACAGTCTGGAGTCATAAACATCACCACATAGGGAATTGCAGAAATACCAAAAAAAGAGAAAAGAACAGAGAATAGAGGTAGAATTTATTGCACAGCAGGTGAAGTGTGTAGAGTGAATAAATAATGTGAATGTAATGTAGTATGAAAAAGAGGAGGGTCAATAAAGAGGTTTCACTCTTTTTTTGTCATTTTATTTAAATTTTATTATTATTTCCTATTGTTCAAAATATTACAGATGTCCCTTTTACTCCCCATTGACCACTTTCAGCCTCCACCCACCTCCCTCCTCAGTCCCTCACCACACTATTGTCTGCATCCTAGGGTTCTGCATGTATGCATATAAATTCTTTGACTAATTTCTCCCCACAACCACCGCCATCTTCCCCCTGAGATTCCTCAGTCTGATCCATGCTTTCAAGTCACTGAATCTATTTTATTCATCAGCTTATTAAATTCTTTAGATTCCACATATAAGTGAGATCATGTGATGTTTGTCTTTCTCTGCCTGGCTTGTTTCACTTAGCATAATATTCCCCAGGTCCATCCATACTGTCTCAAAGGGTAAGAGATCTGGCTTCTGTATAGCTTCATAGTATTCCATGGTGTGAATGTCCCACAGCTTTTTAACCCACTCATCTACTGATGGGCACTTGGGCTGTTTCTAGATGGTAGCTATTGTAAATTGCGCTGCTATGAACATAGGGGTGCATATATTCTTTCTGGCTAGTGTTTCAGGATTCTTAGGATATATTCTTAGAAGTGGGATCACTGGGTCAAAAGCCACTTCCCTTTTTAACTTTTTGAAGAACCTCCTACTGTTTTCCATAGTGGCCGCACCAGTCTACATTCCCACCAGCAGTGTACTAGGGTTCCCCTTTCTCCACATCCTCGCCAGCATGTGTCATTTGTTGATGGCAGCCATTCTGACAGGTGTGAAGTGATACCTCATTATGGTTTTAATTTACATCTCTTTGATAATTAGTGACGTTGAGCATTTTTTCGTATACCTCTTGTATACGAAATCTATTTGGCCATGTGTATGTGCTCTTTGGAGAAGTGTCTATTCAGGTCCTTTGCCCATTTTTTAATTGGATTGTTTGTCTTCCTCTTGAGCTGTATGGGTTCTTTGTACACTTTGGAAATTATCCCCTTATCAGATGCATTTTTGGCAAAGATGTTCTCCCATACTGTGGGGTTCCTTTGTATTTTGAAGTTGACTACTTTTGCTATGCAGAAGCTTTTTAGTTTGATGTAGTCCCATTTGTTTATTTTTTCTTGTTTCTCTTGCCCTAGGAGATGTAGCAGTGAAAATTTCACTATGTGAGGTATCTGTGACTTTACTGTCTGTTTTCTTTCAGGATTTTTATGGTTTCATGACTTACATTTAAATCTTTTATCCATTTTGAATTTATTCTTGTGTGTGGAGTAAGTTGGTGGTCTAGTTTCATTTTTTTGCATGTAGCTTTCCAATTTTTTTAGCACCATTTATTGAAGAGACTTTCTTTACTCCATTGTATGTTCCTGCCTCCTTTGTCAAATACTAACTGACCATAATGGTGTGGGTCTATTTCTGAGATCTCCGTTCTGTTTGATTGAGCTATATGTCTGTTAATGTACCAATACCAGACTGTTTGGATTACAATGACTTTGTAGTATAGTTTGATAACTGGTAAACCAACCCCTCTCACTCTGTTCTTCTTTCTCAAGATTGCTGTGGCTATTTGGGAGCTTTTTTGGTTCTATATAAATTTTTGGAATATTTGTTGTAGCTCTGTGAAATATGCTGTTGGTATTTTAATAGGAATTGCTTTGACTACATAGATTGCTTTGGGTAGTGTGAACATTTTAATGATATTAATTCTTCAATTCCATGAAAAAGGTGTATTCTTCCACTTGTTTATCTTCCTCTATTTCTTTTTCAGTGTCCTGTAGTTTTCTGAGTACAGGTCTTTTACATCTTTGGTTAATTTTATTCCTAGGTATCTTATTATTTTAGTTGCGATGGTAAATTGTACTGTTTTTTTAGTTTCTCTTTCAAAGAGTTCATTGTTGGTGCATAAAAAAGCAGTCAATTTCCTGATGTTAATTTTGTATTCAGCTACCTTGCCAAATTCATTTATCAAATCAGTCGTACTTTGATGGAGTCTTTAGGATTTTCTATGTACAATATCATCTCATCTGCAAATGTCAGTTTTACTTCCTCCTTTCCAATTTGAATACCTTTTATGTTTTCTTCCTCTCTGATGGCTGTGGCTAGGACTTCCAGTACTATGTTGAATAAGAGTGGTGAAAGTCAACATCCTTGTCTTGTCCCTGTTTTTAAGGGAAATGGTTTGTTTTTGACAATTGAGTATGATGTTCACTGTAAGTTTCTCATATATGGCCTTAATCATGTATTATCCCTCTATTCCCACTTTGCTCAGAGTTTTTATCAAAAATGGGTGCTGGATTTTGTCAAATGCTTTTTCTGCATCTATTGATATGATTATATGATTTCTGCCCTACATTTTGTTTATGCGATGTATCACATTTTTTCGTTTGCAAATATTATACCTGTCTTGCATACCTGGAATAAATCAAACTTGGTTGTGGTGTATGATCTTTTCAATGTATTGCTGGATCTGGTTTGCCAATATTTTGTTGAGGATTTTAGCATTTATGTTCATCAGAGATATTGGCATGTAAGTCTCTTCCTTTGTAGTGTCTTTATTTTGTTTGGGGATTAAGATGATGGTGGCCTCATGAAAAGAGCTTGGGAGTTTTCCCTCCTCCTGAATCTTCTGAAATAATTTGAGTAGAATAGGTGTTTACTCTTTTTTGAATGTTTGGTAAAACTTGCCTGTCAGTCCAGCTGGTCCAGAACTTTTGTTTGCTGGGAATTTATTGATTACTGCTTCAATTTCATTAGTTTTTATCAGACTAGTCAGGTTTTCTGATTCTTCTTAATTCACCATGGGAAGATTGTATGTTTCTAGGAATTTGTTTATTCCACCTATGTTGTCCATTTTGTTGCATATACCTGCTCATAACATTTTCTTACAATGCTATTTTTGTTGGTTCAGTTGTTATATTGCTTCTTTCAGTTCTGATTTTATTTATTTGTGTCCCCTCTATTTATTTCTTTGTTAGTCTGGCTAAAGTCTCATCAATTTTATTTATTTTTTCAAAGAACCAGCTCTTGATTTTATTGAAATTTTTTTTTTTTAATCTCTATGTCATTAATTTCTGCTCTGTTATTTATTATTTCCTTCCTTCTACTTCCTCAGGGCTTTTCTTGTTGTTCTCATTCTAACTCTTTTAGTTGTTCTGTTAAATGGTTTAGTAAAGCTTTTTCCTGTTTCTTGAGATAGCCTATAGTGCTATGAACTTTCCTCTCAGGACTGCTTTTGCTGTGTCCCATAGGTTTTGGGTTGTTGCCTGTATATCTTTGTTTTTTTCCAAGAATTGTTTGATTTCTTCCTTGATCTCATTGGTAACTCATTCATTGTTTAATAACATGCTTTAGCCTGCATGTGTTTGAATATTTTTGAGTTTTTTCATAGTGATTGATTTCTAGTTTCATGGCATTGTGATCCAAGAAGATACTTGATATGATTTCAATCTTCTTGAATTTGTAGACTTGCTTTGTGCCTTAATATGTGGTTTATTTTTGAGAATGTTCCATGTGCACCTGAGGAAATTGTGTAATCTGCCACTTTGGCATAAAATGTTCTGTAAATTTCTATTCATTCCATTAGTTCTAGTGTGTTATTTAAGATCTGTTTCCCTGTTGATTTTTTGTCTTGATGAACTGTACAATAGTAACAGTGGGTCCTCCATTATGATTGTACTGGTTTTGCTAATTTTTCCCTAGTTCACTAAACTTAACTCGTACTCCTTAACATATATTCTTCTACAACTGTCCACTCTTCCTCAAAGCTAGCATTAAAATACTAAGGTTTAACTGTTTCTTTGGGTCTTTATTTCTTATGAAGACTCCTGTGTTACATAAAGCTTATGTTAAATATATTTGTATGCTTTTCTGTTGTTAATCTTTGTCAGTTTAATTTTCAGACCCAGCCAGAGACTGCAGAAGTATTGAGGAAAACATATCCTCCCCTACACAACTCAAGAAATAGAAAAAAATGGCTTCCATATAAGCCCTAATGATAACCAGATTAAAATTTTCAAGATACCTAAAAATAGAATGTAGACCTATAGCTGTGTTTATGGTGATGGATGATGGTTGTATAGTATGGATGGTGGAAAAAGGGCTTAAACCAAAAAATAGAAGTTCACTGAAGCAAAACTTGGTATTGCCCAACCAAGCATTTACTCTTCAGGAGGTAAAGAACACTTGAACAATAAATTATACTTAAGGTTTTGGAATGCTTTCAAGTTCTCAAGCCCCTAGGAATTTCCTTGTGGATGATAGAAAAGTCCAAAACTGTAGATAATTTTTATGAGTTTATTTGAGCCAAATGGACATATCCTGGGGAGCAAGATCTCAAATGCTCCAGATAATGGCCATTTTGCAGCTTTATAGATTAGAATAAAAATAAAAGCCATAAGGAAAGCACAGTCCATTGGTGGTAGATAAAGGGGGGGGGGGAGTCCAAAGGGAGAAATCTCCAAGATTGGATAAAAGGTAAAATGGAGAAACAGAACTTCTTGTACATTGTTTAGTACAAGATAGTTAATAATTATCATTTACAGGGCACAGATATGGTACCCAGGGAAAAATAACTATGAGGGTTTCTGTGATCTCCTGCTCAGCTGATTCTTGTGCTCTGGTGCCTGCACTTGTGCCTTCAAGAGGTAGAAAAAGAAAATTACTCTGATATTTCAAAGGTATGTTGTCCTAGATGCACAAGAATAATGGACAGAGCTCACTGAAAAGATTAACTTTTGCTAAGGAGGCTATAGGCCTGGGATATGACCACTCACTATGACCTGTCCAGGTAGGAATTTGTGATCAGACCATCCGGCATGATTAATTTTGGTCACTGAGCTTGTCTGGTTTATTGCATAACCCTTTTTTTGTCCCATTCTACCAGATTGTGAGAAGTTCTGTCTTTTATAGTATTCTTTCTTCCTAGTATTTCTAATTTTTACTAGGAAATATTTACATGTTCCACAGACTCATCCTGGTTGTGACTTGTCACCTCTTTCTCCAGATGATTGCTCTGGGTTTCTTTTTTAGGTTTTATTTTTTCTTTTCCAGTGCCACTTCACTCCAGTATGGACAATCTCCTTTCCCTTAATGTCCTAAATCTTTGTTATCTCTAAGCTATAGAAGTTAACAAATCTCTTCTGAGAATTACTATAGCATTCTGGTTATGTGCATAGACACTGACACCAGACTGCTTAGGTTCTAATCCTAGCTTGGCCACTTACTAGCTGTGGGACTTAGGGAAGTAACTTAAACTTTCTGTGATGTAATTTTCTTTTAGTAAAATGGATATATTTGTGTGATAGAGTAGCCAGTTAGACAGGCATGAGCAAAGCAAGAAAGGATAGGCGAGGTAAAGAATGACATCAGGGCAGAAAGCCTCAGGTGCCTAGCAATGGGCAAAACTGAAAAAACAAGTATTGTAGGCTAGGACCTCACCCCCAGTGTGACCTTTCCTCCCCTACCTTATTGCTAGTCATGTGGTTTAGACTCCCTTAGAGGAGGAACAGGGGGCCAGGCAGAGACAAGCCTCATATGACTTCCATATAAGGACAGGAGGCAACAGGTCAGGCCCCAATAGGTCAGCTTCAATAAGGAAGTAACTAACCCTTCCTGGATTAAAAAGGAGCCCTTGCCAACACCCTCATGCAGCTCTTTGAGCTGCCTGCCCAATTCTTTATACTTTCCCTTTTCTTGCTGAGTAAACTTTTCTCTTGCAATTTGTTTTTTTTTCTCTGAATTCTTTCTAAGCCAAACTCAAAGACCGAGGCCTATCTTCACCATTAACACTTGTACTTCTCATAAGGCTCCCTTGAGGATCAAATGGGCTAATTCCAAGTGAGAATGAAGAACAGTGCTTGACACATAGTAAGTGATATGTAACTATTATTTATATGAAGGCTTGGGAACAAAATAAATATGGCAATGAAGAGATGTGGGGGTCCAGAGTGAATAACCCCAAGATGTGCCTGTGTGGTATGTATTGTGAGTGGTAGAAATGGTACCAGGTGTTAGACTGCTGGTGTCTGACCAGACCTGGGCTCAGAAACCTCGGTACTTGAGTTTTGGCTAGGAAAGAATTCAGAGTCAAGACTCAAACTCCAAGAGAACATTTATTTGGAAAATCACAGATAAAAGTAATTCACAGAAGAAATGGGTTTAGGAAACAAGTTATAGAGGTAAAAGAAGGGCCCTAGGAGCTTGAGAGTGAGGAAGGTAATTGTAAAGTGCCTGGGAGGATGGAGAGGGGGAGGGGAAAGAAAAAAGCTGAGGTGTGCTCCCAGGAAGGAGAGCACACAGCATGCTGGATCCTCTGTCCTAAGGATTTTAAGGGTGAAGGTTTTAAGGGAGGTCCCAGGGGAAGATCTCAATAGAATATTCAGCAACTTTTCAGGTATGTCCTTTCAAGGTCTAGGTTTATCCAATGCAGCTGGGCAGGGTGTCATTATCCAAAGCAGCTGGTCCTAAGGTCAGCCATGGGTTCACTTGCCTGGTTTTGCTGCTTTTCTGAAGCTGAAATACAACTGAGGCCTAAATGTTATATCCAGGGAGGAAAGGTCAGGAGGTTCATAGCACATGACTAGTGATATACTAGGGGAGAAAAAGTCACCCTGGGGGCAGAGTCCCACCCTACAATTGTTCTTTGAGAGGCACTCCAGGCTTTCCACCCTGATGACCTTCTGTATCTGGCCCATTATCTCTGCTCTGCTCATGATTGTCTAACTGCCTACCGCAGTATGCAAGTTGTTTTGCTCTAAAGGCATCTTTGGCCATGGGCTCAGGAGAAACTTCTTAACTGCCTTAACTGCCTAGAAGGATTTAATTTAGAGGCCCTGTCCACAAGAAATTATCATTCATAAGGTTTTTGACCCACCTATATTGCAGGACAAATTTTTATTTACTAAATATCTGTTCTTCTTATCATGCAATGACCCTTCAAGACCTCTGGGTGTAGTACCTCATCCCTAGATGAGAATGTCCTATACACCTCAAACCCCCTTTCTAACTCCAAACCTCTGCTGCATGTAGGGTCTCTGACTCATTGATGTGGGGCTCCCCATATATATGTACTCTATAAATGTGCTTATTTTCTTTTGCTAGTCTGTCTCATATCTACTTGATTATTAGACAAGCCAGAAGAACCTTTAGGGTAGAGGGAAGTTTGTTCCTCCCCCACAGAGAAATATAACAAAAACTGGGTATTATATTTTACCTGTTTTTTGCCTAATGCTTATCACAGGAATTTCTTAATTCTCTATTTCCCTCCCCCACATATTTTCATGTGCAAGGAACATTTTATAATAGCTCACCTACTGGAATTGTCTTGACCCTGTGTTCTCTCTTTGGAGTCTCCATCCTCAATTTCTCTCCCTACCTCTACATGCAAGAGAAAAGGAAAGTCTTCTCTAGCTTCAAGGAACAATTGATAACTGTTCACTTTTTGAAGCAGCAACTCAGGACACGCTAGAGATTTTCATATTACTATATTCAGTATATAAAAGTAGAATGAGAAACTTTTAAGTAGTTAAGTAGTTAATCACTTAAGTGATTAAGTTCCTCATTCTAGTACAAGAGTTTGTCTTTGTATTAACATAAGTGGGAAGCTATTAAAGTGTTTATTCCAAAACAGAAAAGAAAATTTTTCTAATCCTCCCCCATAATCCCCATCAAAATAAGTAAATTGATTAATTATAAATTCAAGTAGGCCTCTCTAGAAAAGCTGCAAATGTTGAAATAGCAGTTGTTCCCACTAGACTTTTAAATATGTATCATCTTAACAAAGGCTTAACCTCATATATCACATAGTGTTTATGAGCCTTGGCTTTAAACCTAGACAAAAATGGTTTAAAATTTTGGAATCAATTTAGGCAAAATATTTAATCTTCTGGTTCTTCATTTGTAAAATTGGATTACTAACACCATCTAAGTCATAGGATTGTTTCCAGGGTTAAAAAGATAAATAAATTAGATAAATGAAGCCCTTATTACTGTCAAATATTTTTAAGTTATGGTAATAGATTCCAGAAAAATAGGCCAAACTTGTTTCTTAAGTTTTGCATCCTCCCTGTTCTAACTTTCCTCTGGAGCAATAATGAGCTCCTGATGCAATTCATGTCTTGAAATTTGCCAAGAATAGCTGATGAGATTCAAGGTGAATATAAAAAGTTGTATTTTTCACATTTTAAAGGAAGAAAAAGAAAATGCCAGTGAAGGGGTTTGCTCCTCTTTTTTAAAGAGACAAAACAAAGTAAGTCATACAAATCACCTCATTTCCTTTTCTCAAATTACTGAATACATTTTCTGTCACTTCTTCCTTTCAATGGTATAATCCTAAAATTCCCTTAAATACTCTAACATTGTGTGGCTCTTTTTGTATGGCTGTTATAAGTGTTTTCAAAGATATATATGCCCAGATAAGAAGAGCAGTAATAAAGGTTATTTATGCTTTAGAATATGATTATACAACAGTTTAGCAGTTTACCAAAGCCCTCCTATTGATTCTAGGTATCATTGATTTCTTTGAGGATATTCTCAAGTCTTTCTTGTTTTTATAGTCAGAGTAAGATTAGGTATAATCTCTTTGCTAAATTGAAGATAAAAAAAAAAAGTCTTTTATACTTTAAAAGTCTCTTGCAGTCTGTGATCTGGTATTTAGGTAAGCACATTTTATGGTATTATGTTTTCCATTTTTATATTAATATTTTTGGATTCTACATTAAAGAATTCTTGGCATCAAAGTGTTTGAACATGTCCCTATTCTTGGTGAAGCCTACCCTGTTGGTTGAGATATTGGTTTACTGGCTGTGGTGTTCCCTGTGGTTTCATGGAAGTCTTTTGTTAATGATAGATCTAATGAAGTCCAGTTCTTTAAGCTTTTCATTGCATCTCTATTTCATAATTTTAAATCTTTTGAAAGATAGTTTTCATAACTTTAGAGACCTTAGCACTATATTCTGACCAAAATTGAATAGCTAACTTCCATTATGCTTTTCATTATAAAATTAATGTCACATTATAGAAATGTTTGTAAATAAAATACTTGGCTGGATTACTTATTAATCACTGTATAACAAATTACACCAAAATTTAAGGGCTTAAAACAGCAGCAGTGAACATTTCATTTCACACAGTTTCTGTCAGTCAGGTTTCTGTCAGTCAAGAGTGAATACCTGACTGGGTAGTAATGACCCAAAGTGTCTTATGGTGTTGCAGTTGAAGGGACCAATAACCTAACAGAGTGGCATGGAGACTACATAGGGTTTCAGAAAAAGCCACCCCAAGATGTGCCTCAGCGCTATGCAGATTATACTGCGTTGAAAGCAACCGAGACACTGTGAGCTCATGAAAAACTTTTGCCCGACCTTAGCTATCAAGAATTTAAGCCCAGCCAGGCGTGGCTCAGTGGTTGAGCGTTGACCCAGTATCCAGCAGATCCTAGTTTGATTCCCGGTTAGGGCACATGCTTGGGTTGCGAGCACGACTAGATGAGCTGAATCCATCAAGTGTAAGCAGGCTATGGTTATAAGTAACAATTGGTCAGGGGGCTTGCAGGAGGTAGCCAATCAATGATGACTCTCTCATCATTAATGTTTCTATCTCTCTCTCTCCCTCTCCCTTCCTTTCTCTGAAATCAATAAAGATATATATATATATTTTTTTAAAAACGAATTTAAAGTTTGAGCCTGGCCCAAGATAAGAGCTATCACCAGAAATAACTTTTTGCCTGCCTAGATGGCAGGGCAATCTAATAATTACTGAACACATGTTCTCCCTGCAATTACCTTTGATGCCCCAAGACATCTTATTTCATCCTTAGCTCAGAATGTCATATAGACCTCAGTTATGCTTTGTCTTTTGAATCTCTTATGTATCTGGGGGTCTCCGACTTTCTCATGCATGTGAGGTTACCATACTTATGTGTGTAATTAAATTTGTTTATCTTCTGTTGTTAACCTATCTCATGTTTATTTGGTTATTAGACCTCAGGAAAGAACCTTGAGGGTAGAGGAAAGTTTTCCTCTCCCACAACTACTGTAAAGGAAAACCTTTGGACAAATAGTTGCAGAAAGAGCCTTATCTGGATGTCCCTTTGATGATTAAAGTACTGTTTTCTGAGAATTAAATGGCTATAAATTCCCCTTCAGGGAACCTTCTAGCCAGAAAGGGGACTTGGCAGTAGCACTAGGATGAAAAGTTGGGTAGAAAAAGCTCAAAAGAGGCTTTTGTACTTTTCCACTGAAATCCCATCTCCCTTGCTTTTTGTTAAGTTGATATATAAACTCTTACTCCTGGTATTTTGGGGAGCCACTCCTTTTAAAAGGCTCCCATATGCATGTGAAATAAAATTTTGTTAATCTGATTGTTGTCAATTCATTCACAGCCCCACCACCACCATCACTACTACTTAGATGTGAGTTGCTCAAGGAAAATTTTCCTCCAAGCATGGTACAAATGTTAGCCTAGGTTGCAGTCATCTGAAGGCTTGACTAGGATTAAATAATCTGATTCCAAGGCTCATGAACATGGTTGGCAAGTCCTTGCTGAATGTCGGCAGGGGGTCTCAATTTTTCCTCCTGGTGTGAAACTCTCCATATGACTTCTAGAGTATGCTCGTGGATGGGGTTAACTGGCTTCTTCACAGTGAGTAATCAAAGGGAAAACAAAACAGAATCGATAATATGTTTCATAATGTAGTCTCAGAATTCATACATTGTCATTTCTGCAATGTCATATTGGTTACACAAGTTAGCTTGTATCCAGTGTGGGAGGGGATGATACAGGACATAAATACCAAAAAAAACCAGTATCATTGGAGGCCATTTTGGAGCCTATCACAATGGCTTAGTTTTCCTATTTAGTTGAAATTCTATGGCAAATAAAATTCTGAATTCTATTTTTTAAATTAGCATTATGTATAAAGCCATTTTTCTTTGCTACTACATGGTTTTCATAACCACTGTTTTAATGAATATATAGTACCCTATCATAATTTAATTAGCAATTCCACTATTCTTGACATTTAGTCTCCTTCTATAATAGATAATTTTGACATTTAATCATTTCTTTTTTTATAGCAGTACTTAGCAGTTTTTTCACAACATTAACCCCATAAAAAGGATTGTACATTTTGTTTTAACAAAAAAAAACACATTGTTATTTATAACCATAGCCTGCTTACACTTGATGGATTCAGCTCCTCTAATTCCTTCCTTAGAGAACTATTTGAGAGAAGTATTTTTGTGTTTCTTGAAACTCTCTGTGCTATGTAGGTAGAACACAGGAAATGGGCAGACCTATTTCTTTAGCCACATCTTTTGTCATTAAGAATCTTTAAAAAGGAAAAAGCTGTGCTGAAAACCCTTATAGGATCTTTATTCACTACACAATAATCTCCAAATAAATATGTCATGAAAGGCCAGCCACACATTTTCCTCTGCTTACCTCATCTCTTTAAACTCCTCTTTCATATAACTACATTTTACACAAACTGAATAAGGCATTTAGTCCTGGAATGTGGTGAACTCTTTCACCCAGGCATTCCTTTGTTTATGCGGTTCTTGCAGCTTGGAATGCTTTCTTGCACCCCCAATACTGCCTCTCCCATTTATCTGATAAACTGCTCATCTTTCAAGAGCCTATATGAAGTTTCCTGAAAACACCTTCTCTAGGTAGAATGACAACTTCTTCCTTTGTGTTTGCTGGTTTGTGTTCCTTTAAAATTTCCATCATAGGACCTGTTGCATTTCATTATACTTGTTTATAAAGCCCTTGATTTCAAAATATCTTAAGCAACTGCTTTTTCTCAGTGCCTCCTTAATCAGGACATAAGGGCTTATTACACAGCAATTGCACAATGAAAGGTAAAACTAATGACCCTTAAAGACATTCAGCATCTGCCTCTTCCTTGATTTAGGAAAGACCTTGAGAGAGCTTACTGTTAGTTTGTTTGTTTTTTAGAGGGATCCAATTGCATTAATTAATTTATTTTTTTAATCTTTATTGTTGAAAATATTACAGATGTACCCTTTTTACCCCCACTGACCCCATCCACCCTGTATCCACCCCCCTCAGGCTTTTCACATACCAATGTCTGTGTCCATGGGTTATGCTTATAAACATACAATATTTTGATTAATCTCTCCTCACCCACTCCCCCATCCCCACCTTCCCTCTGAGATCCCTCAGTCTGTTCCATGCTTCTATGTCTCTGGATCTATTTTGTTCATCAGTTTATTTGTTTATTACATTCCACATATGAATAAAATCCTGTGGTACTTGTCTTTCTCTGACTGGTTTATTTCACTTAGTATAAGCCTCTCCAGTTCCTCCACACTGTCCCAAAGGACAAGAGATCCTTCTTTACAGCTGCGTAGTGTTCCACAGTATAAATGTCCCACAGCTTTTTTATCCACTCATATACTGATGGGCACTTGGGCCGTTTCCAAAACTTAGCTATTTTAAATTACACTGCTATGAACACAGAGGTGCATAAGTTCTTTCTAATTGGTGTTTTGGGTTTCTTAGGATATATTCTTAGAAGTGGAAATACTGGGTCAAATGGCAGTTTAATTTTTAATTTTCTGAGTAAACTCCATACTGCTCTCCATAGTGGCTACACCAATCTGCATTTCCACCAGAAGTGTACTAGTGTTCCCTTTTCTCCACACCCTTGCCAGCACTTGTCCTTTGTTGATTTGTTGATGGAGCCATTCTGACAGGTGTGAAGTGATACTCATTGTGGTTTTAATTTGCATCTCTCTGATGGTTAGTGAGTTTGAGCAATTTTTCATATGTCTCTTGGCTATCTGTATGTCCTCTTTGGAGAAGTGTTTATTTAGGTCTTTTGCCCATTTTTTAATTTGATTGTTTGTCTTCCTTTTCTTAAGTTGTATGAGTTCCTTATATATTTTGTATATTAATCCTTTATCCGATATGTCATTGGCAAATATGTTCTGCCATACAGTGGGCTCCCTTTTTGTTTTGTTGATGGTTTCTTTTGCTGTGCAGAAGCTTTTTAGTTTGATGTAGCCCATTTGTTTATTTTCTTCTTAGTTTCTCTTGCCCTAGAAGATGTATCGGCAAACATATTGTTAGGAGAGATGTTTGATATTTTGCTGCCTATGTTTTCTTCTAGGATTTTTATGGTTTCATGTCTTACATTTTAGTCTTTCAACCATTTGGGTTTATTTTTCTGTATGGTGTAAGTTGGTGGTCTAGTTTTATTTTTTTGCATGTACCTGTCCAGTTTTCCCAACGCTATTTGTTGGAAGAGACTGTCTTTACTCCATTGTATGTTCTTGCCTCCTTTGCAAATATTAACTGACCATAACGGTGTGGGTCAATTTCTAGGTTCTCTGTTCTGTTCCACTGATCTATATGTGTGTTCTTGTTCCAATACCAGGTTGTTTTGATTATAGTGGCTTTGTAGTATAACTTGATAGCTAGTATTGTGATCCCTCAAACTTTGCTCTTTCTCAAGATTACCATGGCTATTCGGGTCTTTTTTGGTTCCATATACTTTTTCAAAGTGTTCGTTCTAGATCTGTGAAATATGCTGTTGGTATTTTAATAAGGATTGCATTCAATATATACATTGTTTTGGGTAGTATGGACATTTTCAGGATGTTAATTCTTCCAATCCATAAACATGGTGTATTCTTCCACTTGTTTATATCTTCCTCTTTTTCTTTTTTCAGTGTCCTGTAGTTTTCTGAATACAGGTCTTTACATCTTTGGTTAAGTTTATTCCTAAGAATCTCATTTTTTTAGTTGCAATGGTAAGTGGGATTGTTTTGTAGTTTCTCTTTCTGAGAGTGCATTATCGGTGTATAAAAATGCCATTGATATCTGGGTGTTAATTTTGTATCCTGCTATCTTGCTGAACTCATTTATTAAATCTAGTAGTTTTCTGGTGGAGTCTTAAGGATTCTCTATGTACAATATCATGTCATCTGCAAATAATGACAGTTTTCTTCCCTCCTTTCCAATTTGGATGCCTTTTATGTTTTCTTCTTGTTTAATCGCTGTGGCTAGGACTTCCAGTACTATGTTGAATAAGAGTGGTGAAAGGGGACACCTCTGTCTTTTTCCTGTTCTTAGGGGAAATGGTTTTAGTTTTTGCCCATTGAGTATGATGTTGGCTGTAGGTTTTTCATATGTGGCCTTTATTATGTTGAGGTATGATTCCTCTATTCCCACTTTGCTGAGAGTTATAAAAATGGGTGTTGGATTTTATTGAATGCTTTTTCTGCATCTATTGATAAGATCATGTGATTTTTCTCTTTCAATTTGTTTATGTGATGTATCACATTTATTGATTTGCGAATATTGTACCAACCTTGCATCTCTGGAATAAATCCCACTTGGTCATGGTGTTCTGGGGCAACTAGGTAAACAAAGGTCCCATCACCGTCAGTATAGTTAACAGAGAAAGTAATGGCCTGGGCATGGGACTGGGCATAGGACGAAGAATGAAGGGAGAAATTCTCTGGACATATACAAGTCCCTGTTCCTTGGAGGTCCTCTAAGGTAAGTTGAGGCTTATGTCCCCAAGTACACAACCCTGGGGGTAGAGTGCTCGTTACAGAGTAGTTATGAATTTGTGAGCTCTCCTGTCCTATGGGGATATTACCCCTAATGCCAATATAGTTGTGAGGTTCAGGGTTTAGACAACCAACAATCCTGGGTTATATTTGGGGAAGTCTTATTCAAAAACATAAACATAGCCTTTAGAGTCCTCATGAGTCCATGGTGTGGGAGCTCCAGGGGCAGTGGTGAGATGTCCTCTGGAGTTCTTGGTGACACATCCCCTTCTGTGTCGGGGGTCACTGTGCGATTCCTTAGTCCTAGTGTAGAGGCGTTCCCCAGACCAGGTCTCCAGGGGAGCAGGCAGATACGGGGCCTGTGTCTGAAGGGTGGCCCTCTTGGTATATGCCTCAAACGATGGTCCTTGCAGCGGCAGAGCTAGTCTGGGTGCCTGTAGGGATCTGAGGAGATGGTTAGAGAACTTTGCCACTTCCTCTTCCCTCAACTGGGGAAGGAGTGGCGGCAGCCAGCCAAACATAATCTCAAAAGGAGTTAGCCCCTTAACACATGGGGTACAACGAACCCTAAGAAGGGAGAAGGGGAGGAGACTTACCTAGTTTTTGCCAGTCTTTAATTTTAGTTTAGCTGGTGTTTCCTTTAGAGTTCGATTCATCCTTTCTACCTGCCCTGAGCTTTGTGGTCTGTAAACATAATGTAATTTCTACTTAATCCCAAGAGCCTTTGCTAACAATTGGATAATCTTGGCGATGAACACCGGGCCATTGTCGGACCCCATGTACAATGGTAGGTCAAACCGGGGGGAAATTTCAGAGAGGAGTTTCCTAGTTACTATTTGTGCCATTTCAGTTTTGGTCGGATATGCTTCTGGCCAGGTGTCTACAAATATTAGGAGGTAACGGTAGCCCCCTACCCCTCAGGGGATCTAGGTGAAATCTACTTCCCAGTATTTTCCCAGTTCGGTGCCCCAAAACTGGATCCCAGGAGGGGCAGACACTGGGGGCCCTGGATTTACTCGTGCACAAGTCTGGCAGCATCTGGGGATGTCTTTCGCCATCTTGTGTAGTCCCGGAATGTAGTATTCTTTCCCTAAGAGCTCTACTATCTTCGCTCCTCCTCACGTCAAGCTGGGTGGCTACTTTCTGCTCCTCCGGGGAATACATGGGGCCTGACTCTAAAGTTCGTGCCAGCACGGTCACCAAAATTTCTAGAGGCCCCACTGGTCTTTTTGCCATGTCCCAAGACGTCTGGTCTGTGCACCAGTTACCCCTCGCTGTGGGGGAGTCATCTTTCTGGTGTCCTCCGCAGTGCATTACAGCTACTTCCATGGGGCCCCGAATGGCTGACAAGAGGCTTAGGATTTCTGGGCTATTCTTTATATCCTTCCCTGCCGAGGTTAAACGTCCTCTTTCCTTATGGAGAGCCCCATGTATGTGCACAGTGGCAAAAGCATACCTGCCATCCGTGTAAATGTTAACCCTCTTGTTTCTTCCCCGCCTCAGGGCCTGGTGAGGGCTGTAAGCTCAGCCTTCTGTGCTGACGTCCCCCGGGCCGAGTGCCTGAGCCCAGAGTACCCCCTTCTGGGTGACCACTGCTGCCCCTGCATGCCGGACACCTTGTTCAATGAAACTGCTGCCATCCGTGAACAGAGTCTCGTCCAGGCTGGCAAGGGGCTGGTCAGTCAGATCTGCCTGCAGCAAAGTCAGGGCTGTCGAGTTTCCCTCACAATCATGCAACGGCTCTGTTCCCCGAGTCCCGTCCTCGGGAAGGAGAGCAGCAAGGTATAGGGCCACCGTCCTTAGGAAAGTCACTCTGGTGGAGGTCTAGCAGTTGCACTTGGTACTGGGTAGTGTGCGCGTTGGACACCCAGCGCTCTGGGGGGCTGTGTAGCAGGCTCTTGATGTTATGGGGAGCTATTACTTGGAGGTTTTGTCCGAAAGTCAACTTGGAGGCCTCCTTGACTAAGAGTGCGGTGGCAGCGATGGTCTTCAGACAGCCAGGCCACACTGCCGCTACTGGGTCTAGCCTTTTGGACAAATAGGCTACTGGCCTCCTCCAGGGTCCCAAAGTTTGAGTTAGGACCCTTTTTGCTACTCCTTTGGTTTCTGCCACATGTAGTTGGAATGGTTTATCTGGATCAGGCAGAGCCAGGGCGGGGCGCTGGTCAGAGCTCTCTTGAGTGTCTGGAAGGCCTCTTCCTCAACCTCAGTCCAAATTAAGTCAGACCCTGGGCCTCCTGGCCGCAGCCCGGAGGCCCCTCAAGAGAGTCTGGTGAAACCTGTTGAGAGCCTCCTTTCCTTGTTCCAAATTTGGACCCCAAGTGGGCCGGCCCCTGGGAAACACAGCCTCTAGCCCAGCGGGGTCAGTGGTCGGCTGGCCATCTGGCCACAGGACTAATTCCCAGCCCTCCGCCCTTATCCTCTTTCTTTCCTAAGTAAAAAGGGTTTGCAAGAGCTGTTGGCAATCATCCCAAGTCGGCTGGTGTGTGAAAAAGACTGACTCAAGGAGGGAGATCAGGCCCTGGGGGTCCTGAGAAAAAGAGGGATTCTGATGTTTCCAGTTATAGAGGTCGCTGGTGGAAAAAGGGACATAAACCATAAAGGGCCTCCCAGCAGGGCCACCTGCCCCTACAGGCCCAGCCTGTCATAGGGGGAGAATCGGGGCCACCTGATCTAAATTATCTCCCTCCGTTACTGGGACTCCAGGCCCATAGGAAGGACCCTGCGTAGTGTGGGGAGGGCTCAAGGGGTCTCTAGGTGTCGGGGCTGAGGGTCCCGTGGAGTCTGGAGAGGGAAGATGCTGGGGGCCAGCAGCTGGCAGGGGAGGAACATAGGGAGGCGGCCAGACAAGGGGAAAGTTTTCTCCCCCCTCGTCCTGCAGAATGGGAGGTCTCTTTTTTTTCTCTCTGCCCTTTGGTCCCGCAAATAGGATCGTCTGTCTCTGTCCCATTTTCTTTTCAGAATCCTGACACTTCTTTAGCCAACAGGGTATATCAGTGAGAACATCAATCCATAACTGAATGTAGGGGATTTGGTCGGGATGTCCAAGATTCCCATAGACCTTATTGTGTACTTATAGGCAATAACCAGATCAAAGGTTCCACTCGGTGGCCACCCCACCCCAAATGTTGGCCTTTCACGGTCACAGAATTTCTAGGGATCAAAGGCATTTACTTCAAATCCACAGCCGGCTGCCCGCTGTTGGAAATCTTTAAAATTATTTTTATTTTTTATTTTTATTTTTTTTAAATATATCTTTATTGATTTCAGAGAGAGGAAAGGAGAGGGAGAGAGAGAGATAGAAACATCAATGATGAGAGAGTCATTGATCAAGCCCGCAACCCGGGCATATGCCCTGACCCGATCTCCTGGATCCTAGGTCGACGCTCAACCGCTGAGCCATGCCCTGCTGGGTGGAAATCTTTAAAATTATTGAGAAAACATTGTAACGGTGCACATGGAGACGACTGTCCCTGACCCATTTTGACAAACACAATCACGACGAAAAACAGACAGACAAGACAGGTGCCCCCTAAGGCGGCACGCACCAGAGGCCCTGGCCGCCGTCACGGCTGAGCGTCTGGACATGGAGGTTCTGCTGCATCCAGCCCTCCGATGGTCCTACCGAGGAACGTTCCAAACAGAAGACAGGTAGTATGTGCTTACCACCCCGTGGGGGTTCCAGACAGCTCTCATGATCGGATCGCAAATTTAGAAGGAGATACTCCACCTCCCTGGAACCCAGGGCGGAGACTGGAGTATCCTCACCTGGGGCGTCCGCCAGCTGGTGGCCAGAGTGATCTCGCTGGGGCCTTCAAATGTTCTGGGGGGACCCACGACAGACGGGTGAGATGCTGCAACTGTAGCCTCTGGCCAGCTAATAAAGGCTCCAAAAATTCAAACACAAGCTCTGGTGGTCATCTGTCGAGGGTTCCCCCAGAACAATGGTGTATGATCTTTTTAATATATTGCTGGATCCGATTTGCTAATATTTTGTTAAGGATTTTAGTGTCTATGTTCATCAGGGATATTGACCTGTAATTCTCTTTCTTTGTAGTATCTTTATCTGGTTTTGGAATTAGGCTAATGCTGACCTCATATAAAGAGTTTGCAAGTGTTCCTTCCTCTTGGATTTTTTGAAATAGTTTGAGGAGGATGGGTGTTAATTCTTCTTTGAATGTTTAGTAAAACTCCCCTGTGAAGCCATCTGGGCCAGGGCTTTTGTGTGCTAAAAGCCCTTGGATTACTGTACAACTTCATCAGCAGTTATTGGCCTATTTAAACTTTCTGACTCTTCCTGATTGAGTTTTGAAAGGTTGTATTTTTCTAGGAATTCATCCATTTCATCCAGGTTGTCCAGCTTGGTGGCATATAGTTGTTCATAATACTTTCTTACAATCCTTTGTATTTCTGTTGGGTCAGTTGTTAGTTCACCTCTTTCATTCCTGATTTTGTTTATTTGGGTCCTCTCTCTTTGTTTCTTGATGAGTCTGGCTAAAGGTTCATCAATCTTGTTTATCTTTTCAAAGAACCAGCTCTTGGTTTCATTGATCTTTTGTATTGGTTTTTTAGCCTCTATGTCATTTATTTCTGCTCTAATCTTTATTATTTCTTTCCTTCTACTTACCCTGGGCTTTTCTTATTGTTCCCTTTCTAAGTTTTTAAGTTGTAGGGTTAAGGAGTCTAAGTTTTTCTTGTTTTTTTGAGGTAGGCTTGTAATGCTATAAACTTCCCTCTCAGGACTGCTTTTATTGTATCCCATAGATTTAGAGTTGTTGTGTGTTCATTTTCATTTATTTCCAGGAAGTATTTTATTTCTTTCTTGATCTCTTTTGTAACCCATTCATTGTTTTGAAAACATGCCTTTCAGTCTCCATGTGTTTAAATGTATTTTAGTGTTTTTATTGTAGTTGATTTCCAGTTTCATGCCATCATAATCCGAGAAGATGCTTGATATGATTTCACTCTTCTTGAACTTATAGAGACTTGTTTTGTGTCTTAACATGTGGTTCATCTTTGAGAATGTCCCGTGTGCACTTGAGAAGAATGTATATTGTGCAGCTTTGGGGTAGAATGTTCTGTAAATGTCGATTAAATCCATCTGATCTAGTTTGTCATTTCGGGTGGCTGTTTTCTTGTTGATTTTTTGTCTGGAAGACCTATCCAATAAAGTTGGTGGGATGTTAAAGTCCCTGGGTATGACTGTATTGCTGTCAATCTCTCCCTTAAAGTCCTCTAGAAGTTTTTTTTTTTTTTTTTTTTTTTATAAATTTAGGTGCTTCTATATTGGATGCGTATATGTTTATCAGGGTTATATCCTCTTGCTGGATTGATCCCTTTAGTATCATGTAATGACCTTTCTTGTCTCTCATTATGGTCTTCATTTTGAAGTCTATTTTGTCTGATATGAGTATCGCTACCCCAGATTTTTTTTTCATTTCCATTTGCATGGAAAATTTTTTTCCATCCTTTCACTTTCACCCTGTATGAGTATTTTTTTCTGAGGTGGGTCTCTTCTAGAGAGCACATAGTTGGGTCATGTTTTCTTATCCATTCAGCCACCCTATATCTCTTAATTGGGGAACTTAATCCATTTACATTTAAGGTTATTATTGAAAGATACTTATCTACTGACATTTTGTTTCTTTATAGCTGTTTCTCATTCTCTTTATTTCTATGTCTAATTATAGCAGTCCCTTTAACATTTCCTGTAATGCTGGTTTTGTAGGGATAAAGTCTTTTAACCTTTTTTTGTCTGGAAAGCTCTTTATTTCACTAACTATTTTGAATGATAATCCTGCTGGATAGAGTAGTCTTGGTTTCAGATCCTTCTTTTGCATTACCTTGAATACTCCATGCCATTCCCTTCTGGCCTGTAGAGTTCCCGATGAGAAGTCAGATGACAGCCTTATGGGAACTCCTTTGTAGGTAACAGTTTGCTTTTCTCTAGCTTCTTTTAAGATTCTCTCTTTGTCTTGGATTTTTGACATTTTAATTATGATATGTCTGGGTGTGGGCCTCTTTGGATTCTTCTTGCTTGGGACTCTCTGTGCCTCCAGAACCTGTGTGCTTTTTCCTTGACCAGGTTAGGGAAGTTTTCTGCCATTATTTCATCAAATAGGTTCTCTAACTCCTGCTTATTTTCAACCTCCTCTGGCACTCCTATAATATAAATATTGTTACATTTTATGCTGTCCCACAGCTCCCTTAGACTGTCCTCCTGTTTTTTGGTTTTTGTTTTTGGGTCTCTGATTTTGTGATTTTTTTCTACTCTGTCTTCTAATTCACTGATCCCATCCTCAGCTTCTTCTAATCTGCTGTTTAATCCTTCTAATGTAGTCTTTATTTCTGCTATGTCATTCTTTATTTCTGACTGGTCATTATTCATAGTTTCCAAATCTTTATTCATGCTGCTGAGCATCCTTACCATCAGTATTCTAAACTCCATATCTGAGAGGTTTCTTATCTCTGTTTCATTTGGCTCTTTTTCTGGAGACTTCTCTTGTTCTTTTATTTGCGGCTTGTTTTTTTGGTCTCTCCATTTTAGCTAAATGTTAGGTAGATCTGCTAGGATTCTCAGTCTTTTGGGTGGGTCTCTGGTACAAGCCAATGTCAAACACAGTTTGTGACTCGCCCTGAGTACCCTGTTTGGGGCTATCAACAACCCCAGGCTTGAGGTCTCCCCTGCTGGGGCTGGATGCATTTGGACAGGACCAAGATGCACACCACAGTCTGCTTTTCTAAGGCCGGGGTCCCAAAAGAGATCAGGCAAAAACTCAAAGCACCCTGAGGTCTGCCTCAGTCTGCAGACTTGTTAATCTGGTCCTCTTAATGAGCCTCAGGCTGTAGAAGCTCCACAGGGTGGGGCAGGTAGTTGTTATCAGTCTCTTAACAAGCCTCAGGCTGTAGAAACTCCTCTGGGCAGGGCAAGAGGCTCCCTAGCAGAGTGGGGCAATTGCTTCCCCACTCAGGCAAAAGCCGAAAGTTCGCCTCCCAAGAAAGATGTCCCCCACAGTCTGGGTGAATGACTCCCCAGAATCTCCCCACACAGCTCCAGCCCACTCCACTCCCCCTCTGCCGGAGCTCAGGGTGAGTGGCTGCACACGAAACATTGTGCAATGGGTCTTTAAGAGGGTGCCTGCAGTTCCAGCTGCCTCTCCCTGGCAGACAGAAACCTGGCTGCTTTTCACAGCCAGATGTTATGTGGGCTCCTTTCTAAGTTCTGGTGCTCTTGGCTAGGATGCCCAGCCTGGGGTTTATGCCCCAGAGTCTTCAGTGGGAACCCCTCATAGCTGAGATATCCCTCTGGACCTTCAGCTGCTGCCTGTGGGAGCCAAGCCAGCCCTCTCATGCCTGCCCTTCCTACCAGTCTCTTTGTGGTCTCCAATTTTCTTCTTTGGTTATGAGGGTGCTCTCCAGCTTGTCTGAAGTTGTTTTTCAGGATGGTGTTCAGGATGTTTTTTCTATATTTTAGTTGTAAATTCAGATTAGTCCCAGGAGAGTGTCAGTGTAGCTTCCACTCAGTCTGCCGCTATCTTGTATCTATCCTCAATGTATTTTTAAATGTCCAAAAATCAACAAATGTAATACACCACATAAACTACATGAAGGATAAAAATAACATGATCATATCAATAGATGCAGAAAAACATTTGATAAAATTCAGCACTCATTTATAAAAACTCTCAGCAAAGTGGGAATGGAGGGATCATACCTCAACATAATAAAGGCCATATATGACAAACCCACAGCCAACATCATACTAAATGGGAAAAAATGAAAAGTGTTTCTCTTAAGATCAGGAAAAAGAGAAGGATGTCCACTTTCACCATTCTTATTCAGCATAATACTGGAAATACTAGCCACAGCAATCACACAATAAGAAGAAATTAAAGGTATACAAATTGGAAAGGTGATATTAAAATTATCATTACTTTCAGATAACATTCTATCAGATATAGAACACTCTAAAGCTTCTATTGAAAAACTACTAGATCTAACAAATACATTCTGCAAAGTAGCAGGATACAAAATTAATATTGAGGAATTGGTGACAATTTTATACACCAATAATGAACTATCACAAAGAGAAATTAAGAAAATAATCTCATCTACTGTTGCAACAACAACAACAAATATGGTAACTCGGAATAAATTTAACCAAGGAGGTAAAAGACCTGTACTTGGAAAATTATACAATACTGAAGAGAGAAATTGAGGAAGATAAAATAAGTGAAAGCATATACAGTGTTCATGGATAGGAAAAAATAACATTAAAATTTCATACTACCCAAAACAATCTACAGATTCAATACAATTCCTATTAAAATACCAATGGCATATCTCACAGATATATAACAAATATTCCAAAAATTTATATGGAACCACAAAAGATCCTGAATAGCCTCAGTTATCTTGAGAAAGAAAAACAAAGATGGACGTATCACACTACCTGATATCAAACTATACTACAAGGCTATAGTAATGTTATTGGAGCAAGAACAGCTATATAGATCAATGGAGCAGAATAGGCAGCACAGAAGTAAACCCACACCTTTATGATTAGTTAATATTTGACTAAGGAAGCAAAAAAATCAATGGGTAAAGACATTCTCTTTAGTAAATTGTGTTCAGAAAATTGGACAAATACATGAAAAATAATGAAACTAAACTACCAACATACACCATACACAAGAATAAACTCAAATATGGATTAAAGACTTACATGAAAGTTGCGCAACCATAAAGATCCTAGAAGAAAACATAGGCAGTAAAATTTCAGACATTTATCGTAGCAATATTTTTGCTGATATATCTCCTCTGGCAAGGGAAACAAAGGAAAAATAAACAAATGGGATTACATCTGACTAAAAATCTTTTGCATAGCAAAAGAAGCTATCAACAAAAGGATAAGACAGTCCACTGAATGGGAGAACATATTTGTCAATGATACATCTGATGAAGGTTAAATATCCAAATTATATAAAGAACTTACATTACTCAATACCAAGAAGACAAATTACACAATTAAAAAATGGACAAAGGAACTGAATATACACTTCTCCAAAGAGGACATACAGACGGCCAAGAAACATGAAAAAATGCTCAAAGTCACTAACCATCAGAGATGCAACTTAAAACCACAATGAGATATCCCCTCATGCCTGTCAGAATTACTATCATGAACAAATCAACAAACAAGTGTTGGTGAAGATGTTGAGGAAAAGGAACCCCTGTGCACTATTGGTGACAGTGCAGACTGGTGCAGCCACTGTGGAAAACAGTATGGAGATTCCTCAAAAATTTAAAAATAGAACTTCCTTATGACCCAGCAATCACACTTCTAAGATTATATCCAAAAAACCTGGAATCTAATCAGAAAGAATATATGCATCCTTATGTTCATAGCAGCTCAATTTACAATAGTTAGATCTGGAAACAGCCCAAGTGCCCATCAGTAGATGAGTGGATAAAAAAGCTGTGGTACATTGACACAATGGAATATTAGTCATCCATTAAAAAGAATCTTAACCTTTTTCAACAGCTTGGATGGACCTGGTGATTATTATGCTAAGTGAAATAAGCCAGCCAGATCTCATTTTTATGTGGAATCTAAGAAAAAAACTTATGAGCAAAAGAGAAACAGAGTCTGGGTGAGTAGCTCAGTTGGCTGGAGCATCGTCCTGATGTGCCAAAGTTGGGGGGTTCGATCTCCAGTCAAGGCACATACCAGAAGCAACCAATAAATGTATAAATAAGCAGAGCAACAAATCTTTCTCTCTCTCCCTCTCTCCCTAAAATCAAGAAGAAAAAAAAAACAAAACACAAGAATAAGTAAAAACAAGCATGGATATATGGAACAGACTTACAACTGTCAGAGGGGAGGGGAGAGGCGTGGCTTGATGAAATAAGATGAAACGTTAGCTAAAGTCATCTATACACGTATACTTATCACATAGACATGACAACAGTGTGGTGTTAGCCTGAAGGAAAGGGGGGTGGGTGTAGGTGGAAGTGGGCAGAGGGGGGAAATGGGAATGGAAAGACTTTTCTTGAGGCAATGGGCACATGATGCTGTGTGCAGATATATTTTGTTGAGTTGTACACTTAAAACCTGTATGGTTTTGTGGACCAGTGTCACCCCAATAAATTCAATTTTAAAATGTAAGTAAAACACACTCAAACATAGCTGCATGAATATGTCTGTATACAACAAAAGACTAAATAATATTGTCCCCTTTGTATGGGAAGTATCCCTTTGTGGTCAAGTCTCCATGAAGGTATCTAATGCTGATAATAACATTTGACTAATATCACGATTTATCAGGTTCTTTGAGAAACTCAATGTAGGCATTTCTAGGAGTAGGGAATGTATTCTTATACCCATGTAGACATTCTAAAGTATATTGAAAGCCACATAGTCATATTTTACTTGTCAATAATTTGTAAGTGTGATGCAGTCAGGTGAAAGCTCTAAATAGACAGTATCAAAGTACAAACTCATTTTCCCAGGGAATAAGATCTCTGTACCACTTATCTGCTTGGGAGCCAATCCAAGTCATCCCAGCACATTTTTGGCAACTACATATGCTGGATTGAATAAAAAGTTAAACCCAGGAGTCCCTGGCATCGGACTACATGAAATAGGATTATTTCAGATCTGCTAAAACTCAGTTTCCCTTAGTTGATCTTCCCATCATTTTCTAAAACAGTATAAAGTGGATAACTATTGGCACTTTAGTTATTATATTTTGCAGGCATTCTAAGAGCAATCAGTTCCAAGTTATAGTGAAATAGATACTAAAGGGTATATGAAGTATCATCATTTCAAATATATGATCATAACAATTTAAATGTGTATCTATCTTCAAAATGAAAAAAATTACTCATGAAATAGAATAAATTGATTTTGACTTCCAAATCTCAGTGTAACAACCACTGAATTATATAAATACAAAGTTTTTCTGTTAAGACACAATAAAACTTTAAATTGCATTATTAACATTAATTTGAGTTCATAACTCCTTTCTTTACCGAATTTCAAATATTCCATTGTCACATAAAACATCCAGTTTAGAAAAGATTGGCCCTACATGCTTCCAGATTTTTTAGAAACATAAATCAGATCATGGTAATTTTACACTTAAAAATCACACAATTACTTCCTCTTCCAAGCAGAATAAATTCAAACTCCTGATGTGGTCTGCAACACCCTGTGTCACCTATCACTATTTACCGCTATAACTTTTCTAATAGCATTTTTCACTTGCCAACTATTCAGAAGCTTCATTGGCCATGGTCCTGGTCACTCATCTGCAAGCTCCTTTCTGTTCAAGGATTTTTAAATTGCCGCTTCTCTGCTTGAAATGTTCTTTTACCCAAATTTCAAATGACTACTTCTTGTTATAGTAACCATAGTTCAAATGGCATTTGCTAAGAAAGGTTTTCCTTAATCACTCAAACACAGTTGTATACCAAATCCAAGTTACTTAGCACATTTTCTTTTATTTCTTTGGGAGCACGTATCACATTGAAATTCATTCATATTTTATTTATTTGTTTACTCCTTTTTTCTTTCCTTTACCCTGGTATTTTCAAAATTTTCTTGTACTGTTTCTTCATTTATAGTATATGCCTTTCCAACCTCTGGCTGAAAATTTATGCTGTTGCCTGTCTTCTTGCTCAAAGTCATCAAATTGTTATTACATTTTTAAATATGACTGAAAATATACTTGGAACCCAGTTTTGTGATCAGAGCTAGATCCACTCAAGATGCTGATAGTTGAAGGAGTTATTGAAGGTCAGTTACTGGTTTAATGGCCTTAAAAAATCCTGTCGATTTTTCTTGGAAGCACTGTCCAAAGCTCAGAGCTACCCTGATCAAGCCTATTCAAGAATCAACATTATGAAAATTTATAAAATTCTAGTATTAGGAAACATAGCTTTTGGTGTACTAGAGGAAGGAGTTATTACTTGTTGAGTTATGCTGTTTTAGAATGCACTCTCCCTTCAGATTCAGGTCACTGTAGTTGTTTTTAAAAGCTTTATTGAGATTTAATTCATAAACCATAAAATCATACCTTTGAAGTGTACACTCAGTGGATTTTAGTATATTCACAGAGTTGTGCAAACAGTACCACTATCTAACACTCTCAAAAAGAAACCATAACTATTAGAAATTACTCAATACATGCCACCCACACAAGTCCCTAGAAACACTAATCTACATTCGGTATCTATGGATTTTCCTAATATGCACACTAATTTAGGTAATTTTAAATTTTAAAAAATGCTGTTTTATACTTTTCAGTGCACAGTATAGTATTCTTGCACTCATTTTGTTAAATTTATTCCAAAAATTTATTCTTTTCTATGTGGTTATAAATGGAATTGTTTAACTTAACTCTTTGAGATAATTGTGGGGTTTTCATACAAGCCCTTTTTCAGGTTGAGAAATTTCCCTCCTATAGACCTACTCTTTATTCATGTTATTTATTTATTTATGCATGTATGTGTGTATGAATGTATATATGTATTTATTATGTTAGTGTTTTATTATGAAGGGGCATTGAATTTTCTGTATCTATTGAGATGTTTATGTAGTTTTTGCATGACATCTATAAAACTCAAATCTAACAAGGGGGCACGTTCTTTTCAAATGAATGTGGAATATTCTCTAGGATAGACCATATGGTAAGCCATAAAACGTCTCAATAAATTTTAGCTGTTTTCAATAAAATATCATGAGACAGAAACCATGATTAAAACAAAAAGAAAAGTACAATGGCAATAACTCATCAAATAGAAGTATCTGTAAATAATTAGAAATTAAAATAGAAGAACCAAATAAAAATTTTAGTGTTAAAATGTATAATTACCAAAATGAAAAATTCACTAGAGAATCTCAACAGTAGATTTTACCTGTTAGAAAAAATGAATTGGGTTACTAAAAGATAAATCAATAGATTATGCAACTTGAAAAACAAAGAGAATTAAAAAAAATTTAACTCTCAGAGAAATGTGGTATATCCTTAAACACACCAATATACACATAATGGGAGTACAAGAAGAACAGAATAAAGATCTTTGACAAAATAATGTATGTAGACTTTCCTAGTTTTGTAAACAATGCTAATTGTACACATTCAAGGAAATCAGCAAACTCCACAAAGAAATTCATACACAGATGCATTATAGTAAAAATTTTAAAAGAGAAAATCTTGAAAGCAGCAAGAAAAAAATAATTCTTCACATACAAGAGACCTTAGTAAAATTAGCAGCTAATTTATCTTCAGAAACCATGGAGGCTAAAGAGCAGCAGAGTGATATATTAAAAGTGCCAAGACAAAAACATACTTGTCAACCAAAAATATTAATATAACAAAACTATATTTCAAAAATAAACACAAAATAAAGATATTCCAAAATAAATAAAGACTAATAAATTTCATTGTTATTAGACATACCCTATAAAAAATGCTTAAAGAAGATATTCGGGCTGAGAGAAAGTGATCACAGACTGAAATTTGAATCCACAAAAGTAAAGAAAGAGTACAATTAAAGGTTAATGTGTAATTATAAAAGAATGTATATGTATATTTATTCTTCTTGCTTTTTACTGATGTAAGAAACATTCTTATAAAACAATATGATTTTAGTGTTATTGGTGGATCTCTAACATACACAAAGATAATATACTTGACAATAATAGTGAAAAGAGGTTGATAAGAGCAATGTTGTATTAAAGTGATGGAATGCCAGCATATGATCATTAAAATTTACAGGTAAAATGAAGAGAACTATAAAAGATTAATAACAATAAAGAATATTTATATATTTACATATATACTTATATACTATATATAATATTCGTTTATTATATACATATAAATAATATTTTTATATATTTATATATATTTACTTCTGTTCTAAGATGCTTTCATAGATATAAAATTACATAGAGTGATTCTGATCATTTACCAATATATATGAATATCAAATCATTACATCATATATCTGAGACTATTATAATACTGTATGTCAATTATACTTCAGTTAAAAATAAATTGACTATGAGATGGCTGCCAACAGGACCTGACAGACAGAGACTGTGAGTGGAAGAGTGTGTGGGGGGAGTGTGTGCATGAGTATAAGTGTGGGGGAATCTGTAAATCAGTGCGGGAGTTCCTGGCAAAAGAGTTGCCACCATTGCAACACTGATCAGCCAGGTGCTTCTCTCTGATTGAGAGTGGAGAGTGAGCCATTTTGGAGGATCCCCAGGGTTCTCCTAAGGAAGATGCTGCGTGGAACAGGCCACTCACAGGCACACTACCTCCCTGACCCAGTGCACACAGCCTGCTAACTTGACTGCCACCTTGATGGGGTAGCACTGCTGGACTGCCTGCCTGACTCCTTTTCAGGGTCACAGGGCTGCCTGCCTGCCTCCTTGACCAGGGTGCACAGCCAGCCTGCCTGCCTGCCAGCCTGCTTGTCTCCCTGCCAGAAGGGGGCCTTCCTGAGGTGGCACACAAGGCCTGCCTGCTTGTTGTGCCTCCTTGATGAGATGCGAGGCCTGCCAGCCTCTGGCCTGGCCCATTCCCCTGAAGGGGCACTCACAATTTCCCTGCGGGCTTACCTACCTGCTGTGCTGCCTTGAAGTGGTGCACACAGCCTCCCTGCCTGCCTGCCTGCCTCACCTTCTTGACAAGGCCCTACAGGCCTACCTGCTGTCCTTCCTGACTCCTTGAGCTGAGCCACCGGCCTGCCTGCCTACCTGGCCTACAGCCTTGATGTGCTGCACCTGGCCCAGCCATAATGACTCATTGCCTCCCAAACACTCAGGACTGCCATCAGGACCTGGTGACTGATGGGGCCCTCGGACTACCTTAAAGGAGGCCCTGTTTACACCCTGCAGCCTTGACCAGGTACCCCGGGACAACTAACAAAATGAAATGTAAATACAAAGAAAAAACACCCTAATGAAAGAAAAGAAAAAATCACCAGAAAAAGAACTAGATGAAACAGAAGCAAGCAATTTATCAGACATAGATTTCAAAATAATGGTTATAAGGATGCTCAAGCAACTTAATGGGAACTTCAAAAGCTTGCATAAGAATCAATTGGAAATGAAGAATGACATAGCTGAAATAAAGAATATACAGAAAGGAATCAACAGTAGATTAGAAGAAGCTGAGGACAGAATCAGAAAATTAGAAGACAGAGTAGAAAGAAACACTCAATCAGAGAAGCAATTACAAAAAAAAAAAAATTAAAAAGCAGAAAGACCATTTAAGAGAGCTTTGGGACAATATGAAATGTAACAATATTTGAATCATAAGAGTACCAGAAGGAGAAGAATCTAAGCAAGGATTAGAGAATTTGTTTGAAGAAATTATGGCAGAAAACATCCTTAACCTGGTGAAGGAAAAAGTCAGTGAAGTTCAGGAAACAAAGAGAGTTCCAATCAAAATGAACCCCAAAAGACCTACACCTAGACACATCATAATTAAAATGGCAACCATTAAAGATAAAGAACAAATCTTAAAAGCAGCAAAAGAGAGACAGAAAGTTACCTACAAGGGAGCGCCAATTAGACTGACAGCTGATGTCTCAATGGAAACACTTCAGGCCAGAAGGGAGTTGCATGAAGTATTCAAAGTAATGAAAAATAAGGGACTGAATCCAAAAATACTCTATCCAGCAAAGCTAGGCTATCATTCAAAATTGAAGGTGAAATAAAAAGTTTCACAGACAAGAAAAGGCTATAGGAGTTCATTACTACCAAACCAGCACTACAAGAAATGCTAAAGGTGTTGGTGTCAAAAGAAGAAGAAATGTAGAGAAAGAGAATAACACAGACATAAAGAAAAAATGGCAATAAATAAGTATCTATCAATAATAACCTTAAGTGTAAATGACTTAAATGCTCCAATGAAAATAAATAAGGTAGCAGAATGGATAAGAAGCATGACCCATATATGTGCTGCCTACAAGAGACCAACCTCAGAACAAAGGACTAACAAAAGATAAAAGTGAAGGGATAGAAAAAAATTTCCCATGCGAATGGAAAGGAAAAAAAAGCAGGGATAGCAATATTCATATCTGACAATATAGACTTAAAAATGAAGACCATAATGAGAGACAGTGATGGTCACTACATAATACTAAAGGAATCGTTACAACATCAGGATATAACTCTGATAAACATATATGCACCCCATATAGGGTGACCCAAATATATAAAAAAAACTTCTTGAGGACTATAAGGGTGAGATTGACAGCAATACAATCATAGTAAGAGACTTTAATGTACCACTGAAATCACTGGATAAACCTTCTAGACAAAAAATCAACAAGGACACAGTGATCCTAAATGACACACTAAGTCAGATGGAATTAACTGACTTTTAAAGAACTTTCCACCCCAAAGCTGTGGAATATACATTCTTCTCAAGAGCACACAAGATATTCTCAAAGATAGACCAAGTGTTACGACACAAAGCAAGTCTCCAAAAATTCAAGAAGATTGAAATAATAACAAGCATTGTTTCATATCACAATGGTATGAAATTAAACTATAGTAAAAAACACTAAAAAACACTAAAACACATGGAAGCTAAATAACATGTTATTAAAAATGAATGGTTTAACAAAGAGATCAAGGGAAAATCAGAAAATTCCCAGAAACAAATGAAAATGAACACACAACAGTCCATAATATATGGAACACAATGAAAGCAGTCCTGAGAGGGAAATCCATAGCACTACAGGCCTACCTTAAGAAACAAGAAAAACTTCTAATAAATTATTTAACCTTATAACTTAAAGACTTAGAAAGAAAACAACAAGAAAAGCCCAAAGTAAGTAGGAGGAAGAAATTAGTAAAGATCCGAGAGGGGAAAAATGACATAGAGACTAAAAGAAAAACCAATACAAAACATCAATGACACCAAGAACCAGTTCTTTGAAAAGATACACAAGACTGATGCACTTTTAGCCAGACTTACCAAGAAACAAAGAGAGAAGACCCAAATAAATACAATCAGAAATAAAAGAAGCAATATAACAACTGACCCAGGAGGGGAAAAAAAAAAAGTATTGTAAGAAAATACTATGAAGAACTATATGCCAACAAATTGGACAACCTGAGTGAAATGGACAGAATTCCTAAAAACATACAACCTTCCAAAGCTGAATCAGGAAGTATCAGAAAACATAAATAACCCAATAACAACTAATGAAATTGAAACATTAATAAAAATGCTCCCAGCAAATAAAATACAGGATCAGATAGATTTACAGGTGAGTTCTACCAAACATTCAAAGAAGAATTAACACCTATCCTCTTCAAACTATTCCAGAAAATTCAAAAGGTGAGAAGAATCCCAAGCTCTTTTTATGAGGCCAACATCATCCTAATCTCAAAACCTGATAAAGACACTACAAAGAAAGAAAATTACAGACCAATATTCGTGATGAACAAAGATGCTAAAATCCTCAACAAAATATTAGCAAACCAGATCCAGCAATACATTAAAAGATCATACACAGCTAAAAGAAATGGACATAAGCAATCTATCAGATACAGCTTTCATAATACTGATTGTAAGGATGCTCAACAACATGAAAAAAGATATGGAAACTATGAATAATGACCAGTCAGAAATGAAGAATGACATAGCAGAAATAAAGAATACATTGGAAGGAATGAACAGTAGATTAGAGGAAGCTGATGACTGGATCAGCGAATTAGAAGACAAGGTAGAAAAAATCACTAAATCAGAGATCCCAAAAGAAAAGCAATTAAAAAACAGGAGGACAGTCTAAGGGAGCTGTGGGACAACATGAAATGTAACAATATTCACAACAGAAGAGTTCCAGAAGAGGTAGAAAGTGAGCAAGGGTTAGAGAACCTGTTTGAAGAAATGATGGCAGAAAACGTCCCTAACCTGGTGAAGGAAAATGTAACAAAAATTCAGGAGGCACAGAGAGTCCCAAGCAAGAAGAACCCAAAGAGGCCCATGTCCAGACACACAATAATAAAAATGCCAAAAATTCAAGACAAAGAGAAAATCTTAAAGGCAGCTAGAGAAAAGCAATCTGTTACCTACAAAGGAGCCCCTATAAGGCTACTAGCTGACTTCTCATCAGAAATTCTACAGGCCAGAAGGAAATGGCATGACGTATTCAAGGTAATGCAAAATAAGGATCTGAAACCAAGACTACTTTATCCAGCAAGGCTATCATTCAAAATAGTTAGTGAAATAAAGAGCTTCCGAGACAAAAAAAAAAAAAAAAAAAAGGCTAAAGGAGTTTATCACAACCAAACTAGCATTGCAAGAAATGTTAAAGGGACTGCTGTAATAATAAGAAGTAATAGAGAGAAAAACATAGACATAAGTAAATAAAATGGCACCAGCTCAGCGGTTGGGCAGCGACCTAGGATCCAGGAGATTGTGTTTCAATTCTTGGTCAGGGCACATGACAGGGCTTGATCCCCAGTTGAGGGCGTGCATAAGGCAGCCGAGAAATGATGACTTTCTCATCATTGATGTCTCTCTCTCCCTCTCCCTTCCTCTCTCTGAAATCAATAAAGATATAAAAAAAAAATTAAAATGGCAATAAATAATGCTCTATCAATAATAACCTTAAGAACTGTAAGGGAGAGATCAATAGCAATACAGTCATAGTCATGGACTTTAACACCCCATTAACTACACTGGATAGATCTTCCAGACAAAAAGTCAACACAGTGACTCTAAATGGCACACTAGGTCAGATGGATTTAATTGATATTTACAGAACGTTTCACCCCAAAGCTGGAGAATATACATCCCTCTCAAGTACACATAGGTCATGCTCAAAGATAGACCATGTTTTAGGACAAGAAACAAATCTCTAAAAGTTCAAGAACATTGAAATCATATCAAGCATCTCAGATCGCAATGGCATGAAATTATAAATCAACTACAGTAAAAATAGTCAAAAATATTCAAACACATGGAGGCTAAATAGCATGTTATTAAACAATGAATGGATTACCAATAAGGTCAAGAAAAAAATAAAAAACTTCCTGGAAACAAATGAAAATGAACACACAACAACCAAAAATCTATGGGACACAGCTAAAGCAGTGCTAAGAGGGAAGGTCATAGCACTACAGGCCTACTTAAAAAGCAAGAAAAAATTTTAATACACTATCTTACCCTACAACTTAAAGGAGTAGATAGCTCCCTTGTGAAGCCTTCTTGGACCAGGGCTTTTGTTTGCTGGGAGTTTTTTGATTGCTGCTTCAATTTCATCAGTTGTTATTAGCCTGTTCAGGTTTTTTGATTTTTACAGACTCAATTTTACATGATTTCACTCATATGTGGAATCTAATAAAATAGACTGAGGAACAGAATAAATCCAGAGACACAGAGGCATAGAACAGACTGATGAATCTCAGTGGGAAGGTGGGGTTGGGTGGTGTCGACGGACTGAGAGTAATCAAATAACTTATATGCATATATGTATAACCCATGAACACAGACAATAGTGTGGTGAAGGCCTAGGGGGAAGGGTGGATGCAGGGGGGAGGGTATCAATGGGGGGAAAAGGGGGGATATCTGTAATACTTTCAACAATAAAGATATGTTTTTTTAAAAAATTACAAAAAAAAGGTCATATACCACCACCAAGTGGGATTTATTCTGGGGTGCAAGACTGGTATAATACTTGCAAATCTATAAATGTGATATATCATATAAACAAAATGAAGCACCAAAATCATATGATCATAGCAATCGATGCACAAAAAGCATTTGACAAAATCCAACACCTATTTTTGATAAAAACTCTCAGCAAAGTGGGAATAGAGGGAACATACCTGAACATAATAAAGGCCATATATGACAAACTTACAGCCAACATCATACTATGGGCAAAAACTAAAACCACTTTCCTTAAAAACAGCAACAGAACAGGGTTGTCTGCTTTCACTACTATTATTCAACATAATACTGAAAGTCTTTGCCACAGGCATCAGACAGGAAAAAAAAATAAAAGTTATCCAAATTGGGAAGGAGGAAGTAAAACTGTCATTATTTGCAGATGACATGATATTGTACATAGAAAACCCTAAAGACTCCATCAAAGCACTGCTGATTTGATAAATAAATTTGGCAAGATAGTTGGATACAAAATTAACATCTGGAAATCTATGGCATTTTTATACACCAACAAGGATCTCTCAGAAAGAGAAACTAAAAAAACAATACCATTTACCATTGCAAGTAAATAAATAAGATATTTAGGAATAAACTTAACCAAGGATGTAGAAGACCTATACTCGGAAAACTATGGGTCACTGCAAAAAGAAATAGAGGAAGATATAAACAAATGGAAGAATATACCATGCTCATGGATTGGAATAATTAATATCAGTAAAATGTCTATACTACCCAAATTTATAGATTCAATGTAGTTCCTATTCAAATGCCAGCAACATATTTCACAGAGCTAGAACAAATATTCTAAAAATTTATATGGAACCAAAAAAGACCCCAAAAGACCACAGCAATCATGAGAAAGAAAAACAGAGTTGGAGAGACCACTTTTCCAGATATCAAACTATACTACAAAGCCATTGTAATCAAAACAACCTAGTATTGGTACAACAGATATATAGATCAATAGAACAGAACAGAGATCCCAGAAATCACCCCAAGTCATTATGGTCAATAAATATTTGACAAAGTAAGCAAAAACATACAATGGAGTAAAAGACAGTCTCTTCAATAAATGGTGCTGGGAAAACTGGACATGTACATGCAAATAAGGGAAACTAGATCATCCACTTACTCCATATACAAGAATAAATTCAAAATGAATTAAAGATTTAACTGTAAGTCACAAAACCATAAAAATCCTGGAAGAAAACACAGGCAGTAAATTCACAGATATCTCATGTAGTGGAATTTTCACTGATACATCTCCTAGGGCAAGAGAACCAAAAGAAAAAAAATAAAGAAATGGGACTACATCAAACTAAAAAGCTTCTTCACAGCAAAAGATAATATCCTCAAAATACAAAGAAACCCCGGTGTGGGAGAATATATTTGCCAATGACACATCTGATAAGAGCTAATTTCCAAAGAGTACAAAGAGCTCATACAGCTCAAAAAGAGGAAGACAAACATCCAATTAAAAAATGGGCAAAGGATCTGAATAGACACTTCTCCAAAGAGCACATACAGATGACCAAAAGGCATATGAAAAAATGCTCAATGTCGCTAATAATCAGAGAGGTGCAAATTAAAACCACAATGAGGTATCACTTCACACCTGTCAGAATGGCTACCATCAACAAACAACACTTGCTGGTGAGGAAATGGAGAAAGGGGAACCCTAGTACACTGCTGGTGGGAATGTAGACTGGTGCAGCTACTTTGGCAAACAGTATGGCGGTTCCTCAAAAAATTAAAAATGGAACTGACTTTTTTCCCAGTGATCCCACTTCCAGGAATATATCTTAAGAATCCTGAAACACTTATCAGAAATAATATATGCACTCCTATGTTCATAGCAGTACAATTTACAATAGCTAAGATCTGGAAACAGCCCAAGTGCCCATCAGGTCATGGGTGGATAAATAAGCTGTGAAACATATACACCATGGAATACTATGCAGCTATAAAGAAGGACCTCATACTCTTTGGGACCATTTGGATGGACCTGGAGAGTATTATGTTAAGAAAAAAATAAGCCAGGCAGAGAAAGACAAATATCACATGATCTCACTTATATGTGGAATCTAAAGAACATAATAAACTAATGTACACAATAGATTCAGTGATATAGAAGCATGGAACAGACTGAGAAATCTCAAAGGGAAGGTGGGGGTGGGTGAGTGGGTGGGGAGAAATTAACCAAAGAATTTATATGCATGTGTACATAACCCATGGACACAGACAATAATTTGGTGAAGGCCTTGGTCAAGGAGTAGGAGGGGCTACAATGGGTCAATGGGGAAAAGGAGGACATCTGTAATATTGTCAACAACAAAGGTAAATTAAATAAATAAACTGACTGTAAAAATTACTTATAAGTATGTATTGTTTGGTTCGTAATATATTTACATATGTTATAGACAACAATGGTATCATGAAAAGTAGGTAGAAATTATAGAACTATTTCTAAGTAATGTTTCTATATCTCCCTGTAATTAAATGGTATAAAGCTGAATTAGATTCTGATAATTTAATATGTATATAGTGAACACTCAAACAATTATTAAAGAAATTAATAAAATATATTGAAAAAAATCATTAAAACAAGTTGTTTCACTATGAAATATTCATTTAATTCAAAATAAACCAGTAATGAAGGCATAGAGAAACAAAAAATATATGACATATATAAAACAAAAAGTAAAATGTAGACATAAATTTAACTATATCAATAATAACATTAAATATGAATGGGTTGTACAATCCAATCAAAAAGTAAAGCTCAGTAGACTGTATTTTTATTTTTATTCATTTATTTTTTATTTTAAATTTATCTTTGTTGTTGAAAGTAATTACAGATGTCCCCTTCCTTTTCCTCATTGATCCCCGCCACCCCACATCCACCCCACCCCCAGGCCTTCCCTATACCAATGTCTGTGTCCATAGGTTATGCATAGAAGCATATAAGTTCTTTGTTTTATGCAACTATACACTGTCTACTAGAGACATATTTGAGATTCAAAGTAAACAAGAAGGATGAAATATATATATTATGTAAACAGCAACCTTAACAAAACATAAGTGGCTATATTTATATAGGGCAAACTAGAGTTTATAAGAAAAAAAATGTTACTAGTAATGAAGAGGAACATTTCATAATGATGAAAATGTCATAGAGGAAATACAGATGAAAATGATGCTCGATGTTACCGGTCATCAGAGAAATGCAAATTAAAACCACAATGAGATATCATCTCATACCTGACAGAATGGCTACCATCAGCAAATCAACAAACAGCCAGTGTTTCTGAGGATGTGGAGAAAAGGGAACCCTTGTGTACTGTTAGTAGGAATGTAGATTGGTGCAGCCACTGTGGAAAACAGCATGGAATTTCCTCAAAAATTTAAAAATGCAACTTCCTTATCACCCAGTGATTCCACTCCTGCGAATATATCCGAAGAAAGTTGAAACACTGATTTGAAAGAACATATGCACCCCTATGTTCATTGCAGCATTATTTACAATAGCCAAGATTTGGAAGCAGCCCAAGTGCCCAGCAGTAGATCAGTGGATAAAAAATCTGTGGCACATTTACACCATGGAATGCTATGCAGCTGGGCCATTAAAAAAGAAGGACATTTTACCCTTTGCAACAGCATAGACTGGCCTGAAGAGTATTATGCTAAGTGAAATAAGCTAGTCAGGGAAAAACAAGTACTTATGATTTCACTCACATGTGGAACCTAATGAACAAAATGAACTAACAAAATAGAGACAGACTCATTGAGAGCAGGCTGACAGCTGTCAGTGTGGGGGTGGAGGGGCTCTGAGGGGGGAGAGATTGAGCAAAAAGAGAAAGAATTTACAGACAGGAAGAACAGTGTGCTGACAGCCAGAGGGGAGGGGACCGGGGGAAGGTGGAGGGGAGTATAAGAACAATAAGTGGCTATGGATGGAGACTTGACTTAGGGTGGTGAACATACAATGCAGTGTAGAGATGATGTGTTGTAGAGTTGTGCACCTGAAACCTATATAATTTTGTTAACCAGTGTCACCTCAATAAATTTAATAGAAGGGAAAAAAAGAAAACCTCAAAGAAATAAAAACCCAAAGGCATTTTTATTATTTTCCTAATTCAGTTGTACCCACTTAAAAAAGAGAATCAGCATATAGATCAATGAAACAGAATAGAATCCAAAAAGAACCCCACATAGATGTTCTGCAATAATGGCAACAAAGAAGGATACCCGTTTCAACAAATGGTGTGAAAATAACTGGATACATCTATAGAAATAAATGAATGTCATTCCATACCTCATACCATACACAAAAATTAACTCCAAATAGATCAGATAACTAAATGTGAACACAAAACTACAAAGCTTCTAGGAGAAAATCTAGGAAAGCCATCTTTGTGACTATGGTTTATGCAAAGATTTCTTGCATATGACACAGAAAAATGAACCAAAAGAGAAAAAAAATGATAAAATTTATTTCTTTAAAACTGAAAAATTTTAGCATTTGAATGATTCTGTTAAAGAAATGAACAGGCAAGCCACTGAATGGGAACAAATATTTGCACTGCATAGATCTGACAAAGACTTATGTTCAGATTACACAAAGAATGCTTACAACTCAATGAAACAAATTAAAAAATAGGCAGAAGACTTAAATAGACATTTCACAAAAGACTATTTACAAAAGGTCAAAAGCACATAAAATGTAATCAACATAAAGAAAATGCAAATTAAACAAGAAAACTATTGCTATATACCCAATAGAATGCCTAAAGTTACAAATAATGATAATGCCAATTGTGTATGTCAAGGAATTAATACATTGCTGGTGGGAATGCAAAATGTAGCTTGGAAGTTTCTTCTAAAGTTCAACATGTATTACCACATGACCCAGAAATTCTACTTCTAGCTATTTTCCCAAGAAAAATGAGAGCATTATGTTCACAGAAAGACTTGTCCACAAATGTTCATAGGAAATCTATATAATAGCCAAAAGCTGGGGGCGGGGGAATCCCAGGTATCTTTCAACAGGTGATTGAATAAATGATTTGTTATATATCCACAGTATGGTTGCACTCATTTGTTCTGTTAATCTCCCATTTACTTCTTCATTAAGTTCATGTTTTCCATTAAATTCTGCACTTCATATCCTGCTGTCGTTATTTTAAAGTCATTGTCTCCTAATCCCATCATCTCTTGATTCTGTAACTGTTTATATTGAGTGAAAGGTTTACTGATGAAAGGTTTCTGCTTCCCCATATGTGTAGGAAAATTTATTAGAAGCTGGACTCTGGGAGTTTTACATTGTGGAATACTAGATTTTCTGTAACTTTTCAGGACATAGAGCCTAGTTTTGGTGGGCAGTTAATTTACTTTGGGAACAGTTTGATCCATTTGAGGTCTGATTTTAAGCTTCACTATGATGATTCTACACCTAAGTTAGCCCTACTACAAAGACATAACCCTTCTGGGATTTTACTGATTGTCCTGGCTTTCTAACAAGGACTCTGCATTCTATGGTTAGAAATCAAATGTCTACCATCACTGCATGAGTGAAGAAAATTGTTCAAATTCAGTGCCACAGTTGTTCTTTGCTCAACCTCCTGGAGTTTCATCCTATGTATGTTCAACTGAATATTTAGCAAGACTCATGGAAATCTTTATGCATATTTCTAAAGCTTTTGCTTTTCATTTCTCCTTCCTGTACTCACAAATTCTAGCCACTACAAACTCCATCAATTCTGATCTCTAGCTCCTCAATTCAGAATGACCATCAGTGGTCTGGAATATGCTTCCAAGCACAGATCTAGGCAGTGATAATGTTACCCTCATTAACTTCCTTTTTCTCAGGAATGGCAGTCCTGTGGCTCTTGTTCAAACTGGAAATGATTGTTTCACATATGTAGCCCAGTTTTCTAGTCATTTATGGTGAAATGGCAAGTTTGGTCCTTATTACTCCATCATGATTAGGAGTGGAAATATTTTCAAACCATATATTGTTCTATTTTTCCTTTCTTATTATTCTGAATTTCTCTGTAGTTAAATTTAACTATTCTCTTCTATGTTTCGTGATTTTTTGGCTTTTTTGAGTCTTTAGAAAAAATCCCCTACCCAGAGACCATAATTTTTTAAATATTATTCTTAAAAATTTGAGAATTTTGTTTTACATGCTCAGGTTTTTAATTTATGTAGAATTTTATTTTCTCTGTTTGGTGCAATTTAGAGATCTAATATTATTTTCTCTGGTAGTGAATTATTCCCAAACTAGGCATTGAATCATCTTACCTTTCCCATTGATTCTGTGTACCATTTCCATTAACTACTTTTTAAGTAATAAAAGTAATATAAACTCATAGGAAGAAAAAGTAAGAAAGTGAGGGAGAAAGAAAGAAAAGAAGAAGAAAAAAAATACTAAAGTAAAATTCCCTTTCACATTCTTCCTGAACTCTAAAAAATATAGCACAGAGATAATCACTCATAAGATTATTACCTATATTTCTAGAAAATTTCTATATATACACAGAGATATATATTCGTGTTAAGTTAGGAAAATATCCAATTCTATGTTGAGATGATAGGTACATCTTGTTTCTGGGATTTAAATCAATTTCTTTGATCTAATGTAAGATAATAATAATTTTAAGTACTTGTTGAATTATGGCAGTTCTATATAGTTTCTTCATGTAATCAGTTCTGCCATACTACACAAATTGGTTATGTTTTTGATAGAACATTCCCTCTTTACTTGAGGACACATGTTTCTGCAGACAGAAAAAAATTGTACTAGTGAAAGGATTGGCTTTCCTTTAACAATTTTTTCTGGTTATTTGAGGGCCTTTACAAACACCTGAACATCCTCAACAGTGGGAAATAATTGCAAAGCTTTTATCATGTCACAGCTTTCTTTGATATTCCCTGGGCTTAACTGCATAATTATTTCCCTACATCTGTCATTCATTATGTCACTTTCTAAGATCAAATTCTCTTTTACTCATCATTGTTAATAGTAAGTATTACTACACAGATATTTAGAGGTTAATTAATTTTCTGAAAGTTGGTCATGTGAATGGCAAGAGCCAGTATTTGAACCTAAGAGTGGCAGACTTCAAAGGTGATCCTTTTCTACTATACCACGCTACCTTATTGTTTCCTACCCCATATAACAGTTAACATATTGTTTTCTACATATCATATTCTCAAATGGATTTGACTTAGGGATAATAATTTTAAAATGAAACATAGAGAAGTGTTCATAACAGTATTCTATTTGAGCTAGGGTTATGAATGAGGATATATATTAATTTAACCACACAAATTAAATAATGATGTATATATAGCTAAGAAAGGTGAATGAATATGAACAAGAATTTTATTAGGCAAAATGTGAACCAAAAATATATTACTCAGTATATATAGCTGCCAAAAGCAGATCAATGAGCATTCAAGTTGCACACTATGTTGAAAATATTTTGGAGGTAAAAACATTTATCAAAGAAAATGAAACTCGCCTGGCCGGGCGTGGCTCAGCGGTTAAGCGTCGACCTAGGATCCAGGCGATCAGGGTTCGATTCCCAGTCAGGGCACATGCCCGGGTTGAGAGCTGCAGCCTATCAATGACTCTCTCATCACTGATATTTCTATCTCTCTCTCTCCCTCTCCTTTCCTCTCCCTGAAATCAATAAAGATATATTTTAACAAAAGGAAAAAAGAAAGAAAATGAAACTCTATTTCTAAAATTTTCAGTGAGTTCTTTTACTTTATAACATAGTCTATCACAAATTTTCAATATTACTTGAAATTCCAATGTAGTATAACATATTTTATTGTCTAGAACAAAGTGAGCAAATTCATTCCAAAGGAAAAAAAATGTGGAATAGCCTATCTGAAAAAGACAACAGTAAGGTGCATTTGATGTGGAAGCTTTGTAGAAGAGAAGTCAGTGCTTCTAATGATTTATCTTATTGCTAACTATAACAGAAATGACTTAATTTTAATCATTTTAAATGTTTGATTCAAATGAGATTCAACCTTGGGGCAGTAATTTCTGAATCCATCATTAGCTATTCTGAAAATGATATTAAGATCTTTTGCTGCCTTTAGAATTTCTAAAAATTGGGTACTAAAAAATTAAAGGCACATACATATTTACAAGTCATCTTATTGATAAAATGATTGCCATTTATTTCTCACATGTAACATATAAATAATAATAAATGACTGCAGATTGAGCATTTACTATCTGCCAGATACTGTGCAAATTATTTGACATGGATTATTTCCTTTAAGTTTATGTAACTTGCCCAGTGTCACATACTTAGTAGGTCACAGACACAGGCTTTGAACTCTAGTTTGTGTGACTCCAAAGCATATGTTCTGCTACATAAACAATGTATTGGCTATGTATGTCAGTTGATGGTTAATGTCATCTTTCGATTTTAGAAATGTCAAGTTAGTGAGTATGGATTTTTCTGGTATGACCAACTGGGTAATTTACATTGGACTGTTCCAATGTTTTCTGCACTCATTCATGTGAGTGACTGACAATGGTTCATGGTATAGTTTTAAAGAAAGACATAAAAACATAGAGAGAAAGTGTTTATCAAAAGGAAGAAGGGTCAATACATTAGGAAGAAAATAACATTTGAAATGTGGTGTGTGAATCTTATATCAATGGACACTAAGGACATTTGACAATTTCTGCAACACTTTATAGTTTTGCCTCTAGCTACTGTCAAACAAGCTCTTAATACAGTCAGATGAAATTCAGCAATTTCTGTTATGCAGCCCCTTTACTCAGTGACTAGATACATCAGAAAAGATGAATTATATATTCACATAGCAAAAATAGTATATTAAAATGTTCTCATTTGGACTAGAAAGCATCAAAAGCTGAAAACAAAGACATTAAAGTTGATGTCCACTGCAGAAATCCAGTAGCACAAGGGAGATAATTTAATGATAATTTAGGAGAAACTTCATAGAGCAGAGTCTCTGGGGTGTTTAACCTTTCCCCCTTTAATTTGCTAAGGCATGTATGTCTCTTGGTGTAAAGTCAGTGGAATGCTGAATTTAGTTGCAAGTTTGTAATATCATCTTTAACCCATAAAAATTAAATTAATATGTAAGTAGATAAAAAAAAAATAGAAGAACTTTAACATGCTGGCTATTAAAGTTAATTTCCCCATCTCATCTCACCAGTACTTTTTTGTTGGTGTTGTTCTAAATATCCTTGAGCTGAATCAGAGTTTCATTGAGAATGCCCCTGGTTTTCTTTCTTTATTATTTTGCTTGCTCTGTTCATGTTGTCATATTGTTCCCTTGAACTGGAACTGGAACACTCTCCTCCTCAACTCAGCTAGTCAAAAATTCTGCCATCCTTCAAGATCTATCTTAAATGTCACTTCTTTCAAGAAGCTTCTTTTGAGCTTTTCCAACTAAATGTGATCTTTCTTTCCTTTGTAGTTCAATAGCTTTTAATTTCCTTTTCAGTGCCAAGAGCTTTGGGAATGAAGCCACATCAGATGTGAAAGTTCAGGGTGCATTTTTGAATGTGTCGTTTGGTGGAGGGTTCCTGGGACAACTTTTTTTACTTAAACAACAGTATTAGTAGAACTAATGTAGATATTGTGGAATTGGGATCAAATTGTTCCTATGGGTTTGCTCAGGGCCCCTGCTAACAGCTAGCCCTCATATTGGTATCTATTATAGCATTCTGCCAGGATTGACTTTGTATAAGTTGTTTTATAAACACATTTGTTCTTTTTTAAAAGTGGAAAATACTATGACAGAGACTCCTAGATCTCCCCCAATATCTAGTTCCCTTTCTTCATTTCAGTGATAGATATCCCCTTAAGTTTTAGCAGTGCACATGCTCTTTATCTGGAGACTGCATTTCCAAGCTTTCCTTGCAGCTTAGTGCGGCTAAGTGACCAAATTTTTCATCAGTGTTATGTAAGTCAAAATGATGTGTTCGAATATTGTGTCACTTACAAGAAAATTGTTTGCCCCTTAACTTACTCTCATCCCTCCTTTCGATGGGCAGCTGGTGAGCAAGGCGTCACACCCTGTAGACAAAGACAGCACCCTAGGTTATGGCAGAGCAACAGTATAGAAGGAATCTGGATATCTGCATTAGCTTGTGGATCAGAACCTATATCTGTCCTGCACCAGCACCTATCTATGAGATAAAAATAAACTTCTATCATTTATTTTGGGAGTTCTTCATTACAGAAGTTTAGATTTGGGTATAAATCTTTACTATTACAAAGTTCACTTTCATCAGGATCACTTGTGCTTCGTATCAGCTCCATTGAATAAGAAGCTTCAGCGCTGGATTTTAAGAATCTTCATTTTAACAAGTTTTCTAGATGATCCCCAAACACTTGAAGTTTGAGAACCATTGGTATAGTGGTTAGGGGAATGGAATTTGAGTCAAATGTATCTGAGTTTAAAAAGCAAATTTGTTGCTTATTAGCTGTATCCATAGCTCCTCCCCTCTCAGATGTTCTTGCCAGCTCTCTGCTCTTAATATCCCCTTTCCTGCTCTTGTGTTATGTAACTACTTCCCCTTAAGAGTTAGTGAAAAATTACATGGCTGTTTTTCCTCTTGTGATCCTGGGCAAGGGAAGCCTCCTCAATGAACGTTTTTATCCTTTTACTCTATACACAGGTGCAATTTCCTAGTTCACAAACTTGAAATTCCTTTTTCCTCTACTTTACTGTGCTGACATGGAATCCAGACTCTCTTGCAACTTCATGTACTAAAAAAAGGTAATGTTTTTATTTTATTTTATTTTTTTTCAAAATGTATGTAGTCTACCTGTATTTTTCCAGATTTTGTGAAAAATGTGGATTCCTGGTTCCATAAAGCATATTTAAATACAACATTTTGGGGTATAGCCCAGGAATTCACATTTTAACTGGTTTCATCAGTTGATTTGTATGCACGCTAAAGGTTGAGCACCTCTGATTGTACCAATGTTCTGAGAAAATATAGAGACAATTGTAGTAAACTCACTCCCTACTGTCATTATGGCATACATAAAAATCAAATCAAGAATTATTCCTCAAACTAAAACCCTGGGACTCAGCCTAGTAAATCAAGATAAAGATTTTCAGAGCTCTGTGTCTCCTAGAAAGTATGTCTATCTTTAATTTTTTTTTAATTTTATTAAATTGCAGTCTACATTCAATATTATTTTGTATTAGTTTCAGGTGTACAGCATAGTGATTAGGCAATCATATACTTTACAAAGTATTACCCCCAATATCTCCAGTACCCACTTGTTATTACAATATTATTGATTGTATTTCCTATGTTGCCTATCTTATCATTAGCTCTTGGGAACACTTAGTATGAGCATTTCTGCTGCTACAATTCATAGATACATAGAGAGAGTTTCAATTGTCTAAATCCCTGCAGGGATAGTGGAAGGAATACTTTCAAACATCTTGATATGCACTCTAGAGTTAATAGGTTTCCAGTGTAGCATTTTATTTTCTGAAAATGATGAAATTTTGTACTGCATCTCAAAAGCATTTCTCAGTCAAAAAGAGTGAATAATGTTAGGTGGAAGACATCTCAGGTTTGACTTTGGGAAGCCCATTTGTCACTTTCTTTAAGGAAAAGTCCCTCTCTTTGGATTATTTTCCTCTCTTTCCTGGTTAATCAATTCTCAATTTAGCATGCCCTTGACTCTTATTGAACAAGAACAAGGTAAACTAGTTTGTAGTTTCCAAGTTGATTTTTATTGTCCTTGTGATATAAGTTGTAGTTCCTTGGGCTAATTTTTACTCCTTGATGTCTTTTTAATCTTAAAATGTTATCATTATTACTTATAGTACAAACAAAATAAAGCATTTATGAAAATTGCAAAGAGTTTTCAGTGCTAATTGTATATTACACAGTCCTTTGTCATCTATATGTTTATAGTAAATTCCAAATAATTTTTATAGGGATCACTAATAGTCATTGAACACTCTCTATATGCCAGGAACCATCCCAAATACTTTGCACATATTATCACATTTTATATTCATTTTATAAAGGGATAAGGAGGCTTAGAAAAAGTTATTTGCAAAGGTGACAAAGTTAGTAGGTGAAAGAGCTAAAATTGGAACTCTTACCATTATGCTTTTTATATAAACCATACCCATGAACAGTAAAAACAGTGGTAAGCACAAAGAGCATAAACATTTGTATTGACTTGTCTTAGTCATTTTTCGTAGAGAGGCACAGGATAGTACAAGTTCATCTTTATGCATAAGTAGCATGGGTGAGCCACATGAGGTGATTTCAGAGGATACAGATGAATGCTTCCAACTCAAACTCACTTAAAAAAATTTTTTAACAACCTATTGATTATCTGATGTTCCATTGTTTTAATGTAAAAGCTTAATTTATTTAAGGACAGAACAAGATTGGAGATGGGTAATTATTGTGGCATGGCTATCTAAGGTACTTTGAATACTTACTCATTTAATCCTCATAGCAGCATTTTGATGGAGGTTTTATATATTAACTTAAAAAATAATATGAAGTTCACCCCGCCAGTGTGTCTCAGCAGTTGAGCATTGACCCAGGAACGAAGGGATCACCAGTTCGATTCCCAGTCAGGGCACACGCCTGGGTTGCATGTTTGATCCCTAGTGGGGAGCGTACAAGAGGCAGCCCATCAATGACTCTCTCTTATCATTGATGTTTCTCTCTCTCCCTCTCCCTTTCTCTCTCTCTAAAAATCAATAAAAACATATTTTAAAAATAATAATATGGGGGTAGCAGGGCTAAGGCTCATAGGAATTACATACCTTACCTTAGAAACCAAAATTTGAATGCAGAACTATCTGATTAAAAAATTACTTCTTCAGACTACCCTAAGCTTTGTTCTAGTTAAAATATAAATCCCTAAGATGGAAAAGATGAGAAAGAGTTATCATTAAAAAGTAAAGGCTAGCCCGGCTGGCATGGCTCAGTGGTTGAGAGTGGACCCATGAACCTGGAGGTCAAGGTTCCATTCCAGGTCAGGGCACATGCTCGGGTTTGCAGGCTCGATCCTCAGTAGGGGGGTACAGGAGGCAACCAATCGATGTGTCTCTCTCAGATTGATGATTTTTTTTCTCTCTCTCTCCCTTCCACTCTTTCTGAAAAGCAATGGGAAAAATATCCTCAGGTGAGGATTAAAAAATAAAGGCTAGAAATATGTATTTAGTAAATGTGAATAATGCTTATATTGCTGAGTGCTAAGATAATGATTGATAATGATTATTTTTTTCATTGTTTTTAAAATATTTTCTGTACTTTCTAAATTTTTTACAATAAACACAGATTATTTTTAAGGCAATTTTGAAATAGTGAAGTCTGATTTTATTTTTAAGGAAGACAACTTTTGAGGAAATACTGTAAGGTAGTAGTTTTCATCTGTGTTCCATGAAGCCCTGAAATTTGTGGAGTGGAGTGATTCTGTGGGAAAGCCAAGTGAATGGGACTTGGGGTATCCATCTAATTTTGAAACAAAAATATTCAAATTTTATCAAATTTATATATTGGATTATAACAAAATAGTCATTTGGGATTGGAGCAATAAATTCACCTAAATAAGTGTCTCTTAATCAAAAGCTTTACCAAACTGAAAATTATCCCCATGAAACAAGTAGATATCTGATGTTGCCAATTTGTGCCCACTTTTCTGTCCATTTCAAATCATGAGACCTTCACATGAAAACAGGTTCTTTTCTTAGGTTCTGTTCAAAGCAAAAGAGAACAGGCATTCAAGAGACCTTCCAGGTGCAAACTCCATAAGGCTCTCCAGGCCCCTATGTCAGAGATCATAAGTATTTGAACTTTTAAATTACTTGTGAATTTTTATGTTTTTTCTATATGTACCATTTTGACTATTATCATTCCTACAGTACTTAGTATTAATGTCCTTGAAATAAAAAAGGTATAGTGTTTTTTTTCTTCATGAGTAGTAACAAAACAAAAAAAGGGAACTGAAAAAAATATAATGCATGTGTTATCAGTTTGAGGGTGAAGAACCCCCAAAGGACAGATTGGAAGCTAAGAAAGATGGAAAAAACTGGCTAAGTCCCTGGGATTTTGCAACAAGGATGGAAGGACTGAACAGGGCACTGGCCTAAATCTGACTGGTAGTTCTGGTAAGTCAAGCTCCCTAATAGTTGTTGCTTCTTACAATTTTACTTACTCCTTAGAGGTAAGTTACGATGCCTTACTGCATATGTTCTACCTGGCATAGAGTTGGAGTTCAAACTAACCGAGCGCCTCAGAGAATTTTCTTACACATATTGGTTGTCTTACTGTAATTAGAGTGAAGCATTTTAATGCTAGTGTTCATAAAGAGAACCATGAATTATGAAAAGGTTGCTCCTTGGAAATAGGGAGCAGCTTTACAGAAGGCAGCAGTGCGTGGAAGCACCATTCTCCTTTATTGCGGGAGAGAATGGGTTGAGAAACTGCATCAAGTGAGGAGCAGCTGTAGTTAACTATGATCAGTTTCCATTCTGTTAAACCTCATTTATGTAAATAGATATGCGCACAAAGGAAGCTAAAGCTAAGCCACAATCACACCGAGTCACATAACCACATGAATGCAATTCATGAAGCCTGTGTAAATATACAATCGGAACACATGTTCATGTTTAATAATAGGAACAAATGTATTCAGCACCAGAAATAATTTAAGACTTCATTGAGCAGCTTTGTCTCTAGTTTTATTTTGCATAGTTTTACGTTCTCCGGGTGTACTCTCTCTGTATTCGTATTACTGGTATTATTCACTTTTCAGCAGGCTTTTATTTTTTTCTTCCTTAGTTCTCCACAGATAAACCCACCACATTTGAAATGGAAAGGGCTTAAGAGTTTCTAATCACTAGTCAGTTCCATGACTATTTCACTTCAGGCCCGGAACATTGGAAGTACTTGTAATCAGGCATGTTCTACACATTAAGCAAGCAGCCATGAGTGAAGCAGAAGCTGTCCTTTTCTTTTAAATACTTGGAAAGGGCCTCATGGCTGACAGCTGAATGAGGTCTGCATATTTGGTAAGAATTCGAGCTAAATCAAAATGCAAAAATCTAGAAATCACTTCATTTTGTGTTTCCCCCCAGTTCTTTGCTTACTTCCCTTTTGGTAAGACCCTTTTCAGAAACCTGTGGAGCTGCCCACAGTGTGCTGTGTCTGGGTCCTTGATGTGTGGTTGTATGGTAGTCCCTTGAAGTAGTGCCCAAATTTAGCTTTTAAAGCTATTCTGATGGGGTATCTCTCATTGATAGGCCATGAGGAGATTTTTATTCTCACAAAAGTGGGGGGTTACATACAGTTTAAAAGCACAAGCTGATTTCATTCTCAGCAAGGGATTATGCAATCATAAAAAATTCATTAATACATGTGTGGTAGTCGAAAATGAAGTTCCAATTTAATTCAATAAATGTAGTATCAAAGGAAAGCTAAAATATAGAAATACATACATATGCTTACCATACTTTCTAGATGTGAAACTTAAAAATAAAAAGGCACCTAGAAACAATGGGAAACACTTTAAATTATAATATTTATTCCCACATTAAAGTTACTTTAATTAGTTCATTTACTTGAGAAAGATTAAGCATCCATGAAAACTTTAATAAAATTGAAAGAATTGTTGAAAACCTTTTTTGTTCCTTTGTAGTAAATGCCCCATGGAGGAAAAAAATATCTGGCTCTAAATGCCAGTTTGATGTGAGCTTGTGTCCCTGTGTCCTTGTGTTGTTTGCTAGAAAAACATCAATGAAACACACCCTTAGGGATGGAAGAATGTAAGATCTGAACTTAATGAAGGTTTAAAATGACTAATATTGATGTCCTTATCACAGATGACAAGAGGGCTAGGTTGCTGCTCTGCCATAATGGCCCTGTACTAATTCAAAAGCTTATTATTTGAAAACTGCAGTGCTCATGCCAAGATCTCTCACCCGATGTTCATCAGCATAAAATGTCTTTGCCTCCTGTTCCCCAGCTGCACAATATTCTCCCTGCACAATTTTTAAAATTTCAGCATATCAAGACACCTCCCCCAAGGGAAAGGTGACTTTAAGACTATTTTCTATGCAATAATGATAATGCTACTTTCTATAATAAGAATGTGTTTGGTTCCTTTTGTCTAAATTCCCCGTTTTTATAAAATGTGTGAGTTTGTTAAGCGTCCCCATGTAGGAAAATATGCATGCAATGAAACTATTAGATAAAGGAGATTCCAAATGCTAAATAATACAATCCCAGCCCCTCACAGACTATCTTCTTATGTGTTACCTATGCTTACTGCCTTCTTGAAGTAAAAATAAAATAGAAAAGGAAGTCATGGATGGAACATCATGTCCACATCCAGTTATGTCATACCCAAGATTACTAAGTGTGTATTAATGTGGATATTTTTAAGGAGTTTTACGGGGAAAATGTGGGGTTTTTTGTCTGTTAAGCTAGTGAATTGAACATAAATATTTATTTCTCCTTCTGTGGCATATATGCTGTTTGTCTCCTAATATCTATTTTTCCTTCTTACCTGGTAATTGAATCCCTACTTTTGAGTTAGATATATTTTGCAGTCACTATTGTAACTCAATGTAGTCAGTGACTAAGATCTAACTAGTGGAATGTAATATAATGAGTGTACCCTTCTTTGCCATTTCTACCTTCCTGCTGGTTGGAATACAGATATAATGGCTGGGCTGAACCAGTTATCTTGAACCATATAATAGAAGCCATACATTGAAGAGGTTAGATAAAATAGATAAAAGGAGCTGGAGTCTCCAGTGATCATGAAACCACAATATCAACCTTGGATTGTTTACTTCTAGGTTTTATTCACGAGAAAAAGAAATACATTTCTATCTTGTTTGTGCCACTCTTATTTTGGATTTATGTTATTTATAGCCAAACATATTTCTAACTAATAAGCTACCTTCTAAAGGACAAAATCAGGTAAAACATTCATAGAACTGAAAAACAAGTAAGGATACTCTAAAAACCACAAAAATTTGAGTACATTCTGAGAAAATACAAAACAAATTTCATTTTGGAATGTTGAAATATTTTACAAATAAAAAGTAAATAAAAAATGGTAACAAATAAAGAGAAAATCCAATCACTACTGATAAATCCACAACACTAAGCAAAGCCATGCTCCCTAACTTGAGACCTAATTAGACTAGTTTCCTTTTAAAAAAACAACAACCCACAATACCATGGAAAAGTCCAAAAACATACTTGTAGGGCTAGGCATTACAACAACCAGTATGGTAACAAGTAATTGATTTTCATTAATGCTTCATTCTTATAAAACCTTCTTTCCTCACACTTACTGAGCACAGCTATGCAAAGGACTTACCCTAATAAGCTGTTTGCTATGTAGAGAATTTTTATGGTAGACTCATAAAATGAGGAAGTGCCCGACTGGGTATGGCTCAGCTGTTGAGCATCGACCTAGGATCCAGGAGATCGAGGTTCAATTCCTGGTCAGAGGAGAGGCCCGGGTTGCAGGCTCGATCCCCAGCAGGGGGCATGCAGAAGGCAGCCGATTCATGACTCTCTCATCATTGATGTTTCTCTCTCTCTCTCTCCCTTTCCCCTCCTCTCTCTGACATCAATAAAGATATATTAAAAATAAAAATAAAAAGATGAAGCATTCTAAGACTCAGCTGACCAAACTGCCACAACAGAAAAAGAGTTTTTAGAAATGCTAGGCAAGTAGCAAACTACCTAACACAGCTCTGCCACCATAGTATCTCCCTTCTTCACTAATAATTACTGCTCTAACCAAACACAAACCACTCTAGGCTCCCAGAAGATAAGGCCCTAGCAGAGGTTCAGCACACTAAATGATCCATTAGCACCTGTATTTTCTGTCAATTAACAAGAAGGGAAGTTGGATTTTACTACAATCGTATACCTGCAATCAGGTGACACTACAAAGGGAGCCCTAACTCACAGGGCTATTCCTACCCAGTGTGAGAGACTGTTCATTTCCCACTGATATCCATTCTCCCTTTCTTCTTTTTTAATAATAGAATCTCCAAGTTTTATAAGTACATATTGCTATCCACATAAAGACCACATACCCAGCCTCCCTTGCGCTCAAGTGTGGGTGAAAAAAGTGATGTGTGCAACTTCTGGGTTACATCCCTAAGAAAGAAACTGTTTGCTCTCTTCATCTTTTCACTGCCTTGCTAGCTGGGAATTGGCAGCAGTTGGAGAAGCCACTCAGGACTCAGAGATGGAAGCTCCATGCTGAAGTGTGGGAAAACCATCACTTCTAGCTCACCTCTGGAAAGTTATAAGACAGAGAAATAAAATTTTAATTTATATAAAACTCTGAATTCTGGACTCTTATTATTAAAGCAGCTTAGCCTGTAATATAGTCCATCACATATTAAGGGAAGTCCTAAGCCACTCCACTGTAATATTTTAGGAAAAGCCTACATATAAAGCTCTGAAATTACCCTTTGGATTGAGATCTGGTGAAGATATCAGGGAAAATGAGCAGTGATGCACACAGGTATCACTGATGCCACTAACAGATCAGTACTCTTCTATTTTCCTAAAGAACACCTGTTAATCTGAGGCTTATACCATTTGTCTGTACCATCTGCTGCCACCCTCCATGACACTGATAACAGGGGATTTAAGAAGACACTTGCCTTATTTGCATGGGGAATAAGAATGAAAGTGTGTATTTGAGATGACTATAGGAAATACAATTCTCTCATGGAAAAGCCAGGTTTCAGATAAGGGAATTGACAGAAATCTGGGAAAATGACTGAGGATATTGGAAAGTCTATAGATATTGAAAAGATTGTGGAAGAGAAGCTTCAGAGAACACACAGAATGTATTTACTAGAGGAAGAGAGTCTTGAGAGGGATTGGGTCTTTTCAAAAAATAGATAAAATATAGACAAACAATATGTATAAGAAAAAAATATAACTATATATATCAAAATTTAAAATTATAAAAAAATTCTGTATTTTTATACCAATAAATTGTAAGTTCTTTATGCAAAAGACAATTCTCTATAAAAATATTACTTAAATATGTCTCAAATGTGGTGGAAAACTAGTATAAATAAAAAACATTAAAAATATAATTAAAAAGCTATGGTCTTATAGGCATGTTCTAACATACCTTCAACAAACATAATTTCTGTTATTTACATTATCTTAGAACATAGAAAAAGCCCAGAAACTTTCAATTCATTGTTCTAGATTAATAAAACCATCAGGCCCAAACTGGAATAACTATATACAACCAAAAAAACAAACAAACCTCTACTAATCAATTTCACTTATAAATATAAGCTATAAAATCTTAAATTAAATATGAAATCTAATCTAACAATAGATCATAACCACTACTTATTTTAACTTAGAAATGCAAATATTTACATTAGGAAACATTATAAATTGCCTGTTGCTTGTTTGATTTTATTATATATTTAATTGCTTAGAGTTCTGTCTTGTAGCATTCTCATCTTTTCTTGATATATTTTAATATCTCCCTGAAGGTAATAGGTTTTTTCTATGCTACGAATAATTTTTGTTAATTTACTTTGATTTTTCCTATTTGTTTTGGTATATGTCTTTCATGTTTGAGACTTTCCACAATGTTGTGATCGTTAACTGTCCATACCTAAGACTGAAGCATTAGTTCCATGTTAACTTAGGATAATGGTGTCTACCTAAGTGTGGTTCTATCTAAATATCACCAATTCTCCCCCACCCTTGCCACAAACACATACAGATCAAAACAGAACAAAGAAATCCATCTAAACTTATAGTCACAACATAACTGGGAAACAGTTATCAGTTTCAAATAATATATAAAGGGAGTCATAAATTTTGTATGAAGAACCCACACTGGAGCACAGTCAGTTTGAGCTAAAGCAGAAAACAGAAGTGAGCAGGGACCATTGGACTGGTGAAACAACAATGCCATCACCCAAAGGGAAAGATCTAAGACAAGAATAGAAATACTGAGAACAGGCATGAGACCTGGGAATTAATAGTCTCTGAAAATGCGTGGAAGTAAAGGGTATAGTCTTGGGCAGGCAGAAAATCAGGGCAAGGAGGGGATGTCACAACTCGGAGAGGGGAGCTATCTCCTTGGGGTTTGGTGGCATAGGAAAAATGTGGAAGAAGTGGGTGAAAATAAAGGGTTCTGAAAAAAGAAGAAAGAACCATAAATAAAATATAATAGTAATGTCCTAACTCTTGTTCTGCACAAAGATGACATTGATGAAACTCCACTATCCTAACAGAAGAAAGTGTTTTTAAACTCAGTTGTCCACCAAAATTCCAAATTCCTCACCTTTGCCTATATACAATCATCTGTAATTTCTGGGTGAGGAAAACTTTAAGTATTTACAAATGAACTGAATATGGCAGACACCATCCATAGAAAGTTACTATAAATAGAGAGCAAAAAATGGAATCAAAATATTTCAGTGGATCAAAATTCAGGCCATAAAAGTAAACACACAATAGAGAAAACCTGTAACACAACACTCCAACCAGAATTAAATATCCTTTAATATACATATAAAGATAAAACCTGAACTCTGTACATCAGAAATTCAAGAATTCAGGAGAGAAATGGAAGAAATAGGTGTAAATTTATATTTTACTGGACTCAGAAGAGATAGTAAAGAAAAAATTATCTCAGAAATGAATACTAAATGAAGAGGTAATTACAAGGTGCTCAAAGGGGGAGAGATTTTGCAGAAATACATAATAAAATGAATTGAGGACAGGTAAAACAAATGCAGAGAACAAAACAATATTTTAAAAGCAGCAAAAAGAGAACAGAAAGTGCTGGATATAAAAGGCAGTGAGAGAATAGCTAACAGCTATGCAACAGTGAAGAAAAAGCAGTGATACGTAACCAATGCTTTAAGCAACTAGAAGTCAAATAATTTCCAGAAATAAAAGAACACCTGAATGTACATATTAAAACAACCCACCTGGGAAAATGGAACCAGAATAATAAATTCCAAACTGTATACAACTAAACTATTAAAAATTAATAATTAAAAAGTCCTTCTAGACTGCAAGTGAATTCCACACAAAAGAAAATTATATTGGCATCAGATTGCTATACAGTAATACAAAAAGAAAGACAGGAGTGAAATAGCACCTTCAAGAAAATATGAGCCAAATAGTTTCATCCTACCACACTGTGTTTCAAATATGAAGTCTATAGAAAAACAGTTTTAAATATATAAAAGCTCAGGGTATACTGTATTCATAAGCTCTTCTTGAGGAACTTACTAAAAGACCTTGTGGTTGAATTATACCTACCTCCAAAATATGTGACATTCTAACTAACTCCCTGTAACTGTGAAGTTACCTAATTTGAAAATAGGGTCATTGCAAATGCAATCAAGTTACGATGAGGTCAGATTAAATTAGGGGGAGGCCACAACTCAATGTGACTGGTATCCTTATTATAAGAAAAGTGCAGACACAGACACACAGATAAGGGAGAAAAGCATGCGAGCATGAAGGTAGACATTGGTGACATTTGTCTACAAGCCAACCCATGCCAAGAATTGCTGGAAACACCAGAAGGTAGGAGAGAAGCATGGAACTGATTCTTGCTCCAAACCTTCATAAAGAATCAACTTTACTGAAACCTTGATTTTGGACTTTTAGCCTCCAGAAATGTGAGAAATTAAATTGATGTTGTGTTAAGCCACACGGTTTGCAGTACTTTGTTATGGCAAACCTAAGAAATTAATACAACTATATTCATCAAACAAGAGATCACTGGAAAAACTTTAGCTGGTTGCAGATATGAAATTGCATATGAGTGAATAAGAACAGCATATGTATATGTTACATGTTTTTATAAGTCATAAATAATGCACTGAAACAAGGCAAGGATAACAATGGAAAAATGGCAAAAGAAAGTTCACTGATTCTCTCCTGTATAGTAGATGGAAATCAAAAGATATAATTTAAAGCTGACAAGCCAAGGAGTCAAAAGGCATTATAAAAATTATATTTATACAGGTTATCTCTAGAAAAAAGTTAGCCTTTTGTAAATACAAAATAAATATAAAAAAGAGGAAAGGGAGCATAATGGGGGGAAAAACATAGCAAACAGATAACACACATATACAGAGTAATATGACTTCATTGAAATCAAGTGTATTAGTCAAAGCACTAAATGTAAATTGGCTTAGCTCACCTATTAAAAGCATTTTCAGGCTGGATTACAAAGAAATAAATGAAACTCTATCTGTATAAGAAACCCACTTAGCAAAGTAATTCAGAAAAGCTAACAATAAAGGAATGGTAAAGGTATCCTAGGCAATGATAAAGCAATGATTTGATCCCGAAAGCAGAACAAGTATAATTCAGGCCAAAATGCATCAAGCACAGCAACTACTTCCATAGAGCAAAAACTACAGGCAATTCCAGGAGAAATAAAGACACACAATAGAAACCTTTAAAACACCTACATCAAGTCAGTAATTTCTGAGACATTGTTGCATATAAAACAACCTCAAACTCTCAGGTATTTTACATTTTTTTCTTGCTTACAGGTTTCCATGGGCTAAGGGTATGCTATCTCAGGTAGTGGGCTGTTTTGACAGGTCTAGGCAGGGCCAGGTACATAATATGTAGAACCCAGCACAAAATGAAAAACAAGAACACTTGTTCAAAAGCCAGGGGGGAAAAATGCCATAAAAGTGCTAAGATTTAAAGCTTTTTCCTTTAAAAAGCTTTTTTCTTTAAGCATTTTTTTACAACTAATAAAATACAACAAGATTAACAGTGATACATGTGTAACAACATAACCTAACAAATTGCAAATAAATATTTTGGTATCATAATTGTATATAATACAATAAATAATAAAGCTACATTAGTTTGATATATTTGTTAATCATAGGATATTTTTGGCTCACCATTCTGCAAATTATTTATTAGGTCATCAAAAGACATGCTTCTAGAAAATTCATTTCAATTAATATAATTGACAGTAATGTCTGTTGCTTTTGGCTAATGCAAGACTGCAAGTAAATTTTGATTTATTGTTTTATTTTGATAAGGAAATTTCTGCTGATGCAACTGTTACTGGTGCTGTTAAGAGTATCTTATAGCCTATGAAGACATCAAGATAGACTTTCAACCAATTTTTTGAAATACAAATTTTTGTGTATCTGCAGCCTATGGCTTTTGCACAGCTATTTTTCTAAAAATATTTAACTCTACATACAGATCAGTTTTGGTGTAAGTCTGAATTTAATTTTAAATGTAAATTCATGCAATGGAATTTTATAGTTTTCTCTGACATTCCTATAGCTTCTTGAGTTCCTACAAAACCAAAAGTGGTTTCATGGTTTGTATACAACTCAAACCATTTGTTCATAAATTCTATTGCTGTATTTTCAATTATAAGAAAAATATAATTTTAAAATGATCTTCCTCATTAGTAATTGGTTTATTCTAAGCTTCAGATAAAAAATAATGTACTTTCCAAGTTATGCAATGATATTTAAATTTAATTTCAATTTCTAAGCTTGTGGATATTTGCTTTGCAAAGTTGTAGCAGTTTTCAAAACCAGGGAGTATATGTTCATTGATGAATTCTAATAACTGTCTGATCTGCTTTATTGCAATACCCATATGTATGCTTTTATTTTGTAATAATTTATTGACAAAGCTTACTTAACTGTGCACTGACAGTTCCTGTCCCAGCACTCAGGCTGGAGAGTTAATATTTGTGCAGGGGCCAACTCCCATAATGGACAAGCAGGGTAGCCCCCCAACATACATTGGCGGTGTCCCTATGCAGAAGTTCACCTCTCTCCCACAGCTACCATCACTGCTGCTGCTTCTACTGCCATTTCAGCCATCGCTCCCATCATTCTGGGCCCAGATCCTAGCCTGACCACTCCTTCAGATTCCTGCCATCATGCCTGCACCAGAGGCCAAGCCAAATTCTTGGTATGCACACTGCCTGTCATGCCCATGAATCTGAGCCTTGGCATGTGCGCATTGCTGCTCAGAGTATCTCATGTGACCGTGTGCATGCTCCACTGTCTAATTAGATTTCACTTTCAAAACATGAGTTCAAATATAATATTAACATTTTTAAAATAGCTACTGCAGAACATTGCAGGGTAACATTTTCAAAATAGCTACAGCAGAACATTGCAGAAGCCTGTCCTGGCTATAAGCTACAGGTTGGATTCAGATCTCTATTTTTCTTCATTTGGAGCATAGACTAAAGTGACAGTAACTACGTAAAGTATATGCTTCTCATGGCAGCTCACAAGAGTTCAAAAGAGCAAGCCAAACCATGAGAGCATGTTGAAAATCACCACTGATGCCACATGCATAAACATTCCACTGACCATATCAAGCTACATGGCCAAGTCATGTATCAGTGAAGTGGAAAAATATGCCCCATGCACAGTAGGAGGCACTACAGGTATTGCATAGTTACAAGGAAAATGATGTGAATGCTTAATGCCATTACAGTGTAGTAAAAAACTGATTAATAATCCAATGTGATCATATTACCACTTATCAATGAAGAAGTTTAAGTAGATAAAAATAGGAATAAAATAGACGATTTGAATGACATAATAATTTAGATAGTATAGCTAAGTGTCAACATTTATGTTCCAATAATAGAGAATAGACTTTCTTCTCGGGCACATGTGGGAATTTCACAAAAACTGACGATACATTAGTTCATAAAGAAAAATCACAATAAGTTCCACAAAGCAGAGATAATATAAAAAATACTCTGTCACATAAATGTAAAAAAAAAACACCCTAGAAATTAGTTTAAAAACCAACCAACCAACCAAAACAAAACAAACAAAAAATTGCCCCTTGAACTGGAAATTTACAGTTTGTACTAACAAACTCTGGGTAAAGGAAAACAATTCAAACTTGATTTAAAAATAACTAAAAGCTTTACAGGCCAGTGTGGCTCAGTGGTTGAGTGTCGACCCAAGAACCCAGAAGTCAGGGTTCGATTCCCACTCAGGGCACAAGCCTGGGTTGATGGCTCGATCCCGAATAGGGAGCGTGCAGGAAGCAGCCCATCAATGATTCTCTCTTAACTGATGTTTCTTTCTTTTTCTTTTTTTAAAATTTATTTTTATTGTTGAAAGTATTACAAATACCCTCCCTTTTTTTCCCCATTGATCCTCTCCATCCTGAATCTATCCCACCCCCAGGGCCTCACCACACTATTGTCTGTGTCCATGGGTTATGAATATATGTATATAAATTCTTTGATTAATCTCTCCCCACCCACTCCTCCATACCCACCTTCCCACTGAGATTCATCAGTCTGTTCCATGCTTCGGTCTTTGTATCTATTTTGTTCCTCAGTCTGTTTTGTTTATTAGATTCCACATATGAGTGAGATTATGTAAAACTGAATCCAGAAGAATCAGAAAACCTGAATAGGCCAATAACAACTGATGAAATCAAAGCAGCAACAAAAAAAATCCCAGCAAACAAAAGCCCTGGTCCACAGGGCTTCACAGAGAAGCTTTCTAATTCTTTGTTATAGGGTTAGATAGTTTATTAAAAATTTTTCTTGCTTTTTGAGGTAGGCCTGTAGTGCTATGAACGTCCCTCTTAGGACTGCTTTCACTGTGTCCCATAGATTTTGGGTTGTAGGGTCTTCATTTTCATTTGTTTCCAGGAAATCTTTGATTTCTTCCTTGATCTTATTGGTAACCCATTCATTGTTCACTAACATGCTATTTAGCTTCCGTGTGTGTGAATGTTTTTGAGTGTTTTTACTGTAGTTGATTTCTAATCTCATGCCCTTGTGATATGAGATGCTTGATATGATTTCAAGAATTATTATAAAGAATTATTTTGTGTCCTAACATGTGGTCTATCTTTGAGAATGACGCACGTGCACTTGTGAGGAATGTATATTCTGCAGTTTGGGGGTGAAATGTTCTGATAATACCAACTAAATCCATCTGATCTACTGTGCCATTTAGAGTCACTGTTTCTGTGTTGACTTTTTGTCTGGAAAATCTATCCAGTGAAGTCTGGGGTGTTAAAGTCCCCTATCATGACTATACTACTGTTACTCTCTCCCTTAAAGACCTTAAGTTTATTATCAATTGGTGCTTATTTGTTGCCATTTAATTCTTTATACCTAAGGTACTCTTTTTCTTATTATTATTACAGCAGTCCCTTTAACATTTCTTGCAATGCTTTTATTTGTACTTCTAATTACAACAGTCCCTTTAACATTTCCTGTAATGCTGGGTTGGTGGTGATAAACTCCTTTAGCCTCTTTTTGTCTGGGAGGCTCTTTATTTCACCATCTGTTTTATTTGGTTTTTATTAGTATATCTTCATTGATTTCAGAGAGAAGAAGAGAGAGAAATAGAAACATCAATGATGAGAGAGTCATCATTGATCGGTTGCCTCCTGCACGCCCCCAAACTGAGATAGAGCCAGCAACCAGCGTATATGCCCTGACCAGGAATCTTCTGGATCCGAGGTCAGTGCTCAACTGCTGAGCCATAACTAGCCGGGCTCATCATCTGTTTTTGAATGATAGCCTTGCTGGATAGAGTAGTCTTGGTTTCAGATCCTTGTTTTGCGTGACATTGAATACTTCATGCCATTCCCTTCTGGCCTGTAGAGTTTCTGAGGAGAAGTCAGCTGACAGCCTTATGGGAGCTCCTTTGTATGTAACAGATTGCTTTTCTCTTGCTGCCTTTAAGATTCTCTCTTTTTCTTGAATTTTGGGCATTTTAATTATGATGTATCTGGGCGTGGGCCTCTTTGGATTCTTCTTGCTTGGGACTCTCTGTGCCTCCTGAACTTGTGGGATTTTTTCTTCACCAGGTTAGGGACATTTTCTGCCATTATTTTTTCAAACATGTTTCTAATTCTTGCTTACTTTTGACCTCCTCTGGTACTCCTATGATGTGAATATTGTTGTGTTTCATGTTGTCCCACAACTCCCTTAGACTGTCTTCTGTTTTTTTAATTGTTTCTTCTTTTTGATCTCTGATTGAGTGATTTTTTTCTACTGTGTCTTCTAATTTGCTGATCCAGTCCTCAGCTTTCTCTAATCTGCTGTTTATTTCTTCCAATGTATTCTTTATTTCTGCTATGTCATTCTTCATTTCTGACTGGTAATTTTTCATAGTTTCTATATCTTTTTTTTTCATGCCGTTTGGCATCCTTACAATCAGTATTCTGAACTCTATATCTGATAGATTCCTTATTTCCATTTCACTTAGCTCTTCTTCTGGAGACTTCTGTTTTTCTTTCATTTGGGGCTTACTTTTTTTCTCGGCATTTAGACTGCCTATTTGTGTTTGTTTCTATGTTTTAGGTAGGCCTGCTAGTATTCTCAGTCTTTTTGGAGGGTATCTAGTGCAGGCCAATATCAGGTGCTCTTTGTGACTGGCCTTGAGTACTCTTTTTGGAGCTATCAACAACTCATGGCTTGAGGTCCCCTCTGTTGAGATTGGGTGCATTTGGACAGGACAAACATGCACACCAAAGTCTGCTTTTCCAAGGACTGGATCCAGAAGCAGATCAGGCAAAGACTCAAAGCATTCTGATGTCTGCCTCTGCCTGCAAGCTGATTAATCAGATTCTCTTAATGAGCCTCAGGCTGTAGGAAACTCCACAGGTTGTGGCACTGACTATTATCAATTTCTTAATGAGCCTCAGGTTGGGCAAGAGGTTTTCCAGCAGGGTAGAACAATTGCTTCCCCCTCATGCAAAAGCTTCTTGGAAGGTAAATGTCTCCTGTGAAAGATGGCCTCTGCAGTATGGGGGACTGCCTCCATACAGAAGTACAGAGGGGTGCCCTCTGAGGTCTACCTCCAGAGATCAGAACCCTAGATTCTCCTCATACAGCTCCAGTCCACCCTGTCCTCCCTCTGCTGGAGCCCAAGGTGAGTGGCTGCACATGAAATTTGTGCATTGGCTCTTTAAGAGGGTGCCTGTGTTTCCAACCATCTCTTCCTGGCAGACAGAAACCCAGCTGCTTCTCACAGCCAGACGTCAAGTGGGCATCTTTCTCAGTTCTGGTGTTATGGGCTGGGAAGTGCAGCCTGGGGTTTAGGCCATAGAGTCCTTAGTGGGAACCCCCTACAGCTGAGAAATCCCTCCGGACATTCAGCTGCTGCCTTTGGGAGCCCAGCCAACCCTCTCACATCTCTGCACTTCCCACTAGTCTCTATGTGGTCTTCACTTTTCCTCCTTGGTTATGAAGATGCTTTTCAGCTTGTGTTCAGTTGCAGTTGATTGTTCAGGATGTTTTTTCTATATTTTAGTTGTAATTCCAATTTGGTCCTGAGAGAGTGTCAGTGTAGTTTCCACTCAGTCTGCCACCTTCTTTAATTTCCATGATTGATGTTTCTATTTCTCTCTCTCTCTCCTTTCCTTTCTGAAATCAATTAAAAATATTAAAAAAAAATAACTAAAAGCTAATGACAATAAAAACTACAAGATATCAGAATCTATGGGATAGAATTAAAATGTAACCAGAGAAAAATATATAGCCTCAAATGCTTGAGTCAGTAAAAATGAAAGAATAAAAATCAATGAATTGTAGTCATAGCTCAAAAAGCTAAATCAAAAGACAAAGCTAAACCAAAAGAAGGAAATAGTAAGAGAGCAATAAAAATAAAATCAGAATTAGTGGGAAAGGAAACAGAAAAACAGTAGAACTACTACATCAATAAATCTGCTGTTCTGTTAAAAATAAATTGTACAAAGTAGTAGTTAAACTCCTAAAAAATAAAAAAAAAAGAAAGCATACTAATATGCAAAATGATAAGTGATAAGGGAGATAATCGTTGAAATATAGAAAATTTAAAAAATCAAGAAGTCTAATTTACATAACTACAAATAAATTTGAAAGCCTATATGAAGTGAATATTTTCTGAGGAAAATACAACTAAAACTGAACTTTGTAGAACTTAAAATTTTAGACAGTTAAATTTCTAAAGTTAATAGAGAATTTTTTTTTTAAAATGCTACCTTCCCTCACCCACATAAAAAATCCACTAGTTTCAGATGAGCTCATACAGGAATGCCAATAAAACTTCAAAGACTAGATAATACTAATGTTACATTCATTTTTGAAAGCTTAGAGAAAGAACAACCTCCAAGTTCTTTTTATGAAGCAACATTGACACTAAAATCAATATAGGTATTACAAAAAAAAAAAACACAAAAAACTACAGATCTCACTATGCATATCAATATAAAAGTTCTTTTTTAAGAGTTTATATTAGAGTTTATTTGAGCCAAAAAGAGGACACACCTGGAAGCAAGATCTCAACAGACTGAGAAAATTGCTTCCAATATAAAAATTCTTTTTATTTTATTATTTTATTTTCTTTTCTTTTATTTTGAGAGTACGTTTATTAAAGCTGGGAACAGTGAAATAAGGAAAGGCTTAGGATGGAAGAAGCAACAGGAGAGAGACTAGACAGGGCTGCTTTGGCTCACTGAGAAATAAAAGTCAGAGTGACAGAAGTGAGCCAAAGCAGGGCTCCTGTCAGCTCACTGGAAAGTCAGAGAAAAGGGGGCCTTGGTGACAGATTCAGGGGGTTAGTCTGAGAGGAGCTGCCACTGTCCATTGCTCTCCTGGTTGCAAATCTCTTGGGGACCCTTAGAGTTTAGGAGATGCATGCCTGAGAAGAAAGGAAGGGATGGGTGTGCTCCCAAGAGGGAGACTGCCTAGAAATTCTTAATAAATTTTTGACAGGCAGAATTCAATATTACAGTAAAAAATAATACATGATAACAGAGATAGATTACAGAAATGGCCACATATATTCTTATCATCCATGCATACATTCCTCTTTGTGATGTGACTTTGGTACTCCCCTATCAAAATGTAGAATCTATTTCTTTCCTTAAATCTGGGCTTGGCGACATGACTTACTTTTTCTTTTTGTCCTTAGAACATTAGTAAACACAATGCAAATACTATAGTATTTAAAAGAACTTATACACTGGTGTTTGTCCACTTGTGGTTTTTTTTGGATTCTTGAAACCACCACATGCAAAAAAATTAAAAAAATAGAAGCACTCAGGCTAGCCTGCTACATAATGAGAGACACAAGGCATATTCATTCTCATTTTCCCAACCAGTTCTCACAACCAGCATGTATTTCCGACCATACAAGTACACACTAAACCCATAAGGACACAGCTTACCTCCCAGCTGACTGCAGAAACACCCAGTCACAGACATGAACTATAATAAAATGGTTGTTGTTTGAAGCCACTACGTTTTAGGGTGATTCTTTTGGGAGCAAAAACTGATTCAACAATCCAGTGAAATATATTTTTCAGAAATATAAGAGTGGCAAAAACAAAACAAACAAACAAAAGAACACCAAAATCAAAGCCAATGTATAATGTCAGACCAAAAGAGTATATTTGCGACATAAATCCCAGACAAAGGGCTAATATCTCTAATATGGAAATACATCTTAAAATCAATTTTAAAAAGAAAAAGAAAAAATTATATGAACAGCTCAAAGGTAAAGAATCTGAAATGGACTTGCATATGTAAAGTTGCTCAATTTCACTCATAACAGGAATGCAAAAATTCAAAAGCATGACAATAGACTCTCCTGGTGAGGCTCTGGTCAAATAAAGACTCTCATACATTGTGGGTGGGAATATAAAATGGTACAAACTAAAGAGGGGAATTTGGAAATGTCTGACAAATCAACATATGCATATGCATTTGACTTGGCAGTGCTTATATTAAGAAGTTGCCATGCAGATACGTCTCTGGAAATATAGAACAAAATAAAAAACACAGGAAATATAAAACAGAAGCTAATGACAATGGTTTTCCATGGAGGATGCATGTGAATAGAGTGGAAGGAATAGGAAAGAAGGAAGTCTTGGAGGTTTTTAACTTTTTCAACCATGTAAGTGTTTTTACATATTGAAAAACAAGATTAAGTCAATAAATATAATTTTAATTATAAAATTGGTTAAAATAGCAAAAAGATTAACCTAAATATATTTCAAATTTATAACATAAAGAAAGACAGTGAACAAATAATTCAAGGCCATACAAAGGAAAAAATGCACTTTTATATGATTGAGAAATGTGGAAATAGCAAATAATCAGACTTGGCATCACTAATAACTAACAAATTATAAATTAATATGTTGTATTTCCTGATATGATGTCATGGTATGTACACAACATCACCTCTCCAGTATTCTTGTCCCAAATGTTTAACCTGAATCCAATCATGAGGAAATAATCATAAAATTCCAGATACAAAGACATTCTTAATACAATGGCTTAAAATCTTTAAAACAATCCTAAAAACAAATAAACAAAAAACCACCCAACAAAACCAAACAAAAAAGGCCAACTGTTCTATATTAAAAGAGACTAGGGAAATTGGAAAATTACATGTAATTCATGATTATCTAATGTATCCTAGAATTAATAGATGAAACACATTTTTAAAGAACATTATGGGACAATTGGGGAAATTTGAATTTAGACCACATATTAGGTGGTGTTTTTTTTTCAATATCAAATTTGGTCAGTTTGATAATTGTGGCATGACTATGCAGGAGAATATCTTTGACCTAAGAAGATGGGTGAAATATCAAATCATTCAAAAATTTTATGCACATTCATACACACACAGAGTCAGACAAGAGAGAGAGACAGAAAGAGACAGAGAGATTGGCAGACAAATGAAGCAAAATGGTAACAATGGATTAATCTAGATGAATGTTTTAGTTTTTTTTAAATTTTTTTATAGTCATGACATTTTTTCAAAATAAAAATTTGCTGGGCTGAGTAAATAATTTGAAGTTCTGGAGACAGGGTTGATTTTGTTAGTTAGCTTCACTATAAGTTGTCCAGGAGGAGACTTTTATTCTAGTGGTGTTTTTATTTTCTCTTTAATTGGTCAGTTTTCCCAGGTTGGAATTCTTTACTTTTTTGCCTGAGATATAAACCTGGTTACCAGCATTTATAGAGTTGAATGGAGAAAGAAGGTTGAGTGATCTGTGTTCAGTATCAAGACTTCTACTTAATCCACTTACTGTTTCTTTTATTTATTTATTTTTTACATTTTAATTTATCTTTATTGTTGAAAGTATTACAAATGTCTCCCTTTTTCCCCCCATTGGTCCCCTCCACCCTGCACCCCCTCACTCGAGGCTTTCGCCACACTATTGTCATCTGTGTCCATGAGTGATGCATATATACATATAAGTTCTTAGGCTAAACTCTTCCCATGCACCCACTCCTGCCTTCTTACTGAGATCCCTCAGTCTGTTCAATGCTTCTGTGTCTCTGGATCTATTCTATTTATCAGTTTAGTTCGTTCATTAAGTTCCACATATGAGTAAGATCATGTGATACTTGTCTTTCTCTAACTGGCTTATTTCACTTTGCATAATACTCTCCGTGTCTCACCATGCTGTCTCATAGGGTAAAGGATCCTTCTTTTTTACGGCTACATTGTATTCAATGGTGTAAATGTCTGAGAAGTTGCTTGATATGATTTCAATCTTCTTGGACTTGTAGAGACTTGTTTTGTGTCCTAACATGTGATCTATCTTTGAAAATGTACCATCTGCACTTGAGGATAATGTATACTTTGCAGCTTTTGGGTGAAATGTTCTGTAGATGTCAATTAAATCCATCTGATCTAGTGTGTCATTTAGATTCACTGTTTCCTTGCTGATTTTTAGTCTGGATGATCTATCCAGTAAAGTCAGTGGGGTGTTAAAGTCCCCAACTGTGAATGTATTGCTATCGATCTCTCCCTTAAAGTCCTCCACTGCTTCTGTTTTTAATGTAGCATAACACTTAAACCTTGAACTCTTCCTGGTTCATCAATTCCACAGCTTGTCTGGCTCAACCTGTATAGACATAAAACCTCAGTCACATTATCAGGAATGAGTAAGTTTGTGAGCATGTCTAACTACATGGGGTTAGGAAGGAAAGTAGTGACCAGGTTATGATTTTTGAAACTCTCAACTAACTTTCATGTTTTCAACCTGCCTTCTAAGTAACCTTGTGTTTCTGCCTTCCAATAGACACACAAGGCTATTCATAAGCCTTTTATGGATTCTTTGGTAGCAATATCTTGCTTTTTGTTGGTTTTCTCCTGTAGGCTTAGGATTCAGCTTTCTTTGTCTAGCAGAGCTAGATTGTTTGCACCATTAAACTAGATAATACTAGCCTGAGAAAGAGGAGACAAAAGGTAGAATTGTGATGGAAATTTTTAGGGAGTAAATCAGGATGGAGAGTGGAAGGAATACACCTTGATTATGAAGACTAAATTGTCCTTGAGTATGGATTCCTTACTGACTCAGGAGTGGCTGGGCAATATTCCTGGACATTTGCAAGCAAGGAACAATATATTGGTGTGAAATAATAGAAAATAGGCATATTGGACTCTGGCCTGGCACAGAACTCCTAAAAGCCTTGCAATTTCCTAAATGATAAGAGCACTAATAGCATCTTTGCTTCTAATATTTTGTCTTTAAGACTGGTTCCTGACACTGAGCTCTTAATCTCTTGCAGTTTTCTGAGTGATATCCGTGTCTTTTGCTTCACGTGACTCTTGGTGAGCTTTTGGATGAGAGCTGGTCACCAGAAAGTTCAAGCCATGATTAGAAACTTGGAATTTTCAGTGATACTCCCCATATTCACCAGAGGAGGGGTGTGTCTGGAAATGGAGTTACTGATTAATCATGCCTACCTGATGAAGCCTCCATAAAAATCCTAATAGTATGGGTTTTGAAGAGCTTCCAGTTTAGTGAACATATCAACATACCAGGAAGATGGTATAGCCCAATTCCATGGAGACAAAAACTTCTGAGTTTGGGACTGTCCCGGGCCACATCTTATGTATTGCTTCATCTGGATGTTCATCTGTATCCTTTATGATATCCTTTATTATATGATAAACTAGTAAATGTTAGTTTTTCCTTGAGTTCTGTGAGCATCTCTAGCAAATAATCAAATCCAAGGAGGAAGAGGTCACGGAACTGTCTGATTTGTAGCCAAGTTGAACAGAAGTTGTAGGTACTCTGAGTATCTTCTATTTGCAATTGGCATCTGAAGTGGGGACAGTCTCACAGGATGAGCCCTTAACCTGTGGGATCTGACACTATCTCTAAGTAAACAGTGTGAGAATTGAGTAAAATTGTAGGACACTCAGCTGATGTCCTAAAGAATTGCTTAGTGTGTGGAAAGCCCCCACATATCTGGTGTCAGAAGTGTTGTGAGTGTGGTAGTGGTAAGAGTGTGAGAGTGAAGGAGAAAGACAGGAAGAGAAATGAGGTGTTCTAACACATATGGGTGAATGAGATGAAGAAAGGAGCAACTCACCTCTGACTGAGAAGGAACTGCAGAGAATCAGTTTGAAACCTCTGAATGGGGCAACCGTGGTTAAAGCACCATGGTTTAAAACTATAGAAAAATTATACTACCAGTAAACGAGTAAAAAGCATTTAATCAAATTCAAGACTTGTTTTTAATAAAAAACACTGAGTAAACTACGAATATAAATATACTTTTATAACATGACAGAGCATATTGGTTGGAATGAAACAGAAAGTACAGTACACGAGAAGCAGTTTCTTTACCTAAAAACTATAGAGGGATGGTCTGTTTAAGTGTCAGGGAAATTGAATAGTTACATAGGGAAAGAATATTAACTTAGAATCCTAACTCATGCAATGCATAAAAATAAATAACTGCCAGAATGAAGATATAAATGTACAATGCAAATTTTAAAATTACTAGAGAAATATTACAGAATATTTTTTTAATATTGAAATGAAGGAGACCTCCCAGGAAAAAAGCCTAATACCTACAGTTTATAAAAGAAATTTGAGCAAATAAAAAGAAGTAATTTCTGTTTGGTGAATAACACCAACAGCAAAAATTTCAAAACCAAACCAAACCCAAAGCCAATGTATTCAAGGAAACTAATTACATCAAAGAATAACAGGCACTATCTAGCCTATATCAATGTTTTCTACATGCAAATGAAAAATATCAATAATTAATCAGAAAATATTATCAATAATAGTAATAATGCTTATATAATACCTAACATGAGATAAGTCTTTCCAAATGCCATATAAATATAAACCAGTTTAAGCCATATAACCCCTCTATGATGATGGCACAGGCACTACACTCATTATCCACATTTAAGAATTGAAGAATTACAGAGTAACCTGCTTAGGTAAAAACAAAACAAAACAATAACAACAATAAAAATAGTAAATAATGAAGCCATGATTCAAACCTAGACAGTTCTAGAGTTTATGCTGTCAACTAGAAATCTACAAATTAGATGACTAATAAATTATATAGACCTTACTTTGTAAGAGATATAATTTAAACAGAAGCAAAGATAAAGTGTGAATTAAGTAAATGGATGAACTAAATCTTGAATCTATTCGTAAATTCCCCAAGGCTAAGAGACCAAAGAAAGAAAGAGGCTCATCAAGAGTTTATGAAGGCTGTGGGACATTTACACCGTGGAATTCTGTGCATCTATAAAAAAGAAAGATTTCGTACCCTTTGGGACAACATGGAGGTATCTGGAGAGTATTATGCTAAGTGAAATAAGCCAGTCAGAGAAAGACATGTATCACATGATCTCACTCATATGTAGAATCTAATGAACAAAATAAATTGAACAAAATAGATCCAGAGACAGAAGCATGGAACAGACTGACGAATCTCAGAGGGAAGGTGGGGGTGGGTGGGAAGAGATTAACCAAGGAACTTATATGCATATGTGCATAACCCAGGGACACAGACAATAGTGCAGTGAAGGCCTTGGGAGAAGGTGGGTGGGTAGGGGATAGAAGGGATCAATGGGGAAAAAAGAGAACATCTGTAATACTTTCAAGGATAAAGATAAATATAAATAAATAAAGAGTTCATGAAGGGAACTCTTGAGTGGCACATTTCAGGCATTGGGAAGGTGATGTAGATATCCACTGTGTCTGACAGTTGCTAAAGAATTATATAGAACAGGACAGGATGGATAGGAATACTGGTGAGTGATGTCCCACAGGTAAGGGGAAAATGCCTTACATGCTTGCCCCGAAGGCAGGGCAAAGGCTGCTCCAGGAACCAGCACACTGGGGCCTAAAGGAAGGGTCAATCAGACAGTCTCTCATGGGATTTATGGGAAATGTTCTAGATCTAGATCTCAGGTCCAACAGCAGTCATTCCTTGGAAGTCTCTCCTCCACAGAGTACAGAAAAAAAGACACTGATAGCAGAGGTAATAAAAAGTATAGTGCATATAGAGAAACATTTTTCAAAAAGAAATCAGAGTTAGAATAATGAGAAATCAAGGTTTCAATAACATTCAGATCACCAAACAGGTAAACAATGGTATATACTGTGAGATGGTGGGAAAAATGGAAACAGTAATAATTTGAGTGGAGGGAGAGATAACTTAAAAGTGATAAATTCTATAAAGTATTACTGGATAAGTGGTTACAGAAATGAGGTAAATGTAGGCAACTAACATGAAGAGTAAGAAAAGAAAAATAGCATTATGACCACAGTGGCATTATTTGAATATCATGTTCTCATTAGTGTAAGTGTGGCAAATGTTCCATAATTTTCCAAGCTAGCACACTGTAATTTAACTTTATTTAGAAGGTCTTGACAGAGCAATAATTTAACATTATATTGACCTCCTCAGAACATCAGAGCCTAAAGTAAAACATTTGAAAATGGAATTTTGCCAGACTATACTATATTATTCATAGGGTCCAACTAACACTCTACTGGTTATAGTAGCAGATGCAAAATACAGTAAATGAATTAACAAAAAGTCAATATAAAGTATTATGACTTGATCGTTTAACTGATTTTAGTCCAGTTGGTTATGAGAATTTCCTGTGATAATGTCCTCTGAATTTCAGATACTAATGGGAAAGAAGGTCTTGCAAAGTAAGATTTTTTTATTAAAAATTTTCAGATGAAATATATCAACTGGTTTTAAAGGAAGATCATGCTGATTCTTTTGTAATTGTGTGACTATCTGATTAAATAGTTTGAGTGGTTTATCTGGGGTTTTGTGCATTGACATAATTCAGTAGTAACATTTGTTGGCAGTTTTATTTTTTCCAGAGATTTTAATTTTGTAATTACTGTGGAAGTAGCCAATGGTTGCAAAAGGACAATATACCAATGGAGCATTAAACACAATAAGAGAATGTCTCACAATATGAGCTAATGTTGAAATGTTTTAAATCATAATCTAAATTAATATGATTATTACAAAGCAAATGCCATACTTGCAGAAAAACTGTGCTTGTTTTTAAAATTGACTTTCATCGGACAAATAAGTCATACAGGTAAAAGAGACTTCAAATCTAAGCACAGGCAAAATGTACAGCACCAGAAAGCAATATGTGGCATTTCCCTTATCCAATGTCTATGCCAAACTCTTCTCATGCCCTTAATATCACAGAGAAATAAATATATAAATTATTTCTGGAAAATCTAAGAAGCTTCTCTGCAATTGTGGCTGAAAATATAACGTCAGAACGTAAAGAAGACGTTGGGGCCCTGGCTGATGTGGTTCAGCAGTTAGAGCATCAGCCTGCCCACCAAAGGGCAGGTCTTGAGTTTGATACCAGGTCAAAGGCACTTACCTGGGTTGCAGGTTTGATCCCTGGTTAGGTCAGGGCAAGTGTGGGAGGCAACCAATCAACGTGTCTCTCTCACATCTTTCTCTCCCTCTCTCTTTCTCTCTCCCTCCCTCCCAATCACACTTCCACTCTCTCTAAAAATCAATGGAAAAAATATCCTCCGGTGAGGATTGATAAAAAAAATAATAATAAGACACCACTGGGGCGCTGTGGAACTGACGTACCCTAAACAGTGTAATACCAAGCAATTATGCTTGCAAAGGAGATCAGTTTGAAAAGGGAAAATTTCACTGAAACCAGTTCACCAGCCTAGATCAAAGACATACTACCTAGTTGAAGAGTAAGTGTTCAAGAGGAACACCAGACGTATTCCAAGCTGATTAGAAAAAAATACACGACAACTTTGGGCGCCATGTTAAGGTTTAAGAAATGGTACAGATAGCTTAGGGGAGTCAATTCCAGTAATATTTATCTAATGTCTAATTTGCACAAGATCATTTTGGAAGCAGTTTGAAGAATTTACTGGGGGTGAGGAAAAGGCAAACTGGAATTGGCTAACTTATACTCACATTTATGCATATGAGTTTGAGTGTATAATATTACAAAAGTAAGATAATATCATAATTGTTATTCTCTAGATAACTTTTTTATTTACTGATATACCACAGAAGAGATATTCCGTGAAGATGGGCTTGTGTGTTTATTGGGAGTCTCACCTTCCACCCCTCCCAATGCAGAGTAATGATAGATAAATTATTATTTAATAATTAAAGGGATATCCATGATCAAATACTAGATAATCAGCTTCATGGACTAGATAACCAATACAATGGCTATAATAAAAAAGACAAGTGTTGACAAGCATGTGGGAAAGTGAGCACCCTCATACATTGCTGATGGAATATAAATTACATCTGTGGAAAAGTTTGGCCATCCCTCAAAACATTAAACATAAAATTACCGCATGACTGAGGAATTCCACTCCTAACTACATGCCCAAGGGAAATGAAGAAAGTTTTCCACCCAAATATTTGTATGTGACTATTCATAGCAGCAATATTTATAATAGCCATTAAGTAGAAAAAAACCAAATGCCCATCAATTGTTGAATGAGTAAACACAATGCTGTATATCCACGCAATGAAATATTATTTGGCAAGAAAAAAGGATGAAGTACTGATTAGTGCTGCAGCATAGGTAATTATGGAAAACACTATGCTAACTGAAATGAGCTAGACACAAAAGGACACATATTATATTATTGCACTTATATGAAAGTCCAGAGTAGCAAATCCATAAAGACAAAAAGCAAACTAGTGGTTGCTAGGGGCTGGGGTAAGGACTAATGAGGAATGAAAGCTAATGAGTACAAGATTTATATTTCAGGTGATAAAAATATTCTGAAAGCAGAGAGTGGTAATGGTTACATGATTCTGTGAATATACTAAATACCACCGAATTGTATACTTTTAAATGGTTAATTTTATGCTATGACAATTTTATCTTAATAAAGCTGTCATTAAAAAAAAAAAAACAAACCCACAAACAAACATGGTTGCCACTGGAAAATGCCTTAAAATAAGATCAAGCTAAAACAAGAGATTATTAAGTAAAAATATGAATAAAAAACAGTTGACGATAAAAAGCTAATATCAGTCCTGGCTGGGCATGGCTCAGCAGATAAGCATAGACCTAGGTTCCAAGAGATAGGGCACATGCCGGGGTTGCGGGCTTGATTCCGGTCAGGGGAGTGCAAGAGTCAGCCAATCAATGACTCTCTCATCATTGATGTTTCTCTCTCTCTCCCTCTCCCTTCCTCTCTCTGAAATCAATAAAGATATACTTTAAAAAACCAAACTAAAGTTAGAAATGACAAATTTATGTTACTAGAATAAAAATAACATTTTTTAATTGAAATTATAATTTCAACAGGTTAAATTCTAAAATTTTAAAAAGTAAATGCTCATGGTATGAAATATAAGCTATATATAGATATATAGTCTCTGTCCCTGTTCCTGACATAGAGTTCCTAAAATCCTTGTAAGTAGGAGTGCCAGGACAATATTTTTCTCTAATATTTAGTCTTTGACCCTAATTCCTGACACAAAGATCCTAAGATTTTTGTAATTTCCTACGTGGTAGGAGCATCTGAAACAGAGCTCTTAAACCCCTTGTAATTTCTTGGGTGATAGGAACATTTTTATTCTATTGAGGTGATTCTTGGTGGGCTTCTAGATAAGGGTTGGTCTCCAGAAAGATCAAATCATGATTAAAAGCTTGGAACTTTCAGCCCCTCCTTCATTATCTGGAGAGAAGAGCATATGTAATGAAGCTTCCATAAAATTCCTAAAGTACAGGGGAATATTTAAAAGATAGCAGGATTCAACTATACTTATTGAATATATGATTGTAGTTAATTCATAGATTTTATATGCATAGCTTACATGTTAGTTATATGTAACATACAAGTATATCTGGATATATAGTTAATTTTGACCAAAATACATTAAGCCTGATACTGTCTTATTAGCCAGCAAAATTATTATATGACATTAATTCAGTTCTTTGATATGAAAAATCCTCTCAAATGTTGAGTGGTGATTTTCCTGTCTTTCAAATTCCCACAGAGTACAACTCTTATCATTCCATCCTTAGATCAGAGGAATGAGCTGAAAGATTTTGATTTGTTTTATGAAAACTGGATCTAGATAAGCTAAGGCAAATTTAGATGAGAACAAGACATTTTGCTGTGGTATCTTTGTTGGCCCTTCAAAAGTGAATCATACTGTGAAAGTTCAAAAAGATCAGCGAAATGCTCAGAAGCATCAGAAAGGATGCTGAAAACCAAAATGGAAACATTATCCTTAACACTATAAATCAGTAATGTGTCCACACTTATTTGGCCCTTTTAGTCACTGCCCCCTGAGAAAAAACATAATGAGGCTGAAGAAAATCTTCAGGAAATGTAAAATGATCAATGGTATATATGTGAGTTATAGGGAGAGTAGGGTGCCGTAAGAAGAGAGTTTTAAAGGAAAGAATTTGTTCATGATAGAAATATGAGTAAAATTTTCTACTGTCTCCAAGGGGACTAAAAAAAGCAAGTAGAGTAGGGCACTGTGGAAGGGGAAGGAAATGTATTTGATATTTATTTCCTAGAGTAAATTGTTGCATTTAAGAACTAATTTGAGTCCTTGATGTGCATCTGAGGCTGGTTTTAAAATAATTATTTCAAAGTTCCTTTAAGACATCTCCCTGAGGATAATGTTTTTATGCTTCTGTTATTCATAAAAGGTTAATGTCACATGATAAGAAGGTTTAGGGCTTTTAGTTTCTAAGTGCATAGCTCAGCAGGAAAACAGTATGTGGTACAGGTGCTCTACTGATTAAAATTTTCAGTCCTGTCCAATTAGGGCATGTGGCTAAGGGAAGCTGCAAGTTTTATTGCAGGGGTTTAAAAATAATGTGTAAAGTCTTAAAATACAATACAGTCATAAGCATGCCTCTCTGACTGAAATAGGTTAGAGAGCGCAGGGCTTCACATTTTTGCCCTCCTTTCTCTCCCTATGACAACCCTCACATATTTCTACAGTCTTCTAGTGCCCAGAAATATGTCAGAGGGGAGAAGAGTGGGGGGGGACTAGATGAAAGAAAGTGAAGAGATTAGCCAAAGAACATACATGCATAGCCCAGGGACACAGATAGCAATGTGGTGATGACCAGAAGGAAGGGAGGCAGGGGCTGGAGCAGGAGGTGGGCAAAGTGGGGGGCATAGGGGACATATGTAATAGTGTCAACAATAAAACTAAAGTAAAAAACAAACAAACAAAAATCATTAGGTGTAGTGGGAAGAGTACTGCTTTAGACTAGGAAATGTAGTGTCTAGTTTGGATTTTTAAACTAGCCATGATATTAATCAAAGGAGTTCACTCTTCTATTCATGTTACATGATCTACTCTGCTGGGTCAGTATATTGGGCATTCATTTGTTTTCATTCAATGAACATGTATTTAGTCTTAGTATGTGTTAGTTACCTTGCTTTGTATTTCAATTTGAAAAAAAGTACATTATATGACTTATCAATGAATTGTCAATCACCTTTCAAAACTTGGCTAGTTTTCCAGAGAGTTCCTCATGAGGGGCACCTTGTTGAAATCACCATAAACCAGAACAGTAAATTTCAAACTTTTTATTGTAACTCCCTGAAAAAAAACTTATTTTATGTAGGGGCCCAATATATACACACACTCAGTGATTCATTAGAGCCAACCTATATACGGTGAACTCTGAATGGTTCGGTTCTATTCTCTTCCAAGAATCTGGTTCCATTTCATTAAAAAGAATGATGGAGAGATTGAGAGATGGAGAAATAAAGAGGTGGAGCACAGAGGACTTTTAGGACAGTAAAAACACTGTATGATACTCTAATGATGAATAAGGTCACTATACATTTGTATTCCTTATTTAAATTTTTTAAAATTTACTTTCCTATAGAATGTAAGCACCAAGAGTAAACTCTAATGTGAACTACAGACTTTGAGTGATAATGATGTGTCAGTGTAGGTTCATCAACTGTAAGAAATACACCACTCTGGTAGGGGTTGTTGATATTGGGGGAAGCTATGCTTAAATGGGTCAGGAGATATAAGAAAATCTTTGTACCCTTCTCTTAATTTTGCTGTGAATTTAAAACAACTCTAAAAATAAAGTCTTTAAAATAAATTATTTCTTTCCTTCTTTTTTTTATTTTTCAAAATAGTACAGACGTCCCTTTTTCTCCCCATTGACCCTTTCCACTCCACCCCATGCTCCTCCCCAGTCCCTCACTACACTATTGTCTGTGTCTATGGGTTATGCATATATGCATATAAATTCTTTGGTTAATCTCTCTCCACCCACCCACCTGTCCACCACCATCCCTCTGAGATTCCTTTGTCTGGTCCATGCTTCCATGTCACTGAATCTATTCTATTCATCAGTTTATTAAGTTCTTTAGACTCCACATATAAGTGAGATCATGCGTTGTTTGTCTTTCTCTGCCTGGCTTATTTCACTTAGCATAATATTCTCCAGGTCCATCAATACTGTCCCAAAGGGTATGAGATCCTTCATCTTTACAGCTGCATAGTATTCCATAGTGTAAATGTCCCACAGCTTTTTTATCCACTCATCTACTGATGGGCACTTGGGCTGTTTCCAGATCTTAGCTATTGAAAATTGCACTGTTATGAACATAGGGGTGCATATATTCTTTCTGATTAGTGTTTCAGGATTCTGAGAATATATTCCGAGAAGTGGGATCACTGAGTCGAAAGGCAGTTCCATTTCTAACTTTTTGAGGAAACTCCGTACTGTTTTCCATAGTGGCTGCACCAGTCTGCATTCCCACCAGTTGTGTACCATGACTCCCCTTTCTCCACATCCTCACCAGCATGTGTCATTTGTTGACTTGTTGATGGTAGAGATTCTGACAGGTATGAAGTGATACCTCATTGTGGTTGTCATTTGCATCTCTCTGATAATTAGTGACATTGAGCATTTTTTCATATGTCTCTTGGCCCTCCGTATGTCCTCTTTGGAGAAGTCTATTCAGGTCTTTTGCCCATTTTTTAATTGGATTGTTTGTCTTCCTCTTGTTGAGTTGTATGAGTTCTTTGTATACTTTGGAAATTAGCCCCTTATCAGATGCATCCTTGGCAAATATGTTCTCCCAAACAATGGCTTTCCTTTCTATTCTGAGGCTGATTTCTTTTGCTGTGCAGAAGCTTTTTAGTTTGATGTAGTCCCATTTGTTTATTTTTTTCTTTTAATTCTCTTGCCCTAGGAGAACTATTAGCGAAAATTCCACTATGTGGGATGTCTGTGACTTTACTGCGTATGTTTTCTTCCAGGATTTTTATGGTTTCATGACTTATATTTAAGTCTTTTGAGTTTATTTTTGTGTATGATGTAAGTTGGTGGTCTAGTTTCATTTTTTTCATGTAGCTGACCAATTTTCCCAGAACCATTCATTGAAGAAACTGTCTTTACTCCATCGTATGCTCTTGCCTCCTTTGTCAAATATTAACTGACCATAATTGCGTAGGTCTATTTCTGGGGTCTCTGTTCTGTTCCATTGATCTATATGCCTGTTTTTGTACCAATACCAGGCTGTTTTGATTACAGTGGCTTTGTAGGACAGTTTGATATCCAGTAAAGTGATCCCTCCAACTCTGTTCTTCTTTCTCAAGATGGCTGTGGTTATTTGGGGTCATTTTTGGTTCCATATAAATTTTTGGAATATTTGTTCTAGCTCAGTGAAATATGCTGTTGGTATTTTAATAGGAATTGCATTGAATCCATAAATTGCTTTGGGTAATATGGACATTTTAATGATATTAACTCTTCCAAACCATGAGCACAGTGTATTCTTCCACTTGTTTATGTCTTCCTCTGTTTCTTTTTTCAGTGACCTGTAGATTTCTGAGTACAGGACTTTTATATCCCGAGTTAAGTTTGTTTCTAGGTATCTTATTTTTTTAGTTGCAATGGTAAATGGTATTGTTTTGTAGTTTCTCTCTCTCAAAGTTCATTGTTGGTGTGTAAAAATGCCATCGATTTCCAGATGTTAATTTTGTATCCAGCTACCTTCCTAAGTTCATTTATCATATCTAGTAGTACTTCGATAGAATCTTTAGGGTTTTCTATGTACAATACTATGTCATCTGCAAATAATGACAGTTTTATTTCCTCCTTTCCAATTTGGGTACCTTTTATGTTTTCTTCCTGTCTGATGGCTGTGGCAAGGACTTCCAGTACTATATTGAATGAGAGTGGTGAAAGCGGACAACCCTGTCTTGTTCTTGTTTTTAAGGGAAATGGTTTTAGTTTTTGACCATTGAGTATAATGTTGGCTGTAGTTTTTCATATATGGCCTTTATTATGTTGAGGTGTGATCCCTCTACTCCCACTTTGCTGAGCGTTTTAATGAAAAATGGGTGCTGGATTTTGTTGAATGCTTTTTGTGCATCTATTGATATAATCATATCATTTTTGTCCTTTATTTTGTTTATGTGATGTATCACATTTATTGTTTTGCAGATGTTATAGCAGCCTTGCATCCCTAGAATAAATCCTACTTGGTCGTGGTGTATGAACTTTTGGTGTATTGTGGGATCTGGTTTGCTAGTATATTGTTGAGGTATTTTCATCTCTGTTCATCAGGGATATTGGCCTGTAATTTTCTTTCTTTGTAGCGTCTTTATCTGGTTTTGGAATTAGGATGATGCCGGTCTCATAAAAAGAGTTCAGGGGTTTTCCTTCCTCTTGAATTTCTGGAATAGTTTGAGTAGAATAAGTGTTAATTCTTCTTTGAATGTTTGGTAAAACTTGCCTGTAAATCCATCTGGTCCAGGACTTTGTGTGCTGGGAGTTTTTTTTATTACTGCTTCAATTTTATTAGTTGTTATTGGCCTATGCAAGTTTTCAGCCTCTTCCTGATTTAGCTTTGGAAGATTGTATGCTTCAAGGAATTTGTCCATTTCACCCATGTTGTCCAGTTTGTTGGCCTATAGTTGCTCATAGTACTTTCTTACTATCCTTTGTGTTCCTGTTGGGTCGGTTGTTATATCGCCTTTTTCGTTTCTGATTTTGTTTATTTGGGTCCTCTCTGTTTCTTGGTGATGCTGGGTAAAGGCTCACCAATCTTATTTATCTTTTCAAAGAACCAGCTCTTGGTTTCATTGATTTTTTTGGTATTTTCTTTAGTCTCTATGTCATTAATTTCTGCTCTGCTCTGTATTATTTCCTTTCTTCTACTTCCTCTGGGCATTTCTTGCTGTTCTCATTCCAGTTCTTTTGATTGTTATGTTAGATGGTTTAGTAGAGCTTTTTCTTGTTTCTTGAGGTAGGTCTGTACTGCTATGAACTTTCCCTTCAGGACTGCTTTTGCTATGTCCCATAGATTTTGGGTTGTTGTCTGTTCATTTTTGTTTTTATCCAGGAAGTGTTTGATTTCTTCCTTGATCTCATTGGTAACCCATTCATTGCTTAATAACATGGTATTTAGTCTGCATGTGTTTGAATATTTTTGAGTTTTCTATAGTGGTTGATTTCTAGTTTCATGGCATTGTGGCCTGAGAAGATGCTTAATATGATTTCAATCTTCTTGAATATGTAGAGACTTGCCTTGTGCCCTAACATGTAGTCTATTTTTGAGAATGTTCCATGTGCACTTGAGAAGAATGTGGATTCTGCTGCTTTGCGATGAAATGTTTTGTAAATGTTAATTAAATCCGTTAGCTCTAGTGTGTCATTTAAGATCTCTGTTTCCCTGCTGATTTTTTGTCTTGATGAACTGTCCAATGCTGATAGTGGGGTGTTAAAGTCCCCCACTGTGATTGTGTTGCTGTCGATCTCCCACTTAAAATCCACCAAGAAAATTTTTATATATTTAGGTGCTCTTATGTTAGGCACATATATATTTGTAAAGGTTATTTCCTCCTGTTGAATAGATTTCTTTAATATTATGTAGTGACCATCTTTGTCTCCTTTTATGGTCTTTATTTTGAAGTCTATTTTGCCAAAAATAAGTATTGCTACCCCAGCTTTTTTTTTGTTCCATTCTCATGCATATTTTTTTCATCCCTTAATTTTAGCCTTTGTGAATCTTTTGCTCTCAGGTGGGTCTCTTTCAAACAGCATATATTTGTGTCCTGTTTTCTTATCCATTCAGCTACCCTATGTCTTTTCATTGGAGCATTTATTCCATTTACATTTAAGGTTGTTATTGATATATACTTATTTAATGCCATTTTCCCCCTTTATGCTAATGTACCTGTCCCTCAATATTTCTTCTTTTTCTTAGAGCAGTCCTTTTAGCATTTCTTGCAATGTTGGTTTGGTGGTACTGATCTCCTTTAGCCTGCTTTTGTCTACGAAGCTCTTTATTTCACCTTCAATTTTAAAATGATAGTCTTGCTGGATAAAGCAGTCTTGGTTGCATGTTCTAGCTTGTCATTACTTTGAGAATTTCATGCCACTCCTTTCTGGCCTGAAGAGTTTCTGTTGAGAGATCTGCTGTCAGACTTATGGGAGTTCTCTTGTAGGTCACTGCTTATCTCTCCCTTGCAGCCCTTAATATTCTCTCTTTGTCCTTAACATTTGCCATTTTAATTTGGATGTGCCTTAGAGTAGGTCTCTTTGGGTCCCTCTTGTATGGAAACCTCTGTGCTTTGTGAACTTTTATGGCTTTCTCCCTTCACAGTGCATGGAAGTTTTCTGTCATTATTTTCTTCACCAAGTTCTCTATCCCTTTCTCTCTTTCCTCCCCCTCTGACACCCCTATGATGCAAATGTTGTTTTGCTTCATGTTGTTGCAAAGCTCCCTTAGATTGTCCACATACTTTTAAGGTATTTTTTTCTTTTTGCTTCTTTGATTGAATGATTTTTTCTTCCTCATCTTCTAAGTCACTTATTCTATCCTCTGCTTCATTGAGCCTCTTTTAATTCCTTCCAGTGAATTCCTGATATCAGATATAGTATTCTTCATTTCTGCCTGATTCTTATTTATGATATTTATCTTTTTTTTTAATGTTTTTACTAAGTTACTTGACTTTACCATTAAGTGTCTTGTTGTTCTCTTTAATTTCCTTGAGCACCTTTATAAGCATTACTCTGAACTGTATTTCTGTTAACTTTCTTAACCCCATCTCAACAAGGTCTTTTTCTGGCGATTTTTCCTTTTTTTTAATATGTAGGTTGTCTCCCCATTGTGGTGACTCTTAGTGTTTGTATCTGTATATTAGATATATTTGCTGTCTCCCAGTCTTGTGTGGTGGGATTTTGTAGTGTATGTCCAGTGGAGCCCAGAGGTGTGTTTTCCTTTTACTACTGAGCTATTTGCTCTAGGTGTGTCCCTTTTGTGGGTTCTCTGGGCTCTCCTGTTGTGATTGGGTCTAGATTGTTGTTGATCTCTTCTTGGGAGGCCTCTTCTCTCAGATTGGCTAACTGTGTGTCTCAGCCCTAACCACATCATGTGAGCTGTTGTACAGGTCCTGGCAAGGCCGGACAATACACAACCAAAGTGCCAGAAAATAAGCAGTATCTTACAACATATCCTAAATATCACAATGAAAACATCCCAAATAAAAGTAGAATTGGGAGACTGAAGTGACAACACAAATGCTAAAGCATAAAAAGCAAAAAAAAAAAAAAAAAAGAGAGAGAGAGAGAAATAAATAGAGAGAAAAGGATATTATTGCTAATAGTAACAAATAATAATAATAATAATAATAATAAACTAAAATGAAAAGTAAAAAATAGAGAAGCTACTCAGAGGTAAAAGGGGCAGAGAAAAGATTCTGAAAGAAGGGCAAGAAAAAAATTAAGGGGTAGAGCATAGAAATAGGAAAATAGTTGAAAATAAAAAAATTAAAATACAATAAAGAGAGAATGAGAAACAAAGAAACAGACAGGAAGACAGAATGGAGAAAAAGAAAAGAAAAAAAGGGAAAAAAAGATTATGCCAATGGAACGAGAAGAGAGAGAGAAATAAAGCAAAGCCAAGGAGGGAGTCTTATAAGAAATATGGGGGAAATGATAGCAAAAAGCATTAAACTTATGGGTTATAATGATAATAATGTCCCAACAATTAAGCAGGGACTATCAAGAAAATCTTGATAATAGAGTAAAAGACAAAACAAAACACAAAGAATAAAAAGGAAAGCAAAACAAATTTTTTTTAAAAATTCATTTAAAAATTAAAAAATTAAATATTTTAAAAGGAATTTTTTTTCTTTCTTTTTCTTAAGAAAAAGAAATAAAGTCAATCTGCTCCTTTTCATCTTGGCAGCTTATGTTGTCTGAGGCTCACTGCTTTATATGCTGATTTCAGTTCTCCTGAGAGGTACTTTTGTATCAGTCAATGTCAGGAGCAGTCTAGCTTTGGCTCTGGTGTCCTTAAGTAGTTGGCTGATCTGAAGGTCTCTGTGGACCACCTCCTCTTATCAGCTATTTTGCCTCCCCCTTGTGGTTGCCTAGTCTTACTCCAAAGTCTTCTGAGGAGCCTTTACTAGTGTAGCTTGGGATATTGTTCCCCTTAGAGGTTTTGCTGTTCGGCACTCACTGTGAGGAATTTAGTCTCTGCTTCAAAACCAGGTCTTTAGTCCCTACCCTATCATCTAATTCCAGTGGCTCATACAATGGCCTGTTGCAGGTTCAGATTGACTTCAATCTGTTGCCTTTTTTTGTAAGGGCAGTTTTAGCAGCCGGGGCTCAGTGGGTTCAATTAAAAAACATTCTGGTGAGCACTTTGCCTGCCCAGCCCCAAGCGGGGGTTTTAAGCTTTTCCTCCAGTTCCCAAACAATTGTCCCTGAGAATCTTATTCTTGTAATGACCTCCTGTGAGCTGTTCTTCCTTCCCCCTCAGGACTGTGCCTTGTGGGGGTATCTGGGGCTTCAGTGAGCTGAACTAGCCCCTTTCTTGTTGGGAGTGGTGCTCCAAGCCTGCAGGAGAGGTAGGCGTGCTCTGCCCCTCCTTTCCCAGGTCTGGTTGGCTAATTTCACTAATTTCAAACTCTCCACAATGCAGACATAAATCCCAGCTTTCACTGGTCTGTCTCCTCAGTGCAAGCCAGGAAGGTGGACACCAGTTTAACAATCAAAAACTCAAAAACACAGAAAGCAACATACAAACACAGAATCTGCCTTACAAGATCCCGCCACCCCCATGCCTAGGCACCAAAGCAAGTGGAGTCACAAAGTCAGCCCCACATGGCTCCCCTGCACAGCTGATCTCAGTAAAGCCAAGGCAGCTTCTTGACCACTATCCTGGCACCCCTCAGTGCAGGTCAAAAATCCTATATTCACCCCTCCAGGAGCTCAAGTGGCTGGAAAACCAATCCACCCCACAGGCAACTCTAGTCTGTCTCTGGCAGTTGAAGGGCTCTCTTCCCCTTCTCCATGCCACACAGATCAAATGCTTTCTGGGGTTCTACACAATGCCTTACAGGAAAGCAGAGGGTCCCTGTATGTGGCTGCTCAGTGCAGCTCTCTAGCCCCTTTCTATTTCGGAGCCACACACTGTGGAACAGCCTTTTCTCTGGTCAGCACCCAGTATGAAAGACACCTCTTGCAGCCGCCATTAGAACCTCTGTTTCACTAGGAAGGCACAGTTCCCTCCTCACAAGCACACAGTTCCTCTGGGTCCCTCTGCCCTCTGCGTGGGACTCTCCTTCCCTTCTCCTCTTCTCGGGGTTTGAGATCCCAGCTTTTGGATGCCAGTCCACACTCCAAATGGGAGGGAGCTTTGCAGACTCTAGCCCTTCGGTCTTGGAGCCCAGTATAAGCCTCAGGAAAGACTCCCCCTTTCTCCGCCTTCTCCCCTCTTACCAGACTCTATGATGTTTCTTCAGTACTCCCTACTCAAAATATGTCCATTCAGGTATATTTCTCTGGTTTTTGCAAGCTGGTTACACAGTAAATTGAACCCATGGCTGGGAGCAAGGGCACTCTGCATCTTGTCACAGTTTCGCCATCTTCCCCTTCTAAAATAAAATTCTGAGGACAACAATATTTCCATTTTCTTCATCTACTGATGAAGGTGTTGGAATCTCTACTCGTATTAATAGTAGGGCACATCTGGGATCAACAATGAATAAGGTGCAGTTCCTTCTGTTGAGAAGCTCACAGTCAGTAGGCAAAGCAGACATGTAAAAGCAGATTACAGTAACAAAGTGTAAGTACAGTTACACAGATATTAACAGGATGCAACTGAATAGACAGAACAACTAATTCTGTCATGGAAAGTTGGGGAACATTTTAAGAGAAGAGTTATTATTTAAACTAAGTTTGAGAGGGAGAGTAGGATTTTTCCAGGTCACAAAGGGACAAGGACATTCTAAGAGGATATAATTATATGTCATTACATGTGAAAATGCACAACGTCTATGCTATACTAAGGCTTATTTTGATGCTCACCCTCTAAAATTATTTTAGTGTAAAACTTACAGTTCTATGTAATGAATTTAATCCACCATTATACTTTATCTAATTGCCAATGTAACAATTCATTATGTTTCTTGGCATTTTGCACAAATACATGATATCTAATACCATTCCAGTTAACTGTGTGCACCCATTTTCAAAGGCATGAGCTAAAAATACCGCCTTCAGCCCTAGCCAGTTTGTCTCAGTGGTTAGGGCATTTGGCCCAGGAACTGAAGTGTTTTGGGTTCAGTTCTGGCCAACGGCATGAACCTCAGTTCGGGACCATGTGCGGGAGGCAACCAATAGATGTGTCTCTCTCACATCAATGTTTCTCTCTCTCTCTTCCTTCCAATCTCTGAAAATCAATGGAAAAAAATATCCTTGGGTGAGGATTAATAATAATAATAATAATAATAATAATAATAATAAAATACCAACTGCATATGAATGAAAATGTAAAACATTTGTCAAATGTTTGAAAAATAATTATTTTTATGAAATGGACAGTTAAAATCTTATAATAGCCCTTATTGAATTAATATATATGTAAATGTAGAATATTAATAGTAGTTAACATTTAGTTAACCCTTACTATGTGCTAAGAACTTTGCATATATTAATCTTAATATTAATTTAATCCTTACAACAATCTTGTAAGATAGATGCTATTGTCATTTTTATTTAACAAACCAAAGACAGAGAGGCTGAGAGAGACTGAGTACCTTGCCTCAACAATCTAATGAGGAGCAGAATCTTAACCACAAGGTTCAGGAGTCACCAAAATAGAAAATACTACCCTTACTTTCAGGTGGAATTTAAAATCTAATGAAAGACAGAAGCCTAAAAAGCAAAGTGAAAAATGGGGTCAGAAAGTGCTGCCTGAGAATTTGAATTTGGAAGGCAAAGGGTGACCTGGAGTCATGAGCTTCTTGTGATAAAAAACATTCAATGAAAAATGCATGTAAGTGCATAATTGTTATAAGGGAGTCATTTAAAACTGAGAAAGGGGGCAGGGGAGGAAGAAATCCAGAGTTTATACTGAGCAGAGAAATAGCCAGTTCCATACCAGAAACTGGGATTATAGGGAGAAATGTGAGCATTCCTTGCTTTGTTGAGGGGGAAGTATTCTAACTTTAAGAAAAATAATAGAATTTTCAAAATGCAACACATTTAAAATGTCCATCATTTTATTTTTTCTGTGATATTGTACTATCACATTTTTTTTCATCAAAATGAGAATAAAAATTAATCATTCCACCATAAAAGTAATTCTTGATCCTCTTTCATACATTTGTTTTTACCATAAAAGTTATATGTGGTCATGATAAAGATTTCAAAGACAGTAGAAAAGTGGAAAAATACAATGTTTAAGCACACTTCTCTACTATATTTGAAATCTTCATCATGACCACATATAACTTTTTAGGTAGTAATTAGGTAGTCATTCTAAAGGGCTGTTTTCCAAATACAAATTGTTTGGCACTTGTTTTCCATTAGAGGCAATATCTTGATGTATTTTGAACTTCAGAATCTACCCAATTTGCATCTGACAGTCATGGAAACTAACACAGTAAGTAATTACATATTATCTCACATTATAATTCATATAATTGCAACTGTAAAAATGTATATATATGAGGGTAAAGTAAAATGCAGTGTGTTTAGCTCTAAAATTCATTTTTTAAAAAAACAGTAGTAGCAATAGGTAAGGAAAACTGGCAAGTTTTATGCAACTTAAGCCCAGGTACACAGAATTCTGAGGTATGGTTGCCCTCACCAACAACTCCACTGCTCACCAAACTCAGCGAATCTGAGGGTAAAATCCAAGGGCATGCATACGTAGGCATTTATTTCCATTACAGCTGTCCTTGGGACTGGGTTTGCGTAAGTGATTGACCAAAAAAGTCATTGTATTCTCAATAGCCTCTCCATTTTTTCTGGCTTCTTTTAAGATTTGTTTTGATGACTTGTTTAGAGCAATTTGATTATGATATGCCTTGGTTTACCTTTCTTTTTTTCGTGAAATGAATACTATTTCATATTTATTAGTTGTCTACCATGTTTTTCTTTCTTTTTTTTAATCCTCAGCTGAGGATATGGTTTTTAAATTGATTTTCAGAAAGAGAGGAAGGAAGGGGGGAGAGAGGGAGGAGAGGGAGAGAGAGAAACATCAATTGGTGGCCACTCATAAGTGACCTCACCTGGGATTGAACCCACAACCTAGGTATGTGTCTTGACTGAGAATCAAACCTGCAACCTTTCAGTGCACGGGCGATGCTCCAACCAACTGAGCCACACCGGCTGGTGCGGTTTACCTTTCTTTATGTTTCCTGTGCCTCATGTTTCTATGAGTTTTTTATATCTGTGGGTTTATATTTTTATCAAATCTAAAAAATTTTGGATATTATTTACTGAAAAAAAAGCAGTTTCAGCCTATGTCTCCCCTCTAGTAACCCTAATTAAACATGTATTAGTCCTCTCTGAATTATCCTACAATTCACTGATGCTCTGTCCATGCTAATTATTTTTTCGGTGTCATTTGAATTATTTCTAATGCTCTGTCTTAAAGTTTACTAATTTCTTTGTTAATGTCTTATCTGCTTTTTAGCCCTTCCAGTATATTTTTCTTCTTAGGGATTGCAGTTTTCACCCCAAATATTCCATTCTTGATGTTTAGAATTTCAGTTTTGTTATTTTTTAAATCTTAATGTCTGTAGTTAACTTTTTGAACATGCAGAATACAGATATAATAACTTTGATAATGTCCTTGTTTGTTAATTCTAATATCTATGTCAGTTCTGGATCAGTTTCAAGACTGATTTACCTCTTCATTATGGGTTTCATTTTTCTTCTTTGCCTGCCTGGTAGTCTTTTATTGGATAATAGACATTTGTGACTTTTATCTTGTTGAGTGCTGAATAATTTTGTAATCCTATAAATATTCTTGAGTTGTGTTCAAGGATGCAGATTGGTTACTTAGAAACAACTTTCTCCTTTTGGTCTTCCTTATAAGTTTTGTTAGAAAAAGAAAAGTGATCAAAATAACAACTCATTTCTAGGAAGGAAAGCTAATTATTCTCCACTACTGAGGAAATACCTTTCTGAGTATTCTACTGAATGCTTCACAAATTATGAGATTTTCCAGTCTGGCTGGTGGGAATAGGCACTAAGTGATAGAAAATTTGAAATCTATAAAAAAATCATAAAGAAGAATTTTTGAAAAAACTTATCTACTATACCACTATCCAATGGCATTTTTGTCTGCTTTCTTCCAATGTTTGAGAACTGCAACTAGAAACAACAACAAACAAACAAACAAACATCACATCACAATAATGTTTCTTTTCATGTTTTCTTTACTTAACATCATTTCCATATTCGTTGATATACCTAATTCTAATGGAGACATTCCATCATATGGAATTCCATCATAATTTATTACACCACTTTATAATTGCTGGACAGTTAGTTTATTTGCAAAGAAAAAAATACAGCAAATCTCCTCATGTAAATTATTTGGGAACACCGCAGATTTATCATTTGGAATAAATTATTAGGAGTGGAATTACAGACATACATTGCCAAACTGTTCCTGGAAAGTTTATGTGAATTTATACACCCACTAGTATAAATCTACTTCATTGGATTGTTTTCAAATACTGGGCATTTTTGATATGTGCCAATCTTATTACAAAAAATGTATTGCTTCACTTTATTTTTTAAAAAATTATTTATTTTCTGGAGAGAGAAAACAAGGGAGAGAGAGAGAGAAAGAGGAAGAGAGAGAGAAGCATCGATTTGTTGCTCCACTCATTCATGCATTTATTGGTTGCTTCTTGTATGTGCCCTGACCAGGGATCGAACCCCAAAAATTAGTCATTCCACCTTGGCATATTGGAACTATGCTCTAACCAACTGAGCTCCCTAGCCAAGGCACTTAACTTTATTTTTAAATCAGTTTGATCATTGATAATGTTTAACACATTAAAACTAAATGAATTGGCCTTTTGTAAAATTAACTTTAACAAAGTTTTACTTGGGGTACATTGGATAGGCAAGAAAGAAAAAAAAATCTATCATGCTGTTCTGAAATTCTAATCTATTAGAGGAACACTTAAGAGGTTATTGAATATATTGAATAATAATATTGTAATAATCTTGGAAAGAAAACTAAGGACTTAAAATATGACTGTGGTCATGGAAACAGCATAACAGAAGTTTGAGGAAAGATTTTAGAAATAGAAGTCAGAAGATTTGTTAGCTGATGAGATCAGAGGAGAGAGAACTAACAAAAATGACAGCACAGTTTCTTGGCTAGGTGACCAGAGGAATTATAGTGTCATTAAATGTTATATGAATTGTGTGAAAAACATGTTTAAGGAAACTATGATGAGATATAAGAGTGAGAAGGTTGAGATTACTGAGAAAAAAAATATTTTATTATATTGGTGATAATCTCATAGACCATGTGTGTATTAAAGAATTTAATCTTGCCTAAGAGAGACTAACTGCCCATTCTCTCGATAGACTCCACCGTTTTGTGGTTTGAACACACTGTTTTTCTTCTCCACTCTGTTCCCTCCTTCCTGTGAAATCATGTCTGGCATATTCACTAATGAGCTTAGTATTTTTGTCTTCTCAAAGTGAGTTGTTACAGATATCAACCCACATTTTGCACATCAAAGGCTTTTTTTGGGTAGCATAGGTCCATGGAAACAGGTGAAGCAAAAGCAATGACCAGAGATCAGTGAGCGGTTCTTATTAACTTAGGTGAAGGAAGGGGCTAGGTATTTCTTTCAAGTGAAAAGATGGCCATGTGCCTGTCCCTTCAATGTGATCCAGAAAGAGCAGTTCATTCTCATTATGCCCTTAAAATATACACACACATATAAAAAAGTAAGAACTATATATCATTCTAAATATCTTCTGTAATAACTATTTGCTATGACCTCTTTCAAAACCCTTTGTTGACAATGTGGAAATGTTTCTTATCATTTGATATAAAAACAAGTTTGAAGTAAAGCTAGTTATTGAGAGATGGAGAGAGACAGACAGGGAAATATGACTTATTTGTCACCCCTGAATTAGAACAGCATTATCAAGAACCATAAAGTAACCTTAATCTATGAATGAAGCACATGGAAAAAATAACGTACCCTCTATTATAAACTTGAAAGGTAACATAGAACTCTGATACTAAATAACCCAAGAGCACCTTTAGTTAAATCTAAGTCTATGTTTTGTATTCAATGAAAATAAAATTATGACTATCAAGTGTTTCAGTACAAGCTTATTTATTTCCTTCCATGTAATGTATTTAAGCCTGTAAGGCAGTATCTATTAAACAATAATTCTTTGTAATTTAGTCTGATTTTAATTAGCAGTTGCTTACTTACTCAATTATTTATCTGTAGCTCTTTTGTAAATAGTTTTATAATAACTAAGAAGAACTAGCTATATTATTGTTCAATAGTTTTGCCCCTCGAGGCCATTGCTGACCAAATGCTATATATTTTAAAAAGAAAGTCTTAATTATGCAAGCACTGAACTAAGAAATTCTATTGTTTATAGTACCCTGCAAAACACTTTGGTGCATCATTTGCATGTTTATAGTTCCAAATTACTTATGTTATAATGTGTATTATAAATTAACTACCATGTACAGAGTGAATTAACCACCTACTGTGCTTTGTAAGTGGGTTACTTTCTTCCATGGCTTGAAATACAAGAACTACTTTGAATTAATATTGTCATATACACATTTCTTTTCCCAATGGTATTTCGTTGACATCACTGTCAACATAATCATCTTCAATATCACACATTAATGTTTATTAAGTCCCTGGTTATATGTGACTTATACCATACAAACCGATAATCCTGAAATGTTGACCAACAACCAAACAACTAGAAAATTAAAATGTAGTTTCTCTGAAAATGATGCTAAAAAAAATCAACTCAAAATTTCCTTTTTTAAGCTCAGGAGCATGTATATAGCCTCTGAATTTGTGCAGGAGAGAGAATTCTCACTTTAATCCTCCCATTGATTCTCAAGCAATCATTGGCTTGACTGTTCTGCCTTTCCACCACTGTTTTCATGTAAAGGATAGCAACTGAACATGGTTATACAAGTGACTGGAAACTTACTATAAAACCAAACAAAGCAAAGGAAACAAAACAAAACTAGCTCTCATCTTCTGGGATGCTTATGTTGGAGGGTTTGAACTTATGGGAAGGTATTAACAAATTTTTCCAAATCACCCTTCCTAAACCCTCACATAACTGAAAGTTTAGATGAAAATTTTTCTATCACCAAGGCAGAATTTTGAAAATATCATTCATTGAATAAATATTTAAATATAAATTTTAAAAACAGTTTTCAAAGTTAAGTTACTCTAAACTTTTTAATTGTGCTACTGCTTCAATTGATATTAGAATATTCCCAAATTATTTTTCTTCTATTAAAAAAATGGTATCTAGAAATATGCTTAACTTTGCTAATATATATATAAACAAAGATAATAGCAGTAAAAATAAAATTTTTCAACCTGGAACTGTTAATATTTAAGGCTGAATAATTTTTTGTTGTGGGGAGCTTTATAGATTGTAGGATGGTTAGCAGCATTCCTGGCCTCTACTCACAGGTTGCTGGTGGAACCTCTCTCTCACTGCCCCCCATGTTATAGTAATCAAAAATGTCCCCAGACATTGCCAAACATTCCCTGGGGGCAAAATCATCCCTAGTTGTGAACCAATGAAATAAATGTAATTAAGAATTAGAAGCAGTTATTTTTCTAGTATACTATAATTGTTAAGATCCTGGACTCCAGATCCAGACTCTTGAAGTTCATCCACTGACTCCTTAAGTTGATCAACTTAACTTCTGCACCTCATCTTCTTTACCTGTAAAATGTGCATAATAATATATTGTAGTGCTTAAGAAGACAGATACTAGAACCAGACTGCCCAAGTTTGAATACTGGTTATGAAGCTCCTAGGAAAATTACTGTCTTTGATCTTCAGTTTCCTTAATTTTTAAATGGAACAACAGTAGTATTTACCTGATAGAATTATAGTGCAAATCAATTGAGTTAGCATTTTTGCAGTACAAAAATTAGTGTTTGACACATAGTGAGTTCTGTGCTGTTAGCTAATATTATGTTATTATTAAAATATTTGAAAGATTTGGGCAAGTATGGCTCATTTCATAGTTTCAAAGTCACTGGTACCTTCTTTATGTGTACCTGGTTATTTAAAGGACTAAGTAAATAAGACAGAAAAACCATAAATTAAGAACTATTGTCCAAGACATTTTTGTGTTTTTCACTACTGAAACAAACTCATATTAGTTATACAATAATACATTTTTAGGTACTTCCTTTGATTTACTTCATTTTACCTATTCACAGTAGATACATTTTATATACTTTGTATTGAAATGCAAAGATCACTGATTTCAAGTCATAAGACTGATGTTTTAGTGAATACTCTGTTAGAAACTTTGTGACCATAGACAAGTCACTGAAAGTTACTACACCTTTATCATCTCATAAGTGGAAATAATTAAATCAGACCTCTCACTAAGAAATTTTAAAGAACATGATAGTTAAGTGAATACTTTTGAAAAACAATGTGATATGATGCTGCTGTTGCTGCTGCTGATGATGGTCATAATATAGTAGTAGTACATGGTACAAAATTCTTACACTCTAACACACAAGACTTCATTACATAGTATTTCAAATTATTCTAATTTATTTTACATAATTTTGTCTATTAAAAAAGGAAAGGTGATATAAACAAATCATGAGATTAATAAATGGTATAAAGCAGCTATTATAAAATTTTATTTATTATGCTTTACCTCCATTCATAGGGAGATTGGTTTAATATTCTTACATTGAGTTACATTTTTACCTTGAGTGGTGTATTCTGAAAATAAGCATGATGCGGCATTCAATCAAGTTTTATGCTACTAATTAAAAATGAGAAAAAAACTGCAATTTAATAATGTTTTTTGCACTGAACTTGGAGTCAACATGTCCTAGTTATTATAAAGTTTGATGAGATAATCTCTAAAGTCTTTTCTGTCAAAATATAGTACTCAACTACTATCATGATATATCAGGCCCCAAAATATTGAGGCCCAGTGAATAGGTAGTTGTATTAGGGTATGGTAGTCTACATGGAGAAGTCCTGTGGTTACTATTTGGGAAGGAGTCAAAGCAGATATAAATAATGTTTTTTCATTACCATCAGAGTTGGGAGTGGGGTGTTGTTTAGCATCCAAATGCCTATTCTTAGAAGAAATCCTTCATTATGCACAGTAATGGTGGATCTGAGTGCCCTCTTTCCCATGACAAACAGAATGGGAGTGTGCAGGTTTCCTTTTACCTACCATATTAGATAGCAAAGCCACAAAACTAAGAACAGTACTTGGCCAGGTTCTTTTACTCTCTAGAGCTAGAGCAAAAGGATATCCAATATTAGTATTGCCTTGTAGCAATGGTAATGTTTTGTTTTGATTTTTACCAGATAGTGCCTAATATAAAGAGAACCCTGACTGATACAACAATCTGAGTTTATATAAGCTCCAAAAATAACTGAATATATTACAGTTCAATTAAAAATTCATAAATAGTGAAATAGTTGGTACCATGTAAGTACAGTATCCAGATATATTAAGGTTATAGTGAAGAGTCTGAAACTTTTATCAACACTGCCAAGAAGAATTGAAGACAGTAAATGAATGTTTTAGGAATAGCTTCAATCATTCTATTCACAGTATTCAACAAACATTTACTCAGCACATACACTGTAGTAAGTTCTGGTGTTATAATCCTTGCCTCAAAAGTTTGCAGCCTAAAATGAACTATTCTAGGATGTTCTGTGAAATAAATATGTAGGTCCAAGATGCCTTGTGAGTGCAGAAGAAGGGCAGCTAGCCAAAACAAATGTGAAAGGGAGGGGAGAGGGGAAGTCTTCCTTGGAAGGTTTGACGTCTGAGTTGAGTATTAATGGGTGAGTAGACAATATACAGGCAGAGTGGGAGTGTAGGAAGACAGAGGAACATTCTGTAAAGAGCTATGCAGGCTGCAAACACAACTTCGACTGGAATGAAGAAAATGGAAAATGAAGGGTAGCAAATTATAGTTGTCACTGAAAGCTGAAGATGATTTCGATATTCCTGTTGAATCACTAATAAAATTGCACTTGGGTAGAGTAATAAAAGGTTTTGCTAGCTCTGAACAAATAGTAGGTAATCTCTTATAGATGTGCTGAACACAAATTGAGGATCTAAGTAAATGACCAGGTTGGAGTGAGTTTCCATGTATCACGTAACTGTCAGTACTACTAATTCTCCTTTATTCTATAGGTAGATATTGAGCTCCAAAGAGTAGACTGAATGCAGCGAGAAACACTCCCAACAATTGGTGATCAAGCACAATAAACTTTTGTCACTCATACCCCAATCCAATATGGATTGGTAAGGAACAGGAACTCTTTATGCTCTTAATCAGGAGCCTAGGCTTCTTCCATCTAGTGGATCAACCATCCCATAGGGCTTTAGAGCTTTCCACTGGATTGTTTGCTCTTCTGGAAGACAGAGAACAAAGAGAGACCACAGGAGGGATCTCAGAAAAGGTTTTGGAAGTTGGGCCTGGAAGTAGTGTGCAGTTCTTCAGTGCATACTACACTAGCCAGAACTCAATCCACATCTTCACCTAATTGCAGGAGTGCCCAGAAAATGTGGTTTGGCTGTCTACCAAAAAAAAAAAAAAGAAAAGAAAAAAGGAAAAGAAAAGAAAAGAAAAAAGAAAAGAAAAAAGAAAAGAAAAGAAAAGAAAAGAAAAGAAAAGAAAAGAAAAGAAAAGAAAAGAAAAGAGAAAAGAAAAGAAAAGAAAAGAAAGAAAAGAAAAAAAGAAAGAAAAGAAAAAAGAAAAGAAAAGAAAAGAAAAGAAAAGAAAAGAAAAGAAAAGAAAAGAAAAGAAAAGGAAACAGAAATGGATTTTTTAGCATATAATAGCTTCTCTGCCACAGATGTGGTATCACTCTATGGGAAAAAAAGATCCAGATCTAGAGTAAGGCGCTATGCATGTATAAACTACTGGATTGTAAATTGATGAAGAGAAGGTAATTCTTAATCTAATATTTCCAGTGCTATGGACTCTAGAGGAGTTTCTATTATTGGCCAGAATTTTTGGTGAGTGTGTTCTGGGCACTAAGCAAGAGTTTTTGTTTGATTTTTCTTCTGCTTTAATAAGAAATCTTTTTCATTCAAAGTAGCCAGAGTGCTTACAGGTAAAAATTATAGTTACTATTAACTTTTAGAAAATCCCTAGCATTCTGAACAGGTAGATGAGCTAAGAGAAAAAGGTGTGACACTTACATAAAGTAAAATCAGTCCTAGGGCCACCTAATGATTACAATAAATGTTTCTGTGTCCATCCACCTAATTGGCACGTATTATACACATCCATGAGGTTTTGTGCACCTCAAACACAGGGACTCAATATTTGTTGATATTTAAAAATGGGTATAATAGCTATACACCAATAATGCCAATAAAAAGTGCTTTCCTATCAACATTAATTGTTGCTTGTTTTGCATTATTCAATCTACATGGTTAATTATTTTATTAGTCCTAATCAAATATGAATTTAAATGTCACATTTATTTTTAGATTTTATAACTTGTTTGATCACCATAACCTAACATATGATTCAACCTCTTAAATATACTTGAAGTTTCTCAATTTTCAGTTATGTCCTTCATTAAGCATTACTCAGTAACTACTGTCAAAGGTGGTCTCTGATGCCTCATTCTTCATTGAACTCTCCCTCCTGCAGTCAGTTCATCAAATGCCTTCCTGCTGTAGTCAGAGCAGCCTCTGGCAGTAGTTCTAGTAGTGACATATCCACCCCCCACTCTCACTGCCATCATCTCCTCCAATGAAACAGTCCACTTGAAAAGAAAGTACACCCTCTGTGCACAATTTTCTCTCATTAGCAGCCACTATCTCAGTCTGCTTTTTTCTTTTCTTTTTTTTACTGTAAGTGAAACACATTATAAAGATTAACTTATACTTTGGAAATAAAATGCACAATTGTTTGCTGTCAATCAGACTGAAATGTTGTTTCCTATCAACATATTGGAACAAAAGCATTTTAAAAAATATATTATCACTTCAGGGGGCAGAAAGTCAAATGAGAGTTTCCAACTGAGAGAAAGGTCTACCCTAGGATAAAACTTAATCCTTTTATGTCTTTATTTTGAGTGCCTGACTAAGAGAGATTTACTTCTAAAATATTCAGAAATAAAATGTCCAAAGGAGAAGCCCAATGGGCAAATAAAACTACAAATGAAGCTCTAATGGGGAATAAATTAAATTGTGAAACTAAAATCAGCTTAAGCTTCATCAGCAACACCAAAGATCAGTCAGAAGGGGCGGGGAGTAGTGCTGATTTTTTGTTTCAATAGTGAAGAACTTTATGTATAGGGAGAACCTCACCTAGAGCTAAACACCACTACTCTTTGCTCCTGAAGTGTAAATGCATATTAATAAGTTAGAATATTGGTCTCATCTTTGAGTCAGGGGGAGAGGGGTATGGAAAGTCAGGAATATCCACTGGGAATCCCAAAAGAAAACAGATGTCACATTAATATTAGGATAATTCAAGTAGGGATTATTTATAAACGCTATAGTTACAAAAGTAAATGGAAGATATATGGAAAGTACTGGGGATTGTGCTGAAACCAATGGTAGCAGCAATGTGTCACCATCACTTGGTCTGAGGGATACTGGTAGGAAATGGTTGTCAGAAGCTGAAAGAAGACAGTGTGTTAAAACAAAACACCTTACAAGTATTCATATGGAGGGGCACATGCAAGATGTGACTTCACAGGTAAGGAATCAGGAACCCTTCTTTCATCCAGTCTCTTGGTGGATCTTCACATTGGCTGAACCCAACTGGAAGCCAGAGGGCATGTAAGCCTTTGTTGGCATAACCCACATATGTTTCCCTCCTAGAACAGAGGGCAAAGTGGAAAGAATGGAGAACCTAAAAGGAGGAGAAATCAGACCATATCTAGCACATCTTATATAGGTACATAGCTACCAGAATCACTAGCTAATAGGTGCCAGTGAAAAGTCAGAAGGTTGCCATCACTTTTTGGTGATAGAAATACTCTAAAGCTGAATTATATAGAGTTGATCATTGACAACTCTAAATTCACTTGTACACTTAAAATGAGTGAATTTTATGTATGCAAATTATACCTCAAAATGGTATATGTTTTAAGGAAATAGATACGCAAACAAAAATACATGTAAGAAATGCATGTAAAGTAAGAAGGAAAGTACAGTTTGAAAGGTTAGTTTTAAAGAGGAGTACAGATTCCTCATCTGAGCTTGAGAAGAAACATGGTTTGAGATGAGAGTAGGGATAAATTTGTAGGCATTTGGGACTTAAAGTTGAGAAAGTGCACACTTGATTGCCTAGATTTTATTGATGTAAGAAAGGAAGTACTCCAAAAGCCCCCTGGGCATATAACTATAATTTCACTGTGCCAAGACACACTGAAATTATTTATGTAACTTTTTCTCCCACTAAAACAGAGATATTTAAAGTGTGGTCCAAGGACATGAAGGAATCCCCAAGATACTTTCCAGGGGTCTGAAAGGTGTTTCCTTTTCCAAGTATTTGTGTGAGCTCGAATTTCTTCATATGCTACAATAAATAACATATTGTAACAGATGAATGCAGAAACAGTTATGACAATCCAGATCTTTTTTATGCTGAATATTTTAAAAATTGCAAAAATATAAAATAATGCCACTTTTCTTGTTTATTTTTTATTTTTCAAAATGTGCTTGATTTTCATAAGGTACATATTAATGTAATTATGGAATGGGTTTCTTGTATTTAAAATAAGTTAATAAATTAGTATTTTAAAAGTTTAGCAGTATTAATTTTTATTGTGATAAATATCAATACATATAATCTATATAAACGAAATCATTTTGGGATCCTCATTAATTTTTAAGAGTATAAAGGGCTCTTAGGAAAAAATGTTTGAGAACTGCTAAACCAGGCATGGGTTTGCTGAGGGTGGGATCATGACATTCACCTTTGTATCTTCAGTATTAACACAGTGACTGGCATATTGTAAGCACCAAGCAAACATTGAATTGAACTGAACTTAAATACCAAGAGCAAGGGGGTAAAAGATTTGCATAGATTTGTTAAGATATATAATAGTTGGCTGAGTGGTTTTGTGACTTAAATGTAAGTTGCAAAACCATAAAAATCCTGGAAGGAAACAGGGAGTAAAGCCACAGACATCTCACATAGTGGAATTTTCACTGATGCATCTCCTAGGGCAAGAGAAACAAAGAAAAAATAAACAAATGGTATTACATCAAACTAAAAAACTGCACAGCAAAAGAAAATAGCCTCAAAATACAAAGGAACCCCACAGTCTGGGAAAACATATTTGCCAAGGGTATCTGATAAGGGGCTAGTTTCCAAAGTGTACAAAAAACTCATACAATTCAACTAGAGGAAAACAAACAATCTAATTTAAAAATGGGAAAAGGAACTGAATAGACACTTCTCCAAAGAGGACATACAGATGGCCAAGAGACATATGAGAACATGCTCCATGTCGCTAATCATCAGAGAGATGCAAATGACAACCACAATGAGGTATCACTTCACACCTGTAAGAATGCCTACCATCAACAATCAACAAATGACATGTGCTGGTGAGGGTGTGGAGAAAGGGGAACCCTAGTAGGATGTGAGGAAAGGGGAACCTTAGTACCCTACTGGTGGGAATGCAGACTGGTGCAGCCACTGTGGAAAACAGTGTGGAGATTACTCAAAAAATTAAAAACGGAACTGCCATTTGACCCAGTGATCCCACTTCTAGGAATATACCCTAAGAACCCTGAAACACTAATCAGAAAGAATCTATGCACCCCTATGTTTGTAGCAGCGCAATTTACAATAGCTAAGATCTGGAAACAGCCCAAGTGCCCATCAGTAGGTGAGTGGATAAAAAAGCTGTGGGACATTTACACCATGGAATACTATGCAGCTGTAAAAAGAAGCATCTTGTACCCTTCAGGACAGTATGGATGGACCTGGTGAGTATTATGCTAAGTGAAATAAAACAGGCAGAGAAAGACAAACATCACATGATCTCACTTATCTGTGGAATCTAAAGAATATGATAAACTGATGAACAGAATAGATTCAGTGACATGGAAGCATGGATCAGACTGACGAATCTCAGAGGGAAGGAGGAGGGCAGGTGAGTGGGCGGGGAGAGATTAACTGAAGAATTTATATGCATATATGCACAACCCAAGGACACGGACAATGGTGGGGAGAGGGACAGAGGAGGGGGGTGGAAGGGGTGGAAGAGGTCAATGGGGAGAAAAAGGGACATCTGTAATATTTTGAACAACAACAACAAAAAGAAATATGAATTAAAGAAAGCTGTATATATGAAATAAAACAGCTGAGTGGAATGTAAATATGAGCTGAGCAAGGTGAGCAAAAGACTGACAACAGGTTTTGAGGGCCCTGATGAAGTAGGAAACAATGAATTTGGAGAGGTATCAGTCTTTAGCATTGGGAGATTCTATCAGTAATAAGCTGGGTGCATGCAAGAATGGAGGCTGTTAAAAAAGAAAAAACATACATGTTTTCTTATTAATCTACTTTTCTTTCAGAGGCCTCAGATAGAACAGGGAGTAAATGCAAATATTATTTTATGTGTAGTCCACAGAGTGCCCTTCAGTGTTTATTTCTAAAGGCAGAGTGGCACATTTTTACGAGAAATTCCCAAATGTCTCTTGCCTTTGCCCCTTTCCCTCCTCTTGCCCTGTAAAGCAATGTAGAGAAAGCTAATGGAGAGAGAAAAACTTCTGTATTGTTTCATTATTCTTACGACAATGTTTGGAGGCACACTAAATGACCGGCATGTCATTTAGGCAACTGACATGACTTTGTACTTTGTCGGGACAATATCTGTGTTATCGTCACAGTGTGGAAAGTATTTATACTTTTTCAGTAGAAATGCTTATTTTTAATTCCTGACTCTCAGTCTCCACTATCTTTGTCTGTAAAATTAATTCAGTTGAAATTTGGAATATACTCCTGGCTCAGCAAGAGTTTTTAAAAATGAAAATGATCACTTTTATTTTGAAAATTGAATTTCTAATGAGAGTTGAAGAAAGCATTTTTGGGGATGGAGACATTGTTGATTAGTAAATGTAATAAAATATCCATTCTGAGTGTTGGAGCCTAATCTTAGCTTTTAATTTAGATTTAATTTGTATTAAAATAGCCAGTAGATGAGAAAGCCATATTAATAAATGTGGACTAATTTTATCCAAGATAATTTGATAACATTCCTTACATATTTTCAGCTTTGTGATATCACACTTGTAGACATTGACAAAGGTCTTGTTAAATAATTTTGGTGTTCTCATTTCACTGGATGAATACATTTATAATTCTCTATGCAATGTTTATTTCAATAGTTATAGGAGGCTTTTTAACCCCCTTTTTTTTCTTTTTTCATAGTGTACTTTTTAATGACAAAAGTACTAAATATTAACTGACCCAGATTGCACATTGTGATCTTGCACACATTAACCCCTCTGACCTCACCTCCTACTTCTCTCCTCCTTACTCAATTTGTCTCAGCCAAGCTGAACTCCTGACTGTTCATTGACCATGTAGGCATGCACCTAACTCAAGGACTTTGCACTTGTTTTTCTGTCTGGAATGCTTTTGCCCGAGAAATCTTCATGGCTCTTTCACTTCCTTCAGGTGCTTTTCAATGATTGCCTTACTCAAGGAGATCTTTATCCCTTTTATTTAGAACTGCAAAACCACTGCTCTAATGCTCCATCCTCTATCCCCTTCCTGGATTTTTTTTTTCTCCATAGCGTTTATCATCATATAAAATAGTATGCACGATAGTCATATATTTGAATAAATGTGGGCGAGAAATGATCTGTTTGTTACTGCTATATTTCTAGCATCCAGAATATAATTTCTGCTCAATATATATTAGTGGGACAAATGAATGATTAAAGAAATCATGAAAAAGTACAGAAAAGCAGAGAAAAGGAAAAAAAGACATTCATAATCGCACAACCAGGAAAAACTCTTGGCTCATCATCTAACACAAAGCCTGTTTTATAATAAAATGTTGAACATGGCATGTAATTTATTTTGTCTATCACTTTCACACCATCGCAAAGTCAAAAAATCATAAGTTGAACCATCATAAGGCAAGGGAATGTCTGTATATAAATGCAATAATAATATTAGACTTTAACTCACTTCAGTTCATGGCAAATTCAAATAGTCAAAAATAAGGAAATACAGAGTCTGAATCTAATGTGAGGCTTTATACCTGGAAAACTGCCTTCTTTTTAATGTCCATTAAACATAAATAAAAATAAGTGCTAACAGACCACAAAGAAAATGTCAACGAATTGTAGAAAGTAGAAATAGCACAGAAAATATTCTGTAATTTATATGTAATGAAATTAGAGCTGGACAAATACAAAAAACCCACTCATCTGAATATCAAATAAATAAACCATTCTCAATATAATTTTTATGCAGAGAAGAAGTAAAAAATGAAAAAGAGTATCTAAAAATTATCAGAGGAAAATTTTTCCTGTTGGATTTTGATAGGCTTTGCATATGAAAGCATTTGGGCTTGGAGCCATTTCAGGGCGATGTTGCCAGCTTTGTTGTGGTGACATACTACCCCTGCAAATTCCTTGTTTTCCTCCCAGTAAGTTATTGATGCTTGCTGTGCTCCTGTGGATGCAGTCGTGTGTCTTCTCATATAAGAATGCAATTGAAGGAGGAAACCTGTGCATGATATACCCACTCTCATGACACAGAAGGTCAGGAAAAACTATGAGATCATGCTTTCTGTAAAATCATCTGCTCCAATGTGACATGTATCATCTCTGCTCAAATTTTATTAGCTCAGCCCAAAGACAGAGAGATGGGGACACTCTCCCACCAGAGACTGACAACACACTATGTATGGGGAGGTATACATTCTTTTACACAAAAAGAGGTGGGGGAAGGAATAATTCTACAGGATGATATAATTGGCCACAGGGGCACAGAGTTTTGATATGATTTTCTGATAATTCTATGGATCTTAGTATATTTGTATTTTCTAATTCATCTAAAAAATTTTTGGAAATGTACTGTGAAAAATCATTTATTTCAGTTAAAATAGAAAGGTGTGCCCAGTTCATAATTTAAAATCTCTTCTGCATATAAGAGATTTTCACCTTTTTCACCTGAATGTTTGTATTTGCATTGTGTCTGCTTCTTTCCTTGATTAGACTTATTATTTTTTGCCAAGATTAAGTAGTTGTGTTCATAAAAAGATTTTTTTTAGATTTTGGGGAAAGTAGAAGTTTGAGGCCTGATTGATGTAAGTGAAACATAACATTGTCAGTAGAACTATCCATCTCTTCCCTTCTTTGCAGCTTTACAATTACAGCTTTAGTACTCTAAGTACTCGAGGTGGCCACTAGCAAAAAAAATGGGTGCTCCTAGGTGTGTTAACATTCTCAGAAAGAGCGATAGTAGCAAAGCAAGAAAACTTGACAATAAGATTGGAGCAGAAAAACTTGAATGGGCTTACTGTTAGATATGTAGAAAAGATATGATCTTAAGGATTTAAAGAAATTACTGCATAGATTTTTGGGGGGCTGGATATCCAATAATAAACAGTAGGTGGCACCAGAAAATTTTTGTGTGTTGGCCATAATATTACTGTGATGTATACACATAGGCTAAGTCTGATTCTGATGGTTTCTCATATCCAAAGGATCATGGAACCAGACTGAAGATAACTGATTATGATATAGATTTATCTACATTATGTTTTATGAATTAGATTGGAGAGTCAAGATGATGGACTTATTTTTTAATATATGTTATTTTACTTTTCCATTACAGTTTACAGTCAATATTATTCTGTATTAGTTTCCAATGTGCAGCATAGTGGTTCAACAATCATGTACTTTACAGAGTGGTCCCCCAATGTCTCAAGTACCCACCTGGCCTCACACATAGTTATTAGGATATTATTTACTATATTTCCTAAGCTGTATTTTACATTCCTGGGACTATTCTGTAGCTAACGATTTGTATTTCTTTTTTAAAATATATTTTTATTGTTGACAGTATTACAGATGTTCTGCATTTTCCCCCCATTTACCCACCTCCACCCAGCCAATACCCCCCCCCCAAGGCCTTTACCACCCTATTGTCTGTGTCCATGGGCTATACACATAAGTATGTAAATTCTTTGGTTTATCTCTTCTAACCCCCTGCACCCCCATCCCCACACACACCAAGGTATATCAGTCTGTTCCATGCCACCATGCTCCAGGTCTCATTTTGTTGGTCAACTCATTTTGTTCATTAGATTCCACATATAAGTGAGATCATGTGATATTTGTCTTTCTCTGATTGGTGTATTTCACTTAAAACCCACTGTATGAGAGAACAAAACTGCCAATGATACATCTGATAAGGGGTTAATCTCCAAAATATAAAGTACTCATACAACTCAACAAAAGGAAGACAAACAATCACATTATAAAATAGGCAAAGAACCTGATTAAACACTTCTCTAAAGAGGACATACAAATGGCCAAGAAACGTGAAAATATGTTCAAAGTGACTAATCAGAGAGATGTAAATTAAAACCACAACCAGGTATCACCTGATACCTGTCAGAATGGCTGCCAGCAACAAATCAACAAACAGCAAGTGCTGGCAAGGATGTGGAGAAAAGGGAACCCTAGTACACTGCTGGTGGGAATGCAGACTGGTGCAGCCACTATGGAAAGCATTATGGAGTTTCTGCAAAAAATTAAATATGGAACTGCCATTTGACCCAGTGATCCCACTTCTGGTAATATATCCTAAAAACCCTGAAACACCAATCAGAAAGACCATATGTACACCTATGTGCACAGCAGCATTATTAACAATGGCTAAGACTTGGAAACAGCCCAAGTGCCCATCAGTAGATAAGTGGATAAAAAAGCTGTGGGACATTTACACAATGAAATACTACTCAACTGTAAAAAAGAAGGATCTCTTACCCTTTGAGACAGCATGGAGGGACCTGGAGACTATTATGCTAAGGTCTGTCATATATGGCTTTTATTATGTTGAGGTATGATCCCTCTATTCTCACTTTGCTGAGAGTTTTTATCAAAAATGAGTGTTGGATTTTGCAAAATGCTTTTCTGCATCTATTGATATGATCATGTGATTTTTTTCTATCATTTTGTTTATGTGATGTATCATTTATTGATTTGGGGATGTTACACCAGCCTTACATCCCCAGAATAAATCCCACTGGGTCATGGTTATGACCTTTTAGATGTATTGCTGTATCCAGTTTACTAGAATTTTGTTGAGGATTTTAGCATCTATATTCATCAGGTATATTGGTCTGTAATTTTCTTTCTTTGTAGTGTCTTTATTTGGTTTTGGAATTGGGATGATGCTGGGCTCATAAAAAGAGTGTGGTAGTTCTCTCTCCTCTTGAATTTTCTGGGATAGTTTGAAGAGAATAGGTGTTAATTCTTCTTTGAATGTTTGGTAAAACTTGCCTGTAAATCCATCTGGACCAGGACTTTTGTTTGCCGGGAGTTTTTTGATTACTGCTTCAATTTCATTAGTTGTTATCAGACTAGTCAGGTTTTCAGCCTCTTCTTGATTCAGCTTTGGAAGGTTGTATGCTTCTGGGAATTTGTCCATTTCACCCATACTGTCCAGTTTGTTGGCCTATAGTTGATAGTAGTATTTTCTTACGATTCTTTGTATTTCTGTTGGACCGGTTGATCTATTGCCTTTTTCATTTCTGATTTTATTTATTTGAGTCCTTTGTCTTTGTTTCTGGGTGAGTCTTGCTAAGGGTGCAACAATCTTATTAATCTTTTCAAAGAACCAGCTTTTGTTTTCATTGATTTTTTGTATTGTGTTTTTAGACTCTAGGTCATTAATTTCTGCTCTGATCTTTATTATTTCCTTCCTTCTACTTCCTCGGAGCTTTTCTTGCTGTTCTTCTAGTTCTTTTAGTTGTTGTGTTAGATGGTTTAGTAGAGCTTTTTCTTGTTTCTTGAGGTAGGCCTGTACTGCTATGAACTTTCCTCTCAGGACTGCTTTCTCTGTGTCCCATAGATTTTGGGTCGTTGCCTGTACATCTTTGTTTTTTTCCAAGAAGTGTTTGATTTCTTCCTTGATCTTATTGGTAACCCATTCATTGTTTAATAACATGCTATTTAGTCTGCATGTATTTGAATATTTTTGAGGTTTTTTTTATAGTGGTTGATTTCTAGTTCCATGGCTTTGTATTCTGAGAAGATGCTTGATATGATTTCAGTCCTCTTGAATTTGTAGAGACTTGCCTTGTGCTCTAACATGTGGCCTATTTTTGAGAATGTTCCATGTGCCCTTGAAAAGAATGTGTATTCTGCTGTTCTGGGATGAAATGTTCTTTAGATGTCAGTTAAATCCGTTAGATCTAGTATGTCATTTAAGGTCTGTGTTTCCCTGTCGAATATTTGTCTTGATAATCAGTCCAGTGATGACGGTGTGGTGTCAAAGTCCCCCACTATGATTGTGTTGCTGTTGGTCTCCCCCTTAAAATCCACCAATAAATTTTTTTATGTATTTAGATACTCCTATATTGGGTGCATATATATTTATAAGGGTTATTTCCTCCTGTTGGATTGATCCCTTTAGTATTATGTAGTGACCTCTTTGTCTCTTGTTATGATCTTTATTTTAAAGTCTATTTTGTCAGAAATAAGTATTGCTACTCCAGCTTTTATTCTGTTTCCATTCACACGGAATATTTTATTCCATCCCTTCACTTTTAGCCAGTGTGAATCTTTTCTCTCAGGTTAGTCTCTTGTAGACAGTATATATTTGGGTCCTGTTTTCTTATCCACTCAGCTACCTTATGTCTTTTGATTAAACCATTTATTCCATTTACATTTAAGGTTGTTATTAATGTATACTTATTTAAAGCCATTTTTCCCCTTTATGTTGATGTACCTTTGTCTTACTATTTCCTCTTTTTCTTAGAGCCATCCTTTTAGCATTTTTTGCAATGATGCTTTTGTGGTACTGAACTCCTTTAGCCTTTTTGGGGGGGGGCGGGGGGAGCTCTTCATTTCACTTTCCATTTTAAATGATAGCCTTGCTGGATAAAGCAGACTTGGTTGCATGTTCTTGCTTTTCATTACTTTGAGAACTTCATGCCACTCCCTTCTGGCCTGAAGAGTCTCTGTTGAGAAATCCGCTGTCAGCCTTATGGGGGTTCCCTTGTAGGTCACTGCTTGTCTCCCTCTTGCAGCCCTTATTATTTTCTCTTTGTTCTTGACATTTTTCATTTTAATTATGTTGCATCTTGGATTGAGTCTCTTTGGGTCCCTCTTGCTTGCTACCCTCTTTTGTGTGGCTTTCTTTCTTGCCAGTCTAGGGAAGTTGTCTGTCATTATTTCCTCCACCAAGTTCTCTATTTCTTCCCTCTTTGGCATCCATATGCTGCAAATGTTGTTTCAACTCATGTTGTCCCAAGGCTCCCTTAGACTATCCTCATGCTTTTTAAGTGTTTTTACTTTTTGCTGCTCTCATTGAGTTGTTTTTTCTACCTTATCTTCTAAGTCACTTATTCTATCCTCTGCTTCATTGAGCCTACTTTTATTTCCTTCCAGTGTATTCTTGATATCAGATGTAGTATTCTTCATTTCTTCCTGATTCTTATTTATGATATTTATCTCTTTTTTCATGTTTTCACTAAGTTCCTTGACTTTACCATTTAGTTCCTTGTTCTCATCAATTTCCTTGAGCATCTTTATAACTATTACTCTGAACTCTGTTTCTGATAACTTGCTTAACTCCATCTCATCAAGATTTTTTTCTGGCAATTTTCCTTTTCTTTAGTTTGGGGGTTGTTTCTTTGTCTCCCTATTGGGTGGCTTTTAGTGTTTGTATCTGTATATTAGATATATTTGCTGTCTCCCAGTCTTGTGGGGTGGGATTTTGTAGTGTGAGTTTAGTGGAGCCCAGAGGTGTGTTTTACTTGTACTTCCGAGCTATTTTCTCTAGGTTTGTCCCTTTTGTGGGTGTCCCTTTTGTGGGTTCTCTGGGCTCTCCTGTTGTGATTGGGTCTAGATTGTTGTTGACCCATTCTTTGGAGGACTCTCTGCTCAGGTTGGTTGACTGTGTGGCTCAGCCCTAACCACATCATGTGAGCTGTTGTATGGTTGCAAACTCTATGATGTTTCTTCAGTGCTCCCTACTTGAAATATGTCCACTCAGGTATATTTCTCTAGTTTTTCCAAGCTGGTTACAGCAGTGTTTTAGCAGTAAATTGAGTCTGTGGCTCGAGCAAGGGCACTCTGCTTCTTCTCACAGTGCCACCGTCTCCTCCTAAGCTTCCTTTTTAAGGAAGTCATTAGGAGTGATGGTGAGAGTAAATAATCCTACTTTCATGTTTTTGTTTCTGGAGACCTAGCATCAAATATCAGCCATAGGTTCAGTACATATACTGTATCCTGTAAAATAGGACCCTGACTCAAGCTGTCATCTCTCACAGGTAGCACATTGATAGGTACCAAGCCAACAACCAGGGTCAAGTAGCAGCACATTGATAGGTCATACCAACTTTATATCAGGCTATATCTTCTTCTGAGTTATGAAACATATGGTGAATTTAGTGAATCCCTTTGTCATGTGTTCATTGTCACACCTTCTTTGCCATAAAATTGATCCTGTGGTTTGTGGCAATGTGGATATATTAGACAGGCTGTAAACCCTCCAGTGGTGATGCTGTTGAAGGGAATGCAAATTCATATCTGTAGTAGGTATCAATTTAAATGAAGATAAATCTTTATATCACCTGGAGTGAAGGGACTCCAATATAATAAACCTAACCTCTAGTTGCAGGCTAGGTTCTTCAAGAAATGGTGCCATATTTAAGAACTACCATTGAATTCTGCAACTGGCAGTTGAGGCACTGAGCAGTAGCAGTAGCTGGATGAGCACTGAAGAGACAGGAGCTTATGCATAGTCTTTATCGTTGCCACCACACTCAATCTCTTGTGGTCAGTATATGGGATCACAAAGGAAAGAGTCTGCCTGACATTGATATGATGAATAATTCTATTGGTCCTGCATTTAAGAGCTAAATGCTGTCACCTCTCCTCTAACATTTTGTAATCCCATTATCCCCTTAGGAACTAGAGCTCAGTTCAATAGTAGTATCTCCCTCTCAACCCTAACTCATAGAGGACAGCCACCACTGAGCTTCTTGAACATGCAGGTGCCCCCCTCACTAGTGACTCTTGCCTCTCTAAGCCTCTAACGTCTTCCTCAACAGTTTTTCAAATTATTCTGGCATCTTCATTTTTTCACTCTAGGCTCTTGTCCTTGTCCAAGCTTGAAAGAGCCATCCCAAAGGAGTTTTATGAAGAGCTCCAAGTACTTTTGTCAAAACATGAATCCTGAGTCACACGTGATTGCCCTTATAGCAATAAACTTTCCCTTATCTAGATTTATATTTCCACCACTTGCTCTAATCCAATACCACCATGATTCTTGTTCTTCCTCTTTCTTCTGGCATATATGTCTGATACTGCAATTTATTTTTATTTTTATTTTTGTAGTGTATACATTATTTACTCCTGTCACAGGGACTTTATCTTAGCTCAGGGTGTGCTCAAACTTGACCCTGGTTGTTGGCTTGGAGGTCATAGGGAGAAGAGGGGCCATATCTTGAGGAAGACAAATATCATCTTGCAAGGCCCCCGGCTAAAGTAAGGTCTTTGAAGAATCTTCAGCTAGTGGAGGCTGCTCATCTCTAACAAGGGAAAAAACGTGACTTCTGTTGGTGAAGAACATTATAGAAAACTGAAGATTCAAGATTTTCAAGGTTGTCCACTCAACTATGACCATCTCATGCCTCAGGGTGCCACTTGGTTCCTTTCATAGTTCTGACTTTGCTATGGGTAATCACTTCACATGGTTGCCTTTAATATCCCACCACCCTTCAATTAGATCTTGAAAGTTAGCTGTACAGCTGTGGTAGATGAGTATCGACTAATTGCCACCAAAGAAGCCATTTGTCGTTCACATCATTGCTTGAGTTGATGTTTGGCTGTCCTGAGCATGTCATTTTTCCCCCAAAAGCATTCAAAAGAATTAACAATAGCTTACTGATGTCACAATTTTTGTAATAAAAATTACCATTACAAACATACAATTTCTGTGCCATAGCACAGCACAAACTAATGCTTTATAGTCTATCTGCAACTTAATCAGTAACAGGTGGAAGTTTTAAGTAATTGTGATACTATCGCTAGTAGTTATTTCTCCCACTTATTATCAGTAATGAAGTTCTTACTGACACATGATCGGTGAGTGATCCAGCTCCAAATGCTTGTACCAGTCTTCTCCTTTTTAGGGAAATTCTTGTTACCAACTGTCATAACATGAACTTTACCCAAAGAAGACCCTGAGATAAAGGCTTACTTAGTAGTAGTTTGGGGATATGTTCCCAGGGCACTCAGGGATAATAAAAATGGAAGAATGAGTTATTGAGGTGGCTATTATTATAAGCAACTGATACAAAGAAGCCATGAGATCTCTTAGAAGATAATAAAATGCGTCCCAGCCCATCTGCCTTGTAAAGCAGGAAAGACTAATTTAGATATGGGCTCCTGCCATGGATTAATATACTGGCTATTATCTCTTTCTCTACTCCTAAAGTTAATAACTGTGAAAAACTTTCAGCCTCACTTCTGGGTTGCTCCTGTATGAATACTAAATGGTTTCTTACAAGTTCCTATTCTGTAGTAACAGAGGAGCTCTGGGATAAAAAGGAAGGATAAATAAGGTGAGGCAAAGTCATCCTGAACCTACATGAACCTGGTTGAAGCTTGCACAAACCTGGATGCTGTATCAGTGGCTGGAATAAGCCGTGAGGCCAATAGAACTTGAAATGGTGCGGAAGAAGGGTCTAATACAATTACCCATTTAAGTCTCTTTTGCCCATCTTACAACACAGAATTACTCAATTTAAAAGTCTAGCTTCGTATCTATTTGAAATCTGTTTAAGGAGGATAGGGTCTATTTCATATATCTCAGTATAGCTTATCTAAGCTTGAGAGCTGGGAGGTAGAATGAAGGAAAAGGGCCAAGGTGTTTAAATGTTTATTTAACTGAAATTATAACCTTCTATTTGCTTACCATTAATGTTTTCCTAGTTAAAACCTACTGGTCCTGGAAGTCCTCTGTGTGATAAGAACCCAAGTGCTGATTCTCCAGTGGGGCATACGGGGCTTTTTGAAAAGCCTAGTAAGGCTTGTGTCTACTGTTTGATTTGAGAGATGTGGCTCTGGATAGAACTCTCCCAGAGCTTCTGCCATGACCTTCTAACACAGGCTGTACATCCCATAGGCTTTTGCTGATGAAACACAGCTATCTACCACAGTACAGGATTTCCCTGCTATCTGAAAGTAGAGCATTCTTATGTAACCTTTAATAAGCCCAAATGGTGTAAAGCAATTACCACTAATTTATATGGGATAATTTTTTAGCATCCCCAGAAACATGCATATGAATCATTTTGTCAAGTGCTGTTTCTCCCAAATCTTAGTAATAGTTTGACTTCATTATAAATTGTATAGCTTAATTAGAGTGAAATTGATATTATTTAACCTTCCAGTCTCAGATCTGCCTCTTCACTTATTAAGGTCTTCATTTGTGTTCCTTAACAGGGTTTTAGATCTTTATACATATAGATTCCTGGGTAATCTACATGTTTTTGCTGTTACTACTAAAGTTAATACCTCTGAAAAACTTTCTAGTTGGTTACTTATCAATAGTAATTTAGAGAGTTGTTCTATTGATAATTTTTTAAAATAATTTTTATTTTTCAATCATAGTTGACATACAATATTAGTTTCAGGTATACAACATAGTGATTAGACATCTATATAACTTACAAAGTGATCATCCTGATAAGTCTAGTACCCATCTGGTACTATACATAGTTATTACAATATTATTGAATGTATTTCCTATGCTGTACTTTATATCACTGTGACTGTTCTGTAACTACCCATGTGTACTTTTTAATCCCTTCACCTTCTTTTCCCAGACTCCTAATTTGGTTTATTCATTTATTTTGTTTTTTTAGATTCCACATATAAGTGAAATCATATGACATTATATAAATGCTTTATTAAACCGGTGCATGATATCCAAAGTTTTTCAGTTAGTTGCTAGAATAATTGAGATTTACAAATACATAATCATTTGTAATTAATAATAATTTTGCTCTTACTTTTTAATTTTATACCCCTTATTTTATAACTTTTACTAAAACACTTTGACTATCATGTATAGATCATTGTTAAATAGCATTGTTGTCATTCTTGTTCCAGATTTCAACTGAAATACTTTGTGTGCCAACTGTTTGACATAATGTTATTAATTTAGAAAATAACATTTTATTCTTTTTATTTAGGATATATAGTCATAATGGATTTTTAAAACAATAAATGCCTTTCCTGCAGTCACCAAAACAAATACATGGACTTTTTTCTTTGACTTAGATTCCCTAATATTATATATTTACTCACCTAGTCATAGTATGCTGTTCTTTAAGTATATTTCTAGATATAATTTACTCTTATTTTATTTAGAAATTTGGCATCTACAACCATAAATGAAATTGTACTGTAGTGTTCCTTTTGCATGTTAGTTTTGTCAAATAATGCACTGGTTTCAAAATATTGAGGAACTCTCTTTCCTCAGTTTAAATAGACTAGTAAGCAGCCATTTCCTGAAAGTTGAATAAATCACATGTAGACAGGCATTCTCAAGCAGCGCTGATATACATACCTGTAGTACAAATTTTCTAAATGAGAATTTGGCAATATATGCCATAATTCAAATTTTAGTAATTTATCTTACAGAAATTTTCAAAAATGCATGCACTGGAATAGTTATCACATTCCAGCAAACAATTAGAAATAATATAAATATCTATCAGCATCAACAAAGGGAGATAAAACCACCAGTAGCCATAAATCCTATATAATATTGGCATCTGTGTGGGAAAAAACATGAGAGAACAATAGGGGGTCTGATGGGTTTTAACATCTTTTTATTTTCCTGTTACTATTTATAATGCATTTCCAGCATTGCACTGTGGTCAGAAAAGGCATCCATAATGTTTTTATATTCTAGAATTTATTGATTTTTTTGGCCTAAGGTAATTTGAAGTTATTTAAATTACATATGGAAATTTGATAACTTTAAAGGACATTCTCTGTGTTCAGAGAACGGTATTTGATATGCCTATATTAGAGCAACTTTATGCATTGTATTATTCAGATTATCTATATAGTTACATATGTTTTATCTAATTATTGTGAAAGGCAGTGATGTGCTATAAATCATTCATTATTTTATTTAACAAATTCTTATGTTTTCAGAAGATTTCAATGTATATTATCATATAATCTCATTATTATATTATTTACAGAACATTTTAATATACAATATGCTATATTATTCAGTCCGTAAGTATACATGACAGTTAAAACTTCATTGTAGAATTTAACTTTCATAAATATAAAGGGGCTCATTTTGTATCACTTAATTCTTTTTTTCTTTTTTCTTTTTTACCTCCTGGCAACCTATGATCTTTATTTCAAGGGAAAATGTCTGTTCACTTCCTTCTCTCTAGTGAGGACTTGATGTCCCCCATTAGACTCCACTTTTTCTAGAGCGACCAGCTCAATGAAAGATCACAGTTCTTAGAGCATATGTGTGTATAAGGACATCCTGCTTGGTTTTTGCTTTTAAAAGTTCAGCTTCTTTTGTCAAGATTATTTGTTTTCTAAAATCAGGACTTCCTTATGCCTCTGTGCACAGGTAGCAATGACACTAAGTTGCTAAATGTATTCTGACCTGCTGCCAAGGTCCTTTGTCTAAGATGGCACTTCAAATTCAGGGAACTGCTTTTGGTCCTCTCTCAGGAGGGCGACTTGGGGGAGAAAGGGGAACTTGCTTTTAACTGACATTCAGATAGCTATACTTTCCTCCTTTCTTTTGCTTGCATTTATTTGACATAACTGTCTAATTTTTTTACTTCCTACTTTTTGAGTTTTGGGTTTATGTCTTTTAAGTAAAATATAGTTAGAATTGTTTTGTGTGGGGGTTTTTACCCAATTTGTGATAATTTCATTATTTAATAGTTTTATAAGTTTTCATTTAAACTAAAAAGCTATAAATTTGGTCTTACTTTGGTCATTGTTTAAGATTTTACTTTTCTATGCTTACTTGGTTTTTCATTTATTTTCTAACTTTTGGTATATGATCTGTGCTTTCTTTTATTTTTCTATCTAGAAGTTTGAAAAATAGACCTCTGTTTTGTTTTACTAGTAGTTATTTTTCTTGTTTTAAATAGATTGCATATGACTATATTGATCTATTTGTCACTTTCAAAAACAAAATTATATCCATTGACTCTGGAACATAAGAAAATTAGAACTTTACATTTCTTCCCACTTCCTATCTTTTATTTTTAGATGTTAGATTTTGTAGTTTTGTTCAAGAATAATATTTAAATCTGGCAGGGTTTTGTAACAGCAATTAATAAAGTTTATTAGACTAAATTTCTTGCTACAAAGATTTCATGTTCTTTATCATATATGGTCATTGAGGGCAATGCTCTTCTCTATATTTCTATTCCCAAATTTTAGCCCATGTATGACAGATGTAAGGCAGACTACATATATTTTTAAATTAATGCTTCCTTTATGGAAGTTTTATTATCATACACTCAAGAATTCAACAAAACTGCATATATAATTTTATTACTTTATCACTCTTTTCATTATTTCCAAACTTTTATTTTTAAAATTTCCAGACATACATAAAAGTTGAAAGAATAGTACAATTAACATCCATATACCCTTTACATAAATTACACTGTTATGTGCTGCCATATATATGTTAATTCTTTCTATCTCTTTTTAATGTATGTATTTTTTTCTGAATAATATGAAAGGAAGTTGCACACAAACTGACATCCTACTCCTGAGCATGTTAGCATGTGTCCCTTAAGAACAAAAATATTTTCCTATATAACCACTCTACAATGATTATACTCAGGAAATTAACATCTCTACTGTATCTAATATACAGGCCATATGCAAATGTTTCCAAAGGTCCCAATAATTATCTTTTATAATTATCTTTATTTTTAATTTAGGACTCAAAAAAGAATTGCACATTGCACTTAATTATCTCTGTTTATAGGCAATATAGTTGATCTGCCCTTTATTTTTTGGTCTTTCATGACCAACGTTTTTGAAGAATCTATGCCAGTTATTTCACAAGATGTCTCTCAATTTAGAATAGTCTGTATCTTTTTTTGCCCCATGACAAGATTTGGGGGTGTATAATTTTAAAAGACAGTGGTTGTTAGAGTAATAGTCACAATAGAAAAATGGATATTCTTCTTAAAACACTTCCTATGTTTTATTCTTATAAAATATGCATGTGAAATAGACTTTGCTTCCTACAAAAAATTCTTCAACTCAGTAACACTGAAATCAGAAACAAGTCAAAGCAAAGCATTAAAACAAATTTTAAACTATATGGTTAATGATAATTCTATATGGATAAATCAATGAAACATTATTATTATCTCACTTCAAAATAATAATTTCTAATTTTCTAGTTCTAGAAAGTGAGCTTTTAGAAAATTCAGCTGGAGAATGTCTATGATAAAATTGTATTTCCTATATTTTAGCTTCAAGTGCACAGTTTTCAGCAAATTACTAAAAATATCTGGAAAAATAATTTATAATACTGCTGAATCCAGACTTTTAACTGTTGCAACCACTAACGTAAAATATGGTGTGACTGATTTAGATCAATATAAGGTGTCCCAGGGTGAGTTTTTATTATTACTCAGAGTTGTAAAGCTATGTGAGATTAAATAGGCATGATTATGTTTATATCTCCCTTTCTCTCTAAAATCAATAAAAACATAGTAAACAGTTTTTTAAAATATGTCTTTATTGACTTCAGAGAGAGAAAGAGAGAGGGAAAGAGAGAGAGAGAAACATCAATGATGAAAGAGTCATTGATTGGCTGCCTCCTGCATGCCTCCTACTGCAGATCAAGCCTGAAACCTGGGCATGTGCCCTGACCAGGAATTGAACCAAAATCTCCTGCATCCTAGGTGGATGCTCAACTGCTGAGCCATGCCAGCCAGGTGTAAAAACGTTTTTTAAACATATAAAACCTGAAGGGACTTTTAGTTTGTTCACTATATCTTGCTTTAAATCATTAAAACTGAATAGTATGTACATATATATCTATTTATATATAATATTTTCCATTGTGCTTCGCATTGACAGTGTGAAGTAAACAAGCAATGAATTAAAGACATGCAAAGTAAGTCATCACACTACAATTTTCTCTGTTGTGCAAAAAGAAAAAAAAAATGTATATGCATACACTTCCACTGTAATGCTAAAGCTAGGCAGTGAAATGAGTATGTAAAGAAAAAATGAGGATGAGAGCTCCTTGCCTTCTTCCATGGGTGTTATTTATTTAAAACTTGTACTGTGCAAAGCCATACTCCTACATTGTGTTTTGAAGTGAAGGGAGTGGAATAAAGTGAAACCTTTACTTATTGCAATTTATGAGTATCCATTTTCACAGCATTTGCCTTTCTAGTTCATATAATGAGTAATACATTCTTCTTATAACTTTGAGCAAAAATGTTGTTGCATGATTTACTTTTTTATTGATCTATACTTTTGTAAAAGTATGTATTATATGACGTTTTATCCGTAACTTAATTTTGAAAACCTTGAAAACATTAGATCCCTTCAACACATAAATGAAAATTGGTTTGAACTGTCTTGCTTCTGACAAGACTGTGAACTAACAGAAGCTAATAACTTACTCTCTGGACCTAAATCATGTAGATGTCACAAAAGTGAGAGAGAAGTTAATGAATCCCAGGGTGAGAAACACCCAGTTTCAAAGTCTGGTTGGGGTCTGGTGTGGAAGTGGAAATAAATAGCTTCCACAGACGAATGCCAGATGCTATGGGCAGGGAATGAGTCATATAAAGCTTCTTGATGGCCTTAGCCCATTCAGGCTGCTATAACAGAATACCATAGGATGGGTGGCGTAAAAACAACCAAAATGTATTTCTCACAGTACTGGAGGCTGTAGGTCTAAGATCAAGGTGCTGGCACATTCAGTTTCTGATCGGAGGGCACTTCTTGGTTAACAGATGATGGTCTTCTCACTGCATTCTCACTGGGCAGAAGGGTAAGGGAGTTCTCTGGGGTCTCTTTTATAATAACACTAATCGCATGAGGAACACTAATCCCATTCATGAGAGCTCTGCCTTAATGATCTAATCACACCCCAAAGGTCCAGCTTCTTAATACCATCACATTGGGCATTGGGATTAAAGTATTAATTTTGTGGGGACACAAACAGTCCATAGCATTGTGTGTGCACTTTCCTCTTCTTTACATTTACCAGGATAGACCACTGCCTTCCCTGTCACCAATATGGAGGAGAAAATCAGCAAAACTGGCAGTGTAATATCAGGGTAGTGCTAGATCCCAGGTTGAGTGAGGTGACTACTAATAAGTTGAGTCCAACCAGGCATGAGCATTCTCTACACTGATCCTTTGGGTTAGATGGTAACAAATAAAGATAGGTCTTGGAAAAAGCAGTGCTTGATGTCGAGGTATACTGCTGTTACCTGAAGGGCAGATATTCCCAAGGAAGTTGTTGAGCACATATTTTAAGATTTTTACTCAAAAATTCACCACACATACTACTAAATCCCACAAATGGGGTAAAGTTAAGGTCTGGGATTTCCTTCATCCCTCAGATACATGTGACCAGAAAATGCAGCTGATATTCATAGGAGCATATGAATTAACAAGAAAAAATAAGATGCTTAAGGAGCTAAAACATTATAAAAGAAATGCACATAACTAAACAACCTATGCCAGAGTACGCAAAAGTAATGGATCATTATAAAAGTAATTAAAATAAGTGTAAGGCAACTCCTCAACAATAAAAAAGAGGTTATAGGAAACATTAAGAAGAAACACAAAAATTGAAATATAGTAGTGAGAAGAGGGACTGATTAACCAAGGGTACCCTTGAAAAAGGAACTGAACTAGAAAATCAGGTTTGAGAACTCTCTTATCAGAAAGATGAAAATATACTTTAAAACTTAGATATGAAGTATAATAGTAAAATATCAACATATATAGAATATTAACCTTCGAAAATTAATGGAAAAATTCTTGAAGAAATCATGCCTGCCAATTTTTTCCAAATTGAAGGTAGATATAAATCCATGGGCCTAAAGGGTTTTTAAAGACCAAAAAGGATAGTTTTAAAAATCTTCCTAAATAACATAGTAGTGAAATTTAAGAACATTAACACAAAATGGGGGAGTAGGTGGAGGAAGCACCTGGATAGAAAAAGGAAATCAACTACTAAGGTTTTTAGTATTCTCAACAAAATACTGGATACAAGAACACAAAAGTGTCCTGAAGAAAAGAAACTTTAAACTTAAAATTCCATATCCAGTTTACTATCATTTAAATGTTAGCAGTGATATAAATATGCTTTCAGAAATCCAAAGTGTCAGAATAGTTACCACATTAATATCTTCTTTTCAGACACTATTTGAAAAGAGTACTACAGCAAGAAGACAAGCAATTCAGGATGACACTATTAAATATAGAAAGTGATCCTGGCCCGTGTGGCTCAGTGGTTATAGCATCAGGTCACAGACTGAAAGATTGCTGGTTTGATTCCTGGTCAAGGGCACGTACCTGGGTTGCAGGTTTGATCCCCAGACCCAGTCAGGGTGCATGCAGGAAGCAACCAATTGATGTGTCTCTCTCACATCGATGTTTCTCTCTCTCTCCCTCCCTCATGCTCTCCTTTCCACTTTCTCTAAAAAAAAAAAAAATGCTTAGGTGAGGATTAACCAAAAAACATATATATAGAAAGTGAGTATGAATAAATATCTCAGCAAATTATTCAGAGTCAAAAAGTGATATTCTATACCTGTGAAAATAATATGGTTAAGAATATATACAGAACAAAATGAGTACATATATGCCATGCAAGTTCTCTATAACTATATATATAGTTTAAAGCATAAATATATCCCTTAGAAAAACAGATCAAGAAGACTAAAAATAAGCCAAGTTGTAGATTGTTAGTCAGTACTGTAATTTTGAATTTATATGTGTAGAACTTCATACCTAGCCCACATAGATTATATATTATTTACACACATACCATTAATATTTTCAAAATTTTCATTTACCTCACCAAAATGTAATCTCAGTAAATTCCAAAGAATCACATTTATATAAAATATACAAGCAGGGTAAAAGTAGGTTTACAGTTGTTGGTATGGAAAGTAATATAATAATTAATACATAATAAGACAAGAATAAACTCTGTGTTTCTTCTACTCACAACTGTAAACCTACTTTTGTCCCACCTGTTATTCTATAAATACAATGCAATAATATAACTAAAATATAGCTTTAAAAGCCCATGTATGTGAAACAAAAGAGGAAAAAATAAAACTAGATATCTCTTGTTTGAAAGTGTAAATCAAAAGGAAAATTTTGATTCCTTTATATATATACCTAGAGGTGGTATTGTTGGATTATATTCTATTTCTGCTTTTAGTCTTTTGAGGAATCTTTGTACTGTTTTCCATAACAGCTGTACCATTTACTTTCCCACAAACACTGCACAATGGTTCTCTTCCCTCCACATCTTAACAGTTATCCTTTTTTTTTCTTTAAATATATCTTTATTGATTTCAGAGAGAGGAAGGGAGAGGGAGAGAGAGAGAAACATCAATGGTGAGAGAGTCATTGATGGGCTGCCTCCTGCACGCCCCCTGCTGGCGATGGAGCCCGCAACCCATGCATGTGCCCTGACTGAGAATCAAACAGCAATCTCCTGGATCCTAGGTGGATGCTCAACTGCGGAGTCACACCTGGCAGGGCAGCTGTTATCCTTTTTAAAATAGCTATCCTAACAGGTGTGAGATGATATCTCATTGTGGTTTTGATTTTTATTTACTTGATGAGTAGTGATGTTGAGCACTTTTTCATATGCTTATTGCCATTTGTATGTTTTCTTTGCAAAAAAAAAAGTCTATTCATGTACTTTGCCCATTTTTAAATCAGATTATTATTATTTTTCTACCAAGTTGAAGTTTGTTATATGGTTTGGATATTAATCCTTTATCATTTATATGATATACAAATATCTTCTCCTGTTTTGTAGATTGCCTCTTCATTTCATTGATGATTTCCTTTGGAATCTTTAAGAGATATATGCACTTGCCTGTTCATTGTAGAATTATTTCAATAGCCAAGACATGGAAGCAACCTAAGTGCCCATTAACTGATGAATAGATAAAGAAAATGTGATATAAACATACAATGGGCTATTATTCAGTATTTAAAAAGAATGAAATCCTGGCATTTGTTACAACATAGATGAACACAGAAGGTATTATGCTAAGTGAAATAAACCACACACAGAGGGACCATACCACATGACACCATTTAAATGATGAGTCTAACATAGTCAAACACATAGCTGCAGAGAGGGGAATGGTTGTTGACAGGGGCTGGGAGGGGTACAAACAGGGAAGCATTAGTCAAAAGGTAAAAAGTTTTATTTTTAAATTGTGGGTAATTCCTGAGATCTATTTTCCAGGATTATGCCTATAATTGATGATACTCTATTGTATACTTAAAATTTTGCTAGGAGATTAGATCTTAGAGTAAGCTCATTACAAAATTACTACTATTAAAATACATATAATAGCCCAGCCAATGTGGCTCAGTGGTTGAGTGTCGACCTATGAACCAGGAGGTCACAGCTCTATTCCTAGTCAGAGCTCTTGCCAGGACTGCGGGCTTGATTGATGTTTCTATCTCTCTTTCCCTCTCCTTTCCTCTCTCTGAAATCAATAAGAACATATTTTAAAAAATGAAAGAAAATATAGTCAATAATATTGTAATAATTATGGATGGTGTCAGATGGATACTAGATTTATGTGTGTGATCACTTAGTAAGTTATATAAATGTCAGGTCACTGGGTTGTACACATGAAACTAATATAATATTATATGTCAACTGTCATTGAAAAAATTTAAAAACAGTAACAATTTTTAAAGTCAATAAATTTCTGTAATCATCAAATAGAATCAATAGCTCACACAATGATCCTAAGACATTTCAAATACTGCGTTGGCTTTAGAGTCAAGAAATAAGTATACTCATTGTAAATATTATTAGTGTGTATATTTCTTTTACTCCTAGTCTGTGAAAATTGATAATATAAATATGGGAGTTAATAATAATAACAATAGACTGGACAGTGTGACTCAGCAATTGAGCATTGACCTAGGACCCAGGTTATTGCAGTTTGATTCCCAGTCTGGGCACATTTCCGGGATTAGGCCTCGACCCCCAGTAGGGGGCAAGCAAGAGTCAGCTAATCAATGACTCATTATTGATGTTTCTCTCTCTCTCCCTCTCCCTTCCTCTCTCTGAAAATCAATAACATATTTTTTTTAAATACTAAGAAAAACAATAATAATAATGATGACTTTTTATGAAGTAAGGGATCATATCCAATTTGTTTATCTCTATACATTTTGTAGCTAACCCAGTACTCAGCATATGTGAGGTACTAAATAAATATTTTAAACCAATAATTATTGATTATAATAGAGCTAGCACACTCTCAGGATATGGTATGGGCTAGAAATTATGTTAGGTGCTTCCTATGCATTATAGTAATCCTTACAAAAACCTTTGTGTATGTAATATTAACTCCATTTCACAGACCAAGAAATTGATGCCTAGATCACACACTAGTGAACGGTAAAGTTCAACTTCAAATGCAAGTCTGTCTGACTACAAAGCTGGGCATTTTTCTCTATGTCATTTTCTCTCTTAATAGCAGTTTAATATAATTTTAAATTATTCATTCACCAAAAACAGTGTATAAAAGTTTAGTGTTTAATAATACTACCCTCAGTGGCTAAAACTGAAGAAATGCCTAACATCTGGGTTATGACAAGGAGGTATGTTAATGAAAAGAGTTATTCTTTTTAAAAATTTTATCTTTATTGTTGAAAGTTTTACAGATGTCCCCCTTATTTTCCCCATTACCCCACCCCCTCCCTAGGCCTTCCCCACACTATTGTTTGTCCATGGGCTAGGATTATATGCATATAAATTCATTGGTTAATCTCTTCCCGAGCCCCCACCACTTTCCCTTTGAGATTACTCAGTCTGTTTCATGCTTTTATGTCTCTGGATCTATTTTGTTCATCAGTTTATTTTGTTCACCAGAGTCCACATATGGGTGAATCATGTGATACTTATCTTTCTCTGCCTGGCTTATTTCACTTAGCAGAATACTCTCCCGGTCCCTCCATGCTGTCTCAAAGGATAAGAAACTCTTCTTTTTTAGAACTGTATAGTATCCCATGGTGTAAATGTCCCACAGCTTTTTTATCCACTCATCTACTGATGGGCACTTGGGCTGTTTCCAGGTCTTAGCTATTGTAAATAATGCCGCTGTGAACATAGAGGGGCATGTAATTCTTTCTGATTGGTGTTCTTGGCTTCCTAGGATATATTCTTAGAAGTGGGATCACTGGGTCAAATGGCAGTTCAATTTTTAATTTTTTGAGGAAACTCCACACTGTTTTCCATAATTGTTGTACCAGTCTGCATTTTTATCACACTGATCCTCTTCTCTCTGGAAATTTTCTATAAATGAAGAAGAAAAAAAATCTCTGAGATGTGATTTGTGTAGCAGTTTGAGTAAAAGGTATTGTCATATAATGTAAATACTTTAGAAAACCTTTGTAAATGCCAGCATAGAGACAGGTCTCCCAGGATACTTCAGCTTCCATACTATGGCTAAACAAGCAGCATCCATTTTAATAACTGAAATCAGGTCAGGCATTGCAGAGGGCAAGGAAGACATATGAGTTTCCTTAGGTGGAAAAAGTAGCAACAAGTGAATTTTTCAATTGTGAACCTATTTAATGTAAAGAAAACATTTTTTCTTAGTTTTTTCATTCTCTGGTTTTTGAGATAATTTTTTATTTTTAAATAAAAATTGACTTCTCTTAGACCAAATATCCTTTTTTAGACATATTTTCTATAAGAACAAAACTGTCTACAAATTATAAAACATTTATAAGATTCACTACTGGGAGGAGTGCCTAACAACTTATGAATAAATAACTTTAATTGTTTTGTGTCTAATACATATTTTGGCCCCGTTATTGGTACTCTAAAAATTTGTGTTAAACAAACAGGGAATTTAGTGATTTCTCATAAAAATTTGTAGAGATTTGGAATTTTAGACAGGGACAGGACTTTGTAGGAAGGCAATAGTCAGAATCAGAAGTAATGGATAAGGTAAAAATAACAATAAAAATAGTAATAGCTAACATTTTATTTGCTAGGTATCATTCTAAACACTTTACATATATTTTCTCATTTAATCTTCAGTATAATCCTGTAAGAAAAGTAATATCTTTATTTAACCGATGAGATAAGTGAACCACAGAGAAATTATATAATTTTCCCCAAATAAGACCACACAAAACTGATGAAGCTAGAATTCAAACTGAGACAATTGGGCTCCAGAATTTATGTCTTAATCAGTACACATGGGTACAGAATGAACCAGCAGGGTGGAAACAGGCCAGGAGTTTTGAGGAAGAAAGTCAGACAAAAATATTCTCTATGTCTGATAAAAGCAAATAATTTTAAAGAACAATCTCCACTGTTCAATTTTACTTCTCTGCTGTGTAGTTTTGTGATAAAAATTCTTATTCATTATCTTTCTGTAACTTTGAGCAAATGTGTACCAAACACAACCAATGTATGTGAAGGACTTTGGAGAAACCAGAGTAAAAGGACAATACTCTATGTTTAGGTACACAAAGCAGAGAGAGAAGAAAAGAGAAATAAGAGACAAAACAGGAGTACATTAAAAGTTCATGAACAGAAAGAACAAGCAGTGATTTAAAGAAAAAATCTTATGAGAATATTTAGATATTGGGGAATGCTGGGTGTCTTATGATTTTGGAGATGAAGACATGGGCCCTTTTAATTTAAATATTAGGTAAGGATTATCCTATGAGGCTGAGGAGAAAAAAATACCCAAATCATTAAGACTAGGATAAAATGTAAACAATGTTTTTCTGAAGACAAATCATTTTTAAATGTGAGCAAAACTCACAAACTCAGAGATACATAATCATTTATTTTTAACTTTTAAATGAAATTTTGCTGTGATGATAGACAATTAGGGACCCACTAAAATGATCAAGAATTTACACAAGATGAAGAATAACTCTACTGTGTACTTTGGAAAATTCTTCAGTACACTATCCTCATTCCATGTTTTGTTTGTTTTGGTTTTTATTCCACACACTGAGCCAGAGCCATCTCAAATACACCCTTCAACTTCAACTACCAAATTTATGCAAATAATTTCCAAATCTGCATCTAAAATTTGGTTTTCTCTCTTAAAATTAAATTCTACTTAACATTTCCCCCCGCACGTCCCAATTCCCTCTTACAAACATCTCTAAATCTGATTTTGTCTAATCTCTTCTCACTCAGACCTCCCTTTATATACCCCACATACTGCTCAAAAGCATCATTATCCACCCTGTTGCCTCAGCCCCAAACTAGGGAGTGATCCTAGTGATTCCTTCTCAAATATCCCCTGGCACACAATAATCATGAAGTTCTGCATTTCTCTTGTACCTGCTCCATTGTCTCCATCTCCACCACCACTGCCTTAGGTCAAGCCTGCTTCTTCTCTCACTTGAATTATTTCAATAATTCCATTTTTGCCTATAGTTATCACACTCTCCAATATATCCTTCAAACTATCTGCAGAATGATACTTTTAACACACAACCTTAATCATGTCACTTTCTTCTCAAAATGTAGTTGGCATTGCACATCATGTGCCAAAATATAAGGCTTTTTTTTTTCAAAATCTATATTCTGTATGTTCATCTCTCGTCATTTCCAGCTACCTCCCTCTTTCCACTTTACACTAATATTCTTGAACTGTTAAGATTTCTGCACACACACTATCCTGCTTCATGCCTACATGCCTCTACTTATATCATTTCCTCTGTCTCCCACATCATCCATTTCTTTCTACATATAAACTCCTATTCATCCCTATAGCCTGAACACATATACAACCTCCTCTGAGAAGCCTTTCTGGATGACCTAGGCAATTAGTTGCTCCCTCTTTGATTTTAATAATGCCTCATTTTAGCAATTAACTTATTCCATTGTAATTTGTTGAAATAAGAAGTAAATAAAACTAATGAATCAAATATTTGTAGAGAAGAAAAGTTAAACACTAAATAATATTTAAAAGTTAATGCCTAACAAAGTAGAGATGAGAAATTAGGAAACAGGTAGGAAGGTTTGGTATACTACAATGAAAATAGCAATCAGTACTCAGCCAAATAGAAATGTGTATAAGGAGCTGCAAAGTGAACTCATAGAGGGAAGTTAAATCTAACGAGATGCACGCAGACATTTAGAGAGAAATCAGTAGGAAAAAAAAGATTTTTCATATTTTGAAGCTAGAGTAGAAGGAGTGACACTCTCTTCCACTTCCACAGCTAAGAGAGTTTTAAATGAACAAAGAAAAATCTCTGAGGAGAGAGTGAAATACTGAAGAAAGAAGACTGAAAAAATGGCTTGGGAAGGCAATCACTCTCTTGCTAGCCTTAACTAGATGGCCTATATTTTATCCTGGTTATCTACTGGCCAACACACACCCACACCGAATATTTAGTGCTGCTAGAAGCATTGATACTGAACAACAACCCCTGCTGCCAGAAAATGTGAAAAATCTAATATTTCTCTAAATTAACCATGACATCTTTACAGAATACCCTGGGTCATTGCCAAAGCATTGTTCTGTTACCCAAGAGGAGGTTATTAACAAGAGTGATGACAAACAGAAGATAAACACTGAAAAGCACATGGACCCTTTTTTACAACATGGATTTTTATTAAAGCTCTTCCAACTGCATGTGCTTTCTGTTCTTCTATGATATCAGAGGAACCAGACAGTGAAAAAATAAACAAGCTTATTTATGTAGAATTATATTTATTAGACATTCTTTTGGGAATGGTCTCAAATGTGTTGCTTCACTTAACTGTTTTGGCTTTTAGAAGGCAATCAGAGAAAAGGCTAATCACCAAAGGCATTCCTAGTGGAATTAGGAGAGAAATTAGACCCTGAGCAGTCTAATAAAGAAGAATCCTTTGTGCAGTTTAATAGCACCTTTAGTAGTGTGTTATATAAGAAGGGCTTGACTGCTAAATAGTCTACAGTCATATCTATCCAATTTTGACTAAACTTGATTTCCTTGATTTCATTTTATAGCAGCTCTTCTTGAGGCTTGCCTAATGATCCAGGATAAATTAGAATGACTTTATCTTTTAATCATTTCTAACCTTATTTCCCTTTTTTAACAGGGTCACTAGACTGATAGATGAAGGAAATTCTATAGACAGTGTGTCTATACTTCAGCAAGACACTTGGCAAGCTCTCTCAGATCGCTTGGAGTACAGGATGGAAATATATGAACTACTTGCTAATAAAATTAGGTGGATTTGTAACTGGCTGAATGATTTTATTTAAAAGATGCTGATCAGTGCACTGGTCTGCACACCGAAAGGTCTCATGGTTCGATTCCCTGTCAAAGGCGCATACCTGGGTTGTGGGTTTGCTCCCCACCCTTGGCAACCAATTGATGTGTCTCTCTCATATCAATGTTTCTCTCTCTCTCCCCCTCCCTTCCTCCCTTCAGTCTCTCTAAAAAGCAATGGAAAAAGTTACCTTCAGGAGAGGATAACAAAACAAAACAAAAACAAACAAACATAAAGATGCTGATTAGTCAATGTCAAATGTAGAGATGTAGCATATGGCATGTCAAAGTACTATTTTTTCCCCACAGTTTCACCAATTGCTAGAACAAAGGTTGAGGAAGCATGGTTATCAACTTTTAAGTTGACAAAAAGCATGGCAGGGTAGCAAATAAACTGGATGATAAAATCAGGATCTAGGAAGTTCTTTTTGGGCAAAATAATAAATTGAATCTCAGATAAATTCTTGTACCTCCATCCAAAACCCCAAAGTTACTAATATAGGACAGAGAAACCTCACTTTCGAGATATATGTAAACAAGTTTTTAGACTTTTACTAAGGAGGGAACTCCATTGTGAAACAAAAGTGTGCTGTGGTTGTCAAATAACTAATTTATTCTTTGTTGTTTTAGTAAAAACATATACTCATCACATGATCTCACTTATATGTGGAATATAATGAACAAAATAAACTGATGAACAAAATAGATCCACAGACATAGAAGCATGGAACAGACTGACCAATCTCAGAAGGAAGGTGGGGGTGGGGGGTGAGGAGGGAGAGATTGTAACCAAAGAATTTATATGCATATATGCATAACCCATGATCACAGACAATAGTGTGGTGAAGGCTCAGGGCAGGGAGTGGCTGTGGGGTAGAAGGGGTTAATGTGGAAAAAGGGGACATCTGTAATATTTTCAACAATAAAGATAAATTTAAAAAACAAACAAAAACATATACTCAAAATGAGTCATCAGATAGTGTCTGAAAATTATGTTTAGTTTCTTTTGTTTACTATAGGATGGGAAACTAGGCAAGCTGGAACACATTTTAAAATGTTACCAAAATGGTGAGAAGAGTCAAAATTTTGTTACTTGAGAAATTTTTGAAGAAACTAAGATGTTTGATTTGAATATGAAAAGAGAAGGAAGGGGGAAGAAAGGAAGGGAAGAGAGAGAAAGAATATTCATGGCAGATATCATAGCTGCCCTCAAATATTTACAAAGCCATCTTGTGCAAAAGGGAATTAAAGGGGTGAAGGGGGTCTTAATATATGGTGACGGGAGAAGATATGACTTTGGGTGGTGGGCACACAGAGCAATACACAGGTCTTGTAACAAAGAAACCCACACCTGAGACCTATACGTTCATATTAACCACTGTCACCCCAATAAATATATTAAAAATAAAATAAAATTTAAAAAGGGAATTAGAGTTTGTTAGTAGGACACAAAGGGACAAAATGAATACTTAAAAAATCAAAATAACCTTGAAACATATTTCAGGTCAATGCCCCTCTAATAATCAGAGATCTATGAAGAGGTGATGAGTTTACCTCAACCACAGGCTAAAGATCCTCTCAGGGTCCACTCAGCAGGATAATAAAAAGTCAAAATGAACATTACATGAATGGTTAGAGAGATCACACTTTATTAGAAATCCCATCTTGGTCTTTACATTTAGGCAAAATTATTTTTCTCTAACAACTTTCTAAATCTGTCCACCTATCACCAAATGAAGAGCTTGTTTCTTCAATAATAGCTTTCAAGCAGAGAGACAAGAAACACTGAGGGAGAAAAATATGTTGTGCTTAGGGATTGGAAGGATAAAAGTTAAAACATATATTAGAGCATTTAAAAAGAGCAAGGCAGGTGTTATATATATTGTGACCACCTCTCCATCAATCATTTAACTGTGTTCTTGGTATATATCTGGATTTTTATTCAGCTGTCTATACCTCTCCCATGTAGCCCTTGTGCTTTGGAAGAATATAACTCCACCTCAGACCTCTAGAATAGGTCATGTGAATTAGGCCTAAGATAATTAGTGTAATACCATTTCCTAATAATTGTTACTTTTAGAGGTAAGTTATTTTTAGGAACAAGAATGTGACCCAGCCCAGCTGCATGGCTCAGTGGCTGAGCACCAACCTAGGAGCCAGGAGATTGGGTTCAATTCCCAGTCAGTGCACATGCCTGGGTTGTGGGTTCGATCCCCAGCAAGGGGAGTGCAGAAGGCAGCCGATCAATGACTTTCTCATTGATGTTTCTCCCTTTCTCTTCCTCTCCCTTCCTCCCTCTGAAATCAATAAAGAGATATTTTTTTTAAATGACCCAATTCAGTGCAATAAATAGGTAAGCATAATATATATATTATTTATGTAATTTATATATATGTATATGTATTTATATAAATTATATATAATTTATATAATTAACTAGGGCACATATAAGAGAGAAAAGGGGGTGCTGTTAAGAATTACATCAAAACGTGAGGCATAAACTGGAATTGTCCCAAACTAGAACATAGGAGTAACCTACCAGTAAGATACATGAAGTTTACTTGGAACTTCTAAGAAAGAGTTTCCCTGATTCTAAAGAGAAAACTTTCAGGAGTTAGTTTATGCATATCTTTATGTTACTTCCTGCTCTAACATTCTGTAACTTTTATTTCTTTGTGTTAGTTATTAGAAAGATAAAAGGCCAGTTAATGTTTTAGATCCAGTCTAAATTACCTTGTCTAAACTAACAAATTCAATGATTTCAACATTCTTAACAACTAAATAGCATTCTATTCACTTTAGTCAGTTCAAAATTTTGGTAGATAAGCTCTCTGGTATTTTGAAATCTTTATACTGGATGATGGAAAAGAGATGATGGAAAATAGAAGATGTAAAGGTGGCACTTCTGCCTTCTCTATCTCAAAACAAAACAAAACAAAACCACTTATTTATGGTGTATTCGTCATAAATGTGACTATGACTCTAAATGAATTTTTACTAAAGTCTCTGCCACTAACCTGAGTAATTTTAAGAATCCCTGAATCAAACAGTGTTAGGTTGTAAGTTTCACCCTACTTATAGCCAACAACAACAAAAGGAGGTAAAAAGAACAAGAAGTTGATAAGAAAAAGAGTAGCATTGTCCTTTTTTTTCATCATTAACTAGATTTGCTTTCAATCGGTGAATTGAGCTCAGTTCTGAAGAAAAAACCACTATTCCTACAGGGCATACAACGTCCAATAACTTCCTTCTTCATGCTTAATAATCTTGTATCAGAAGAACCAATCTAATTTGTAGAAACAAATTGCTCCTTGGGGATATGTTATTCCAACCCAAACTGAATATATTACTCATTTTTAAAGTAGCAATAAAGATTATATAAGATGCAATTCATTATTTTTCTAACTGTTTCATGATTCCATTGGGAGGTGAGGTTTAAATCTCATACAGGATGTCTACCTTAATTAGGTTGCTTTTGAAATCAAATACAACATAAATTTAACATAAAAATATCACTCAAGGGAAACATTTCATTTGCAAAGACAATTAATGAAATTTAAAGCCAAATATCTTGGTGAGAGCAATATAGAACATGTAAGTTCTAGCCAGCATTAAATTGCCACTAGAGACTTCAATAGTGGACTCTTCTTTCTAATTCAGTAGAAAATAATATTAGTTTCAAGTTCTGGAAAAGACTTTATAAAGACATTGAAATTATGCCAGGGCATACCAATATAGGTGATAACATCCAAAATTAAAAACAGTGGCACACACCAGAAAATACATTTGATTACTAGGAGCCTGTTTGCCTAAATTTTTGTCATGGCTCTACTAGGACATTATTGTGCAATTTCTGATATTTGCCTTAGATTTTTCTCCATTCAACCATAAAAGACCCTTGTTCTACCTTAAATTTTCCCAACTAATCAAATCCAGTATTCAAGATCCTTCATGACCTGACCCCAAATTAATGGTTCAGCCCTATCTCCTAGCACTGCTCCACACGCTTATACTAAACTAATTGGAAAAACTTGCTATTCCTACCACATGCTCCATATTTCCTTAAGTCTGTGCTTTTTATTCATATTAATTCCTCTGCTTCAAATTCCTTTTTATTCTTTATCTCTCTCAATCACATGTATATAAATATTAACATCCTTCAAGAATTGCCTCCTCCAGAAAGAACTCTCTTTTATCCGCTAATAGAGGAGCAGTTATTCCATCCTTTGAACCTTTCTTATGACCTTTTCTAACCCATCATTGTCTATATACTTATCCTATTTTACTGGCAACTTGGTGAAATCAAAAGAGCACTGTTGTGGTTTTAAAGAGGAGATTCTTGTCCGGATTGAAATTGTAATTCCAGTTTGGTCCTGGGAGGGTGTCAATGTAGATTTCACCCAGTCCACTGCCATCATTAATCTCCATATGTACCATTTTTAAATGTACACAATAGTAATAACTATATTGCATATTTCTATGTGATACATTTATAGGCTTAAATTATCTTTAAGTACATACAGAAACCCTGAACCCATTACACAAAAACTCCCCATTTTGCCTTGCCCCCAGCCCCTAGTAACCACATTAAACTTTCTGTTTCTATGAGTTCGATTACCTTAGATACCTCATATGAGTAGGATAATGCATTATTTGTATTTTGTGACTGACTTATTTTAGTTAGCATAATATCCTCAAGTTTTATCATGTTATAGTATATAACAGGATTTCTTTTTTTTTATGTTGAATATTTCATTGTATATATTTAACAAATTTTCATTTATCATTCATCTATCAGTGAACATTAGATTACTTCTACCTCTTGGCTCTTGTGAATAATACTGCAACAAACATAGGTGTGCAAATATTTCTTTGAGATATTTTTAAATCTTTTGATACATACCAAGAAGTGAGATTGCCAGGTAATATAATAATTCTGTTTTTAATTTTTAGAGGAATCTCTATACTGTATTCCACAGCAGCTGCACCATTAAAATTCTAAACATCTCACCAATACTTGCTATTTGTTGTCTTTTTTTTTTTTTTTTGACACTTTATTAAATTTATTGAGGTGACAAGGGTTAATATGAACATATAGGTTTCAGGTGTGGGTTTCTATGTTACAAGATCTGTATATTGCTTTGTGTGCCCAACACTCAAAGTCATACCTTCTCCCATCACCATATATTAGGGCCCTTTTCACTCCCCAGCCCCCACACACTTCCCTCTGGCAACCACCACATTGCCGTTTGTGTCCACAAGTTTCAGTTTTTTATCTGACATATGAGTGAAATCATATGGTTCTTAGCTTTTTCTGACTGACTTATTTCACTTAGCATGATATTCTCAAGGTCCATGAATGTTGTTGCAATTGCAGTATTTCATCCTTATGACTGAGTAGTATCCATGGTGTACATGTAGCACATCTTTTGTATCCAGTCCTCTATCATGGGACACTTTGGTTGTTTCCATGTCTTGGCCACACTGTGGATGATGCTGCAATGAACATAGAGGTGCATATATCTTTGCAAATACATGTTTAAGAGTTTTTAGGACATATAGTCAGGAGAGGAATTGCTGAGTCATATGGTAGCTCTATTCTTAATTTTTTGAGGAATCGCCAGACTGCTTTCCATGGTGTATGTACCAGTCTACATTCCCACCAGCAGTGAATGAGAGTTGCAATTTCTCTACAACATCTCCAACACTAGTTATTTCTTATCTTGTTGAAACTAGCCACTCTAACAGGTGTGAGGTGGTATCTCATTGTAGTTTTGATTTGCATTCCCCTAATTGCTCCTGAGGTCAATCATCTTTTCGTATATCTATTGGTTGTTTGTATTTCTTCTTGGGAGAGGTGTCTGTTCAGGTCCTCTGCCCACATTTTGATTGGGTTGTTTGTTTGTTTGCTATTGAGTTTTATGAGTTCTTCATATATTTTGGAAATTAAACCTTTGTCAGATCTACTGTTTGCAAATATCATCTCCTATCTGGTTGGCTGACTCTTTGTGTCATTGTCAGTTTCTTTTGCTGTGCAGAAGCTTTTTAGTTTGATATAGTCCCATTCATTTATTTTTGCCTTTACTTCCCTTGCCTTTGGGGTCAAATTTATTAAATGTTCTCTATGACCAAGGTCCAGAAGTTTGGAACCTATGTTTTCTTCTACATAACTTATTGTTTTGTGTCTCGTATTTAGGTCTTTGATCCATTTTGAGTTAATTTTTGAACATGGGGGCAAACTGTAATCCAGTTTCATTTTTTTGCATGTGGCTTTCCAATTTTCCCAGCACCCTTTATTGAAGGGACTATCTTTACACCACTGTGTGATTCTGGCTCCTTTGTCAAACATTATCTGCTCATATACATGTGGTTTTATATCTGACTTTTTTATTCTGTTCCACTGATCTGTGTCTCTGTTTCTGTGCCACACCATGCTGTTTTGATTATCATAGCTCTGAAGTATAATTTGAAGTCAGGTAGCATGATACCTTCAGATTTGTGTGTTTTGTTTGTTTGTTTGTTTTTAATTATCTTTACTGTTGAAAGAATTACAGATGTCCCATTTTTCCCCACTGAGCCCTTCTACGCCACAACCACCACCCCACTTGAGGCCTTTACGACACAATTGTCTGTGTCCATGGGCTATGCAGTTATCCACATAAATTCTTTGTTTAATCTCTCCCCCCGACATCACCCTTACCTTCCCTCTGAGATTCACCAGTCGTTAGTCTGTTCCATGCTTCTATGTCACTGGATCTATTTTGCTAATCAGTTTATTTTGTTCTTTAGATTCCACATATAAGTGAGATCATGTGATATTTGCCTTTCTTTGACTGGCTTATTTCGCTTAGAATAATATTCTCCAGGTCTATCCATACTGTCCCAAATGGTAAGAGATATTTCTTCTTTACAGCTGCATAGTATTCCATGGTGTAAATGTGCCACAGCTTTTTTATCCACTCATCTACTGATGGGCACTTGGGCTGTTCCCAGATCTTAGCTATTGTAAAGTGCAGTTCTATGAACATAGGGGTGCATATATTCTTTCTAATTAGTGTTTCAGAATTCTTAAGATATATTCCTAGAAGTGGAACCAATGGATCAAAGGCAGTTCCATTTTTAATTGTTTGAGGAACCTTCATACTGTTTTCTATAGTGGATGAACCAGCTTGCATTCCCACCAGCAGTGTACCAGGGTTCCCCTTTCTCCGCTTCCTCGCCAGCACATGTCATGTGTTGATTTATTGATGGTAGCCATTCTGACAGGTGTGAAGTGATATCTCATTGTGGTTTTAATTTGCATCTCTCTGATGATTAGTGACTTTGAGCATTTTTTTTTATGTCTCTTGGCCATCAGTATGTCCTGTTTGGAGAAGTGTCTATTTAGGTCCTTTGCCCATTTTTTGATTGAATTTTCTTCCTCTTGTTGAGATGTATGAGTTCTTTTTATATTTTGGAAATTAGCTCCTTATCAGATATATCCTTGGCAAATATACTTTCGCATACTGTGGGGTTCATTTGTATTTTCAGGATGTTTTCTTTTGCTGTGAAGAAGATTTTTATTATGATGTAGTCCCATTTGTTTATTCTTTCCTTTGTTTCTTTTGTCCTAGGAGATGTATTGCTGAAAATTCCACTAGGTGAGATGTCCGTGACTTTACTATCTATGTTTTCTTCCTGTATTTTTGTAGTTTTGTGACTTACATTTAAGTTTTTTACTCATTTTGAATTTATTCTTGTGTATGGAGTAAGTTGGTAAAGTAGTTTCATTTTTTGGCACGTACTTGTGCAACTTACCCAACACCACCTATTGAAGAGACTATCTTTACTCCACTGTATCCTCTTGCTTCTTTTGTCAAATATTAAATGACCATAATAGTACGGGTCATTTTCTGGGATCTCTGTTCTGTTCCATTGATCTATATTTCTGGTGTTGTACCAATATAAGGCTGTTTTCACTACAATGGCTTTGTAGTTTATTTTGATATCTTGTAAAGTGATTCCTCCTACACTGTTCTTCTTTCTCAAGATGGCCATGGCTATTTGGGGTCTTTTGGCTCCATATACATTTTTAGAATAATTGTTCTAGTTCTGTGAAATATACTGTTGGTATGTTAACAGGAATTCCATTGAATCTATAGATTGCTTTTGACAGTATGGACATTTTAATGATGTTAATTCTTCCAATCCATGAACAAGTTATATGGTTCCATTTATTTATATCTTCTTCTATGTCTATTTTCAGTGTCGTTTAGTTTTATGAGTATAGATCTTTCACACTTTTGCTTAAGTTTATTCATAGATATCTTATTTTTTTTTAATTTTTTAAATTTATCTTTTTTGTTGAAAGTATTACAGGTGTCCCATTTTTCCACCTAATTGAACAACTCCACCTTGCTCCCACCTTCTCCCCAGGCCTTCACCCTGTCATTGACTGTGTTCATGGGTTATGCATGTATGCATATAACTTCTTTGGTTAATCCATTCCTACCTTCCACCCTCCTTCCCTCTTTCCTCTAAAATATGATCGTCTCCTGCCTGCGTCAATGTCTCTGGATCTATTTAGTTCTTCAGATTCTTTTGTTCACTAGCTTCTTCTTAAAGAAGACCTTTCAACATTCCCTGTAGCATTGGTTTGGTGGTGATGAACTCCTTTAGCTTTTTCTTATCTGTGAAGCTCTTTATATGACCTTCAGTTCTAAATGATAGCTTTGCTGGGTAGAGCAATCTTGGTTGTAATTCCATGTTTTTCATCACTTTGAGTATTTCTTGCCATTCCCTTCTGGCCTGCAAAGTTTCTGTTGAGAAATCAGCTGACAGTCATATGGGTGCTCCCTTGTAGGTAACTAACTGCTTTTCTCTTGCTGCTTTTAAGATTCTCTCTTTGTCTTTAACCTTTGGCATTTTAATTATGATGTGTCTTGCTGTGGGCCTCTTTGGGTTCCTCTTGTTTATGACTCTCTGTGCTTCCTGGACTTGTAAGTTGATTTCTTTCCCCAGGTAGGGGAAGTTTTCTGTCATTATTTTTTCAAATAGGTTTTCAGTTTCTTGGTTTCTTTCTTCTCCTTTTGGCACCCCAATAATACCACTGTTGGGCCTCTTGAAGTTGTCCCAGATGCTCCTTATACTATCTTCACATTTCTGGATTCTTTTTTTCTTTTTGTTATTCTGGTTGGGTGTTTTTCGTTTCTTCATGTTCCAAATTGCTGAATTGATTCTCAGTGTCCTCTACTCTATTGATTCCCTGTAAATTATTCTTCATTTCAGTTTGTGTTCAAATTGGTACTTTATTATGTCATCGATTTTCTCAATTATTTTCATAATACTCTTACTAATATTGTTGAGCATCCTTATAAACAAAATTCTGAACTCTGTATCTGTTAGCTTGCTTGGATCTATTTCATTTAGTTCCTCTTCTAGAGATTTCTTCTGTCCTTTGCTTTGTGACATGTTTCTTTGCCTCCACATTTTGGCTGCTTCCAGATGTTTGTTTCTATGTATTAGGTAGAGCTGCTGTGTCTCCTGGAATTTATAGAGTGGCTTTGTGCAGTAGGTGTCATGTAGGGTCCAGTGGCTCAGCCTCCCCAGTCACCTGAGCTGGGCCTTCTCGGTGCTCCCCAGTGTGGGCTGTGTGTACTATCCTGTTTTAGTTGAGCCTTGGTTGCTGTTGGCGTCACTGGGAGGAACTGACCCCCAGGCCAATCAGCTGTGAGGACCAGCTGCAACTACAGCCAAAGAGCTACTGTGCTGGAGACACCTTTATGGAGCAGGATTTACTTCAGTGGAGATTTGGTGTTCACCAAATGAGCCCCTTGAGTGTGTCACTCGTGGATGTGGTAGGGTTATAACCCAGTGTGGTTGAGTCTGAGCACCAGGTGCACTGTCTCTGGGACCTCCCAGGTGGTGCAAAGTCAGCCTCTGCCAGTACCTTGCCCACGGCCACCCAGCATGAGCTACTCAGCAAACCGTAGTTGGCTGCTACTTGTGCTGGGTTTGGCGGTGTCCAGGAGAGGTCAAGCTATGAGCCAATGCAGGCTGCTGCTAGTGCCAGGCCTGGGGCCACTTATCAAGCCCTATGGGGCATGATGCTGCTTATTTGAGAGATTTTAGGAAAGTCCTAAGCATGAGGCTCAAGAGGCCACTTGCATAGAAAAGCCACTCCAATGGCCTGGATTAACTTGTAGATGGGGAGGGGCGGGGCCTCCAGGAATCCCAGGGCGGGGCCAAAGGTGTGAGTCAGGTGCTGGTGATTCAAATATGGTGCCTACCATCCGGCTGTGTGTGGGGAGGGCTCACCAAAGGAGCAATGGCCTCTGCCTAGGAGGAAGCTGCCCCTCCACCTCTTGCCCCAATTATAAGCAGGTTAATTCCTCCCTACATGTCCCAGGTTCCTTTCAAGCTGCTGCCCGGCACTGGGCTCAGAGGGAGAGCATCAGAGTGAGTCCATGCGCAGGCTCTTTAAGAGGAAAGCCTGGGGCTTCTGCAGCCTCCGAGACCGTCAGTGACAGTCCCCACTGGTTTTCACAGCCTGAAGTTGTGGGGACTTCTCTTCCCAGCCCTCGAGCCCTGGGCTGGGGGCCTGATGAGGGGTTGGGACCCCTCGCTCCTCCAGGAAACCTCTGCCACCAAGATGTCCCTCCTGGGTTTAACCCGCGGCACTGGGTGTGGGCTCCTGTTCAGCCAGATTTCAGGAGGCTTTGAGTGATGGTGGTTCTCTATTTTAGTTGTAATTTTGATGTGGTTGTGAGAGGCGGTAGGTTCATCTGTTACCTACACTGCCAGCTTGTTTCCTCTGTATCTTATTTTTTTAGTTGCAATGGTAAATGATATTGTTTTTTCAGTTTCTCTTTCTGAGAGTTCATTGTTTGTGTATAAAAATTCTATTGATTTTCAGATGTTAATTTTGTATTCTGCTATCCTGCCAAATTCATTTATTAAATTTAGTAGTACTTTGATGGAGTCTCTAGGATTTTCTATGTACAATATCATGTCATCTGCAAATAATGACAATTTTACTTCCTCCTTTCCAGTTTGGATGCTTTTTATGTTTTCTTCCTGTCTCATGGGTGTGGCTGGGACTTCCAGTACTATGTTGAATAAGAGTAGTGAAAGTGGACAACTCTGTCTTGTTCATGTTTTTAAGGGAAATGGTTTTAGTTTTTGGCCATTGAATATGATGTTGGCTGTAGGTCTGTCATATATGGCCTTTATTATGTTGAAGTATGATCCCTCTATTTCCACTTTGCTGAGAGTTTTTATCAAAAATTGGTGTTAAATTTTATCAAATGCTTTTTCTACATCTTTGGATATGATCATACGAATTTTGTTCTTCGTTTTGTTTATGTGATGTATCACATTTATTGATTTGTGAATATTGTACCAGCCTTGCATCTCTGGAATAAATCCCACTTGGTCATGGTGTATGATCTTTTAATGTATTGCTGGATCCAATTTGCTAACATTGTGTTGTGGATTTTAGCATCTATGTTCATCAGTGATATTGGCTTGTAATTTTATTTCTTTGTAGTGCCTTTATCTGGTTTGGGGATTAAGATAATACTGGCCTCATGAAAAGTGTGGGAGTCTTCCATTCTCTTCAATTTTCTGGAATATTTTGAGGAGGTTGTTTTTAATTTTTCTTTGAATGTTTGGTAAAACTCACTTGTGAATTCTTCTGGTCCCCGACTCTTGTTTGCTGGCTGTTTTCTGATTACTGCTTCATCAGTTTTTATTGGCCTATTCAGATTTTCTGATTCAACCTGATTGAGTTTTGGAAGATTGTATATTTCTAGTAATTTATCTATTTCCCCCAGGTTGTCCAGTTTTTTGGCATATACTTGCTGATAGTATTTTCTTACAATTCTTTCTATTTCTGTGATGTCAGTTGTTATATCACTATGTTCATTTCCTATTTTATTATTTGGGTCCTCACAGTTTGTTTCTTGGTGATTCAGGCTTACGGTTCATCTATCTTATTTCTCTTTTCAAAGAAGCAGCTCCTGGTTTCATTGATCTTTATGCCTATGTTCCTTATGTCATTTATTTCTGCTCTGATCTTTATTATTTCCTTCCTTCTATTTCCTTCAGGCTTTTCTTGCTGTTCTCTTTGTAATTCTTTTGGTGTTAGTGTTAGATTTTTTTTATAGCTTTTCTTATTTCTTGAGGTATGCCCGTAATGCTATGAACTTTCCTCTCAGGATTGCTTTTGCTGTGTCCTAAAGATTTTGGGTTGTTGTTTTCATTTGTTTCCAGGAAGTTTTTGATTGCTTCTTTGATCTCGTTGGTAACCCATTCATTGTTTAATAGCATGCCATTTAGCCTGCATGTGTTTGAATATTTTTGATTTTTTTTTACAGCGGTTTATTTCTAGTTTCATGCCACTGTGGTCTGAGAAGATGCTTGATATGATTTCAATATTCTTTAACCTATAGATACTTGTTTTGTGCCCTAACATGTGGTCAATTTTTGAAAATGCTCATGTGTACTTGGGAATAATATATATTCTGCTGCTTTTGAAAGAAATGTTCTGTAAATGTCAATTAAGTCCATTAGATCTAATGTGTCATTTAAGTACTCTGTTTCCTTGTTGATTTTTTGTCTGGATGACCTATCCATTGATGACAGTGAGGTGTTACAATCTTCCACTATGATTGTATTTCTGTTGATCTCCCCGTTGTAGTTCACAAGAATTTTTTATATGTTTAGGTGCTTTTATATTGTGTGCATATATGTTTATAAGGGTCATATCCTCTTGTTGGATTGGTCCTTTTAGTATTATGTAGTGACCGTCTTTGTCTCTTGTTATGGTCTTTATTTTGAAGTCTATTTTGTCAGAAATAAGCATTGCTACTCCAGCTCTTTTCCTTTTCCATTTGCTTGACAAAGTTTTTCCATTCCTTCACTTTCAGCTTGTGTGAATCTTTTGATTTGAGTTGAATCTCTTGTAGACAGCATACATATGAGTCATATTTTCTTATCCATTCAGCTACCATTTGTCTTTTGATTGGAGTATTTATTCCTTTTACATTTAAGGTTATTATTGATATATACTTATTTAACACCATTTTTTCCCTTTATGTTGATATATCTCTTTCTCAATATTTCTTCCTCTTAAAGCAGTCCCTTTAGCATTTCTTGCAATGCTAGTTTGGTAGTACTGAATTCCTTTAGCCTTATTTTGTCTGGGAAGCTCGTTATTTCACCATCTATTTTGAATTATAGCTTTGCTGATTATAACAGTCTTGCTTGCAGTTTCTTGCTTTTCATTACTTTGATAATTTCATGCCAATCCCTTCTTGCCTGAAGTGTTTCTGTTGAGAAATATGCTGTCAGCCTTATAGGAGTTCCCTTGTAGGTGATTGATTATTTCTCTCTTGTAACCCTTAAGATTCTCTCTTTGTCCTTGACATATGCCATTTTAATTATGATGTGTCTTGGAGTGGGTGTCTTTTGGATCCTCCTGTTTGGTACCCTCTTTTCTTCCTGAACTTGTAGGGTTTTCTCCTTCACCAGCTTAGGAAATTTTTCTTTCATTATTTCTTCCAACAGGTTCTCTATCCCTTGCTCACTTTCCTCCCCCTCTGTTACCCCTAATACAGATATTGTTTCATTTCATGTTGTCCCAAAGTTCCCTTAAACTGTCTTCATGCTTTTTATGTATTATTTTTGCTACCCTGATTATTTTTTTCTACCTTATCTTCTAATTTGCTTATTCTATCCTCTGCTTCATTGAGCCTGTTTTTAATTCCTTCCAGTGTATTCTTGATGTTCGATATAGTATTCTTTACTTCTGCCTGGTTCTTATTCATAGTATCTATGTCTTATTTTATGTTGATATAGCTTTCACTAAGTTCTTTGTATTTCCCATGGAGCTCCTGAATGGTCCCATCAAATGTCTTGTGGTTCTCACTAATTTCCTTGAGCATCTTTATAACCATTACTCTGAACTATATTTCTGATAACTTAGTTACCTCCATCTCATCAGGGTCTCTCTCTGGCACTTTTTTTTCTCTTTAGTTTAGGGGTTGTTTCTCTGTCTCCCAATTTTAGTGTCTCTTTGTGATTTTTATCTGTATATTAGATATATTTGCTTTCTTCCACTCTTGTGGGGTAAGCTTTTGTAGTGAATGTCCAGTGGGACCCAGAGGTGTGTTTTCTTTATACTTCTGAGTTGTATGTTCTAGATTTGTCCCTTTTGTGGGTTCTTTGGTCTCTGCTGTTGTGATTGGGTCTAAACTGTTGTTGACTCGTTAGTGGGAGGGCTCTCCTCTCAAGATGGCTAACTGTGAGGCTCAGCCACAACCACATCATAGTGAGCTGTAGTACAAGTGCAGTCTCTATGATGTTTCTTCAGTGATCCTTACTCAAAATATGTCTATCAGTTATATTCCTATTTTTTTTTCCTTACTGGCTATGCAGTATTTTAGCTATAAATCCAGTCTGTGGCTGGAAGCAAGGGTGCTCTGCGTCTTGTTAGAGTGCTGCATAGAGTGCTATCTTGCCAACTCCTCGAGATTTTTTCTTTATTCTCAGGATTTTTTGGGCTCTTTGGGCTCTTTTTTGATTCAATATAAATCTGATGATTTCTTGTTTACTTCTTTAAAAATTGACATTGTGATTTTGATGGGGATTGCATTAAATCTGCATATTGCTTTGGGCAATTTTGCCTTTTAACTATGTTGATTCTTCCAATCCATGAACATGGGACATTTTTCCATTTTGTTGTGTCTTTTTCAATCTCTTTTAATAATGCTTTTTAATTTTCAGTATATAGTTTTTTCATATTCTTTACATTTATCTTTAGGCATTTTATTCTTTTGGTTGCAATCGCAAAATGAATTGTTTTTATTTTATTTTATTTTATTTCTTTTTCTGAAGTTTTGTTGGTAGTATACAAAAAGGCAATGGATTTTTGTATATTGATTTTGTATCCTGCAACTTTACGGTATTTGTTTATTGTTTCTAATAGATTTTTGGAGGAGTCTTTAGGGTTTTCTACATATAGAATCGTCTTCTGCAAAAAGTGAGTTTTACTTTCAATCTCTTTGGTAAAGTACTAATTTTGTTCATTGATTTGTTTACTGAGTGCACTGAATTTTCTCACATCTTGTTGAATATTTTCAGAACTGCAATCTTGAAATCTCTGTTATTTATATCACATATATCCATGTGTTCCAGCTTGCTTTCTAGAGATTGTTCATTTTCTTTTTGGTCATCCTTATTACTGTTGTTATTCATGGTTTGGCTACTCTCCTTTTTCTAGGCATAAATACCCCTTCTACAGCAGCATTTCTGAAGAGGTCTTTCTACTATTTCCCAGTAGATGCCCCTGAATCACAATAATTTTTTACCTCTCTGATCTCCCAGACTTGACCTCCATGGCTCCTGTAAGAGTATACAGCCCTGTTGCTAGAGGGTGGGGTTTGTTTTCACCTCACTATAATTGTGACACAGACCTCTGTGGGGTACATCCCCAAGCACCAAACCTGGGGATCAAAGAGGGAAATGGTGGTTTAACTGCAATAGCTCTTGGTTTATAAATAGTATGTTCTTCGGCCCAACGGTGAGGGCAACAAGAGGTGAACTTTGGGAGTTCAAGTATAGGCAAGGCTCTGTGGTTCCATTTATTTGTCAGAAACACTACTGCCAACAGTAACAGCTGCACAAAAGAAACCCACACTCTGTTTGGTGTTTGCTGACTCAGTCCCTGTTCACTTCGCTCTCCCTACTGGACTGCCTCCCTCAGATTTCTGTTTCTCCTGGCCAAAGGAAGTGCCTGCTATCACAGACTTACTCCCCTCTCATGGCCATGCCAGGAGCTCCTGGCTGCAGGGCTGCATCTGAGGGCTGTCTAAGCTTTTCTCCCTTCTTGTCCCCTAGCTTATTCCCAGTTGCTCAAGTTTAGATGTTTTAATATGTGGGTCTATCAAGCGTGCCTCTGTATTGAGTTGAGAATTTTTTATTGAATTATAGTTGGCTAACTTGTTGAAATTTGAGGGGGAGAGACCAATGGGATCTCTCACACTGTCATTCCTTTGTGCTAATTTTCAATCCTACCAACAGTGCCAAGGGTTCTCTTTTTTCCCACATTCTCAACAACTCATTATTTGGTGTCCTTTTGATAATAGCCATTCTGTCAGTTGTGAGGTGATAACTCGTTGTGGTTTTATTTGCATTTCCCTAATGATTAGTGATGTTGTGCATATTTTCATATGTCTGTTGGTCATCTGTATGTCTTCTTTGGAGAAATGTCTACTTCATCCTTCTGCCCATTTATTAATTGGATTACTTAGGTTATTTTTATGTTGAGTTGTACGAGTTCTGTATATATTTTTGGTATTAATTCTTTTGTTGTTGTTAATCCTCACCTGAGGATAATTTTTCTAATGGCTTTTAGAAAGAGTAAAAGGCCAGGGGAGGGAGAGGGAGAGGGAGAGAAAGAGAAATATCAGTGTGAGAGAGACACAGCAATTGGTTGCCTTCCTCATACACCTCAACCAAGGCCGAAGATCAAACCTGCAATCCAGGTATGTGCCCTTGGCCAGGAATCAAATCCATGACCTTTCAATCTGTGGGCTAATGATCTAACCACTGAGTAATACCTGCCAGGGCAGTAGTAATTCTTTAGGAGCTATCTCATTGGCAAATATGTTCTCTCATTCATTAAGTTGCCTTTTTATTTTGTTGATGGTTTCCTATGCTGTGTAAAAGCCTTTTAGCTTTATTTATTCCCATTTGTTTATATTTGCTTCTGTTGCCTTCGTGCAAGTAGACATATCCAGAGAAATATTGCTAAGACTGATGTCAAAGTGTTTACTGCATATGTTTTCTGTCAGGATATTTATGGCTTCAGGTCTTACACTTAAGTCTTTAATACATTTGAGGTTGTTTTTGTGTGTGTTGTAAAATTAGTCTAATGTAGTTTTTGCATGTATAGCTGTAGTTTTCCCAACACTATTTTTTTTAAATATATCTTTATTGATTTCAGAGAGAGGAAAGGAGAGGGAGAGAGAGTGATAAAAACATCAATAATGAGAGAGTCATCATTGATCTGCTGTCTCTTGCACATCCCTGACTGGGGATTGAGCCTACAACCTTGACATGTGCCCTCACCAGGAATCACACTGAAATCTCCTGGATCTTAGGTCAATGCTCAACTGCTGAGCCACACCCGGCCAGGACACAACACTATTTATTGAAGAGACTGTCTTTTCCCCATTGTATATTTTTGCATCCTTTATTGTAGATTGACCATATAGGTGTGAGTATATTGCTCAGCTCTCTATTCTGTTCCATTGACTTGTATTTCTGTTTCTGTTCCAGTACCATGCTGTTTTGATTACTATATTTTTGTGTATAATTTGAATTCCGGGAGCATAATGCCTTCAGCTTTGTTTTGTTTTCTCAAGATTGCTTTCACTATTTGGGGTCTTTTGTGGTTCCATATACATTTTAGAATTGTTTATGTCTGTGAGAAATGCCATTGTAATTTTGATGGGAATTGCATTGAATATGTAGACTGCTTTGGGTAGTACAGACATTTTAACAAAATTAATTCTCCCAATCCCTGAGCATGGAATATCTTTCCATGTCTTTGTGTCTTCAACTTCTTTCTTTCTTTTTTATTATTGATTTATTGGTGTGACATGGGTTAATAAGGTTATATAACTATCAAGTGTACAATTCTATAACACATCATCTGTATATTGCATTGTGCGCTCATCACCCAAAGTTCAGTCCCTTTTCCTCACCATATATTTGACCACTTTAACCTCTTCAATCTTCCCCAGCCCCTTCCCCTCATAACCATCATATTGTTATCTGTATCAATGAGTTGTTTGTTTATTTTATTCTTGATTTGTTCCTTTCTGTTTTATGTCCCACATATGAGTGAAATACTGCCAATTGCAATAACATGGATGGATATTGAGAGTATCTTGCTAAGCGAAATAAGTCAGAAGTAAAAAAAAAAAGACAGTATGATTTTACTCAAATGTGGGATACAAAACAGAAAACAATTTCAATTTTTTTTTATTAATGTCTTATACTTTTCAGTGTACAGGTTTTCCATATCTTTGGTTAAATTTATTCCTAGGTATTTTATTCTTTTGATGCAATTGTAAATAGGATTTTTTTTCTTAATTTCTCTTTCTGATAGTTCACTATTAGTGTATACAAACACTTCAGATATTGGTTTTGTATCCTGAAGCCTTAATAAATTTGTTGATTAGTCCTAATTGTGATTTTTTGTTGTTGGAGTCTTTAAATATTTCTCTATAAAATACCATGTCATCTGTAAATAGTGACAATTCTATTTACTTAAAAAAAAAATTGGATGCATTTTTTTCTTTTATTAATTGCTCTAGATAAGACTTCTAATTCTATCATGAATAAAAGCAGTAAGAGAACATATCCTTGTCTTACTCCTGATGTTAGAAAGAAATATTTCAGCTTTTCACGACAATGGAATATTATTTAATAAGGAATTTTTGAATAGAAATAAAATTCAGATGATATGCTATAAAATGGATGAACCCTAAATACAATATAGTAAGTTAAATAAGCCAAACACAAAAGTACAAACATACTATTTTACTTATATAACATTTCCTGAATATTCAGCTTCATAGAGACAAAAATAGAATGTTGGTTACTAGGTGCTAGAGGGAGGCAAGAATAAAGACTTATTGTTTCATAAGTACAGAGTTTTAAGTTGGGATGATGAAAATGTTTTGGAGATAGACAATTGGTGATGGTTTCACTAAAATATGAATGAATAGTAGCAATTAACCACACTCTTAAAAATGCTTAAGCTGGACTTCACCAAGAGCTCCTGTCTGGCCATTTTTTAAAAATACAAATATCAGGATGATGGCAGTGGATTGAGTGAAAGCTACATTGACACTCTCCTAGGACCCAAACTGGAATTACAACTAAAATATAGGAAAACCATCCTGAATAATCAACTGCAAAAGAAGATGAACTGGAGGGCACCCTCATAACCAAGGAGAAAAAGTGGAGACCACATAGAGGCTGGAAGTAAGTGCAGATAAACGAGAGGGATGGCTGGGCTCCTGCAGGCTGCAACTGAAGGTCTGGAGGGCTACCTCAGCTCTGGGGGGATTCCACTGAGAACTCTGGGGCTTAAACCCCAGGCTGAGATTTCCAGCCAAGAACACTAGAACTGAGAAAGGTGCCCATATAAAGTCTGAGTTTGAAAAGCAGTGGCGTTTCTGTCTGCTGGGGAGAGACAGTTGGAAATACAGGGACCCTCTTAAAGGGCCAACACAAAAAGTTGGCTGTGTAGCCACTTACCTTGGGCTCCAGCAGAGGGAGGGAAGAGTGGACTGGAGCTGTGTGAGGAGAATCTAGAGTTGTGAGCTCTAGAGATAGAGCTCAGAGGTCACCACACTGGATTCCTGTGCTGAGTCATTCCCTCATATGGCAGAGGACACATTTTTCAGACACACATGTACCTTCTAAGCAGCTTTTGCTTGAGGGGAGGGAGAATAAATTGCCCCACCATGCTGGAAAATGTCTCCCCCTACCCTGTGGAGTTTTCTACAGCCTGAGACTCAGATTAAGAAAATCAGATTAATCAGCTTGCAGCCAGAAGCAGAAACTCAGGGTGCTTTGAGTATTTGCCTAATCTTCTTCCATACCTACCCTTGGAAAAATCAGTTTGGTGTGCATCTTGTTCCTGTCCAACTTCACCCAGCCCAAGCACAGGAGATCTCATGCCAAGGGATGTTGACAGCTTCAAACAGAGTACTCAGGGCCAGTCAAAAACTGTGTCTCACATTTGCCTGCACCAGAGACCATCCAAAAAGACTGAGAGTCTTAGTAGATCTACCTAATACATAGAAACAAACCCAAACATACAGCTAAAATGGAGAGACACACACACACAAAAAAAGCTCCAAATGAAAAAACAAAAGAAATCTCCAGGAAAACAGCTAAATGAAATGGAGTTAAGCAATCTCTCAAATATACAGTTCAGAATACTGATTGTAAGGATACTCAACAGCATGAAAAAAGATATGAAAACTATGAAGGAAATGAAGAATGACATAGCAGAAATAAAGAATACATTGGAAGGAATAAACAGCAGATTAGAGGAAGCTGAAGATCAGATCAGTGAATTAGAAGACAGGGTGGAAAAAATCAATCAGAGATTCAAAAAGGAAAAACAATGAAAAACAAGAGAACAGTTTAAGGGAGCTGTGGGGCAACATGGAATGTAACTATATTCACATTATTGGAATCCAAGAAGGTGAAGAAAGTGAGCAAGGGAGAGAGAACCTGTGTGAAGGAATAATGGCAGAAAATTTCCCTAACCTGGTGAAGGAAAAAGTCACACACATTCAGGAGATACAGAGAGTCCCAGCAAGAAGAATCCAAAGACACCCACACCCTGACACATCATAATTAAAATGCCAAGAATATAAGACAAAGAGAGAATCATAAAGGCACCAAGAAAAAAGCAATCTGTTACCTACAAAGGAGCCCCAGTAAGGCTGTCAGCTGACTTCGCTTCAGAAACTCTACAGGCCAGAAGGGAATGGCTTGAAGTATTCAAGGTAATGCAAAAAAAGGATCTGAAACCATGACTACTCTATCCAGCAAGAATATCATTCAAGATAAATGTTGAAATAAAGAGCTTCCCAGACAAAAGAAAGTCTAATGAGTTTATCACCACAAAACCAGCATTACAGGAAATGTTAAAGGAACTGCCCTAATTAGAAGTAGAAAGAGAGAGAAACATAGGCATAAACCATTAAAATGGCAACACATAAGTATCGATCAATAATAGCCTTAAAAATAAATGGGTTAAATGCTCAAAAAAAAACACAAAACAAAATTAAAAAAACATAGACTGTCTGAATGGATAATATATATTGCCTATAAGAGACATACCTCAAAACAAAAGACTCACACAGGATAAGAGTGAAGGGATGCAAAAATTTTCCCATGCAAATGGAAATGAAAAAAAAGCTGGGGTAACAATACTCATATCAGACAAAATAGACTTCAAAATGAAGACCATAATGAGAGACAAGAAAAGTCACTACATAATACTAAAGGGATCTATCCAACAAGATGATATAACCCTGATAAACATATATGCACCCAATAAAGGACCATCTAAATTTATAAAAAATCTTCCAGAGAACCTCAAGGGAGAGATCAACTGCAATACAGTCATACTAGGGGACTTTAAAACCCCACTTACTTCACTGGATAGATCTTCCAGACAAAAAATCAACAAGGAAACAGTGACCCTAAATGACACACTAGATTAGATGGATTTAATTGACATTTACAGAACATTCTACCCCAAAGCTGCAGAATATACATTCTTCTCAAGTGCACATGGGACATTCTCAAAGATAGACCACATGTTAGGACACAAAACAAGTCTCTACAAGTTCAAGAAGGTTGAAGTCATATCAAGCATCTTCTCAGACCACAGTGGCATGAAATTAGAAATCAACTACAATAAAAACACTAAAAGACATTTAAACACATGGAGGCTGAAAAGCACATTTTTTAAACAATGAATGGGTTACCAAAGACATCAAGAAAGAAATAAAAAACTTCCTGGAAACAAATGAAAACACAAAACAACTCCAAATCTATGGGACACAATGAAAGCAGTCCTGAGAGAGAGGTTCATAGCACTACAAGCTTACCTCAAAAAACAAGAAAAACTTCTAATAGACTCTTTAACCCTACAACTTAAAAAATTTAGAAAGAGAACAACAAGAACAGCTCAGAGTAAGTAGAAGGAAGGAAATAATAAAGATCAGAGCAGAAATAAATTATATATAGACTAAAAAAAATACAAAATATCAGTGAAACTAAGAGCTGGTTCTTTGAAAAGATAAACAAGATTGATGAACTGTTAGCCAGATTCACCAAGAAATAAAGTGATAGTACCCAAATAAAATCAGAAATGAAAGAGGTGAAATAACCACTGACCCAACAGAAATACAAAGGATTGTAAGAAAGTACTATGAAAAACTATACGCCACCAAGCTGGACAACCTGAATGAAATAGACAAATTCCTAGAAAAATACAACCTTCCAAAATTCAATCAGGAAGAGTCCGAAAACATGAATAGGCTGATAACTGCTGATAAAGTTGAAGCAGTAATCAAAAAGCTCCCTGCACACAAAATCCCTTGTCTGAATGGCTTCAGAGGGGTGTTTAACCAAACATTCAAAGAACAGCTATCCAACTCAAACTATTCCAAAAAATCCAAGAGGAAGGAACATTTCCCAGCTCTTTTTACAAGGCCAGCATTAACCAAATTCCAAAACCAGATAAAGACACTACAAAGAAAGAAAATTGCAGGCCAATATCCCTGATGGATGCAGATGGTAAAATCCTCAAAAAAATATTTAAAAATCAGATCCAGCAATATATTAAAAAGATCATACACCATGACCAAGTGGGATTTATTCAAGGGATGCAAACCTGGTACAATATATGCAAGTCAATAAATGTGATATATCATATAAGCAAGTTAAAAGACAACAATGACATGATCGTATCAATAGATGCAGAAAAGGCATTCGATAAAATCCAACACTCATTTTTGATAAAAAATCTCAGCAAAGAGAATAGAGGGATCATACCTCAACATAATAAAAGCCATATATGACAAACCTATAGCCAACATCATACTCAATGGGCAAAAACTAAAACCATTTCCCCTAAGAAGAGGAACAAGACAGGGGTGTCCACTTTCACCACTCTTATTCAACATACTACTGGAAGTCCGAGGCACAGCAATCAGACAATAAGAAAACATAAAAGGCATCCAAATTGGAAAGGAGGAAAAAAACTGTCATTTGCAGATGACATGGTAGTGTACATACAGAATCCTAAAGACTCCACCAAAATCTACTAGATTTAATAAATGAATTAAGCAAGGTAGCAGGATACAAAATGAACACCCAGAAATTGATGGCATTTTTAATACACCAGTAACGTACTCTCAGAAAGAGAAACTAAAAAACTGCCCCATTTACCACTGCAACTAAAAAAATAAGATACCTAGGAATAAACTTAACCAAAGATGTAAAAGATCTTTACTCAGAAAACTACAGGACATTGAAACAAGAAAATGAGGAAGATATAAACAAGTGGAAAAATATAATGTGCTCATGAATTGGAAGAATTAACATCATTAAAATGTCCATACTATCAAAAGCAATCTATAAATTAAATGCAAACCTTATTAAAATACCAACAGCATATTTCCCAGATCTAAAACAAACACTTCAAAAATTAAATGGAACAAAAAAAGACCCAGAATAGCCACAGGAATCTTGAGAAAGAACAGAGTTGGAGGGATCACAATACCAGATATCAAGTTATACTACAAAAAGACTCTAATCAAAATAGTTTGGCACTTGCACAAGAACAGACATATAGATCAGTGGAACATAACAAAGAACCCAGAAATTGACCTAAGCCATTAAGCTCAATTAATATTTTACAAAGAAGGCAAGAACATACAACGGAGTAAAGAAAGTCTCTTCAATATTTGGCAATGGGAAAATTGGACAGGTACATGCAAAAAAATGAAACTAGACCACCAACTTTCACCATATACAAAAATAAACTCAAAATGGGTAAAAAACATAAATGTAAGATGTGAAACCATAAAATCCTAGAAAAAAATGTAGGCAGCCAAATCTCAAACATCTCTCCTAGCAATATGTTTGCTAATACATCTCCTAGGGCAAGAGACAGTAAGGAGAAAATAAACAAATGTGACTACATCAGACTAAAAAGCTTCTGCACAGCAAAAGAAACCATCAACAAAACAAAAAGGGAGCCCACTGTATGGCAGAACATATTTTCCAATGACGCATTTGATAAAGGTTAATATCCAAAATATATTAGGAACGTATACAACTTAACAAAAGGAAGACAAACAATCCAATTAAAAAATGGGCAAAGGACCTGAATAGACACTTCTCCAAAGAGGACATACAGATGGCCAAGAGATATATGATAAAATGCTCAGTCATTAATCATCAGAGAGATGCAAATTAAAACACCAATGAGGTATCACTTTACACCTGTCAGAATGGCTGCCATCTACAAATCAAGAAAGGACAAGTACTGGCGAGGGTGTGGAAAAAACGAACACTAGTACACTGCTGGTGGGAATGCAGACTGTTACAGCCACTATGGAAAGCATTGTGGAGTTTCCTCAAAGAATTAAAAATGGAGCTGCCTTTTGACCCAGTGATCCCACTTCTAAGGATATATCCTATGAAACCTGAAACACCAATCAGAAAGAACTTATGCACCCCTATGTTCGTAGCAGCACAATTTACAATAGCTAAGATCTGGAAACAGCCCAAGTGCCCATCAGTAGATGAGTGGATTAAAAAGCTGTGGCACATTTACACCATGGAGTCCTAAGCAGCTTTAAGAAAGAGGGATCGCTTATCCTTTGGGACAGCATGGAGGGAACTGGAGAGTGTTATGCTAAGCGAAATAAGCCAGTCAAAGAAAGACAAGTACCTCATGATCTCACTTATATGTGGAATATAATAAACAAAATAAACTGATGAACAAAATAGATCCAGAGACAAAGAAGCATGGAACAGATTCAAGGATCTCAGAGGGAAGGGGGGGGGGGTGGAGGAGTGGGTGGGGAGGCATTAATCAAAGAAATTATATGTTTATAAGCATAACCCATGGACAGAGACTTTAGTATGGGGACAGCCTGTGGATGATCTGATGGGGTGGAGGGGATCAATGGTGGAAAAAGGGGACATCTGTAATACTTATAATAATAAAGATAAATTTAAAAATAAAATTAAAATGGTAGATATGATAAATTTTATGTTCTGTGGTCTCTACCATAATTTTTTAAAATGTAAAATCTGTTGGCTCATGAGCTATATAAAAACAGGTTGCCAAGCCCTGGTGTAGGACAAGAGGGAAATTCGAATGAAAAGAAATATGAGAGTTTGCATCCATTCTAGAGTAAAACTTAATTGTCACATTATCAACAAAAACCTTATCTTTCTCAAAAACACTGTCACAGGTTGAATTTTACTCCCCAAAAATTATATGTTGAAGTACTAATCCCTGGCATCTATGGGTACAACCTTATTTGGAAATAGATTCTTTGCAGATGTAATTCAGTTTAGATGAAGTCTTTAGCGTGGACCCTAATTAAGTATGACTGGTGTCCTAATAAGAAGAGAAGAGACACAGACACACATATATGGGAGAATGCGATTTGAAGACAGAAGCAGAGATTAGAGTTATGCTGCCACAAGCTAAGGAACATCTGAGTCTACCAGAAACTGAAAGGGACCAGAAACGATGCCCCCCAAGATGCTTTGGAGGAATCCTGTCTCTGCCAACATCTGGATTTTGGATATCTAACCTTCAGATCTGTGAGATAATAAATTTCTGTTGTTTTAGCCACCCAGATTGTAGTAATTTGTTATGGCAGACCCTATGAAACCCTATTTGAGAGAAAAGTTGCTGTTTGTTATTAATGTATTATATTCTTTACTTCTTAAAAAAAGAATGATGTAGAACAAAAATTGTTACCCAGAAACTAAAATCTATTTGGGAAGTCAAGTCTAACATTCATGAACACTGTATTATTTAAACACTATACTGTGTGGGGCATGTGTGAGGAGTAGTAAGGAACATTTAACAATGCCCCCATAAGTTAAACTGTTCTTTGAATTAAATTTATAATGTTAATTGATATAACATTTTTTTAGAATGAACAAGTCCAAATAAATTGCCTTTGCTATTGTTATATTTTATCTAAGTGGTACTCTTTCCAGTCTATTTGAAATATTTGCCAATTGAAAACATTTACCATAATCACTTGGCAAATCAGTCTATATTCTATTAGTTACTAATAATGTAAATATGAAGTGTACCCCATTTACTAAAGAATATTGACTCCTTAACAATTTTGTGAAAAATGAGAGCAAAATGTCTGCATGAGGCAGAATACATTCCTTCCCTCACTATGTCCATAATGTCCTGCTCTCACCGGAACCTAGCAGAAGCCTAAATAATACTGGTAATACTGGAGCCTATATAATAGTAGAAGTAAACGCCAAACTTTATAGAGCATGGAAAATAAAACTGAAGTCTGTCATATCAAATTGCTGGGATAAAAGTCCAGCTGTGTCACTAACTAGCTGTGTGAACTTGGGCAAGTTATTTAAAACCACTATCTCAGTTTTCTTATCAGTAGGTAGATAGAATAGCTTCAGCTACCTATTTCACAGAAGTGCTGTGAGAATTTCATGACATTGTACTTATAAACTGCTCATAACAATGTCTGAAATATTATAATAATAATAAGTACTTAAATAAAATCTAGGAAATGAGACATTTTATTACAATAAAATTCAGGAGGTGTCTGGCAAATTGAATCTTCTTAAGCAAGAGAAATAACTGATTTTGAGATATTTGAAATTGGCATCAGACCGTGGTGAGGGACTCCATCCAGCTTTGCAGCAATGAAAAGAGATGAAATAGAGAAAACTAGTGACCAGCCCTGTCACAGGCTAAGTATGAGAAGAGGCTGGACCTTGTGAAGAGTTCAACAAAACTGAAGGGTGAAGAAATAGATTGCAGCTGAGAGGGGAAAGAGGCAGAGGAGGAATGCAGTCAGGAGGCATGAATGAATGTCTTAATCAAAGAATCTGATGCAAGACACGAAGATCAGGAATAAATGTAACGGAATAGGACATGCACTTTCAAATATACACCTTGTAGTAGCCTCTCTGTAGTTTGGGATAAATTGCTGGATGTACTAAGCTCATTCAGGTATTCTGTATACGTCTTAGCCTAGCTGAACGTGAAATCATTTCATTGTAAAACGTGTATATCACCAGTGGTTACTTGCATAATGTTGAGAGTCGAGGACAAAACCGGAACAAAAATGTAACATTTCTGTAAGTATTAGTGAGAAAGAAGTGAATAAATGAATAAACCGACTCTTCAGAGAACATTCTGAGTGACTACTGCTGACGGTGGCAAGGGCTGATGGGTCAAGAGTGGTTAATTGTTTAGCTAAAGAAATTCCTTGGAGTCTATTTTTTCTACACAGTAAAATATACATTTAAAATTAAAATTTTAAGCAGGAAAACAAATAATCACAGTGCATAAGGTCTTAAACTTGGTGACAATAACAGTGACTCTTTATCACAGAAAAAACACACAGTTGCCATAAAGAACATAGGTTATCAGAATAGAAAGCACACCTATGGCATTCAGCTGAACAGACTAAAGAGAAGCAAAACCCTGCATAAACTTCAGTGATTGCAGATCTGGTACTTAATGGCTGTTCTTTGACCATGCGTGTAAATTATTAAGAATCAGTAAATAACTACAGAACCAGTATCTCAACAAGATTAGACCATGTGAAACTAAACATGGGACATGGCACCTGGGAACACACTGAACAATCCAGAAGCTATTCCCTTGGCCAAACTGGCCAAATCTTATTACTAGTTCCCCTGTAAGGTGAACTAGAGATTCAGAGAAGAGTCCATAGAATAAATTTTATAGTTCATATATATGCATAGTAAAGCCATATCTACTATTTAACATACACAACAAGTCCTCTTAGCATTTTAAAGGCTAGAGTTCAACAACCACTCTAGGTATTCATATGGAGATAATTGGACCAGTATACTATACTGACTATTTTTTTATTATTATATTTTTATTTTTAATCTTCACCTAATGATATTTTTTCCATTGCTTTTCAGAGAGAGGAAGGGAAAGAGAAAGAGAGAGAGAGAGAGAGAGAGAGAGAGAGAGAGAGAGAGAGAGAGAGAGAGAGAGAGAAACATTGATGTAAGAGAGACACATCGATTGGTTGCCTCCCCAAGCACTGACAGGGGCCGGGGAGCAAGCCTGCAATAGAGGTATGTGCCCTTCACTGAAATTGAACCCGGGACCCTTCAGTCCACTGGCTGATGCTCTGACCATTGAGCAAAAATAGCTAGGGCTATACTCAGATATCCACAATGGGCAAATACAAGTAACCCCTATTATACTATTTTTTGTTAGCAAGGAATATTTTTCTATAGTTATTATAATTATATTATGTAATATATTCATATTATAATTTAGCCTACCTGTTCTTCTGTAGTACCTCAAATAAAATATGACTTTATTAAACATGGATACTGCTGTGTTTATGAGAGAACCATATTTAAAGAATATGACATGCATGCTTTCATTTCATATTTTTCTTATGAGTTTTTTAAGATATAAGGGAAAGAGACCAATCCAAACAGTTTAGCTTCAGCATCCAATTCCTGCTATGTCTCACCCAAAAAAATGGAATCACACTGGAGTTCTGACAGTGATGTTTCTTTTTAGCAGGTATGGCAAAGTAAAGATGTAAAACAGATGAAGAACTGGGACTGGGGTCACCTGCATCCTATAGGAGAAAAATAGGTCAGCCAGTATGCTATTTTCTAGTTCTCTCTTGGTTTCTAGCTCCCTATGATTCATCCTCAAGTAAATTTTAATATCTGATTTAAGCAAATTTAACTAGGTGAAGGAATAGAACTAATATGTATAAATACATGCTAAACACCACACTACTTTCTATAATTGTAATAGTTGCTCAGATAAGGGAGCCACCAAGCCAGTCCCATTGTTAATTTAGTTCTTTGCAACTTCTGTGGTGGTGATTATTGCTTTACACTAAATTCAATATTAAAAGTTGTTTGGGGTGATGGTAATTATACAAGAAAACATGCATCTTATTTTTCGTTTCTCAAAGTGTGTGTGGAAGATTGAGCAGAAATGTAGTAAGCAAAAATGCAGATGCAATCTAACAATAACGAATTCTCATGATAATTAAAATGCAATAATCAATATATAGGCATCTCATAGAATTAAACTTCCCTTTTAAAAGTGGTAAATAAAATTTAGTTTGTCAAAATATTTTTAAAAATACAGCAATGATTTTAAAATAAAATTTTTAAAAGTCCTGATCTTACAAATGGTTATTGAATGAGTCAATAATATAGATGGAATTCATCTGTAATACATCACTGTACTATATAAAAATGGCTTCAATCCACAGAGAACCTATGGTAGTTTAGAAGAAATAAATTGATAAATGGTAGAAGAAAACACTTGACAGGGGATAAGTGGGATTTTAAGCTGAATGTATTTCTGCTCTCTGATTTTATAGTGGGTTGTCTAATTCTCTGCACATGAAGCAGTCCTCTCTTCTGTTATTTTTAGAGAAGAGATAAGAATAGAGCACAAAGTATTTTACCTTAAAATCTGTCTCATGAGCCTCAGTATCCCAACCACATATTGATAGAAATATCTGTCTCTTAGGTACACACAATTTTTTGAAGTGTGGAGAGAAATTGTATAGCAACTCTCCAAAGAAGATATTTCTCTATCATACTCCAATATGTCTGTGAATGTTATCCATCATGACTGAAACAAAATCATTAATTTTCAGAACTGTCAGTCTAAGCAGATACATATACAATGGGAACCCAACCTAACACCAAAATATAAGGGCTATACTTCGTCCATTAAAGTTTATCATCTTAAGGTGAACTCTGATATGAACCAAGTTTTTCTTTTTGACAGTTACTTTTCCCCTTTGTAATAAGCAGCTCAAGTATTATGATAAAAGCAAATACATATTAACTCAGTAATACCAGAAGAGAGTTTCTTAAGTTCATTGAAAGAGTAGATCAAAAAAGGTAAAGAAAAATTGACAGCAAGCCCACTGTTCTGCTATAAAAAATAAAAAGGTGATGGTTTTATATGACACTGGCCAGTCTCTAACCCTCTAGTACTGAATATATAGTGACAATTTACCTGTGAGTAATCCAAATATTTAATAGATAGATAGCAAAGAGTGATGCAACCAACTGCTAGAAAACAGATATTCAACTTTCCAAGCCTTTGAAAAGGTTTGCTTAAAGGTCATTGTGACAAGTGTTCTTTGACCAGCTAACACTTTAAGGCAGATGATGTTTTATGGCCCTTTCTTGAACTGGGCCTAGGCAAAGATTGACAAGTCCAATTTGCAGCTAGTTGAGTCACGCAAGAGCAAAGCTATGCCATCACAACAGATGGTGACTTGTTAATGTGTCATGCTTTCGGTTATACACTAGCAACTGTCTTCTAAGTTGCAAAATGAAATGGCGTTTTTTTTTACTTGTCAGGGGGAAAAAAATTTAATATTGGCTATTGTAGACGTCAATAAAGAGTGCTTAACTGCTACACTGTATAAAATCTGGAGAATTTTGTAGATTGAAGATGAAATCAGCTAAACGCCTAACAAAATTAATGTCTGTGTTTCTTAGAGTTTGAAAATGATGTGTTTAGTTTTCAATGACTATCATATGACCTTAACTATTTGTTGTTATTAAATATACCAAATGATCAGATAATTACAAAAGAAGTGACAATTACTATGGTAACAATACTATTCCTGAGTTTTCACAATCCAGAGAATTATCTCATAATAAATCTCGTAACCAATCCCCCATAAGTGCACTAATTTAATTTATTGATTCATTTACTCTTGGGAAAATGTCATAAAATCATATGTGTTCAGTTAGGAATTGGCTAAATAAAAATCCTCCCTAAATGATTTCCATGAAGATAGCTACTTTAAAAAACCGGCCACTAGCATACATATGAAGTGAATGTGCTTAAGAAATGATGCCTATCTGAGTTTACTGAATTTAAGCATCAGCTTTTTAAGATATTTTAAACACCCACTTATAGAATTAAACAATGGTAATATAATCAAGCAAAACATTGATGTACAATTTAGGTGGCATATCAATAAGCTTGTAAACATATGGGTAGGAGTGGGAGGAGTTAACAAATTTATTACATAAATTGACTGTACTTTAAGCTCAGCCAAGCAAAACTGCATATAGAATTCATAAAGAACCAAAGTAGCAAGCTCTGGAGCTACTTCAGAATTTTTCAAAAACAACTATTATTTAAAATATGATTTAATAATTGTGAAGATACCATTTGATCAAGTCACTTTTCTGATCAGAAAATGTTATTGGCTCCCTACTGAAACCAGACTAATGTTCAAACTCCTAAACAACACAGCTCTCAACTGAAACTCTGTAATAGCTACTAGTGGGTTTTTCTGCTTCCATCCACCCACCCCTACCCTCATTCTCCACACAGCCAGCAGCCAAAGAAGTATCTTTAAAATATATATCAATCACTGCCCTGATCTAAGCTCTCAAGCAGCTTTCCATCACAAACACCATCATCATCACTAATGCTTATTGAGCAATTCCCCTGTGCTAGGCCCTGTTCTGTGTGCTTTAGAGGTGTTCACCAGCCTCATTTAATGAAGTGAAACCTCCTTAACATGCATGGCCTGCTGTGCCCAACATGATATGGGCTCTTCCTACTTCAGGGTATACCACTCCCTTGCCTCTTCAATTCTCACTATTGGAAGTGGTCCCTTTATTATTCTTGGAACACATCAAGCTCATTTCTGTTCCAACACCTTTGAACAGGTTGGTCCCTGTACCTCAAAGATTCTTGTCCTGGCGCTATATGAAAACTGCCCCCTTTTATCACTCAGCAGTTCAAACTAAACATTTAAACTTGTCAGCTCAAATGCTATTTACTCAAAGAGAACATTTCTCATCCCTGTATCTAAAATAGATTCTGCCTCCCTCAACTCCTGGTCCCTGTATCACATTATCTACTTTTATTTCACTATCTGAAATAATCTTATTTATTGATTTGATTACTTTAAAAAATCTTGTCTTTCCCTATACGAAGTTATGATCCATGAAGAATGAGATATTTTCTTTGTCTCTACTGTATTCCCAGTATAGGAACAGTATTTGGTATATGGTAGCAACATAATAAATCAATAAAATAAGGACTCTCTTCAAGGCATTCCCCAATATACTTTTCCAACCTTACTGATAATTATTTTCAGTCATATGCCCTATTGTCTAGGAGTACTATATTATTTATCTTCCAAATAAAGCCCTTGCTTTTCTATTTCTATGTCCTTACTCATGCTGTTACTTCTCCCTGAAAATATCATCCACATGATCATTTCCAACTAAAACTATTTTCATCCTTCAAAGCCCAGTTCTAAGACCATTTCGTGATTGATGCCTTTTGGTTTTCTCAAGGCAAAGAGCATCTCTACTTCCTCTGTCATCATAGAACGTTGTATCGCTCATATAACTCACCACATTGCCACAGGTGTCAATGACATATATGCTTCCATGTCATGTTTTCAGGGGCTGTCCTTTCCACCTATTTATATCATGGGGATATACCAGAAGGGCAAACAAACAGTATTAAAATGTATCTTTAAAAAAATGTATTTTAAAAAAAAAAAGTGCTTGTTCCTTAAGGACAGTAAAAACCTTGAAGTAGATCTTGCTTGTTTTGGGAATAGTCACTTATGTTGTCTCACTAATGTAAGTGTGGGTTAAGTAAGAACCCATTGTCCAAAAATAAGTATATAAGATTTCAGGAGATTCTGAATTGCCTATAAAAAGCAATGTCCCCATTTGTGGGAAGTTGGTCTCCATAAATAAAAGATGGTCAGCAGATCTGGGTCCATGAGGCAACTATACTGAAGGAGGTGATTGCCAAGAGATTCAGAACTTGGCCTATTAAGGTATGAAGACTTTCAGCCGAAAATAACTGTGGGCTAATCATCCTACGGAGAACTATCATAAAAAGTCTATGCTATTAAACCGATGAACCTATGGCAACATACTGTGAAAAAGATTCAGCCTTCAATCTATTTCATAATTCAGTTCCAACCTTCACAAATAGCTTTTCCGGAATCACCATAAAAGATTACACAGGAGGCTATCATATGAATCATGTCTTCTAGAGTTGTGGGTGCATAACTGCACAACTAGTGGCCCTGAGATGTTGATGCCTTTAGCAATGTTCCAGATGTCCTTTGATAAGAGATTATGTTTTATCATTCTGAGAATGAACAGAGCCTCCCATATTGCTACTACCTGATGTCCATGAGGCAGCTGACACCAGAGCTTATCCTATATCCATCACCCTAGGAAAGCCTTTTATACATGACTAGATAAAATGGAATAACTTTAATTCAAAGAGTCTTCACCAGTTTGGTGGTGAGCCCTTTCATTATAATAATACCAGGCAATGAACACCTCCTTTTGAAGAGCCTCCAAGAAAGCAGGTGATGTCACTCAGTTTTCTGTTTCACTTGATTCACTAACAGCCAAAGTCCTTAGGTTGTAATCAGCATAATATAAAAAAGAGGGTCAATAAAAACATTACTCTTCTCACCCTCAGTCCCCTGAAAAGTTATTCACAAGAGCTTAGATATCTCTGGATAACAGAATGAGAAGGGAGAGATATTTGGATATTTGGAAGAGAATAGACTGGATTTCTGACTTCCTGAGACTCCCCATACAGAAGGCTTAAGCCTTTTTTACATGCTGGGGATTAATACTTGAAACCCGTTTCACCCAGAAGTGTGCAGAAAGTCTCTAATTTCATTTGTTTCCTCATAACAATTTAGGTCAGTGCTTTGCATGAAAGAAGTGTTTAATAAATGTTTATTAAGTTAAAATTAGTTGCTCACTACCTCCACCTACATCCCATCCAATTAGTGGATCAGTTATATTAGTCCAAGCTCATGTGTATTTTCACTTTCAATTTCATTTACTTACTCCCAGGACCTTTTTGTAGAGAAGTATTTTTATAATTTTTCCCCTCTGTTTTTAATGCCTATAAAACTATTACTTGGTTGTTTTATTGCCAATCTTTCTATACTTTCTATTTATCATTGACTCTTAAGTTTTAGTTTTCTGTCACCTTTAAAACAAATTGTCCGTTGTTGCTCATTTCTCTACAGCATCTCACTTTCAGACTCTAAAAGTGTTCTGCAATGTTAAAGTCCACTCCAAAGTTCCACTGGCTGTGCAACAACATCCACCATGCTTTCCTTGCAATTCATTATTTGCTAGTAGAAAAAGAGGTAACAGACAGAATGTCAGTGAGGGAGGGTGGGGAAACAATATAAAGAAAAACACTTTGGAAAAGTATTTTTTGAAAGCCCTTCCTATAACTGCAATAAACCATCACTCAATCCCATAGAAAAAAATTTTTACACAATCAATGCAGATGAGTATTCAAACTGCAATAATATTTCCAAAACAGTGACTAGTAAAGCATAATAAAAAAGGCAGTTATTCCCTGGCTTCTTGTAATACTCAATAAGACTCTATTTATATTATTGTGAAAGTAAATGACCATTTGTCCTCTACATACAAACTATTCATAACAACAAAATAAGAAGCCAAAAGTAAATCAGTGACAAACACTTTGGGTAGTGGCCAGTGTGTGGTAGAGGTCACTGGGTTAGAAAAATTACTATAATTTAGAGTGATAAAAAGATTCCTGCCATTATACAATTTGCACTTCACTTGAGTTTTTGAATAATCATAATTATGAAACACTCAGATGGTATTTGGAAAATATAAACAGCTCCCCACCCAAGAGCGTGACCTAAGCAAGTTAATGAGGATAATAGTTTTAATCTTCTTCATTCTTGGCATACACTAGGGAGAAATCACAGATGATACTGAAAAATAGCCTGCAAAAAAAAAAAAATGCAACTAATTACCAAATGGAGCAGTCTGCTTCACATCTTGAAAGGAAAATATTTTGAGTGTATAAATTGGACAATGATAAGGAAACTTAGAAATTAAAAACAGTTGGATATTTCACCGTGGAATAACCTTAAAGTGAGAACAGAATAGTGTGTGTGTGTGGCGGGGGGGGGAATAGGAAAGAAAAAAACAAATGGGAAAGTAGATTCAAATAATATTAATCAAATAAGAAGTGTATTATTAGAAGTAAGAAACAAGCACACACTTCTCGTTTTAACTAAACATCTTATAGTTTTGAACTTAACACTATCGAAGATTAAGGATCAGGTGACTATAACAAATCATGAACAAAGTATTTTTCAGGCAGAGGTACAGTGGCTTTAGAGGCTGCATTCAATATTCCAGGTACACCCAGCTCTGAGCCACTATAAATGACCAGACAAAATAAAAAGGATAGATGAATCTAAGAATTTGTAAAAAATTGACAACTGCCTTATTATCTTTCCAGCCAAATGTCTTTTGATGATATACATATATTCTGCACTTTTACTTATAAGCTCTCTTTTTCACAGTGCTCAACATAGCACTGGGGGGGGGGGGGGGGGGGGAGGAGAACACCTTTCCAAAGTAACAAATTGACATGAAAGTATTAATTTCTCCAAGAAAAAAGAGCTCTATGAAACTTATTTTCCCCATCTGAAAAATGGAGATGAAAAAGCCCCCCCCTGAAAAGACTGTTATGAGAATCAGATGATAACATACTTATAAACCTATAAGGAGGCTTCCAAGGTGAGCTATTTTAGCATCACTACCATCATCATCAATCAGGTAAATCTGCCAGGGGTAAAGAGATGATCAAATTAATAATGACAAAGTAACCTCCTGGAAGAACAGTTCCCTATATTTTGGTTAATCAGCTCAGATAGAGCATAGACCCTTTCAGTTGGGTCTCCTGACACCAGCCTGATGGTTGTTTAAACAGCCAGTTCTGATAATGACAGTCCCCTACTTGAAGTTCTCCAAAAACTTAACATTTACCATCATCCTTAGATTAATGTCTTTACAATAATCAACCAGGCCTTACATCTTATGTCTCACTGGCTGTCTCTTTGATCTAAAATTCTACCCTTCTGAATTGATTGCTCTACTACAATATATCAGGCACTCTCCCTCCTTAGAGCCTTGGTGCTGTTTCCATTGTGCAGAAGGCCTTTTTTTATCTTCTATTTTTATTTTCAATTACAGTTGACATACATTATTATATTAGTTTCAAGTGCACATCCCAGTGATTAGACATTACATAACTTACTAAGTGATCATCTTGATAAATCTAGGACCCATCTGACACCATATATACTTATTAGAATATTATTGACTATATTCCCTGTGCTGTACTTTACATTCCTATGACTATTCTGTAACTACCAATTTGTACTTCTTAATCCCTTCACCTTTTTCACACATGCCAACCTATCTGGCAACCATCAAAATGTTCTCTGTATCATGATTTTATGTGTATTTTGCCATAAAATGTTCTTTTTTTTTGTTTTATACTATAAACTATATCTTTTTTTTCAAAACTTCTAGATTTCTTTTCTTCACTAGAAATATTTGCCCAACCCATATTTTTCTCTACCTTTCCTAAATTGTCTGCATAATTTTTAGTTCATTCTTTAAACTTAAGTATTTATACATTAGTGTTAAATAAGACAGGAGTTCAAATTTATTTACTTTTAAATGTACCAAGAACATTTACTTAAATAAATCATTTTTTTTCCACTGAAAAGCAACAATTTCTTTTCATAGATTAAATTTTCATGTATGCACAGACTTATTTCTGGGCTCCTTATCCTGTTCCACTCATCCAACTATCATTCCCAGTCTTAAAGCTAAACCACCTTCACTACTTTGTTCATGATTTTTTCCTATAATAAGCATTTATATGTCCATATAAATTTTAATATTATTTTGTAAAATTTACTTAGGGCCTACTGGCTTCATGAATTGACAGTCTTTTTATCCGTGGCCTTCAATGGTTTTGATAACATTGTAATTCCAGTCTTTTAAAGGTTAAATAAGACTCAGCTATGAAATGATCTGGTATTCATATCTTTTAAAGTGGTATATATTTATTACTATTCTAATCAATTCATGGGTATATAATAAACATTTATTCAAATAATATAAAATTCTACAGATATTGATTAGATTGACTTCATTAATTATATCATTCTGTTCTTTTTATCCTAATAGCTATGTCTGATTTTGAGTGTCTTAAAATCTTCTACTACAATAGTATTTTTATTAAATTTTCCAAATATTTTCAATATTTCCATTTCATTTATTTAGCTGCTATACTGATAGTGCATACATCTTTATTACTGTTATAGCTCCTTCATAAATCATGCATTTTATTATGTATGTACTTTTAATCTTAAATTCTAATTTGACTGACACTGTATTCAAATCCTTGCCTTTATTCTTCTAGTTTGTTATCTCTTCATCCATTGCTTTCTATTATTTTTGCTGTTGTTTTCCTTTCAACCTTCAAATGGATCTCAGATGTACAGTATCTTATTAAGCATTACCCTTTGCTCATGAATCATTACCATTGTTAGACTATACATGGTTCTTTAATATTTATTTATATATTTATAATATAACAAATTCCCATAAACCTACTACCAACAATATAACTAGAATATCGAAAATAATTTTTATCTACCTATGTGCCTCTATCATTTCAGATACAAACAACAGTAATTCCAGAGTTTATTATTCTATTGTATTTTAATTACGCACAAGTACATCACAGCAACACTCATTTAAACAATATATTTTTTGTTGCTGAATTCTATAAAACTTAGATGAGACTTGCTTTTGTCACTAAACATTATATTAGCAAGAACAATTGCTATTGTTACATACCTCTGCAGTTCATTTATTTTTACTATTGTATAATATACTACTGCATCAGTATTTCAAAATGGGCATTTATAGTTTTTCCAGTTTATTGCTGCAACAAATGATGATTCTATGAATATTCTTGTGCATGTACCCTGTACACATACACATTGTTTTCTTAAGTACATAGGAGTAAAATTGTTGGTTCATAGGTTATATACACAGTCAGCTTTATTTATGAAGGCTAAATCACTGTCCATAATGCTTGTAGCAATTTACACTCCCACAAGTTATCTTATTGATGCACATTTTTTCTAACAACTTAGTATTGTCAGGTTCTTAAAAATGTTTTATTAAATGAATGAGTATATAATATCTCATTATGGTTTACATTTCTATCTTCTGATTACTAATAAATTTAGCATTTATTCAAATGTTTCTTGACTAAAATATTTCTTATTCTATCAAATTCTTATACATATTTTTGCCTGTTTTTCTATTATATCATTTCATATTTATTAGAATAACATTCTTTGTAGTATACATATATTACAAATATTTATCCTCATTAATAGTTTGTATTTTCACTTATAATGTCTTTTGATAAAAATATTTTTAAATTTGGTATAGCCATCCTAAAAGTTCAAACTAACTAGCCACATCTAAGCAATCGCTTGTACATTTAGCAGGCCAGGATAGCTACTCTGCAGTCTAGATAAGTATAGATGCAGTACACTCCTGAGACTGTCATTCTTTTCTCTCCTGCATCAGGAAGACAGAGTAAGCTCCCTCTGACATGAAACTACTGTCCTGGAGAGAACGGAAAAGGGTGGGCAGTAAAAGTCTGAGCCCTTCCAGATCCACTGTTCACTCATCATACTTCTCTAGGCCCCAAGAGGCTGAACCATGTGAACTGCATCAAAATCTCTCTTGTTAATATTGTACTATTGCCCTCTATTGAACAAAGCCAACTAAAGTCAAGAATTATATTGGCTCAAGGAGAGTAAAGCTAACCAATTGAACAGGATAAAATCTCAGAAAAAGATTCACACAAATGCACACAGACACACACACACACACAGAAAGGTTTCATATGACTGAGGTGGTGGAGCGAGTCCCTGAGACCAGAGGAACAATTCAAGAAATTGTGCCAGAAAAAGTAGCTATTCATGTAGAAGAAAATACATACATGAATCATAGTGCATCGAAAACAATAATGCTAGAAAGCAGAGAGACTCAAGCGTGGCAGACACATTAAATTCTTAGAAGAAAAAAATTATAATTTTGAAAGCAGATTGGAGAATTCCTTAAATAAGGCCCGCAAAAACCATAAAATAAAATAATAATAAATTAAGATACATTAAGATTAAGGATCTTCTTCATCAACATACACTAGAATATTGAAAAGATATGCCACACATTGGAAAAGACATTTCAACATGTAACATTTTCAAAGATTATTATACAGGATATATAAAGAATTTCTACAAATCAAAAAGTCAACAGCTGCAGATTATCGGTGATGTCTCTAAAATGGCTGTGTAGGAGACCTAGGCCTCCATCCCCTCACAAGATTAACAATTAGAAAGCTATCTATGAATAAAAACATCTGGAAAAGCTCTAGAATCCACTTAAGAAACTTTAGCAACAAGGTCAAACAAAAAGCCTGAGAATATGTGCACAGGAAGGAAAGGAAGACAGCTTCATTTTGCCTGCATCATCCCATCCCCCAAGCTGGCATTGCTTAGCACCAAGAGGAAACTTCCCAGATGGAAAAGGGAGTGCAGAGTGAGGGGCCAGCTTCCACAGCCTTTCAGGATACCACACGAAGGTCTCGCTTTGTTTTCAGCCCACCCAGACCATCAAAGCTGAGATATATAGAGATGGCTAGGAGCAAGGAAGAAAAGCAGGGTCCGACAATAGCAGTCAAATAGCAGGATAATCATAATCACGGTTCAGTGACCCACTCTGGAGCTCAGCCAGCAGGGATCCCCTGAATAGTTCACCAGCTTTTGCCCCGCAGACATTCATGTTCACTGACTCAAACTTCCTGGCCCCTTTCTACTTCTTCCTTGCCCTGCTCACAGGTATCCAGCCAAGGCCTTTGCAGTTGTACAAGTACAAGATACCAGCTCAGACCCCTGCATGTGCTTGGGAGTAGCCCCTCCAGCTGTGCACTTGCATGACATCAGTGTGACACCAGTCACCAACTTTCACCGCTATGTAAGTGCTTGGGGCCAGACTGTACAGCTACAGGATAGTTTAAAAGCTAGGTCCTCTAAAGATGTGCCTGTCACTGGCCTGAAACACTATGCTCATCTGCATATAGCCCCTTCAGCTGTGCACCTAGATGCTCCTGACCCTCATATCCAGCCTCTACTGTCATGTGCCAGAGTGATACCTAACAGCCACTGTACTGCACACCAATTGCCAAAACCCTCAAAAGTTCAGAGTGACCACAGCTGACATTGGCTCTTACTGTTTACCTTAGTTCTCCAAAATACAGTTGTCTGCAGTCAGCCGCTGCCACTACACAGGCACTTGCAGCTGGCCCTCAAAGTTGCATGTATGCATGCCACTGTCTTTGCCACCAACATTAACTACCTTTTCAACTCAAATGGAGAGACCACTGAAGACCCCAACAGCTGTTGCAGCTACAGCGTACACCCTCAATACTAGTCAAAGACTACACAGTTGTCAATGGTGTGGATACCAGTGGCCTGTGCTGAAAAGATATCACACACACACACCCCCCAAAATAGTGCTGTTACACAGCCTTGCACTTGGTGCCATGCACCAATGGACCTGGGATCACAGCATACTACAATGTGCCCTGATACACAGTTGAGACTTTTTCCTTACCAAAGTCCATAAAGACTGGAAGAGGTGATTGCATCTTCAAAAGTTCACAGAACTACACAAGACTGAAGAAATCATGAAGAATGGGAAATATGGCTCCATCAAAGGACTATAGTAAACCACCAGTAACTAACCCCTAAAATGATATCTAAACATTGCCCATCAAAGAATTAAAAACAATTTTTCTAAAGATGCTCAGAGAGCTACAAAAGAACAGGTAAACAATACATAAGCCAACAACAGGGTCCTTCAGAAACAAAGGGGAGATAAAGACTTTCTCTAATAAACAAAAGCTGAAGGAGTTCATCACTGCTAGACCCACCTTTTAAGAAATTCTGAAAAGAGTTCCTCAAGCTAAAATGAAAGGATACTATTTAGTAACATGAAAATAACAACACACTGCTAATGGTAATCATATAGACAGATTTGAACGTGATAATTCTATAATATGGTAGTGTGTTAACTAATTCCAGTAAAAAAAATAAAGGACCAAAGTATTTTTAAAAGCTATAGTTACAATAATTTGCAAATGATACACATTATAAAAGAGGTAAATTATAATATCTACCTTCAGTAGATTCACATAAAAAGAAGGAAATCAAACCATACCACTAAGAAAAATCAACTCACAAAGGAAAGCAGCAAGAAAAGAAAGAAACAAGGAACTACAAAGGAGCTAAAGTGAAGATATGGAAAAATATATTCCATGTCACTGAAACCAAAAGACAGCAGGAATAGCTATACTTAATTCTGACATAATAGGTTTTATGGAAAAATTGTAATGGGACAAAGAAAGTTATTACATAATGATAAAAGAGCCAATTCAGCAAAAAGATATAACAATCATAAATATATATGCATCCAACATCAAAGCATCTAAATATATTAATTAAATATTAACAGATCTTAAGGGAGAAATAGACATCAATATAATAATAGTAGAGGACTTCAATATCCTATTTTCAACAATGGATACATCACCCAGACAGAAAATCAAAAAGGAAACTTTGGGCTTGATCTATATTTTACACCATGTGGACCCAACAGATCTATACAGAATATTCCATCCAAATGCAACAGAATACACATTATTCTCAAGTGCACATGGAACATTCTCCAGGATACATATGACAGGTCACAAAACCTGTCATATTTAAGATTAAAATTATACCAAGTTCAAGTAAATGTTTCCGACCACAGTGGTATGAAACTAGAAATCAATTAATAGGAGGAAAATAAAAAGTATGTAGAAATTAAACACACTCAACAACTAATGGGTCAAAAGAGATATCAAAATGGAAATCAAAATATTTTGAAATAAACAAAATAAAAACATAACATATCAAAACCTAACGAATGCTGCAAAAGTTCTCAGATGAAAATTTATAGCAAAAGCACCTACATTAAGAGGAAAAAAGATCTCAAGCACCTAACATTACATCTCAAGGAACAATAAAAAGAAAAACAAACTCAGCTCAAAGTTAGCAGAAAAAAGAAAATAATAAAGATCAGAGGAGAATAAATGGCACAGAGACCACAAAAACAACTGAGAAGATTGACTAAATTTAGAGCTGTTGTTTTGAAAAGATAAACAAAATCAACAAACCTTTAGCTAAATTAAGAAAATAGAGAAGACTCAAACAAACAAAATAAGAAATGAAAGAGGAGACATTACAATTGATTCCACAAACATACAAATGATCACAAGTCTATTATTGTAATTACATATTGTAAATGGAATTGTTTGCTTAATTTCCTTTTCAAATTGTTAATCATTTTGGCATAGAAACGCAACTGATTTTTGCATTTTGATTTTGTATCCTGCAGCACTGCTAAATTTGTTTATTAGTCTAACAGTGGTGTGTGTGTGTGTGTGTGTGTGTGTGCTCTTTAAAGTTTTCTGCATATAAGATGGTTTAGTCTGCAAACAGATAATTTTACTTCTTGTTTTACAATATGGTTTTCTTTTATTTCTTTTCATGTCTAATTGCTGTAGTTAGGACCTCCAGTATTAAGTTGAATAAAATAGTGAAGGCAGGAATCCTTACCTTGGCCCTAATCTTAGAGGACAAACTCTCAGTCTTTCACCATTGAGTATGTTAGCTGTGGGTCTTTCATATAAGTCTTTTATTAAATTCAGGTAGTTTCTTTTGTTTCTTAGTTTGTTGAGTATTTTTATCAAGAAACGGATTTGGATTTTGTCAAATGATTTCTCTGCACCAACTGAAATTTGTTTCTTCATTAGGTTAACATGGTATACTATATTAATTAATTTCCATATGTTGAATCATTTTTCTTAATTTCCAGGAATAAATCCCACTTAATCATGGTAATAATCTTTTACCTATGCTTTTGAATTCAGTTTGCTAGTATTTCGTTGCATCAGTATTCGTCAGGGAAGTTGGTCTGCAGTTTTCTTGTGTCTTTGTCTTGCTTTCGTATCAAGGTAATGATGCTCTTAATGCCGAAGTCTCGTATAAACATCATATATCTGAGTCTTATTTTTAGTCCATGCATCCTTCCTTGATTGGATAATTTAATTAATTTACATTAAAATAATTATGGATATCATTAAGTCTATGAATATGTGTTATTTTTAAAAGTTTTATTGAGATATAACTGACAATAACTATACATTTTTAAAGTGCACAATCTTGTAAGTTTTGACATATGTATACACCCATGAAGTCATCATCACAATCAAGATAGTGAACATAGTCATTACCTCCAAAAGTTAAATCATGCACTTCTGTAACCCTTCACTTCCAGCCCTCCTTGAGCCACCCTTCCTCCCTTTCTGGCAGCAACTAGTCTGTTTTCTGTCACTGTAGATTAATTAAGTTTATATTGAATGGAGTCATGTAGTATACACTATTTTTTTGTTTGTTATATGGCCTTTATTATGTTGAGATATGTTCTTTCCATTCCCACTTTGTTGAGAGTTTTTATAATAAATGGGCCCTAGGTTCTGTCGAATGCTTTTCTCTATCCATTGATATGATCATATGATTTTTATCCTTCTCTGTTTTATGTGGTGAATCATATTAATTGATTTGCAGATATTGTACCAACATTGCATATCCAGAATAAATCCTACTAATTATGGTGTATGATCTTAATGTATTGCTGGATCTGTTTTGCTAATATTTTGTTAAGGATTTTTCCATTTTTGTTCATCAGAGATATTTGCCTAAAATTTTCTTTCTTTGTAGTGCCTTTATGTGGTTTTGGAATTAGGATAATGCTGGCCTTGTAAAATGAGCTCGGGAGCTTTCCATCCTCTTGAATTTTTGGGAATAGTTTGAGATGTATAGGTGCTAGATCGTCTTTGAATGTTTGGAAAAATTCACCTGTGAATCCATCTGGTACAGGAATTTGGTTTGTTGGGGGTTCTTTTATCACTAATTCAATTTCATGAATTTTTATCTGTCCGTTCAAGTTTTCTGTTTATCTTTGATTCAGTTTTGGAAGATTGTATGTCTCTAGGAATATATCCATTTTTTCCAGATTGTCCAATTTGTTGGCCTATAATTGTTCTAAATGTTTTCTTATAATGCTTTCTTTGCATTTTTGTGATGCCAGTGGTTACATCTCCTCTTTCATTTCTTTTTTTAAAATGTATCCTTATTGTTGAAAGTATTACAGATGTCCCCCTCTTTCCCCCAGTGACTCCTTCTGCCCCCCTCCCATCGCCACCCTACTCCTTTCCCATACTATTGTCTGTGTCCATGGGTTATGCATATATGCATATAAGTTCTTTGGTAGATCTCTCACCACCACCTCCCCCCCATATATGTCAGTCTGTTGCATGCTCTGGAGAGTATTATGTCAAGTGAAATAAGCCAGTCAGAGAAAGAAAAGTGTCACATGATCTCACTTATATGTGGAACCTAATGAACAAAATAAACTGATGAACAGAATAGGCTCAGAGACATTGAAACATCCTCTTTCATTTCTTATATTATTTATTTGGATCCTCTCTCTTTATTTTCTTGATGAGTCTGGCTAAAGGTATATCAATCTTATTTATCTTTATAAAGATTCAGCTGTTGCTATCATTGTTCTTTAGTATTGTATTTTTAGACTCTATTTAGTTTATTTCCGTAACACTTTTTACTGAGTTTCGATAACATTATTTCCTCCACTTGCTCCTATGGCTTTTAGTGTTTTTCCACCATTGCTTATCTGTAAGTGCCATAATATCCCTTGTTTATCCCTTTAGCTCTACTCTCATTTCACTAATAGTCCCTTCACTTAAAATCTCCTTATTTGTAGCATCTAGAGTGAATTCTGTTTCTGTCAGGACCCTGAGTAGTTCCCATGAGAGAAGTGTCTTGTAATTTTTTTTTTTTAAAGAGGTAGTACCAAAGCTAGGAGTTAGAAATACATTGCTTAGTAAGTCAATGATATTCAGCCACAGAATGTAAAATAATAATAATAAACTCCTAGATTGTTCTTCCCAACTTTAGACTCATTGTAAAGTATTCAGATACATTTTCCAACTAGATGCAATGATAGTCTCTAACCAAATGTTAATTATGGTAGTTACACCCTTTTATTATAGGATTTCAGATATAGACTACCTTGACATCTAAGTCAAATTTAATTTTGATGGCAGGGATTAAAGAAAAAGGGAGGAATATAGCTGCTGCCTTTAGATGGCAAAGTCCAGTTAGGTGGCACGCTTAACAATAGAAAAGCATAAACAGCTATGATGTCTGCAAAGCTTCAATAAGCATGGCATAAATATCCTGGGTGAAAAACATAGGAATTCAAATACAAGTGGCTTCTTAGAAAAAAGCATATCATGAACAAGGTCAGTTATATATGGTGCATTTATTGGGTTATACTACCTGAGACCCTGTTGGCCTTTTGGTCAACAGGTTTAGGTTAACACCCATGCCACATCAGTTACATTTAATACTTGCATTTCTAGCAACAAACTACTATGGTATTTTCACTGAGATTATACAATAATTGCTTTAGTGAAATTCAAAGTAGCAGAATAGCAGTAAAAACCCAAGCAAAAATATTTTCTATTCTATAAATTGAGATTTGTTGTCTCTTCTTACATTTAGAGATCCATGAGGCAAATATTGTGAATACATTCTAAGGTGAAGAGGAATATACATCTGTATTTTATTCACTATACTGGCTGCTGGAGCAGTGAACAACCTTACTTATGGTTGAAAGCATTGTGTTTACAACATGTTTTTCTTTTTCTGTCATTCTTTACCTGTCACCTTCCACTGAAATGTGCTGTATTTCAGGTATTGAGTCTGGTTTTCTTGACATAGTTATTGATTTCTGTCTCATTCAATTTAATTCATGTGAAAATACTCATGGTGTCTTGACATATGTCTGTGGTTAATAATTGCATTGATCTATCATGTCCTACACTAAGTAAAGGACAGTATGCTGATAATGGATGACCCTGAAGCTTATTAAAATTTATGAGGAGTAATTTGAGTGAGGATCAAATTAGGTAAAACATATGAAGGGCTGAAAATGGTGAATAGTTATTTTTATTATTCTAATTTTCATTGAATATCAAATAAAAACTAACGTCTAAACTGGGTATTAATGCAACACGTTCATCATTTCAGGTTTCAAGATACAACACTTTTGGGTCTCAAAACCTGTATTATATAGTGATGGAAAATAATTTGACTCTGCGCCGTGGGCACATAATGCAATGTACAGATCATGTATCATAGAAATGTACACTTGAAATCTGTATAATTTTATTAACCAATGTCACCCCAATAAATTTAATAACAAAATAAAATAAAAACAAGACCACATAAAAGAGGTCTTAAAAGACTTTTCTGTCATAAAAGAAAAATGTCTCTATTTTATTTTGCATTTCACTTTTTCTTGTTTTTATAAAACATTTTTATAAAAGAATAAAATTTAAGCACTATAGAAAAATAAAAGAAAGTCTATTTTGATGTCTAGAATACCATCACCATTATTAAAATATATTGAACACCGTTCATGTATCTCTATACATGAAAATGCAGACACATAAAGATATTTTCAATATAAAATATCAGTAGTATGGCCTTATATATTGGGAGGCATAATCACACAAAGCCATGAGAAATATTAAGATTCAATGAGACATCATAGTAATATCTAGAAGAAGTGGAGCCCTATAAGAGAAAAAGAAATTCAAAAGAATACAGAATTTTCTGTTTTAAGGGTTTTAACATTGATAAATAAGAAGGTATTTAAGTATCTTAAATATCAAAGACTTGCAAAATACAATGAAGTAATACAGCAACTTGGGCGGAGGTTGAAGATTTCTGTGAGTGAACCAAAGAATTAAGAAACATATTAATTTCTAAAACTTGATCTCTGTGTTCATCTTTTCCTCCAAAGTATGTGGTCCTTTGTACAGATTATCAATAAGATGAAATGTTTCCCATAAGTATTACCAATATGAACAGAATTACCATTCTGTCATTAGTATTTAAGAAATCTCAAATAGCTGTGTATTAGTTTTCTCCAGAGTAACAAAACTGATAGGATGAATGGATCCTATATACAATATTTTAAGGAATTAGCTTATGTGATTGTGGACCCTGGCAAATTCTAACCTCTGGGGTAAGTTTGCAGGCTAGAGATTCAAGTAAGAGTTGATGTTACAGTCCTGAGTTCAAAATCTATAGGGCAGGCTAGCAAGCTAGAAATATAGGCAAGGTTTCTATGCTGCAGTCTTGAGGTAGAGTTGCTTCTTCAGGAAACCTCAGTCTTTGCTCTTGTGGCTTCAGCTAATTAAATGAGGCCTACCCACATTATGGAGAACAATATGACTTATTCAAATACTACTGATTTAAATGTTAATCACATCTAAAAAATACCTTTACAGCAGTACCTAGACTGGTGCTTGACCAAACAACTTGCACCATAGCTTAGCCAAGTTGACACATAAAACTAACGATCAGTCTGTGAAGTTATCTCCAAAAATTATCTAGGACAAAAATTTTCTTGTTTCAGTGATTTAGCATATTTTAAATTCTGAGATTGGAAATCAGTACAGAAATTTTTAAGAGACTCAAACCCACAGTAATAATTTTTGTGTTAACAAACATGCTTATATTTTGGTATTTTAAGTGTTAATAATTTGTTGAAGAGTTTAGCCCATTTGATAAAAATGTCAATCTATAAATCTAAATTAATATATGTAATTCAATAATTAGCTTTGTGAATTTAAATTGAAATATTTGTAAGCTTATATACATAATGGGATCATTTATAATAAAAATTCCATGAAAACAAGGATTTCCTTGTTTTACCCACTGCTACTTCCTTAGTACCAAGAACAGAACCTGTTCAATAAGTTCTTCATAAATATTTGTAGGATAAACCTAATAAAATTCAAGACTCACTAGAGTCTTGAACAATTTAAGTACTTAAATGAAACAAATTTATAAATTGAATTTAAAATATTTATGTAAAATTACAGTCTAAAAGTTCCCTTAAAGTTGATTTTTTTGCTATTTAGCCAAATATAGAAATACAATGATACTTATAAACTGAAATAAAAACCTTAATGAATAACTGGCTTTTTTTAGTTTGTAACTTTAATTAATTAAATATTAATTTTATTGCTAATGAGACTTGTGAAAAGACATTTCTGTGTACCTAATCACCCTCAAGGGTGTAAAAACCCTCACACTTGATGGATAAGTCAATATTTACCACACTTGTAGATAACATAATTTAAATTTCATTGATATTTAGCAGGAAAAAAGTAAAGAAAAATTAAAGAAATGCTGCATTTCCAACAAATTTTTCATCAAAACAAGAGATATTAGCTATTAACTGACTTTGCTAAAGATTTTTTGAAATATTACAAAATAATTATTAAGAGGTCAGAGTCATTTTTGCTATATTTTTATATGTATTTTTAACTCTACTTTGCTACCTTAGGCCACACAGCAAATTGGTTAAGTGTGAACATTCAAATCAAATTTGCTGGCTTTGAATTCTAGCTCTACCATTACCAAGGAGGCAAGTTAACCTATATGTGACTCAGTTTCTTTACCCTCAAAATAAGGAAAATTAGTAATAACTGTCTCCTAACATTATGTTGTGTACTGTATAAAATCATTCTTGTCAAGTACTCAGACCAATATCTGCTACATATGTCTTTTATTAGGTATAGTATTTAACTTCCAGCTAGAAAAGATGAGAAAACTAGCCCGTATTTCTCCCAAAGTACCTACCCCCAGCTCCTGGGTTTTATGAGGAACAAATTTTGATAATATAAAAATGATCATATAATCTGTATAACCATTTCAGTAACCCACAATTGTATTGCTTTAGTTTTATCAAAAAGTGAAAAGAATTTAGTGTATGACACAGGTCCTTTTATCTTGGCTTCTCCATTCCTCAGTTCTTAATTTGAATTAATTCCTTGATTGATTAGATTTCACCATTAAATAGAATGTGTTTGATATCTGTTTTTTTAATTATCTTTATTGTTGAAATTATTACAGATGTCCCCTTTACTAAATGTTCTAAGTTCTTGTGTGTTTGAAAATGTCTTCTGCTTTCTAACAGTAACCACATGTGGTTACTGAGCATTTGAAATGTGACCAATCCCCAATGATATGTGCTATAAGTGCAAAATACACAGCAGATTTCAAAGACTTAGTAGAAGAATATTTCAGTAATAATATTTATATTGAATTCATATTGCAATGATATTTTGGAAATTATTGGATTATGTAAAATATAGCATTAATATTAATTTTCCCTATTACTTTTAACTTTTATAATGTGGCTATTAGAAAGTTTAAAATCACATATGTAATTCACTTTACATTTGTTTGGGAAGGGGAGATGGAGGGACTGAGCAAAAAAGAAAAAAAGAGAGAACTCATGGGAATGGACAACGGTGTGGTGATTGTGGGGGGATGGGGGTGGGGGGAGGTTAAAGAGGATAAATGGTGATAGAGGGGATAAATGGTGATGTAAAAAATAAAATAAAATAAATTTAAAACATAAAACATACTGCCTCAGAACTTCATATTCTCTGATATACTGAAACTTTCGTGAGTGGCTTGAAAGTATCTGGATTCCTTTAGAATTATTTTTTCTTTATTGATTACATTACATAACTTCACTCATATTGTGTTGATATTGAAATATATCAGTTTTTTCTTAGAGATGGTGTGTTGTAGAATGCAGCAATGAAGCCAGTTTTTAACCCCTCCTATAACTAATCCCTTCCCCATGTAATTTTAAGAAGTCTCCTATGTGGGTGGTTTGACCTGCCTTTCCCTTGATTCTGGTCTCAAATGTCATTTGCTTTGGTCAATGAGATGATACCTGGCATGATGCAATCAGAGGCTTGAAGTGTGCACTTTGGAAATTGTTCTCTCTTACAACTCCGGTAAAGCCAAGAGAACTACCTGGCTAATTTTAAGGTGGATTAGAGACACAGAGCAGATCCAAGTCTACCCAGTACAGTCAAGTACAGATTATATCAACCAATACCAGGCAAAATCCAAGAAACATAAATGAAACCAATCAATGTCAGAGGAGCTGTATAACTGACCATTCCAGATGCAAAAGCAATGAACAGAGGAGATTAAAGATAGCAGTGGACTGAGTGGAAGCTACACTGACACTTTCCCAGGACAAAACTGGAATTACACCTAAAATATACAAAAACCACCCTGAATATTCAACTGCAACTGAAGACAAGCTGGAGAGCACCCTCATAACCAAGGAAGAAAAGTGGAAATCACATAGAGACTGGAAGGAAGTGCGGAGGCACAAGAGAGCTGGCTGGGCTCTTACAAGCAGCAGGTGAAGGTCGGGAGGGATACCTCAGCTGTGGGGAATTCCCACTGAGGACTCTGGGTTCAAAACCCCAGGCTGGGCTTCCCAGCCCATAGCACCAGAACTGAGAAAGGTGCCCATATAACATCTGGCTGTGAAAAGTATCCAGGTTTCTGTCTGCAAGGGAGAGATTGCTGGAAATGCAGGCACACTCTTAAAGAGCCAAGACACAAACTTTAGTGCACAGTCACTCACCTTGGGCTCCAGCAGAGGGAGGGCAGAGTGGACTGGAGCTGTGTAAGGAGAATCTAGGATTGTGGGCTCTGGGGATAGGCCTCTGGAATCCTGGGCTGAATAATTTCCCCATACTGCAGAGGCATTCATTTACCTTCCAAACAGCTTTTGACTGAGGGAAAAGCAACTACGCCACCCTGGTAGAAAACCTCTCCACCTATGCATTGGAGTTTCTATAGTCTAAGGCTCTTAAGAAAATCAGATTATTCAGCCTGCAAGCAGAGGCAGACACCAGAATGCTTTCAGTCTTTGCCTGAACTACTTCTGGACCCAGGTCTTAGAAAAGCAGACTTTGGTGTGCATCTTGGTCCTGTCCAAATGCATCCAGCCCCAACAGAAGGGACCTCAAGCTGAGGACTGTTGATAGCTCCAGACAGGGTACTCAAGGCCAGTCACAAATAGCATCTGACATTGGCCTACGCCAGATAACCTCCAAAAAATATAAGTGTCCTAGCAGACCTACCTAATACATAAAAACAAACCCAAATAAGCAGCCAAAATGGGGAGACAAAAAACAAGCCCCAAATGAAAGAACAAGAGACGTCTCCAGAATACAAGCTAAATGAAACAGAAATAAACAATCCATCCAATATAGAGTTCAGAATACTGATTGTAAGGATGCTCAACAGCATGAAAACAGATACAGAAACCTTGAAGGAAATTAAGAATGACATAGCAGAAATAAAGAATATATTGGAAGGAATACACAGCAGATTAGAGAAAGCTGAGGATTGGATAGCTGAATTAGAAGGCAGGGTAGAAAACAATCACTCAATCAGAGATTCAAAATGAAAAAACAATTAAAAAAATGAGGACAGTCCAAGGGATCTGTGGAACATCAAATGTAACAAAATTTTGCATCCTAAGAGTGCCAGAGGAGGTTGAAAGTAAGCAAGGGTCAGAGAACCTGTTTGAAAAAATAATGGCAGAAAACTTTTCTAACCTGATAAAGGAAAAAGTCACACAAGTTCAAGAGGCACAGAGAGTTCCAAGCAAGAAGAATTCAAGCAGACATATCATAATTCAAATGTCAAAAATTCAAGACAGATAGAGAATATTAAAGGCAACAAGAGAAAATCAATCTGTTATCTACAAAGGAGCTCCCATAAGGCTGTCAGCTGACTTCTCATCAGAAACTCTAAAGGTAAGAACAAAATGGCATGAAGTATTCAAGGTAATGCAAAACAAGGATCTGAAACCAAGACTACTCTATCCAGCAAGGCTATCATTCAAATAGATGGTGAAATAAAGAGCTTCCCAGACAAAACTAGGCTAAAGGAGTTTATCACCACCAAACCAGCATTGCAGGAAATGTTAAAAGGACTGCTGTAATTAGAAGTAGAAATAGAAGCATTGCAAGGCATGTGTAAGGAACTGCTGTAATAATAATAAGAAATAGAGAGAGAAACATAAGCACAAAGAATCAAAATGGTAATAAATAAGGACCTATCAATAATAACCTTGAGGACTTTAAGGAAGAGATCAATAGCAATACAGTCATAGTCATGGACTTGGACACTCTACTGACTTCACTGGATAGATCTTCCAGACAAAAAGTCAACACAGAAACAATGACTCTAAATGGCACACCAGATCAGATGGATTTAATTGATATTTACAGAACATTCCACCCCAAAGCTGAAGAATATACATTCTTCTCAAGTGCACATGGGTCATGTTCAAAGATAGACCACATGTTAGGACACAAAACCAGTGTCTACAAGTTCAAGAAGATTGAAATAATATCAAGCATCTCAGATCACAAGGATGTGAACTTAGAAATCAACTACAGTAAAAACACTCAAAAACATTCACACATGTGGAGGCTAAATAACATGTTATTAAACAATGAATGGGTTACCAATAAGATCAAGAAAGAAGTTAAAAACTTCCTGGAAACAAATGAAAATGAACACACAACAACCCAAAATTTATGGGACACAGAAATTTATTGGGACACAGAGAAAGCAGTCCTAAGAGGAAAGTTCATAGTACTGCAGGCCTACATCAAAAAGCAAGAAAAATTTTTAGTAAGCTATCTAACCCTACAACTTAAAGAATTAGAAAGTTCCCCTGTGAAGCCTTCCCGACCGGGACTTTTGTTTGCTGGGAGTTTTTTTATTGTTGCTTTGATTTCATCAGTTGTTATTAGCATATTCAGGTTTTCTGATTCTTCCTGATTCAGTTTTACATGATCTCACTCATATGTGACATCTAATAAACAAGATAGACTGAGAAACACAAAACAGTTCCAGAGACATAAAAGCATAGAACAGACTGATGAATCTCAGTGGGAAGGTGGAGGTGGGGTGTGAGGGGGGAGAGATTACTCAAATAACTTATATGCATATGTGCATAACCCATAGACACAGACACTAGTGTGCTGAAGGCCTGGGGATGGGGCAGATGCGGGGTGGAGGAGACCAATGGGGGAAGAAAGGAGGATAGCTGTAATACTTTCAACAATAAAGATAAATTTAAAAATAAATAAATTAAAGAGGTTAGCCAAATTCAAAAATAAAAATAATAAAAATAAAATTGGAGTTTTAGGAGAAAACAACAAGAACAACAAAAACCAAAAGCAGTGAACAATTGTTGTATGCTATCGAGGTTTTGTATTTGTTTTATATGCAGCAATAAATAACTGATAGTATTAGATTTGTAGATTCAAATCTCTTATTCAGGATAATTTCATTGTATTATGTCTTAGAATAGTTTGTCTATTTCATTTATTTGACACTCTCTTTAGGAAAACTAGTTTTCTATACGCTCGATCTCCATTGCTATCTTTCACAACAATGTTTGTTTTGGTGTGCTATTTTTTTACTTTCTAATTAAAGACATCTCCCACACCCTGAACTTTGTTTTTCAAATATCTAATGTTCATTACCATAACTGTGTCCTCAATTGTATTCATAACTGTTGTATAGCTTTTAATGTGATTTCTTTTGTTTTAATGGATTTCTCATTTCTTTCCATTTTTTTACTTGAGCTATGCTCACTCACTTTTAACCTCCTTCTTTTGTTCCATTATTTTCTTTAACTCTTTTGCATCAATTCTTTGAACTCTTTTTTAGTTGTGTTTTTTTTTAAAAAAAATATTGCAGGCATTGCTCTGGGCAGGTGGCTCAATTTGTTAGAGCATAATTCCATACACCAAAAGGTTGCTGGTTTGATTCCCCTTCAGGGCACATACCTAAGTTGCAGGTTCAATCCCCATTTGGGGCTCATACAGGAGGGAACTGCTCAATGTTTCTGTCTCACATCAATGTTCCTCTCCCTCTCTCTCTCTCTCTCTCTCTCTGTCTGTCTGTCTCTGTCTCCCCCCCTTCCTGTCTCTCTAAAAAAATCAATTAACATATAGATTGCAGGAATTTACACAATGGAACACTATTCAGCCATAAAACAGAAGGAAATCTTACCTTCTGGGACAGCATGGATTGACCTAGAGGGTATTATGCTAAGTGAAATTTGCCAGTATGAAAAAGACAAATACCATATGATCTCACATATATGTGAAATCTAATGAAGAAAATAAACAAATAAAACAAATAGAAACAGACTCATAGATAAGAGAACAGACTGACAGTTGTCAGAGGGGAGAAGGGTGGGGGACTGGGTGAAATAGGTGAAGGGATGAAGCTAAAAAAAAAAAAACTCATAGAAATAGACAACAGAATGGTTATTACCAGAGACAAAAGGGGTGGGAGTAGGTAGAAGAGGGTAAAAGGGGTATAAATGATGATGGAAGGAGACTAGGCTATGGGTGGTGAACACACAATACAATATATGGGTAATGTACTACAGAGTACACTTGAAACCTCTTTATTTAACTAATGTAACCCCAATAAATTCAATAAAAATATACTTTTTAAAAAGAAAAGATTACATCTCCAGAAAAATTTTTTGAGTCTATGGATATTTATTTGTCCTAAAGTTTTCTGTTTTCTGGCATAATTTCTTTACTAATTTATAGTCAGTATCTACATTTTTGTATATGTGCCTTTCCTTTTAACTGAAGCATACAGATATCACATAGATTTTATGCCTTGGTTATTAATTGTCTTTGAAAAGAGGAAGTTGTGTCTGTGATCAATGTTTTTGAGAATAGTCTGAAGAACATAAAGGCAGTGTGAGAAGCAGTAAGTAGCTTCAATGAAGGTCTGTGGTCATGTGCTCTACCATTCAGCTCTTCCTTATATATTCTGCTTTGGGGGTATTACTTCTCTCAATTCAGGATTAAGGAGATTAGTGTAATTCTAGATCTGGGAACTCTAATCTGGGTCATTGGCTGAGCTCTTAAGGATTCTGACAGTTATTTTTAGGGAAATCTGTTTACTACTTAAGTTCTGAAAGAGCATATTTTAGTTTCCTCTTCCTTTTATTTCTTGAGCTCTTCATAATCCTTCTTTCCACTCAAACCTCACAGTATTTTATAGTTATCTTCTTAAATTTTGAGTTTATCAGTGTTTATGCCACTGAAGAATGAGGTTTTTTTCTATTTTCTTTTTTATGTTTTCAGTGTGATTCAAAGAAAAGTTAAATATAACTAATTTTACTCTTAAATGTTTATTTTTATAAAAAGTTCACTCTTCAGTTATACATAACAAAAGACATAAATTCAGTATGTGGAAGCATGCTCATCTGAACAAATTTTAATTAATTTTACAGTCAATTCATCAAAAATGGTTCAAATGTTTACAATACTGAAATCTACTAGAACTCCACTAGGCTGCATAATTTTATTGTCTTTACCTCTAATAATAAAAAAAAATCTTCCACAAAACCATCTTCATCTCTTTCTACCACTTTAAAGGGCTAGAAATTTGACAGGAGTCTCTCCTTTTGCTCTAGAAGTTGAAAGATCAAATTATTCTTAACAATGTGAACAAGAAAATATTCCAGACATATTATTTTATTAATTTCTCCATTCAGCACTGAAAAATAATTGAATGATTGTATTGCAGAATCCATTAATTCTGATGCTACTAGTAAGATTTTCTTAATACATGATGAAAACATCGGAAGCTTCTAAAGGAAAGAACAAAACAAGGGAAATTACAAACAGTTTGAAAATTCCCTTGGTGTAGAAAAATATTTAATTCAACTAAAAAACACCTCTCTTTCATTCAGTATACTAAGGTTATACTATTATCTAGGTTCGAATATCAATATATTATATAACAGAGACGTGCCTCAGCTACAATGTGAAATAACTGTATTTAGCAGGGAAAACATTTTTTCCGAACACCATTTTTTTATGCTTCTGAAGTGATTATCATAGACTACAGTCAGGCCTGTTATAAACATGAGGGTGCTTTAAAAGAAAAGAGATCTTTATAACTGTTGGTTCAATAATGAATTGCCTTATTTGTAAATAGTTAAACCATTAAGTGTTTTTTTAGATATAGAACCATTTATTTATTTTTATTGAATTTGGGGGGGTTACATTAATAAAACCATATAGGTTTCAAGTTTACAATTCTATAATACATAATGTATATATTGTATTGTGTGATCATCGATATCACTTAGCATAATATTCTCCAGGTCCCTCTAAGCTGTCAAAAGAGATAAGATTTCTTTCTTTTTTTACAGCTGAGTAGTATTCCATTGTGTAAATGTACAACTTTTTATCAACTCATCTACTTTCAAATATTGGCTATTGTAAATAACACTGCAATGAACATAGGGGTGCATGTATTTTTTTGAATCAGTGTTTTGGGTTTCTTCAGGTATATTCCCAGAAGTGGAATTGCTGGGTCATAAGGCAGTTTCATTTTTAATTTTTTGAGGTAGCTCCATGCTGCTTTCCACAGTGCCTGCACCAATCTGCATTCCCACCAACAATGCACAAGAGTTCCCTTTTTTTCACATTCTCGCCAGCACTTGTCTGTTGATTTATTAATGATAGCCATTCTCACAGGTGTGAGGTGATATCTCATTATTGTTTTAATTTATTTCCCTCTGATGATTAGTGACATTGAGCATCTTTTCATATGTTTATTGGCCACCTGTATTCCTCTTTGGAGAAGTGTCCATTCAGGTCTTTTACACATTTTTAATTGGGTTATTTGTTTTTTTGGTGTTGAGTTTTATAAGTTCTTTATAAATTTTAGAAACTAACCCCTTATCAGATATATCATTGACAAATATGTTCTCCCATTTAGTGGGTTGTCTTTTCATTTTGTTGTTTGTTTGTTTTGTTTTTTTTTTTGCTGTGCAGAAATTCATTAGTTTGATGTAGTCCCATTTGTTCATTTTTTTCTTTTGTTTCCCTTGCACTTCTGGAAATTTATCTGAAGAAACCCAAAATACTGATTCAAAAGAATATGTGCACCCCTATGTTACTGCAGCATTATTTACAACAGTCAAGATTTGGAAGCAGCCCAAGCATCCATTAGAAAATTAGTAGAAAAAAAGCTGTGGCATATTTACACAATGGAATACTATGCAGCTGTAAAAAAAAAAAAAGAAGAATCTTTGGGACAGCATAGATGGACCTAAGGATTATCATGCTAAGTGAAATAAGTCAGTTGGAGAAAGACAAGTGGAATTTAATGGACAAACCAAACTACAAAGCAAAATAGACTCATAGATAGAGAGCAGGCAGACTTCTCTGTGTGGGAGGGGCAGAGGGTAGTTGAGGGGATGGAAGGACTGAGGAAAAAAAGGAGAGAGAGAATTCATGGACATGGACAACAGTGTGGTGATTGGGCAGAAGTTTGGTGGATGGAGATGGAAGAGGACACAGGGTAGATAAATGCTGATGGGAAAAATAAAATAAGATAAAATAAGTTGCAAAAAAAATGATGTTTTGATTAAAGTACCTAGAACCATGATTGGGCATAGAGGAGGCATAATTCTGTCTACCCTATATTTTCAATATTACTCTTCCTATCAAAAAAATCAAAATACTTCAGAAAGGAATAAACTTAATTAAAGATGTAAGAGACCTGTACTTGGAAAACTACAGGGCACTGAAAAAAGAAATAGAGGAAGATATAAACGAATGGAAAAATATACCATGTTCAGGGATTGGAAGAATTAACATCATTAAAATGTCCATACTACCCAAAGCAATCTATAAATTCAATGCAATCCCTATTAAAATACCAACAGCATATTTCACAGATCTAGAACAAATACTTTAAAAATGTATATGGAACAGAAAAAGATCCTGAATAGCCAAGGCAATCTTGAGAAAGAAGAGCAAAGTTGGAGGGATCACAATACCAGATATCAAGTTATACTACAAAGCCATCAAAACAGCCTGGTTCTGGCACAAGAATAGACATATAGATCAGTGGAACAGAACAGAGGACCCAGAAATTGACCCACTCCATTATGGTTAATTAATATATGACAAAGAAGGCAAGAACATACAATGGAGTAAAGACAGCCTCTTCAATAAATGGTGTTTGGAAAATTGGACAGATACATGCAAAAAAATGAACTAGGCCACCAACTTACACCATACACAAAAGTAAATTCAAAATGGATAAAAGACTTAAATGTAAGACATGAAACCATAAAAATCCTAGAGGAAAACATAGGCAGAATAATATCAGACATGTCTCAATATGTTTGCTGATACATCTTCTAGGGCAAGAGAAACAAAGGAGGAAAAAAAAAAATGAGACTACATGAAAATAAAAAGCTTCTGCACAGCAAAAGCAACCCATCAACAAAACAAAAAGGGAAAACCCACTGTATGGGAGAATTGCTAATGACACATCTGATAAAGGGTTAATATCCAAAATATATAAGCAACTCATACAACTTAACAAAAGGAAGACAAACAATCCAATTAAAAAATAGGCAACGGATCTGAATAGACAATTCTACAAAAAGGACATACAGATGGCCAAGAGACATATGAAAAAATGCTCAGAATCACTAATCATCAGAGGGATGCAAATTAAAACCACAATGAGGTATCGCTTCACACTTGTCAGAATGGCTACCATCAACAAATCAATGAACAACAAGTGCTGGTAAGGATGTGGAGAAAAGGGAACCCTGCTACACTGCTGGTGGTAATGCAGACTGCTGCAGCCACTATGGAAAGCAATATGGCATTTCCTCAAAAAATTAAAAATTGAACTGCCATTTTATCCAGTGATCCCATTGCTAGGAATATATCCTAAGAAACCCAAAACATCAATCACAAAGAATGTATGCACCCCTATGTCCATAGCAGCACAATTTACAATAGCTAAGATCTGGAAACAGCCCAAGTGTCCATCAGTAGATGAGTGGGTAAAAAAAGCTGTGGTACATGTACACCATGGAATACTATGCAGCTTTAAAAAGGAAGGATCTTTTATCCTTCGGGACAGCATGGAGGGAATTAGAAAGTATTGTGCTAAGTGAAATAAGCCAGTCAGAGAAAGACAAGTACCACATGGCCTCACTTATATGTGGAATGTAATAAACAAAATAAACTAATGAACAAAATGGACCCAGAGACATAGAAGCATGGAACAAACTGATGAATCTCAGAGGGAAGGTGGAGATGGGGGAGTCAGTGGGGAGACATTAATCAAATAACTTGTATGTTTTTAAGCATAATCCATGGACACAGACATTGGTCTGGGGAAGGCCTGGGGTTGGCGTGGGTACAGGGTGTAAGGGATTAACGGGGGTTAAAAGGGGACATCTGTAATATTTTCAATAAAGATAAAGAAACTAAATAAATAAATAAACAAATAAATAAATTGCAAAAAAATGATGTTATGATTAAATTACCTAGAACCATATATTCACAGGTTCTTGGAATTGGGATATGGGGATGACTGGGGATAGATGAGGCAACATTCTGCCTACCACATATTTTCAATATTACTCTTCCTATCAAAAGAAACAAAATACCTCACCATATACTTGTCTTTATTTTTTATTCAGCTGAGTGTTTTATTTTTTAGTTTTCTTCTTATAGGTCCTTTACATTCTTTTTTCTGTTCATTTTAGGCTGCTTATATTTTTCTGAATTGTACAATTTTTTTTAGAATCTTCACTGTTCCCTGGAGATAATATTTAATAAGTATTTGTTGAATCAATGAATTTTGCTTTCTAAATGGTGACTGATGTTATATATGTAAGTATGTATATATTTATATCATATTCAATCATTTTACTTAATTTTCTTGTGTTAAATACATTTTATCAGGTATTCTAAACAGTCTTAATCCACTTCCCAATGTTTCTGAGCAATCTAATGTATTTCTGCTTAATTAAATCCTAACATTAATCTCCATGCACTGTCCATTTCTCTGACAATGACTCAACACAATGTATGAAAAACTTTAATCTCAAACATGCAATACTATGAGGTTTTTTATCAGTCTCTTATCCAGTGTTAGTGTTTAACTTGTTGGGAATAAAACTCTAAGCAATCTGCTAGCTCAGTCCCTCCCATTATTTACCTTGATGGAGAAGTTTTGTTGTGAGGTGGTGAGGAGGTAGGGCCATATTCTAGTCAACTCAAAAATTGTTACTTTTTACTTAAAATATGGATATTGTAATTTTCTAGATAGGACAAATTATGCATTTTTAATCCAAGGCACAAAAAGGAAAAATAGTACTCAGTTTTTCAAGCTCTACACAATTTCAAGCAACAAATCATGTGGTATCCACTGATTATTATTCTTTGTTCACTTAAAAAAATTGATACTCTTGGACAATCTCCCCCAAATATTGCAGTATGAGAACTGTCAGTATTAGCTTTAGTTTTATTATGAGTTTTCACATTTTTCTCAGACTGTAAGGATTTTATATTAATAAGAGTTTTGGAGAGGCAGTGTTGGGCCCTACCAGTCAGATTCCATTTGAAAACAAAACAAAAACATGGAGAAATCTTGATAATATAAATGTATATTTATTTTTGATAGGATTACAAGTGATAAGCATTATCATTAAAAGTACACATAGAAAATATATAATCAAAGACTGAAATTGAATAAAGATTTTTTTTAACTTCAAATTATTGGTGCCTGTGCACCTGCTCCAATTTATGAAGGTGGAAGATATTCTACAATCCCCCATTTCAAAAAGAATGATCCTCATAAGTGTATAGCCTCTTAGTAAATCAACAGTAGTTTGTCAAGGCAGTTCATCAGCTTTCTTCCCTTAGGCTCATGCCACAACTTGAAGTTTGACTCAAATGTATATTGAGAATGACACTTTCTTTTAGGATTATTGGGTATCTATGAACTCAAAGAAGTATTTACAGCCCAGCCAGGCATGGCTCAGTAGTTGAGTGTCGACCTAGGATCCAGGCAATTGGAGTTTGATTCCCGGTCAGGGCACATGCCAGGGTTGCAGGCTCGATCCCCAGTCGGGGGTGTGTAAGAGGTAGCCAATCAACGATGACTCTCTCATCATTGATGTTTCTATTTCTCTCTCCCTCTCCCTTCCTCTCTCTGAAATCAATAAAGATATATTTTTTAAGAAAGAAGTATTTACATAAAATAATGAAGAATTGATAAAACTGCTAGTCATGAATATCAAAGACTATATATATTTTTTAACTGGTGCTCAGATAATATTTACTACATAATGTGGAAAATAGTATGATAAAGGTATGCAAAATAAACAACATCCAAGACATTAAAAAGCTAACATTAAATTTTTTGCTATGTACACATTATAACAATTATTTTACCTCTAACCTAACATAAAAGTAATGACCAATGTTTGAATTATACAATTCAAAAATACTTTTAAATCTATATACTCATTTAACTATCAGTGTACCTTTTAGAAAGATTTTTTTTTCCTCAGAGGAGATAATAGCTTCAGTACATAAGAAGCAAGATCTTTCCTTTGTCTCCTCAGAATATTATAGCATTTATGAAATGGCTGCCAAGATAATTAGGTGTATTGTAACCATAAAATACTTGACATATCATGATCATTCTTTGTTGGTGTTGTGTTTGTATATGTGTGTGTTTCATCTTCCCATATATATTGTTCGGTTATAAACTTAACCAGTATTTACTGAGTGATTTCTATGTGTCAACGCTTTTAGTGATGCTGGTGAGTTCAATAAAAATCCAGACAATGTCTTTTTCCTCACTGGGGCTTATCTTCTGATAGGAAAGATATATACACATCTAATTAACAAATAAACATATAAGCTAGAAGCTATTAAGGAAAATCAAATCTACAAGAGGATAGAGATAGGCTGGAAATGAGGATGTTACTTTAGCTTAATGGCTTAAACTTACATTACAAATTTGGCCAAAGCACAGATCTGAGTCAAAATGTGGAAAGGGTTGATAACGAGATGAAAAGTATGGGAAGCAACAACAATAGACGGACACTACAGTTTCCAAATATCTTATTATTTTTTTATTGTTCAAAATATTACAGATGTCTCTTTTCCTTTCCATTGACCCATTCCACCATGCCCCACCCCCTCCCCAGTCCCTCACCATACCATTGTCCATGTCCTTGGGTTGTGCATAAATGCATAAAAGTTCTTTGGACATAAACTAAAAAGCTTCTGCACAGCAAAAGAAAACAGCCTCAAAATACAAAGGAACCCCACAGTTTGGGAAAACATATTTGCCAAGGATGTATCTGATAAGGGGCTAATTTCCAAAGTGTACAAAGAACTCATAGCACTCAGCAAGAGGAAGACAAACAACCCAATTAAGAAATGGGCAAAGGACTTAAATAGACACTTCTCCAAAGAGGACATCCGGATGGCCAAGAGACACATGAGAAAATGCTCCACGTTGCTAATCATCAGAGAGATGCAAATGAAAACCACAATGAGTTATCACTTCACACCTGTCAGAATGGCTCCATCAACAAATCAAAAAACGACATGTGCTGGCTAGGGTGTGGAGAAAGGGGAACCCTGGTACACTGCTGGTGGGAATGCAGACTGGTGCAGCCACTATGGAAAACAGTATGGAGGTTCCTCAAAAAATTAAAAATGGAGCTGCCGTTTGACCCAGTGATTCCACTCCTAGGAATGTATCCTAAGAATCCTGAAACATTCATCAGAAAGAATATATGTACCCCGATGTTCATAGCAGCAGTTTACAATAGCTAAGATCTGGAAATAGCCCAAGTGCCCATCAGTAGATGAGTGGATAAAAAAGCTGTGGGACATTTACACCATGGAATACTATGGAGCTGTAAAGAAGAAGAATCTCATACCCTTCGGGACAGTATGGATGGACCTGGAGAATATTTTGCTAAGTGAAATAAGCCAGGCAGCGAAAGACAAATATCACATGATCTCACTTATACGTGGAATCTAAAGAACTTAAAAAACTGATGAACAGAATAGATTCAATGACATGGAAGCATAGATGAGACTGAGGAATGTCAGAGGGATGGAGGAGGGTGGGTGAGTGGAGGGGGAGAGAGTAACCAAAGAATTTATATGCATATATGCACAACCCAAGGACATGGACAATGGTGGGGAGAGGGACTGAGGAGGGGGAAGAGACGGGGTGGAATGGGCCATTGGGGAGAAAAAGGGACATCTGTAATATTTTAAACAAAAATAAAATTTAAAAAATAATAATAAAATAAAAATTAAATTAATTCAAATAAAAATTAAAAATAAATAATAAATAATAAATAAATAAATAAATAAATAAATAAATAAATAAATAAATAAATAAATAAAGTTCTTTGGTCAATCTCTCCCCCTCCACCCACCCACCCTCCTCTATCCCTCTGAGATTCCTTTGTCTGATTAATGCTTCCATGTCATTGAATCATTTCTGTCCATCAGTTTTTTAAGTTCTTAAGATTACACATATGAGTGAGATCATGTGATGTTTGCCTTCTCTGCATGGCTTATTTCACTTAGCATAATTTTCTCCAGGTCCATCCATACTGTCCCAAAGTGTATGAGATCTTTCTTCTTTACAGGTGCATAGTATTCCATGATGGAAATGTCTCACAGGCTTTTTTATCCACTCATCTACTGATGGGCCCTTGGGCTATTTCCAGATCTTAGCTATTGTAAATAATATTGCTGTAAACATAGGGGTGTATATACTTTCTGATTGGTGTTTCTCAAATCTTAGTATATATTCCCAGAAGTGGGATTGCTGAATCAATCATCACTTGCATGTTTAATTTTTTTTAAGGGAACTCCATACTGTTTTCCACAGAGGTTGCACCAGTCTGCATTGCCATGAGCAGAACTCATACAACTCAACAAGAGGAAGGCAAGCAATCCAATTTAAAAAATGGGCAAAAGACCTGAGTAGACAATGCTCTGGAGAGGACATACAGAGGACCAATAAACCTATGAAAAAATGCTTAACGTCACTAAACATCAGAGATATGCAAATTAAACCAAATTTGGTATCACCTCACACCTGCCAGAATGGCTACCATTAATAAATCAACCAACAACAAATGCTGGTGAAAATGTGGAGAAAAGGGAACCCTGCTACACTGCTGATGGATGCTGGATTTTATTAAATGATTTTTATGCATATATGATATGATATATTATACAATATATATGGTATATTATATTATGTGATTCTTATCTTTCCTTTTGTTTATGTGATGTGTCACATTTATTGATTTGTGAATACTGTATCAGTCTTGCATCCCTGGAATAAATCCCACTTGGCCATGATGTATGATCTATTTAATGTATTGCTAGATCCAACTTGCAAATATTTTGTTGAAGATTATGTCATCTATGTTCACCAGGGATATTGGCCTATAATTTTCTTTCTTTGTAGTATCTTTATCTGGTTTTGGAATTAGGATAATGTTGGCCTCGTAAAAAGAGCTTGGAAGTCTTCTTTCTTCTTGAATTTTTTAGAATAGTTTGAAGTGGAAAGATGTTAGTTTTTCTTTGGAGCTTGGTAAGATTCACCTGTGAAGCTATCTGGTCCAAGACTTTCATTTGCAGGGAGCTTTCTGATTACTGTTTCTAATACTTTTAATCCTTGCTCTCTCTAGCTACCTTCAGATTATTCTTCTCCCATTCTTATGCATACTTTGTGAAACTGTAATTTATATTAACTTCATTACTTATTTACTTCCCATTCTCTCCTTATTTCTCTTTAATATGGCTTTTGTCCAAAATAATTCCAGTTAAAACTACTTTCATTAAGGTTTTCAAATCATGTCCAAATTATAAAACTCAATGGATATTTTTTTCACTCTTTACCTTACTAGATTTCTCTACTATATTCATCAACTGTTTATTGGCCCTATACTTTTAAAACTCTCTACTCCCTTGGCTTCTCTGACACTGTGTTTTCTTGACTACTTTGTATTTGTCTGTCTCCTTCATGGGCTCAACTTCCAATTAAATAAAGGTATCATGAGAGTTTCGTCCTTGGTCTAATACTTGTCTCATACTACACACCTATGCTTCATATTACCTATTTCCTATCTTCATGTTGATAATCCCCAAATATATGTTTCTATCTCTAAATTCCCCTCAAGCTTTTGGAATCATTTATCACAGCATCTAGAGACATTTCAAGACTAGATTTCCCATTGACCATCAAATGCTAACATTTCAAAAATTAAAGCTCATTATCATTGCCCCAAATATTTATTTTTCTTTAATTTTTCATAGTTGATGGCACTATACATCATGTATTTACATAACCTAGAGAACAGAGAATTACCCTAGATTCCCCATTCCCTATCATTACCACAATTGTTTAAATATAAAATCATGTTGATTTCATTTCATAAGCATTTTCTAAAACACTCCCTACTTTTGTCTTTTTACTACTCTTATTTATTAATCCAAATACTTATTTTTTGCATATAATTCTGGCAATAGTCTCCTAAATGGTCTTCCTGTCTCTACCATTCTCCATCTCTAATTTCTTATATATGCCACAGAGTGATGTGATAAAACATTCTGATCAGCTCACTTCCATGTCTAAAACTTTCAGTATTTTCTTATCCCTGTCAAAATAGAGTATAAACTTCCTGACACAGCACATAGGGCCCTGCCTAGACCACTATGCTTATCTTACACCATTCCCTACCTCACACTTATTTTCCAGTAATATGGAACCTGTTGTAATTGTAATCTTCACATAAACCTTGACAGTTCTCTTTTAGGATGTTATGCATGCTCTACCCCATTCTTCCATACATATAACACTTTAATTTTATACATATACATCATATTGTTTTAATACTATATACATATCAATGTATGTATAACTTGTTTTATAATTTTTGTACATAGCTACTCAATTAGACTGTAAAGGCAAGAATCGGTACTTATTTGTTGGGATCCTAAAGAAAGCCCTCCGTAAAAAAAACACTCATATTCTGAAAACACTGAGAACCAAACACATAGTAAAATTGGTGGCCAAACTATTGCTTTTATTACTGAGAGATGCTAAGCTGGAAGATGTAACCTATTGCAAGAGACAATGGGCATGCTGAGAGAACCATAAAATTATTCAGATTAACCCATCCTGTCACAGTCACTCCAGGAACAGAGTGGCCCACTCCACATGGAAGCATTGCTCAGATAAGAACTGAGGCAGGGCCGAGAAGAATTGGCAACACTGGGGGACAGCTCAACTGTACATAGCAAAAGGGGACTGCTTTTGCATTCCTAAATTTGCAATCAAACAAGACACGCCTGCTTCTCAGAGACAGTGATTAAAGATAAAGTGAGAGCCCCAGAATGTGCATAGGTAAAAAATCATTTTTATAGAATTTCCAGGGTGGGGGGAAGTGTTTCTCCTGTAAATTTATTAATCTTTCTGTTCCTAGAGTCTAGTTTATGGAACTGACACACAGTAATCACTTAATATGCTTTGAAGGCCCTTAATGTTAAATGTATAACCAACTAGAGGATTCAAGAAAAGTACAAATAACGATAATGTAGGCAATATGTTAGAACTGTTAACCTAGGAGAGACTTCCAGAATATGCTTTCAAAGCATGTATAATTTTTAAAAAGTAGATTAACACTGGGCATTCTTTTGCAATGAATTGCTATTTTCTTAGAATGTCTTATAAGAAAATAAAAGAGCAGCTTGCAAGCAGACAGGGCTTGTTTTGACAAGGAAAACAGAAATGTTTTGAAACTATTTTATGGTATTTAAATATGCATCTTACAAAGCTAAATAACACATAAATATATAACATAAAAATTCTTCTTTGAGACTGCTAATTATTATTCCATGTATTCAAAATGGATTTTTTTTATATTGATAAAATGTTATATTTTGGGGGTGGGCAATTGGCTGCTGGAGTTCTGATCATACAATAAATGGACTTTCTGCCTAGGCTACATTATCATAAAATGTATTTTTATAATTACTTAGAGGCATATTGAATTGCTTTTGAATTTGCTATTTTGAATGTCATCAGTTTCAACAGAATATTATGGTGTTCTCTGAAGCAAGCAATTTTGCCTGTCATTTCAGCACTTTCATTCACTGCATGTTAACACATAACACACCGACCTGAAGAACTACTCTTTGTATATTTTTCATTTAGTCTGAGACCTGGACACATTTACTTCTTAGATTTTGCTCTCACAGGCCTTGAAACTCAGGTCAAAGCTTCCTATTTTAGTTTTGCCTATTCAGGGATACTTCCTGGAAATAGTACTTTGAATTAAAGTTGAATCCATCTGCAAAGATTTAAATCTGCCCCTTTCTCTACAGTATAGCTTAGAAGGCTGCTATTATGATTAACCCCTATTTTACCTGTAGCTTGTAGTTAGCATTATAAATTACTTGGTTGAAAATATAGCCCCCATAATAGTGTACTTTTCTATATTTATTGAAACTATAGAATCTGTGGCAAAGTATATTGAGAACTAAGAGATAGAAAATTTATTCCAACATATATTTCTTGAACACTTCCTTTGTGTAATGGATATTAAGCTAGGTGTTTGGACAAATATAACTACTTACTACTAAAGAGTTTAAACCAAAATAGAGGGCTTAAGACAAATTTATAAAATACAGGCAAAATTCCATGAATTAAACATATAGTGCTTACTGATAATTCTCAAAAACAAGGTAGATCCCGTCCAATTCGATGGATTTTCCAGTTAAGAAGCGCTGCATAAAAATATACCCCAAAACTTAATAGCCTAATATAATATTCAATTATGCTTATAATTACTGGTGAATCAGTATTTAGACTGGGTATAATGAGGATAGTTTGTCTGTATTCCACAGTGACTGAGGCCTCAGCTAGAGTGGCTAAAAAGTTGGAGGTTCCTCAAATAGCTAGATGTGGCTGGGTAACTCAACAGGTAACAAATATCTGGACTGGACTCTGGCTGTTGACTGGGTTTTTCTGTTTTCTTTGTCTTGTCACCTGGGACTATGTCCTATATGGCTTCTTTGCTCACGTCTGCTACATGGAATGCGATGGCTATAATAACAGGGCTGGCCACGTATCTTTCTCTCCCCCGACACCTAATCCACATGGGAAATTTGGGCTTCCTTATAGCATGGTCGTCTTAGAGTAGTCAAACATCTTTCATGGCAGTGCGCTTACCTCAGTGTTAACAATCCAAATCTCATAGTGAAAATTGCTGATCTGTTAAGGCCTGGACCTGGAAACTGACCCAGTGTCACTTCTATCATATTAGAGTAGTCAAAGTGGTCACAGAGCCCAGAGAAATTAAAGAGAAGGGTACATAGAACATGCCACTCAATTGGGGGAGTGCCAACATATTTTTGGCTATCTTTACTGGCTATAGAAGATCAGAAAAGCCCCAAGAGAAGCCATAGCATTTGAAATTGACTTTTAGAAGATGGGTATAATTTTGATAATGTGATAGGTATCTAGGATGGTTAGATGCAAATGAGTACACATGAAGGTGGTAAAGAAAGGGAGGAACATATCCAGAAACAGTAAACTAACAGTTTATAGTATCTATGTAATTATATACAAATGGTTGAAGATTACAAAGAGCTAATACAATTGGCCCCAAGTTTTTATACTTCCCGGTAGAGCTCATTGTTTGACCTCTTCCTCTTGTCAAGTGTTTAGCTCGAGCTAAAACCATTAGTTAGCAAATGTTTTACTAGTTAGTGTAATCAGAATGAGAGAAATACTGTTCATATATTTGTTTCAGACTTATTCATTTCCTGCTTGAGTAGAATATTTCATCCCAGGTCTAATTGTACATATGGAGAAAAATGATTGTCTCTGTATGCTTTCTATTTATGTTAATGAGACAGGAAGGAACCTATAACATTACTGTGCACAATTGGTGCTATTATACTTGCCAGTTAACACCGACCAACAGTGCCATCATCCAAAGAAGTTAGTTTGAAAAGGCAAGGAAATACGTATCACATATCTTTTGGTTTTCTTGGGGATTTTAATTATGGTTTCTATCAGTTGTATCATCTCTATGACCCGAGAAAAGTAAGGGAGAATCATATTTTGTGGTTCCCAAATGTAATGAGGACAATTAAATGAAAAACAAAACTATAGTCCCAGGACTAAATAAGGTAGCCAAATTCTGAAGATCAAGTTAAAATGTGTAGAAAGAGTAGAAAATGAGCAAGTTGGAAAGAATACAAAAAGGTCTTATAATATAAACAATTTCCAGGCTGTGCAGTGAAGATCATCAAATAACCAATACACATAACCAAAAGAGATTAGCTATTTGTTGAACAATCTTTTGTTTAGTACTTAATTTAAATGACAGGTAGAAAAACCTTAAACTGACTCAGTCACATACTGCCAATTTGTGAGAGAGAGAGAGAGAGAGAGAGAGAGAGAGAGAGAGAGAGAGAGAGAGAGAGAGAAAGAGAGAGAAGGAGAAGAAGAAGGAGAAGAAGAAGGAGAAGACGACGACGACGGAAACGAGGAGGAGGAGGAGGAGGAGGAGGAGGAGGAGGAGGAGAAGGAGAAGGAGAAGGAGAAGGAGAAGGAGAAGGAGAAGGAGAAGGAGAAGGAGAAGGAGAAGGAGAAGGAGAAGGAGAAGGAGAAGGAGAAGGAGGAGAAGGAGAAGGAGAAGGAGAAGGAGAAGGAAAGAAGAAGGAAAGAAGAAGGGGGGGAGTAGTAGGAGGAGGAGTAGGAGGAGGATGAGGAGGAGGAGGAGAAATATTTGGTATGGTTCTCTTTCTACATTGGACCAAGCCCTAACACTTCCTCAATCTGAGAGGTAATTGCATTACTTCAAATCTTTAACATTTTATATGTGAGAATTATCGACGCTCACTAGTTGCTAAATCCCACCTCCTTCTCATGATTTTCTTTCTCCCTTAGCTTTTTTGTCTCATCTGTTGCCTAGTCAAGTATGTATTTTTCTAATATTTTTGTGTACTTCCTCCCATGGAAATTGCTGAATTAAAATTTAAGCTGGAAATTTTTAGGAAATGTCAAAACCATGCCTTGATTGAATTGCTCATGATCCTATCTATACAACATTTATATTGTCCTTAGAACTTATGAGTACTTTGCTTCCTGTGTTTTCATAATGTCATAAACAATTTCTTTCTATGAATTAAACTTGGACTTCTTGCACATTCCAAAAAGTGAAATTATTCAGGTTGTATGGAAACAGTCACTCTGTCTTTTTAATTATTATTATTATTGATTTGAGTGAGAGAGGAAGGGAGAGAGAGACAGAAACATCAATATGAGAGAGAAACATTGATTGGCTGCCTCCTGCACACCTCCTACTGGGGACCCAGCCTGCAGCCCAGGCATGTGCCCTGATGGGGAATCAAACTAGTGACCTCTTGGTGCATGGGATGACACCCAACTAACTGAGCCACACTGGCCAGAGCCAGTCCATCTTCTTATCTAGAACTTTTCTTTGAGGGAGATTAAGCATGATGGTTAAAAGTAGTTTTATGCTACCAACACAAATGAAAAATAGAAATAATATAAACTATAACTAGTACTTGTATTTTTAACTATTCTAGTGTGTGCTTAGGTTTCAAATTACATTTATCTTCTCTTGGCATTCTCAAACACTTAAATTTTCATTATTAATTTATCTCAAATTTTCTAATTCCTAGCTCTTAAGAAAATGTAAGATTTTCTGCAATGTTCTTAATTGGGAAATGACAGTGCACATGGTTTATGATTTCGGCTTTCATAAATTAGAATATCTAAGAGAAAAGATAACTACCGGGGCTACATAAACCCCTGAATGTTCTATTTTATAAGAAATAGGTTATGTTTCTCTAACACAGCAGGTTTTAACTTTATTCATATGTAACCCTCCACTCACTCTGACCATCTGGATCACTACTTTTCTGGATTGTTAGGTGATATCAATAATATTACAATTGTACATACTCTAGTCCATCCAACAGGGTAAAAAATATCTCTTTACCCAATAGATGGCACCCAATAGTTTTCCCATGGTAGGTCAACTGTCCATTATTTCTCTAAATTTCATCTATCCAGATCATACCTGGTCTCTGTTCATTCAGATATGAAATGTTTAACTACAAACCAACCTATACAATTAGGATGGAAACATTTGATGATCAAGAGCTTTAAAATAGATATTTCATAATGAAAGACATTCAGAATAATATATCGTTACTATTATTATAAATAGGGGAAAAAAACATGAGGAAGTTCTGTAAATAGAGTAGCATCCTCATTATTTGGATGTATATGGTTCTTAAGATTATTCAGGAAGCTTTAAAAATATAAGAGGTAAGGTAAGAGTGTGACTACAGTATTTATCTTTTTTTTTTACTATCTCCACCACCAATTTTATTGCATGAAAAATTATTAAATATTCCCAAAGCCATAATGTATCCAAAAGAAAAATTATATATCTGCAAATGAAAAAGTTTGCCCTCTTTGAGGAGCTATGTTCCAGACTACTTTGTATTGATATGACATGAAGATCTAATATTGAATAAGAGTTTATTGCATTATGATGATATTGTGTAGACTCAGAGAACAGATGCTTGTTTCTAAGATTTTAGCAACAATGGTCCATTCAACTTAGGTTCTGTTAAATGATATTACTCCAGCATATATGGTGGGACTTGCAGTTTACCTTTTGCTAGAGAACACAGATATTGCACCAAGAAGACTGGATTCAATAACTCACTCGACCCCTAAGTGTTGACAGAAAGCACTGGGCTTCTAGTGATCATCTGCATACTGCCCAGTGTCTAAATATATCATTTCCTGGAGGAGTTAATTTAAAACTGGGCACTTTATATCCTCTCCGTGAAACCAGTGATTCAGATCTCATTTACTACCTGGCTATTCCAAAGTTATTCTCATCTCCACTCCACAAAGAGAAGATTATCAAGTAATGAGGAGAATTGAGAAAAGGGTGGAATGCAAGGTGAGCCCTGGAAAAGGAAGATACTCCATCTTACTTTCCATACACAAAAGGCAGAAGTGGAAACAAAGTCCCTTGATTATTTGTTCAATTGTTATTTATCAGAGGACAAACATGCAAGTATTCAGACCTTCCTGTATTTTATTAGAAATGCTTTATCTTTATAAATATTTCTGTTCTACCAATACAAATTGTTCTGGAGGTTTATAATTAATTTTGTAATAATATATTTTACTATTTCTTTTTTTATCTTCTTCCGAGCTGGTTAAATCTCTTTGCCAATGGCTATTTTTCCCTTTATAAAGGATTTTTTTTTTTTTCACCTAATGCACTTGAGAAGGTGCAATTTAAATTGCTATTACCTAGATTAAATAACATGGTTTTCAAATGTATTTATCAGATATTTAAAAAGTACATTAGGCAATTGTAGGTTCATGTACCACTCTGGGAAGATGGGGCCTCCTGATAGGTATATTGTTAACACAAATTGTCTGTATCCAGTGGAATTTAATTTTCCCTAACAGTTTACTTGCCAGTGTTATCTCTAGCTGTAACAATTTTCCTCTTAAAACTGATTTTCTAGCAATTTTATGCTGAGTTCATAAAATGGTCATGTTACTTCCTATTGCATATAGTCATTATGAAACTGCTTATAAAACATTTTAGGAGGAAATAAGTTATAAAATCATCAATAATGGTAAATTCCCCTTCTAAACTCAGTATGCGATTGTTTCTTGGTTAACAGGTAAGACTGTTTTGAGGCCAAAAGCTGTAAAAAGATGTTGGAGTACCAAGGGGACCAAGGCTACTAATCAGATTGGGAGAAAATTGCTTTACTGCTCTCCTGGATATCACTCCTACAAGCTTATGATTAATCTAGAGGTGGGAGAAACCTGAAACTGGATCTACATTTGAAAGAATGAAAAGTTCAGCAGCTATGTTTAAGACACATTAGCTCACCAGTTTATTATTTTTGGTGCTTGTTTGATCTTTATTTTTATTATTGAAAGTATTATAGATGTCTCCTTCCCCCCCCCCCTTTGATCCCCTCTGCCCTGCTCCTGCCCACCCCCCAGGCCTTCACCATCCTATTGTCTATGTCCATGGGTTATGCATATATGCATATAAGTTCTTTAGTTAATATCTTCCGCCCCCCCCCCTTCCCTCTGAGATTCATCAGTCTGTGCCATGCTTCCATGTCTCTGGATTTATTTTGTTCATTGTTTTTTAAACATAGTTAACTGTTGTTACTTCCTCATAATTCAGCCTGAATAGTTTACTACATTACAGTAAAAGTCTGATATAGGACTATCTTACATATTCTAATATCAATCTTATCCAGAATATTCCTACAAACAAAGAATAAAAGACATACAACCCAGTGTAAAATAGGCAAAAGACTTGAACAGACAGTTCACAAATTAAAATATACAAATAGCCAATAAACATATGAAAAGATGGTTAACACCATTATTAGCAAGAAAAAGTGGAAATAAATATCATAATAAGATGCCATCAGACATGCGCCAGAATGGCTAAAATTAAAGAAAAAAAGACAATACTAAATTGAGGACAGGGTAAAACAGGAATTGTCACACATTACTGGTTGAAATATAAAATAATAAAGCTTTGGAAAATTGCATGGCAGTATCTTAGGAAGTTAAGTATATCTATGCCCTTGTTCCAAAGCTCCTTGTTTAGTTTTCATTCCACTCCTTGTTTTGTTTTTATTCAAGAGCAATGAAAATATCAATTCACAAAAAAATTTGTATAATTATATCATCCTTGTTTATAATAGCCAAAACCTAGAAATAAAACAATATTCATCAACAGTAGAATGGTTAAACAAATTTTGATATAAAAAAATAAAATTATTGACAGAAACTCAACAACATAGATGAATCTCAAAAATATTATACTGAGCTAAAGCACCCAGACACAAAAATATACATAATATATAGTTACATTTGTTTGAACATCAAGAACACGTTAAAACTCATTTATAGACACTAATGATAGAAACAGAAGGCAGTTGTCTTGGGGAGATGGTGGAGATGAATAGGAGAAGGGCATAAGGGAACACTCTGGGTGATAGAAACATTCTACGTCTTCTTTTTTGGTGGTGGACAAAGATCACAGACTTGAACAGTTAAAATATATAAATTCCCTTGTATATAAAATGTTCCTCTTTTCAAAAAAATAAAATAAACATGTTGAAATATAAAATAAGAGGGAAAAATGAGGAGGTATTAGTCAAAGACTACAAAGTTTCAGTTAAACAAGATAAGTAACTCCTAGAGATCTACTGTACAGCATAGTTCCTATGCTTAACAATATTGTATTATATGCTTAAATTTTTTCTAGGGGGGCAATTATTAACACAAAAAGTAATAATAATGATAACAATAATAATAATAATAAATTACAAGGTGGGAAGAAACCTGGAGATGATAGGTTTATGGCAGAGATTAGGTGAGTGTTTCAAAGTGTATGCTTATCCTCAAATTCATTAAATTATAAACATTAATTCTGTACAGCTTTCTGTATGTCAAAAAATAAAAGAGAAAAAAATGATATTTCTGCTCTCCATTCAAATATTAATTTCCTTTAGTTTTTAACATAACATAGCAAATTAGTTAAGTACCCTATTTTCCTTTCTTCTAACTAGCTCATTATTCTGCCCAAAAAGAACGTATCCTTCTAAGAAATTTTATTTTTATTTTATTATAGTATTTTCATTTTTTCTTTATTTTTATTGTTGACACTCTTACAGATGTGAAACTTTGTTTTAGTTATTGTAAAAGTAATATATCCCCAGGAAAGAAAATTTGAGAGACATATAAAAGTGGACAAATATAACTTACTGTGCAAACATTGTCTTGTATCTTTTAAGTACTCAATAAATATTTGTGAAATGAAAAAATAAAAAATAATTTTAACGCCAAATATATAGAGAGCTATATAGATATATAGATACAGATATCTATATTCTTGATCACCCAAATATTAGAATTCAATAGATAAATTTATTTTCATTCTTTAACCTGTCATTATAAATAATAGTATTTTAACAGCTTTATCGAGATATAATTCACATGCCATAAAATTCACCCAGTTAAAGTGTACAATTCAGGAGCTTTTAGTATATTCAGAGAGTTGCCCATCATCACCACAATCAGATTTAGAGCATTTTCAATTTCCCCAAAGAAGGTTTATACAACTTAGCCATCATGCCCCCTGGCCCTAGGCAACCACAAATCTACTTTATGTCTCAATAGATTTGCTAATTCTGGACATTGATACACACACACACACATGTAATCATACAATATGTGACTTAGCATTCTAGTTTCTTTCTCTTAACATAATGTGTTCATGTTTTATTCATGTTGTAGCATATATCAGTACTTAATTCCCTTGTATGGCAAATAACAGACCATTATATGGATATACCACAATTTGTTTATTCATTCATCAGTTGATGGATATATGAATTGTTTTTACCATTTTGCTATTGTGAATACTACTGATATGAACATTCATGTACAAATATTTATTTGAACAGCTGTTTTCAAATCTCTTGGGTGAACACCTAGAAGTGGAATTGCTGGATCATACGGTAACTTGATGTTCAATATTTTTTGGAACTGCCCGACTGTTTTCCAGAGTGGCTGCAACATTTTATATCCCCATCATCAGTACATGAGGGTTCTATTTTCTTCACATACTTGCTAACAATTGTTATCATCTGTCCTTTTTTAAAATTAAAACTTTCTTAGTGGGTGTGAAGTTGTATTTCCTTGTGGTTTAGAGTTGCATTTCCCTCATAGCTAACGAAGTTGAGCATCTTTTCATATGCTTATTGATCAGTTGCATATCTTCTTTGGAAAATGTGTTTTTTCCATTTGCTGTATGACATTCAATTTCCAGAGACTTTAAATGATTGTCTTTTAGTTTTTACTAGCTTTGCTTGTAAATGATCTTTTTTTTCAGTTTTTACCAGCTTTGCTAAGGAGCAGACTGCGGATCCTCTTGCACTACCATTCTAGAAGTGGAATGCTCCAATAAATAGCACTTAAAAACTTTTTCTATGTGGCAGGAGCTAAACACTTCACCAATAATAATTGAATCTTCAGCACTAATTTATGAGTTTGGTTCAATTATTAACTAAATTTTATACAGAAGGAAACCAAAACTCATAAAAAATAAGCAAATTTCTGAAGGTCCTATATCCTGTAAATGTTGGAGTCAAAACTTAAACCCAGGCATATCTAACTTTGAAGCTGCTTTTAAAGACTATGTTGTACTCCCTCACATAGTGCTGAAGCTAAATCACTGCCTTGGTTTTATGTAGACCAAGCTGGAAGTCTTTAAACCTCTATTGATTCTCAAAGGTAATGATGGGTTTGGGTTCACAAGCTATTTTCATTATTTCAAAAATCTTATAGAAATCATACACTTAAAAGTTTTATAACAACACAGGCCACTGATGTGCCAGTGAAATGGTGCTCCAAACAAACAAACAAACAAAAACAAAACCCACTTTTATTTGTCTCTTTTGTGGCATAAATACTCCTGTGATGGCCAACTTAAAGCTACCAATGTAGCATTACTAAAAGAAGTTGGGAAGAGATGTATACCACTAACACAAACCTGAAAGTCAGGTTTCTTTGTTTTAGAAATGAGGTAACTTATCTCCATAGCATTACTTTAAAAAAATATATCAAAGGCATCTCTGTGAAAAGCTTGCAACAACTAAGGTTTTCATTGTTGTTGTTTTGTTTTTTGTATACCAGTTCTTTATGTGATAATGTGTTTTCAAAAAGATTTTCTCCCACTCTGTGATTTGTCTTTTCATTTTCTTTGTAGTGACTTCTGGAGAGCAGTTTTTAATTTTAATAAAGTTCAAATTCTGTGTTTGCAGCCACCTTTGCCCTGCTGTAGCACTGCCTCTAGCTCTGTGAGCTCCAGTGAAGGAGAAGGTGGCAAAGTAAGGACTTCTCTATACTAAGGCTCTTACAAAGCAGATCACTGGCAAAGCAACTGGGTGGTAAAGCACCAAGGAAGCAACTGGTTACAAAAGCCACTTGTACCAGTGTGCCCTTTCCTGGAAGGGTAAGAAACCTCACTGTTACAGGTCTGGTACTTGTGAGATTAAATGTTATCAGAAGTCCACTGAACTTCTGATTTGTAAACTTCTTTTCCAGAGTTTAGTTTGAGAAATTGCTTGGGAGTTCAAAACAGACCTGCCTTCCAGAGTGCAGCTACTGGTGTTTTGCTGGAGGCAAGTGAGGCCTGCCTGGTGGGCTTATATGATGATACCAACCTGTGTGCTATCCATGCAAAACTTGTTAACAATTATGCCAAAAGACATCCAGCTAGCACGCTGCATATGGGGAGAATGTGCTTAAGCATCTACTATGAAGGGAAACATCTCGTTCTTTTTTTAAAAAACCTTTCTTCCTGTTATTGATAGTTCTGAATATGAGATATTTTTCCAATAAGGTCAAAAGGTACCTAATTATGACTGCAAGTAGGAAAAAGGGGATAGAAATCGGGTATTGTCCTTTTATCCATTTTCATTTGTGTGTGACTTCTTTTTTAAGTATCAATTCGGGGATATAAAGGATTAATGCAATTAAAAATGTTTCAGTGAACAAGTTTCTGCAGTTCAACTTTATAAGAATTATAAAATAAACTTCTTATATTTTTCTGGACAATGCCAGCATTGCTTATTGATGGCAACTAAATGGTGTTTGTAGCATTTTTTATAATACAGTCGATTCCATCCATTCACTATACTTTTGTAACTGAGCTGTCCTACCTGTAAGTGATACCATTATAATAACCTAGTTATTAATAAGAGGAAAGGAACAAAGAAAAAGCCAAATAATGCAGGCATGCCATTTGTGCAGTTTTGCCAGGAAGCTGCAATTTAGAAGCATGTTCAGTAAAGTCTGGGTGACATAGGGAAGGTACTTCTCTGTACACCTTGGGACAGGTCATTGACCAGAGTAGGCATGGCCACTGCAAGCCTGGGAAGATGTGAGATACATAAGCTCCTAAACAAAGGAGTTCCTTCTCTTGCCTCTTGGTATAAGAGGGACTCTTGGGACTCCTGTTGCAGGGGGCATGTTCTCCTGGCTCCTCTGCATTCACCCACATGACTCACAGCCATCTGGACCCCACACAATGGACTGATGGACTGCAACTAACTTAATGCTGTGCTGGACCTAACTCCACCATGAAAAGGAAACTTTGGACACTGGCTTTGATTCTAGCTCTGCTGAATTCCCAGCTGCACCTCTTCTAGGACTGGATCAAGGGAAATGGGATTTTGGAAACACAGGGATGTAATTTCACACAAATAAAAATCACTCACCCTCCTGTACATCTCAGAAAATTATTTTTCTTGAGATATCATAAGGACTCAACCCCCAGCACCCAGTGAGGAAAGATACCCCACTTCCTCCAGTGGATGTCCCACTTTCACTGATAACATAAGTACATGCTTTTAATGTTGTCTGTCTTCTGTGCTGTTCCTGTAAGTTTCCGATTAAAATACATTAAACTAAAAGAAAGAGTTCATTTTATCTACTTTTATTTTATTTAATGGACTGTGCTTTTGGTGTTGTATCTAAGAAGCCATCGCTAAAATCTAAGTCACCTAGTTTCTTCTATGTAATCTTCTAGGAGTTTTATATTTAAAATTTAAAATTTAGGTTTTGGATTCAGAGTTAAAGTCTGCACTTAAATTTATTATTTATTTATTATTTATTTGTTATTTATATTTTCTTCCTTCCTCCTTTCCTTTCTTTCTTTGCATAAAAATGTCCAGTTGTTCCATCACAATTTATTGAGAAGACTACACTTGCTCCGTTAAATTGCCTTTGCTCTTTTGTCAAAGGTCAGTTGAGCAGACTTATGTGGTTCTGTTTCTGGGCTCTATTCCATTCCAATGCTCCATCTGTCTGTTCTTTCACTAATACCTCAGGATCTTCACTACTGTCGCATTAAAGCCTTAAAAAGTCGAGTAGTGTCATTACTCCAACTTATTCTTCTCTCTTTCATTGTTGTTAGTTATTCTAGATCTTTCGCCTCCTGTATAGATTTTAGGATCAGTTTCTCAAAATATGCAAAATAAATGTCTGGGATTGGATTGAGATTGCATTGAATCTATAAGTCAAGGTGGGAGGAACAAAGATTTTGATAATATTGAGTATTCCTATCGATGCACGTGGAATATCTCTCACTTATTTAGATTGTCCTCGATTTCTTTCATCAGAATTTTGTAGTTTTCCTCAAATATATCCTTGTACATATATTGTTAGATTTATACAGAGGTATTTCACGTTGGGGGCTCAAATATAAATGGTATTGTGCTTCTAATTTCTAATTCAGATTGCTCACTGTTGGTATATAAGAAAGCAATTAACGTTTGTACATTAACCTGGTATCCTACAAATTTGCTATAGTCACTTATTAGTCCCATGAGTTTTGGATCAATTCTTTGGAATTTTCTAAATAGACAATCATGTCATATTTAAACAAAGTCTATATTAAAATTGTGGTAAATACACATAACATAAAGTTAACTATTTTAATTACTTTTAAGTGTGCAATTCAGTAGTGGTAACTATATTCACATTGTTGTGCAGTCAATCTCCAGAACTCTTCATCTTGCAAAACTGGAATTTGATACCTATTAAACAACACCTTATTCCCCCCGCCCCCAGACCCTGGCAACCACCTTTCTATTTTCTCTTTCTATGAATTTGACTACTCTAGATATCTAATATAAGTAGAAATAAGTGGAATCATACAGTATTTGTCTTTCTGTGGCTAGCTTATTTCACTTAGCATAATGTCCTCAAGGTTTGTTGATGTTGTAACATGTTTCAGAATTTCCCTCACGTTTAAGGCAGAATAATATTCCATTGTATGTATATATAACATTCTGTTTATTATTCATCCATCAGTGGACTCTTGTTTTGCCTTTATCTTTTGCCTATAATGAATAATGCTGCTATCAACATGAGTGTATAAATATCTCTTCAAGACCTTTTCATATATACCAAAGATTTCAATAGTTGTCAAAGACTAAAATTTCCTCTGGTGTCCTTTGTGACTGACCCCTTTTGGGCTTGAAGTTTCCCTAGAGACATCTTAAATGTCATCTGAAATGCAGAGCTTTTTTTTTTCCCGGTTATATTTCTGTTATTATAAAGGATTCCTATTGATGTGGTGATAAAGTGTGGACAAGGGGAGGTGTTCTATATTTCTGTGATTAACTCTCAGTCTTTTAATGAGTCTTTGCCCCTGGCCTGTGACTTTCACAAGTGCCTCTCAGTTTTGTTGATTTTTTCCCACTTAGGAGTGACAGGAACGCTAGAAGGTGGTAGAGTTGGGTATTTCCCATCCAAGTTGTTAAAACTCTGGTAAAACTCAAGTAAGTTAGTTTCCGATAGGGTAGTTTCTCTTGAGGGTGAGCCTTGTTAAGAAGAACTGAATACTGTGGGCATATTTTAAAATGACCACATTTTCCCTCTACCTACTGGAGGCACAAAGGGAATTTTCTATGGTGTTCAAAAAGTCATGAAAGTGTCAGGGCTCCCTTAAGACTACACTCCCCTGTAGTTTTTAATTTTCAAAGTTGTCTACACTGAGCCTCCAGCAATTCATCAGTTACAGATTAGGTTTTCTGCACTGGTACCAGTTCCCCTGGAATTTTCTGCTTCTGGGTTTCTGCTCTGATAACTTGCAATTCTCTTTGCCTGTCTGTCTCTGCCATTTTGGGGACAGCATTTGCCCTGTGACCTCAGTTTTCTGATGAATCTAAGAAGAGTTGTTGATTTTCAGTCTTTTCAGCTTTTTTATTGTGCAAATGAGGGAATTGGCATCCAAATTCTTTACATGATGAACCAGAAACCAGAAGTCTAAGCCAAAGATCATTTTAAAACATAAATTTTACCATACCATCCTGATGCTTAAACCCATCAATAGCTCCTTTTTGCTTAGGATATAATCCTAAATTTTAAATATTTCCCAAAGGCCTTGGTTTCTCCTTCTCTTAGACTTGAAGAGAAGGCAGGTCAGTGAATATTTTCTTGTTTGAGAGAAAAACACTCTTGATTATCTATTTCAATAGAATGTCATTTCCCTCCATCATAAATATTCAAGGAAGCAATATCCCCTGGAGCATATCACTAGGTTGTTTTTCCACCAACAATCTAAATCTAAAGCAATTAAATCTCACCAAAGCAGAATCTGATTTTTTAAAAGCAAAAAATGGGCATGACAAAAAATCCATATATTGAGTTCAGTTATTACCCACTGAAGTAGTTGTGCTAAACCAATTTATTTCAAAGCTAATAAATTATATGTTAGATGGGCCAGGTACAGAAGCCAGGTTCAGAAACTAGGGTATAGAGATTCACCAGGGCAGGAAGCTTTGGATGACTAGCAAGGGGTGAAACTGGGAAAACAAGACCTTTGTCCTCAGGACAACCTAACCTCCCCTAGCACATCATTGGTCATGCAGTTTGAACCCCTGAGCATTCCTCTCTAAAGATAACAAATGAAAAAATGCTCAACATCACTAATCATCAGAGAGAAGCAAATTAAAACTACAATGAGGTATCACTTCACACATGTCAGAATGGCTACTATCCACAAATCAACAAATGACAAGTGCTGGCAAGGGTGTGGAGAAAGGGGAACCCTCCTACAGTGCTGGTGGGAATGCAGACTGGTGCAGCCACTATGGAAAACAGTAATCCCACTTCTAGGAATATAGCTTAAGAAACCCAAAATACCAATCGGAAAGAATTTAAGCACCCCTATGTTCATAGCAGCACAATTTACAATAGCTAAGATCTGAAAACAGCCCAAGTGCCCATCAGTAGATGAGTGGATAAAAAGCTGTGGGACATTTACACCATGGAATACTATGTGGCCAGAAAAAAGAGGGAACTTTTACCCTTTGCAACAGCCTGGATGGACCTGGAGAATATTATGCTAAGTGAAATAAGCCAGGCAGAGAAAGGCAAGTATCACATGATCTCACTCATATGTGGGATGTAATAAGATAAACTGATGAATAAAATAGATCCAGAAAAATAATACATAAAAAATAATGGTTTCTATTTTATGTGTATAGTGCTATGTGTTTTAAACATGTATATCATTTAACAATCTTTAAAATTAATATAAAATAAATTATCGTATAATTAAAAAAAAAAAAAAGGTAACGTCTAGGCCTCAGTTGTATTTCAGCTCCAGGCCTAGATAAGCAGTGAAACCAGACGAGTAGCATCCCCTGGCTGACTCAGGACTGGATATATTGACTAATGACCCCCTGCCATGGCACCCACCAATCAGTGGAGACCATGACCCTGAAAGAGCGCACCTGCAAAGCTGACGAATATTCTATTGAGACCCTCCCCTGAGACCTCCCTTCAGATTCCCGCCTACAAGAAAGAGATAAATATGCTCAGGACAAAAAGCCCAGCACCTGCTCCTCTCCAAGGGAGCATGGCAGTGCCATCTCCATCCCTCTGAGGGGACCCCACAAGACTTGCAAGCTGGGGAGCAATAGGCAGTGGCAGCTTGTCCTAGGCTTGCCCCCTGAACCTGTCTCCAAGGCCCCCTTCTCTCTGACGTCTAGTGAGCCAAAGCCGCCCAGCCTAGGAGCTCCTGTTGCTTCTTCTATGCTCTTTCTTGTTTCACTGTCCCAAGTATATTTTTCTGCCATCATGGACCCAATGCTGTTTGGCTCAATGCAGTGTAGCCCTTCCCCTTGGACATTCCCATCCCCTTTTAATAAATTTATTTTTTCTTTATTCACCCACCTGAGATGGCTATTTAGCCTGTCCACATACCACCGACCATTGACCTTTCATTAGACATAAAGAATGTGAATGTTAATTGTGTTAAAATGTAATTAATTGCAATATTAGTACACTGTGACATGGTGACAAAATATTGAAAAAGACTGAAATAATCATTTTTTGAAATTTAAGTAAAATGAAAATTTCTTAATTATTTTTCATACATATCAATTTACTTGAGCAAATAATTGTTGGTGAAGGAATTTAGAAATAGGTATAGAAATTTGAAGACAACCTTTATTTAATGTCACATCCCTTATTCATCCCCAATGATAGATTGAATGTTTGCTAAGTGAGATATGAATCAAATGTCAAATGCCAAAATGTATAAAAGCCACATCTGAAAAATAAAATAATCTCTCCTCACATTCAAATACCAAGTAATTCTCTACTAACACATGTCATTACTATGGACATCAGGCCATAACTTACCAGACCTAATAATATACTTGTTTTAAAGGAAAACAAGAGAAATTCACAAGGTCATATGAATTCATTTTTCTATGTTTTCTGCTTTCTATTTACGTTGAATATAAAGGTTGTTTATTTTCAAGAAAGTTATTTTGAACTTATTTATTTAAAAATGTATTTGTGCTCTAGCCAATTTGGCTCAGTGGGTAGAGTCTCGGCCTGCAAACTGAAGGGTCCCGGGTTTGATTCCCGCCAAGGGCATGTACCTCGGTTGCAGGTTTGATCCCAGGCCCAGGTTGGGGCAAGTGCGATAGGCAACCAATCAATGTTTCTCTCTCACAGCGATGTTTCCTTCTCTCCCCGCCCCCCTTCCACTCTCTCTGAAAAGTAATAGAAAAAAATACCCTCGGGTGAGGATTTTTAAAAAAATGTATTTGTCAATAAGATGACTTAAATTATCATTAGCTCCTAAGTTTTCTCAAGACTTCTTTTTTTGGACAATATGGCCCATGACCAGTTACTAATCTTTTAGATTTTTGAATAAAATGTCTGAGTTTTTTGTTGTTGTTGTTGCTGGAATTAAAGGAGACTTACAATAAGTCATCGAGGCAAATAAAAGCATTTTAAGGTTTGTGGTTTGTTCAAGTGGGGATGACAGTGCAAATTTTGTTAGTTATGCACAGTCAGAATTTTAGGGAAACCATGGGGAAAATAAAATAGTGTGTACAACTTGTAAATTAGCATGTTGAGAAGTAAAATTAATAAACCCCAATGCTGCCTGGCCTGGCGTGGCTCAGCAGTTCAGCGTCGACCTAGGATCCAGGCGATCAGGGTTTGATTCCTGGTCAGGGCACATGCCCGGGTTTCGGGCTCGACCCCCAGCAGGGGGCGCGCAGGAGGCAGCTGATCCATGACTCTCTCATCATTGATGTTTCTCTCTCTCTCCCTCTCTTTTCCTCTCTCTGAAATCAATAAAGATATATTTAAATAATAATAATAATAAAATAAATAAATAAACTTCAATGCTTAAAAAGTAATAAACAAGAAAAAGATGTAGAAAAAGCAGGACAAATACAAAGAGTAAGATGGCAGTAACAAGTTGCCATAGAAAAGTAATCACTAAATTCACTAATTAAGAGATAGAGATGATTGGGAACACTTAAAAATTCTCGGCTGTATTTAAAATATAAGAGTATGACAAATGTGAAAGTAAAATGATGAAAGAAGCTATACTTTGATCAAGTGCTAATCACAAAAGCCGAGGTCACTATATTAATATCAAACAATCACATAAGGTTAACATAGTATTAGAGATAGAGAGAGGGTCACTGCATAAAGTGAAAAAGATCAAAGCACAAATAAGTTATAATCATAAACTTGTTTGCGCCTATATAGGGGAGGTAAAATAATTTCCCCTATACCCTTCGAGGTTCTTAGCTGATAATGAGATAAAAGCTTTCTCTGAGTCTGCTGGGTCTTGACTGCCTGCAGCTCCACATACCAAAGTAGTATAGTTTGGGGTGGCACATTCTACTACCTGTCACACCTAATGGCATTGCCTCAAATTATATGAAGCAAAAAAATAATACAACTGCAAAGAGATATTTCCAATTCCATCAACATAGTGAGAGAATCAATACAGCTCTCTCAAGAGATTTGGAAAATAATAAACTAGATTTGAAAAACAAAATAAGCTTGATTTATTGCACTTATAAAAAAACACTAACAAACAGAAAAAAGAAAAAAACCACTTGTTGAGCATTAATGAAAAGTGACCACCACAAAACAAGTCTTTAATTTTAAAAGTATTTTGTTTCATTGTAAGAATTTTTCAAGAGTTCAATAAATCTCAGAGATGAAAAAATGAACTAGACACAGTAAAAATTGTTAGCATACTAGACAATATCCCGGCACTGTCTAAAAGTCATCTCCCCTCCCCCACCCCGCCCCAAAGTGGCTATGATCTTTACTTAAGGTGAATATTAAAAAGTAAAGCTTCTACATCATTTTGAACTTTTAATTCAAATCTGGTTTCAAAGTTATAAAATATAAGATTCATACTTTTTTTCCCTATAAGGTTCTGTATCTTCTCATTCATTGGTTAGCACATGTGGCACCCAGATGCACCATTATTAGAATGAAATCAGATATTTATCACCATCCTACTCAGAGAAGATCAAAAACTAAAATGAATCTCAAAAATGTCGGGTATTCAGAGAACCAATTCCTGTTTAGACAACTGACCTACAAATCACCAAACTACTTCAGGGTTAGGAAGTGGAATTCGGTATGTATTAGTAAATAGCAATAGGTTTTTAAGTTTAACTAACTTTTTATTCTCTTTAATTTTAAATATTAAAAATATAATAAATCTCATTAAAATTTATAGTATGTTGTAATAAATTAGACAAAGTATATTTATTCTCTATTGTAATAAATGGAAATATAGCTTTGCCATTTATATACAGCTAAATTAGCACATCCACATTAAAAAAAAAACAAAAAAGACAAACAAAAAAACCCCTAAAACAGCTGTTTCTCTGGAGGTTTGTATTTTTGTTTTTTTCTTTTTTAAAGCATAAGTGAAAAACTTACAATTATCTGAACAATCACTGAAAAATTTTTAACCAATGTTTTAAGGCATGGCTGCAATTTAGATGTAAAATTAACTATATAATAGTGGAGAAAACTTGCTAGATAAGATTTTTTTTTTTTTTTGCTTTTGCCTCTATAGTATGAAGGAATTTTTAAAAATAAATTTATTGGGGTAACATTGGAAGTTTTTTTTTTTTTCTTATGCTCCCCCAGTTTATTATATTTGCTTCCTTCTGAGTATGATTAAATGACATAATATCTTAACTATGGTTTATAAAGCTATTTATAGGACAATTTTAGTTTTGAGTGATATTTTAGCTGTGTATCATATTTATAAGAGACTAATACTTTTTGTTCAGGTAAGCTAAAGGACAGTATTATGTAAGTTTTTGTTGGCTTTAAATACTACTTCTTGATGTTTTCAGAAATTTATTATTTTTCATCTACAGAACTAAATCAAACTAAAATGTGAATATTCTACTTTGTTCTGTCATATAACTTGCCCCTTGGAAATGAATTTCAGAATTTCAGGAGTATAATTCACTTGCACATAAGCACTAATGTCCCTATCTCTAACCAGAAAAAAAAAAAAAAAATAGACAGGAAAGATCACTTAATGCTATATCTTTTACACATCTGAAAAAAAATATGTTTGAAAACTTTGACCCACTTTTCTGTCTCTAATTTTTTATCACAAGTTATATTGATCAATTGTATGATACTCTTATTTCTTTATTATTATTTTTTCTTCTTGAAGGTGGAACATAGGGTTAACTCTTACTGTGATAATCTCTGAAAATCTACACAATAGCCCTTTGTTAAATGAATCTTTCAAGATGAAGGCCAAACTACTGCTCAACTTTGATTATTTGTAAATGATATTTCATAGTTGTTTCAAAAATGTTAATAAAGAAGCTGGGTGGGGTTATGCATTAATATACCTAAAACAACCTAGAATTTCAGTTTTCCACATTAAAATAAATATGCTTTAACTAATAATCACTTAATGCAATTAAAAATGCCTTTACAGATGATGATCCCAAGTCACTGAGAAAATTAATTAATTCATACACTCGATTACACCTTGGACCTATGGCTACTATTTTTGTCTCAATTTTTGCTTGTTTTATAATTGCATGCCAAGTAAATAAGTTTTTGATTTTGTGTTTTTTTTAAGCTCTTAAGCCTTTTAAATAAAAAAGGGTGTTAAAATAGGGCAACACTTTAAAGTAGTAAAATGAAACTCATTTGTAACATATTGGCAATTAAACTTATTTCGTTCTTTTATTATTCCTTAGATACCCTGAATGGCACTTATAAGGCAATTCTAATTCTTTAATGCTAGTTTTTGTGGGTTGTTTTTTTTTTTTAAATATTACAGATGTCCCTTTTCCTCCCCAATGACCCATTCCATCCCATCCCACCCCCCTCCCCAGTCCCTCTCCACACCACTGTCTGTGTCCTTGGGTTGTGTATATATGCACATAAATTCTTTGGTTACTCTCTCCCCCTCCACCCACCCGCCCTCCTCCATCCCTCTGACATTCGTCAGTCTCATCTGTGCTTCCATGTCATTGAATCTATTCTGTTCATCAGTGTATTAAGTTCTTTAGATTCTACATATAAGCAAGATCATGTGATGTTTGTCTTTCTCTGCCTGGCTTATTTCGCTTAGCATAATACTCTCCAGGTCCATCCATACTGTCCCAAAGGGTATGAGATCCTTCTTCGTTACAGCTAGTTTTGAATGAGCTCAATAATGTGGAAAAATTTTACGCATAAAAAGATCTGTTTTTCTCTTCATAAAAAGTTAAATGTTTAATAGCTTTGTAGAATATGCTTTAGATTAATTAGAACAATAATCCTTTAAAACTACACTAGATAAATATCTTAAGCTTTGGCCCTAGCATAGATAATTTTTCAAAAGTTTGTTGTTGTTTCTTTTATATAATGGATACAAACCATTATCCTGAAATTGACCATTAACAACATCCTTAAGAAAACCTTGATAATTAAACTGGATGAAGAAAAAAAAGATAACTAAGAAACATTTTTCATCACAGAATTAGTAATATGCTCAGGACATTAAATTTCATAAGTGCTCTGAATGTAGGAAATATACTAATGTTTGAATTGGTGCTATTCAATGAAAATTTGATTTGGCTATAGTTCAATTTTTTAAACTGTTTTCTTTATATAAATACTGATTCACTAGATATTTTTTGAAAGAGAGTAAAATATTTTGTCAAGGATACAGTTGAATTTAGCAAATTAGAATCATTTTAGTTTTATGTTGATCTTGGTTTTCTAGAATTATTTTAAGAAGTGGAAGGAAAAATCCCAATTTTAACTGAGGGAAAAGATGAATAGTGTGGAAAACATACATCTTATACATGGAAAGGTAATAAAAGTCTTTTATTCACTTTCTTGAGTACTGAGATGAATGTGTGATAAAACACAACACACTGGAGCAAATAAAAAAATGAGTGGCATTGAGCTGATGATATAAAATATTCACTCTAAACTTCAGTTTCCTCAAATAATAGTGCTTACCTCATTTGGGACCTTGTAAGATGAAACGACATGGCATTTGTGAAATGTATAGCACAACACCTAACACATTGTAGCTGCTCAATAAATTACCAGTTTCAGCTCAAACAACTCAAGTATTAATCAATTTTTTTATATTGACAAAATACAAAATTTTGTTTGTGGAAGATTTGATTTGATGAACAAGCTCTACAGCTTTAAAAACTAGGTTTTAAAATCAGTGCTCTCATTGATCTCAAAAAAAAAAAAAAGCCTTTACAAATTGAATTTGTTTCATGCTTACACCCTAGCTCCCTTTACATTGTATTTGGGAAAAGGGGAACACCTGTTATAATGTCAATATTAAAAAAAATTTAATAAGAAACTCAAAACAAACAAACAAAAAACCCAAAAGACAGGAGGCATAGTATTTGTGAACTAAACCAAGATGAATGGGGAGTCGCTGACTACTAATAGTGTCTTCATTTAAAAGAATAAGAGGTCCTTTAACACTGGTAATATATGAGAGTATTTTAGAAAGTACCTAGGCAAACCTTTTCATAATAATAATTTTTTTAATTACAAGTATATTACAAAGAATGTAACTAACACTAAAAACATGATTAAAATTGAGTCAATTTTTAATGGGTGAAAAATAGATGTAGGGAAGAAAATGGAAAATGGAATGAAGAAAGCTCTTAAACAGCCAACAATTGGAAAACATTGCTTTGGTTCATAATAACATTATATTAAGACTTCTTAAAAAATAAGCTATTGAGAATATGAATTTGTCCATACACACAAATAAAGTAAATATTTGATTTACAAAGTATCTTTGTCTAAAAGGAGATTTGTGACTGTATAACCAGATTATTTTATTCTCAGTAAATTACTTATTAAATTCATTTGTGGAAAATCTTTTGTATATGACCAGTTCCAATTTTCTGTAAATTGAAAGAATGATCTAACTTCTCAAAAACGCATCATCTGTAATTGTACTACTGTTTATCTATTTAAATTGAATGTAAACTTTTCTAATTAAACTCACTGAATAAAATATGAATGACGTTATAAACTGAAACTTCTTCAAAATATGTAATTTGTAGGGATCTTAATCTATAATATTGTGGAAAGAAGAGCAAATTAAATGAACAGGAAAATAAACACATTTATTTTGAAAGCAATGAAAATACAGTTACCTACTTTGTCTTTTCTTGGGCAAAGCAAATTGCATGACTAATTATAAAAATGTCCTCCCCAAAACTTTTGGTCCACTTTATTTTGACCCTCAAAGCACAATATTATCTAGACTAATCATTGTCATAATATAAGAAACATAATAAAATAGAAAAATTCATCTCAAGGAATTATAGGTCTAAATGTTTATTTCAAATATTCTTACATTTCACTTTATTTAAAATCTGGAAGGGATTATTGATCTAAAGAGTGGAAAAATAAATATAAAAGTTGTTTATATGGGCATTATTATTTTATGCATAATTCCTGCATTCTAAAATTAAATCTGAGAAACTGCACTATATGCTTTCATTTCAAATGCTTGTATATAATAAACAGCAGTAACTCTATGAAGAAAATATAAAAGTCCATTAAGTAATGAAATAATCTATTTGTTTAGCTCTTTAATGGAAAAATAACAAAAAATGTAAAAATTAAATATAAATAGCTAGAAGACCTAGTAAACAGTATTGGTGAACTAAATCAAGATGGAAAAGTGATAGACTATTGTTATTGCCTATATTTAAAAGGCAAAGAGATGCCCTAGCCAGTTTGGCTTAGTAGTTAGAGCCTCGGCCTGTGGACTGAAGGGTTCTGGGTTCAATTCCAGCCAAGGACATGTACCTCAGTTGCAGTCGAGGCATGTGCGAGAGGCAAACAATCAATGTGTCTCTCTCACATCCATGTCTCTCTCTTTATTTCTCTCTCCTTTCCACTCTCTCTGAAAAGCAATGGAAAAAATATCCTCGGGTGAGGATTAAATAAATAAATAAATAAGTAAATAAATAAATAAATAAATAAAAGCCTAAGAGGTTGTATGAGAGGCCCTACAAATAGATTAAAAAAAAAAAAAAAAAGCTAGTCTAAGTAAAATTGTGTGTAGCTACACATCTACTCGTTGAAGACGGTAATGGGTGAGGGCAGGGGTCTAAAATAATCATAGTGAAGGCATTGTGATAGGCAGAATAATGACCTCCCAAAGTTGCCCATGCCCTAATTCCTAGAATCTGCGAAGATGTTCCCTTAGAGGGCAAAAGGGACTCTGAAGCTGTGATTATGGTGATTTCATGGCACTTTAGATGTAGAGATTATCCTAGATTAGCCAGAGAAAACCAGTCTAATCATATGAGTGCTTAAGAAATCCTTTCTTGGCTGTGGCTTAAAAATAGATATGATGACAGAAGAGGGCTCACAAGGAGATTCAACACTGCTGGCTTTGAAGTTGCAAGGTGGCCAGGAGCCCAGGAATGTGAAAGACCTTAAGTACCTGGAAAAAATAAGGAAATGGATTTGCCCTAGAGCCTCCAGAAAAGAAAGCAACAGTGCCAAATTCTAGATTTTAACACCATAAAATCATGTTGGACTTGTGATCTACTGAATGTATATAATAATATAATAATATACGTTCAGTAAGATAATATGTATTGTTTAAATCATTGTTAGTGGAAATTTGTTTCAGCCACAATAAAAAAATAATACAGACATTTTTCAATTTTTACAGGAACTTCATGTAAGTGGATGCTGTACCAATCTCTTACATGTAAACTATGTGAATTATATACTGTGCTGTGTTTTCATATTTAAGGCAAATACATAATATAAATCATGGTTTATCAAAATCATAGTAATCAAATGTTTTTTTATAAAAGAATTATCCATTATTGGATGATAATAGTAAGGGCCAAATTATATACTGAAATGAGGACAAAGTAAGAGAATGAAAAAGCTAAGGTAGAGTTGGGTAGGACTGGAAGGAGTGTACTATCTCAGAGCTAATCTGCAGAGTAAAGGAGAGTTTGGTTTTTTTGTTTGTTTGGTTTTTGTTTTCTATTCTTTTTGGCATCAGAAATTAAAGGAAATCTCTGCAAGGCCATTGTGTACCAATTGACAAAATGGAACAGAAACTTTAGTTACCACACATGACAAAAAATACAATCATTGAAAACATAAATTGGAACAGTCACTAAACAAATGCACAATTATAGTTCAAAGCAAACAACACTGGTAAAATCTGAGGAGGAGGGAGAATTTGCTTTCCAGAGTTAACACAATATAATAGTCAAGCGTCTGGTTTTCAACAACAAAAAGATATTGGACATGCAAAAACAAAAAACAAAAAAACAAAAAAAAAAACACAAAAAAAATAGGATATATGACTAATTCATAGGAAAAAAATAAGTTGACAGAAACCATCCCTGATGAAGTCCAGACATTGGAGTTACTAGACAAAGACTTAAAATCAACTGTCCTAAATATGCTTAAGTGCTAAAGAAAACCTTGGATAAAGAGCTAAAGGAAAACGTGGACAAACAACAACAATAGAAATAGGATAATGTCTGAACAAATTGAGAGTATCAGTAAAAAGATAGAAATTATAAAAGGAACTAAATTGAAATTCTGATGATGAAAATTATAATAACTGAAATTTTAAAATTAATTAGAGGGTTTACATTACAGATTTGAGCAGGCAAAGGTAAAAAAAAACTTGTGAATTTAAACATATCCCTTGAAATTATGTAGTCTGAAAGGAAAAAGAAAAAAAATAAAGAAAAATTGCCAGAGCCTAAGGGATCTGAAAGACAATCTCAAGAATATCACTGTACACATTGTAAGAGTATAGAAGAACGCAAGGAGACAGAAAAATAAGAAAGAATATTTTAAGAAATAATAGCAAACTTCACAAACCAGATGAAATACATCTATGTACATACTCAAGAAATTCAATGGACTCCAGTCAAGATAAGCTAAAAGAGATCTACATGAAGACATATTATGACCAAATTATTGAAAGGCAAAGACATAAAGAGAATCTTGAAAGCAGAAAGAGAATAGCAACCCTTCACATACAAGAGATCTTTAATAAGATTAACAGCCAATTGTCAACACACAGCATGGTGACCATAAGTTAACAATACTGTATTGTATATTTGAAAAGTGCTATAAGAGTAAATTTTTAATGTTCTCCCTATAGAAGCAAAAACATAATGGTAATTATGTGAGGTAAAAGTTGTACTAACTTACCTTATTATGGTAAACATTTGGCAATATATATGTGTAGTAAATCATCATATTGTACTTTCTGAAGTTCCACAATGTAATGTCAATTATATCCTCCAAAAATCTGAAAAACAAAACAAAACAAACAAAAAACCCAGTATATTCAGTCAATCATCATTGAAGATTAAAAAACAAAATCTTTTGACAGTGAAAGAAGAGAAAGAAGGAAGGAAGGAAGGAAGGAAGGAAGGAAGGAAGGAAGGAAGGAAGGAAGGAAGGAAGGAAGGAAGGAAGGAAGGAAGGAAGGAAGGAAGGAAGGAAGCAAGGAAAGAAGGAAGGAAGGAAGGAAGGAAGGAGAAAGAGAGAGAGAGAGAGAAAGAAAGAAAAGAAAAGAAAGAAAAGAAAGAAAGAAAAAGAAAGAAAGAAAGAAGAAAGAAAGAAAGAAAGAAAGAAAGAAAGAAAGAAAGAAAGAAAGAAAGAAAGAAAGAAAGAAAGAAAGAAAGAAAGAAACCATAGAGGGCAGAAGGAAAGATGAGATACTTAAAGTATTGAAAGAAAAAAAATTGTCAACTAAGAATTTTATGTTTGGTAAATATTACTTCAAAAATTAAGGAGAAATTAAGACATTCACAGATTAATGAAAGCTGAGGGATTTTTCAACTAAAAGATCTACACTGCAAGAAAAGTTTGATAATATTCTTCCAATTTAAAAGGAAGGACGCTAGACAGTAACTTAAAGAAATATGAATAAATAAAGAATAACAATAAAGGAAACTGTATAGGTAAATATAAATGTTATCACTTTTGTGTTTTAGTTTGTATCTCCTCTTTTCCCCTTATATTATTTAAAAGACAAATGCATAAAAACTTAGAAATCTATGTAATAGGTATTCAAAGTACAAAGTTGTCATTCAACACAATAGCAAAATAAAGGATGGGGTATAAAGTTGTATAAGATCAAAATTCTGGTATTCTATTGACACTAAACTAGCATCCTTTAAAACTGGACTATTATAAATTTAGGATGTTAATTGCAATTCTCAGCATAACCACCAAGAAAATAACTAAGAATACAAAAAAGGAAATAAGGGAATAAAAATAGCACACAAGAAAAATCAATAAAATACAAAAGAAGGAATTAATGTAAGAAATGAAAAACAAAAAAATGTATATGGCTTATAGAAAATAAATATCAAAATGACAGAAAATAAGTTCTTCTTATCAATAATCACCTCAAATGTAAATGGATTAAGCAACAATTAAAAGTAGAGGTTGGCAGAATGGATAGAAAACAGTATTAAACTATATGTTGTGTACAAGAGACTCATTATAGATCCAAAGATATAAATTAGTTAAAAGTGAAAAATAGAAAAAAGTTATTCCATACAAATAGTACCTAAAGAAAGCTGTATTGGCTACACAAATATCAGACAATATGATTTATGATAGTTAATTCTATGTGTCAATTTGCCTGGACTACAAAGTACAGAGATATTTGATCAAACATTAATCTGGGTGTTTCTATTAGAACATATTTGGATGAGATTAACATTTAAATTGCCAGACTGTGTAAAGCAGATTGCTCTCTCTAATGTGGGTGGGCCTCATCCAATCAGTTGAAGGCCTAAATAGAACAAAAAGACTTACCCTTCCCTGAGTAAACTAAGATTCTTCCTGCTTGAGTATCTTGCAGCTGGGACATAAACTTTTTTTGTGTCTTTGTACTGGAACTAAAACCTTGTTACTTCCTGGAACTCAAGTGGCCAGACTTCAGATAGGAACTAAGCCATCAGCTCTCCTAGTTGTCAGACCTTGGGATTTGTATGAAAACTGAATCATTAGCTTTCCTGGGTTTCCAGGTAATTAACACACTGCAGATCTTGGGATTTTCCCACCTCCATAATCATGTTAGCCGATTCCTTATAATACTTCTCTTTACACACACACACATACACACACACACACACACCATATTGATTCTGTTTCTACTGAAATAAAATTAATAGTCCAGAAATAAACCCATATATCTATGGTCAATTGATTTTCGAGAAAAGTTCCAAGACCAACGAATGGGGAAAGAATTAGTCATTTCAATCAGTATTGCTGTGATAATTGGATAGTCACATAGATCTAAATGTAAGAGCTAAAACTATACAATTTTTGGAAAAAAATACAGGGGTAAATTTTCTTTATCTTTTATTAGGCAACGATTTGGAAGATATGACTCCTAAGCAACAAACAACAAAAACAAAACTAATAAATGACACTTCATCAAAATAAGAAACTTTTATGTGTCAAAATACACTATCAAGAAATTGAAAAGATAACATATAAATGGAATAAATATGTAAATATATATTTGATAAGGGTCCAGCATCCAGAATGTACAAAGAACTCTTAGAACTCAACAAAAGACAAATGATGAAATTATAAAATGGCCGAAGGATTGGATAGACATTACTCCAAATAATTTATAAAAATGGCCAATAACCACAGGAAAAGATGCTCAACATCATTAGCCATCAGGGATATGTAAATCAAAACCATAATGAGACATCACTTTATGCTCACTAGGATGGCTACAAGTTAAAAATTTGAAAATACTAGATTTTAGCAAGGATATGAAAAAATGGGACCTTAATACATTGCTGATGTGATAGTGAAATGTTGCAGTCCCTATGGAACGCTGTCCAGCAGTTCCTCTAAAAGCAATACATACATGTCGTGCAACCCAGCAATCCTCCTCTCAGGTATATACCCAAGAGAATTGAAAACATACATTCAGACAAATCCTGTACATGAATGTTCATTAAAGCATTATTCATAATAGCCAAAAAATGGAAACAACCTAAATGTCCATCAAATGATGACTGAATAAACAAAATATGGTATATTCATACAGTGGAATATTATTCTGCCATAAAAAAAATATTGATGGATATATGCTAGCACATAAATGAACCTTGAAAACATTATTTCTAGTGAAAGAAACCAAACTCAAAATGCCACATTCTGTATGGATATTGTAGTATGAAATATTCAGAAAAGGCAAAGCCATAGGAATAGAAAGTAGATTAGCAGTTTCCACAAGCTAGGGAGAATGTGGGTGGGGAGGCGAGTCACTGCTAATTGGAAAGGTGGTGGGGTTTTTTGGATGAGGAAAATGTTTTATAATCAGATAGTGGTGATGGCTGCACAACCTTGTAAATATAATACAACTATGGAATCCTACAATTTACAGTTATATTTTATTCTATGTGAAACACATTTTTTTAAAAAGTCACAATTAAGCTATGTTTATGTGACCTAAATTATTGCACCATATCAGTGCACTACCACATTTAGTGACATAAAAATTTACACATCTGAGCCCTGTCAGGTGCAGCTCAGCAACTGAGCATTGACTGAGGATCCAGGAGATCATGGTTCAATTCCCGGTGAGGGCACATGACTAGCTTTCGGGCTCAACCCCCAGTCAAGGACACGCAGGAGGCAGCCAATCAATGACGACTCTCTCATCATTGATGTTTCTATTTCTCTCTCTCTCCCTCTCCCTTCCTCTCTCTGAAGTCAATAAAGATATATTTTTTTAAAATGTACACACCTGAAACACAAATATTTGCACACTTCTAGTGTTGCACAAGTAAAGCCTGTTTGTCTACCACTCTATTTCACCTCTTAATTTAGTGTTTTCTTTAACAGAATGGTAATGTCCAGTCAATGAAGATGTCCTTTTCATTATTCTAATCCCAAAAGCAATAAAAGTGTGCTAAACATTATCAGAATCTTCTTCAGCCATCAATAACATGGAAAATGTTGGTTTAGAAGGTTGGCACAAGAAAAGTTCCTTTCACTTACCAATTATCAAATATATTAGCATCAATGCCTTTTGTTAATATTGTCTGTCAGTTCTTTGTTTTTAGATTGAGTTATGAGAGAGTGTATAATTATTTGCTGTTGAAATGATAGGCCACAAAGATGTGCAAGCAACCTAGGGAATGGTCTCCCAGTTCAGGGACCCCAGGATAAGAATGGTTGAGGACGGGAGGACAGAAACCAGCAAAGAGTAATTCAAGGGCAGACAAGATGGGGAAGCACACTACCTTAAAGCTTGAACTGGTTGGTCAGGAAGGGCACTGACCTAGACAGCTGAATTGATTCAGGAGTTGTTTATAATTAGAAGAAAACGCCCAAGGTAGTTTGAGAGTAAGAATCGGCAAAGGGACATAGATCCCTGGTTCTGTGGCTCAGAAAGTGTCATGCAAACGTCGTCCAGTACCCTTGAATACTCTGTTATGGAGAAAGTTCTGTAAATGATTAATGCTGACAGATATATTTTTACTCTCAGAGTCTTTACAGAGAGCTTCATCCCTTTCTGAAATGATTATTTCTTAGGGAATCAGAGAATTGTCTTCATTTTCTTCAAAATATTTTGGTCTCTATCAGAATCCATTATTGAATTTGACTCAAGGCTTTACAAAGTGTAATCTGTTCTCCTGTGATCACAGTGTGCTATAGGAACTCTCTTCATCTTATAATTTATATCTAGGAATCTAACTCTCATAGGAAAAGAAGGCTAATTAGAGTTGGAGAACCTGTTGCATCTTAGAGCAAGGGGAGTGACTCCAAGGGATGGAACTCTACTAGTCACAACGTTAATTGCTATCATAGGGGACAGGGACTATAAGCTGGAAGGCAACACTGAAAATGATGTGTAGCTTCAGAATGGCAAAATTTTCCTACCTGACATGAAAATCTAGATGAATTATTTTTATTTTCAGTTTTCTTTCAGGTATTTGGTGTTAAATGATCTGACCCATTGTGTGGTACTCAAGACAAAGGTAGACACATACTATATTACATAATCATTTTTAAGTTCTGTTTTATTTCTAAGTTGTCTTTATCTAAGTACTCTACTAATACATTTACTTTTTTTTCTTCTAATACATTTAAAAGGAAGTCTTCTATTAAGGCACATAAGTCTTAGTACTCTTCAAACTAGATATTTCTCTTACATTATTTTTCCAAATAACTTTATGAAACTGTTTAGCATAAAAACACTCATGCCAAATGGGACAGCTAACTAGTTAGAGGAGTATACTAATGTATTTTTCTCCCTTTAATATGTGACTTTCAAATCATCCATTTGCCCTTTTCCTGATAATGCCAAGATGTACAATACCTAATACTGTTAAGTGATTTTTGGTGTGAATAGAAACAAAGAAAAATAGTTTCCATAACAATATGTCTTTCTATATGAAAACACTAAGAGCATTGCTCTCATCACTATTCAAGTTTTGTCTTATCGATTTACTTGGAGGATAGGGCAGATACTGAATATCATTTTGAGGAAAGAATAGAGGCACACGAACAGTTAAAAGTGTATTATAATTTCACACTCAGTAAGCTATTTAGTGACATAGGGTATCTGATATAGGCACATTATAAAGCATGATATGGGAAAAAGAATTAAGCTATATGATAATTTTGCATGTATACATAAAGCAATAGATTTGTGGAATTGGCATATGAAGATGAAGGGCTATTGATCGATTGTACTATAAATACACATGCATGAAATGAAATTTAACACACACTAATAATGAGATAGGTTCAGAAGCTGGAAAGAGTGAAGAAAATCTGGCACTAAGCTATTACTAGAGAGTAAGGTTCCCAGTGCCTCATAATTCATATATCCCATATAAATTAATGACAAAGTAAGGCTGGATCTCTGACTCAGCTGAATGAATTACCTGAGTTATTGTTTTTTTTCCCTTTCTTTCTGTGCTGTCAACCTTTGAATTGGGCACTTAAGTCTGTGTATGTGTGTGTGTGTCAGAATAAGAGAGAGATAGAAGGGGGAGAGAGAAGGGGGGAGGGAGGGAGAGAAAAGAGAAGGGGAAGAGAAGGAGGGAGAGAGAGAGAAACTGAGATTTATTGAGCATGTACCATGCAGTTTTCTGGACCCTAAGGTATTCTGATACATGTACAGGGTATTGTAAGTACAGATGAAGAACAAGGCATCCTATCTAAGTAATGCCAAAAGAGGATTGATGAAATAGATGACAATGAAATTGTCCATTGAAAGATGAATAGGAGTTCTTTAGGAAGAGAAGGAGAAGGAATTTCACAATAGAGAAAAAAGTAGTAGCATTAAAAGGAAGGTATTAAAAAGTATGATTTGCTTTGGAAGAAAATGTAGCCTGCTGTGTTTGGAATACACATATGATTTTATAGCATAAAGAAAAAAATTATTTTCAGATTTGGGCAGCCCTGACATTATTTGGGTCATGATGCCAGTGTGTGAGTTAATCCAACTTGCCCATTTCATCATAGTAGCAAAGCAGGGAAGGGAACAGAGATTAAAGGTATGTGAGGGAAATTAGGAGACTGGATGGATGGTGGACATAAAAATACCCAACCAGGAAGCCATGTGACTGAGATTGATATAAGCTAAAGAAATCATAGACTAGGAAGAACAAACAGTATGGAAAGGACATTTAACAACTGACAGGTGTAAAAAACTGAGATGATCCTTCTGTTTTAACATGAATTGTACTACCTCTGTGTAGTGAAACCTATCTGCTTACAAGCAAGTTTCTTCTCATGAGACTTAACAGTAAAGCTTTCCCTAGGAAAACTTGTGAAAATAGCATCCTTCTACACTTTTAGCTCTTTACTCCTTCATGTATACACTATCCTGTGCCTTTTTGTACCAGAGGTTCTCATGTCAGTCTTTGGTTGCCTCAAAATCCCCATAATGGTGTACTGTTCAAGCTTATTGTGCAATAAGGTAGATGACACATACCTTAGGCAAGTCTTTCCCTCCCCATTCAACTCAGTTTTCCCAGTTCTGCATCCTAGGCCTTATCAATTAGACCACCCAATGCCAATTATGTCTCCTCTTTCCTGTTCAAAGCACCTGTGCCTTAATGTCTAGCCCTCTGTCCTTCAGTGGTTCCCTATTGCTAACAGTATAAAATTCAAGCTGTAAGGATAATGGTCTGAAATAAGTTAATGCAATTTCTCAAATTACTTTAACCACACTTCATGAATTTGTTTATACTTTAAAAGAATATGCCTTGTTATATCAGCAAGGTGTGAAATGCATGAATAAAAATTATATTGGTCGTATTAAAATGTTCACAGAAGAAGCAGGTTGGATGTGAAGTTTTGTAAATTTAAAGACCAGGTACAATACAGTCATAAGAACTTGTCTCATTGATGTAATGTTTTGCAAAAAAAAAATAAATAAATAACACCATTAAAATACTGAATTTGTACATATATGCATTATGCTGTTTCTAAACTATTAGTAGAAAACTCCTTTTTTATGAGGTACTGTGGAATTTCAATGGTAATTATGTAATGAATCTGAATGTCCTTAAATAGGTTTTGTGCATTTAATTTTCCGTCTTTTCTGCAGAAGGTCTAATCTTTGAATACAAAGTGGTTTAGATTGTGCAATCAGAGCAATGTAATCTTTTAGAAACTTTGTGAGATTTTCTTCCTGTTTGAGACCCATGGGGCCTGATTTTTAATTTTAAAGTTTTGAAATGGCCTTATGTGTGAACACGGCCAATCATTCAAACCATATGTGACTCAGTTTTTCTTATAGAAAGTGATGATAATAACAATAATATTTCTGATAAAGCTGTGAAAATTTAATATAATGCATGTGAGGTACTTAGCACAGCTATCACATGGTAGGTTTTATTGAATATTAGCTGTCATTATTGTCATTATTATGATTATCATATACCTTATAAGATCAGGACTTTACAATATATTTTTAATTTATTATCTACTCTATTTTTTAACCACCCTGTCATCGATGGTTTTAAATAATAATAATATTTTGGGTCCTTACTGTAACTGATATAGCCTGACCTCAGTGAGAACAGGAATAAGTATGGAGAAGAGAACATATATCAGTTAGAATAGGCTGCATTATAGTGCAGCAACAAACAGTCCCCAAATCAAAGTGATTTAAAACAACAATGGTTTGTTTTTCACTCATTTGACAGGTTCATTAGAGATCACCAGGGGGTCTCTGCTCATCATAGTTACTAAAGATCCCAGGCTAACAGAGCAGCCACCATAACATTGTCATACAACACTAATGACTATAACCAGCCTCAAACATATTCTAAATTTGGGTAGCTGATATTGTCTAGAATTTCTATTTCTGTTGAAGCCCAGGGGTTTTATATCCTTGAGTTTACTATTAAAGATTGAACAAATAACAAGATTTATTCACTCTTTACAGTGAATAAATAGGACACAACCTAATCCAATCATTTACTTAGGTTCATTATGATAGCTTCGTGAGAAGTGTCCCCACTAATGGAGGTTCTTCCCACTTGAATATGGGTTAAAAATTGAAGTGCCTGAATCTCTAAACTGTGCCAAAGACAAACCAGATACACTCAACTAAGGAATTCATCATTAATTGACACGAAGAACTTATGCTAACTCTCAAGTTCCTGCTTTGAGTAACTGGGTAGGTGGTAGGTATCTTTTACTGAGGTAAGGGTGAGAGAAGGATAGGTGGATGACTGTAAAAAGCAGAAGTTGAATTCAATTCTGGACATGAGTTGAAGGACCTATATGGTGTCTGTGCCTAGAGAGAACAATCTGAATTCATTATAGAGTTTGTGGAATCATCATTGTAAAGGTTAAAATAGTTAACATCATAAGTACTAATATAATAATCAAGAAGGAACATATACACTGGAAAAGTATACTGACAATAAAACTCTGTGGATCAGGTAACAACTCAGATGTGGACTCCCTGGTGAATGAATAAACCAACCGTGGTACATCCATAAGATGGAAGACAACAGCAAGGATGAATCTCAAAAGCCTTGTGCTAAGTAACATAAGTCAGATACAAAACACTACATATGCTATGATTCCATTTATATGAAGTTCAGAAAAAGGCAAAAACATAGTGACAGATATCAGATCAGTGGTTGTCAAGGGGTGGGGATGGAGAAAATTGCTTGCAAAGGAAAATCAGAGAACTTTTTGAGATGAGGGAAATGTTCTATATCTTCATTTTAGTGGTAGTTACATATAGTTTGCATTGTCAAAATTGCACACTTTAAAACACTCTGAAAAGGTAATTTTTTCTGTGTCAATTATTCCTCAATAAACCTGATCTTTAAAAATAATTGCATGGATGAGCAACATACAAGGCAGATGTATAAGAAGAACCTTGGGAGATGAGAAAAAATGGTGATAATGATATAGGAGAAAACCAAGAAGTGATGTGGAAACAAGTGGAGGAATCTTAACATGCAAGGTGAGATTAATTTTGTCTAATAATGCCTGCAAAATGCTTTTTATACCTTGCAAATAGGTCATTTATGACCTTGGCAAGAGTGCTTTAAGTAATAGCCATGAGAATGAAAGCCAGTGGGCTGAGAAGGGAATAAAGTTGAATACATATTAAAAGCGTACATAAACTATTCTTTAAAGATGTTTTAATGAAAGTCAAGGAAAAAAGAAAGGAATAGCTAGATATCAACACATAGTTAAAGGAAGATTTTCAAAATGAGGCCAGTGAGAATAGAAGCTTAAAGACCCAGTAACAGAGAAGAATACTGAATGGAGTAATGGATCCAGAGAATGTGTAGAAGAAAGCAGTATGCTTTGATAAGAAGAAGGACACTGTTATAAGTTGAACAGTGCTCTCATAATTTATATGTCAAAGCCTTAACCTCCAGTACCTCAGAATTTGACCTTATTTGGATGCTGGGTCTTTACTGAGGTAATAAATTTAAAACAAGGTCTTAAGTAGAGAGAACAAACTGATGGTTACCACATGGGAAGGGGGTTGGAGGCTGGGTGGAAAAGATAAAGGGATTAAAAAGTACAAATTGATAGTTACACAATAGTCATGAGATGTAAAGTACAGCATAGGGAGTATAGCCAATAATACTGTAATTTCTATGTATGGTGACAGGTGGATACTAGACTTACTGGGGGCATCACTTTGTGAATTATAAGAATGTCTAACCATTGTGCTGTACACTTGAAACTAATATAATGTTGAACATCAACCGTAATTGAAAAATAAAAATAAAATAAAATGAGGTCGTTAGAGTGGGTCCTTATCCAGTATGACTGGTGTCCTTATAAAAAGGGGACATTTGCAGACATGCATAGAGAGAAGACAATATGAAGAGATAAAAGGAGAAGATAACCACATACAAGTCAAGCAGAGAGGCCAGGAATGAATTCTTTCCTCTTAGCCCTCAGAAAGAATCAATGTGGTCAACACCTTGATGTGGGACTTCTAGCCTCCAGAACTCTAAGACAATTTTTTTGTTGCTTAAGCCACCCAACTTGTGGTATTTTGTTATGACAGTTCTATCAAACTAATGAAGACACCTTCACTGAAATTGGAGTGAAGGAAGGCAAGATGAGAGTAATACAATTAGGATTGTCAGTGGCCAGCAGGAATGTGAAAGAGTCTATTCCTAAGAGTATATTTTTTGTTAACTAAGATGTGAAATAGTCTGTTAAAATGAGGATGTAGAAGGATAGATAAAAATGTGATTAGTTAAACCATTTGTTCTGGAGACTAAAATAAGGAGTTGACTAGTGATATTATAAAGGTTATTACTGGGCAGTATCGGAAGCACAGCTAAGATGAGCAGGCATGGAATTGTACTGATGCCTGTGTGCACTTTTGTGTTTTTCTACAGTAGTGCTCATAGGCCTGGAGGAGATCAGGAAAAGGTATATAAATGCTGATTGAGGTCTATAGGGTCTGATTAGTGAGGGCAATAGGAGGACAATAGAACAGGGCAAGAAGAATAGTAATGGAAAATGTGACATAGCCTGGCGAACAAAGGAACTAAAGGCTGAAAAGGGCTGATATGTTAAGGGAAAATAAGAATGGGAGAAAATATTTTTTATATAATATAACTGATAAGAGTCTTGGTTCCAGAATACATAAATAACTAGTACAAATAAAAAGTCCAATAACCCAATTAAAAAGTGGGCAAAGGATTTAAATAGATATTTATCTAAAGAAGACTCAAAAATGATTAATAAGTACATAAAAAGATACTTAACATCATTAAGCATTAGGGAAAAAAGGGACATCTGCAATACTTTCAACAATAAAGATAAATTTTTAAAAATTCTATTTTTTAAAAAAAGCCACAATGAGATACCACTTCACACCCAATACAAAAAATACAAACAGGAATGAGTCCTGGAAAGGACTGGGAGCAAATGGAACTCACACGATCCTGGTGGGAATGTAAACTGTTGTAGCTGCTTTGATAGTGAGAGACCTCAGATCAAGGACACAGCATTTCCCCTCCTGCTTATTGAATAAGGGACTCCACATTCACATTTTGCACTAGACCCTAAAACGTATGTAGCTGACCCAGAACACAGTTCTTAGAATGCAGTAGCATTTACTATCCTGTCACTTTTATAAACATATATATTAACAAAAAGTAAATAAGAGTTTAGAGAAAAAAATATTAATAGTACTAAAGGCCATTTTTATTTGATCTAACCTATAACTTCAAAAAGATATAATAATGCTTCTAATAATGGTACGTATGATCATAATCACAGAAACATAAATATGTACATACGGAAAAATATGATAGGAAACCAACAAAATGGCAGTAGTTAAGCATAGTTGGTTTTATTGAGCACAATTATTTTTTCTAATTTTTTGATTCTCATCTAAGGACATGTTTTCCTTCAATTTTAGAGAGAGAGGGAGGGAGAGGGAGAGAGAGAAAAACATCAATGTGAAGGAGAAACATCGATCTGTTGCCTCCCCTACGTGCCTCAGGTATGCGCCCTGGCTGGGAATCGAACCTGTGACCCTTTGGTGCACGGGACCACGTTCCAACCAACTGAGCCACACCAGCCAGGACTATTTTGTCTATTTTTTAAAAACGTATTATCAACTGAATATTTGTTTCCCCTCAAAATTCATATGTTGAAACCTAATGCCAATGCAGGGGCATTAAGAGATGGCGCCTTTGAGAGGTGTTTAGGTCCTGAGGGTGAAGCCCTCATGAATGGGATTAGTGCTCTTATGAAAAAGACTTAAGGGAGTTCTCTCCATCTTGTGAGGGCAGTGACAAGGCTCCACGAGGGAGGAAGCAGGGCTCTCACAGACACCTTTTTGGCTGGTGCCTTGGTCTTTGACTTCCCAGCCTCTAGATCTGTGAGAAATAAATGTCTATTGTTTATAAGCTACTCTGTCTATGATTTTCTGTTAGAGCAGTCTGAACAGACTAAGACAGGTGTGCAATATAGCTTTTTTATGAGAATAAAAATTTTCACAACTTTGTATGAGGGTGCTTAAGGAAACATTGAACCAAATACAATAACTTTATGTTTCCCCTGGAGGCAAAGGACTAACTCAGATGACCTCCTTTCTGAGAGCCTTTTGCCATGATAAATTATTTAAAATTTTGATACTTTGTTCCCCACAGAATTTTTTGTATTCATTTTGATCTTTAACAATATTGCATTAAAATACCCTTTATCTTCATTTCTGAGCTTTTTGACAATTTCTTAGGTTTGTGCCTGATAAATGACAATAATAATCATTTATTCCTAGTCCCTGCAATTATATTAATAATCATGATGCTAAGAAATGAAAGCATATTAGTACCTTATTAGTAGTTCGGTTTACTTATAAACTACACATCTTTTTTTTCTTTCACAATAATTTAATAAAGATTTACATTTTTAAGAGTCCCCATGTTTATCTGAAGAGGTTTAGAAATAAGTAAGATCTGTTGACTTTTAGAGATGCTCTTTTAGAGATGCTTGAGGAAGTGGTAAAGTGAGCAAACCTAAAGTATACCTCTTGAGGTCAAAGTGGGAAATTGGAACCTATGATTTTATCCTGTATTTCATGTAGCCTGAGATAAATATAAAATGGAATCAAAAGTGGAATGGCACTGATAACATAACACTTCACTTATTTTAAAAAGAAAATGCACACTTTTTCTGCATTTGTTTTCCAAAGCTAAACTGGAAAAAAGTTCTCTTCTCAACATCTCAGATTCTTTCCCAGAGCTTAGGCTGTACTAAGAATAAAAAAAGCCCTGATTTGCTTGCTGGGTTAAAAAAGTGGTTGCAACTAAAACTTCATGGTAAAGTTCCTGGGCTTTGAAATGAATCTGGGTTCCAAGTTCGACACAGATAACTATTGCACAAATTAAATGAAAGAATTCAAATAAAGCAGTTGTATAGTGCCTGGTTCATAGTTAGTGCTTATAATATAGATAGATGATACAGATGCAGATATACTAAAATAAATAAATATTCCTACACATAAAATTGTACATATTCTTCTGCTTCCTGAATAAATTCACCAAAGAGATCCTTTTAGAGGTTTACTGTTTATCTGAACCTAGTCAGAGTATCAAATAAAATAATTTAGCAATGATACTTTAGATGCCAAAACATGCTGTATATTTCATATAAAAATAGTTTATTCTGCATTCTGCTCTATTATAAATTTAGAAATTACACATGGAGACATTTTAATTTAAAGAAATTGCCCATTTTGTAAGCTCTTTAATACCAGTGAGTTGTTTAATGAGTTACATTTGAATATATTTAAACCTCCTTTAGGTAATATATCAATTTCTAAATAGAATATTAACATATTTCCATGCCTGTATATGGTGAGACTAGCAGTAAGGCAAATTACATGTCTCAACTTGAGAAATGAATGCTGTATTTTTATTCTAAATGCCAAATTACTGAACTGGCCTAAGCTTACTGTAGGTATTGCTCATTGAGACTTAATTATTTTATCACTCTAGTCTCACTTTCTTAGAATTCTCACCTGTAATGAGTCCTTTCATTAGATTTTCCCTTGCTGACTGCTGATAGCTATGATCTATGAATTTATAAACTGGATGCAAAGTTCTAGATGGTTGTTAATCCAAAGCATGGACCTATTTATGGCAGATGCACTGAACACTGTACATAAATAGGTGTCATCTGTTCAAAGATAGCTTTCCCACCAGCCATTATTTCCTTCTAGGAACTTAAATTCTAACCATTAAATCACTCCTGAGTAACAGATAGTAGACAAGGAGAGTAGAGGGAGCTGCTTTAAAATATGTTGAAAAACTTTTCATAGATAAGAGGAAAGGGAAATTTCCCAAGCTCCCTCACATTGGGATTAACATAATATTCCATTGATAACATGGAAAGGAGCAGGTTCTGAGAGGTTGGGATACAGGATATCAGGATAGTTCATTTTCAGTGCTTAACTATGTCTTTGTAAAGGTGCTCTGAAAAATATTATGTTGCCTGATTCAAATCCTTTCTGTTTGAAGCCTTAATTAAAAGTTATAATTCTGAAAAAGTTTTAAAATGTGCTAATAACTTAAACACACATATGACTTAAAGTCTTACTCTCAGAATAATGCAGTCATAGTAGTCTATTACTCTCTGGTGGCAATAAAGCTGAATTTGCAGCTGTGGGCTTTTTGTCTTATTTTAATAGGTGAAAACACCTTTTAATGTTGATTCTGCAAAGCTAAGGACATGAAGTAACAGTAAATGGCATATGAGATAAATGAATAAAGCATAAAGCCCATGGTAAGGCATGCGTTTTTGTTAGAAGAAAAAGAGAAAAGCCAGAGCATAATTACCCTGGAGAGGTTCCTGGGGCTTAACTCATTCTCTGTCAGTTTGGGGTACAATCTAATGACACAACCAGAAAACTCCCTAATTGCCAGAGAATTTTACCTGGAGAGAAAATAACCATCTGATGTATCTTTATATGGCAATTATAATTACCCTTTGTCTAGCCTATGTGTTGCAACTATTATCTTAGTTTGCCATTTCTTTTAACTATTTGTATAGTATATTTTGCAAAATATTATTGGGGCAAACAATATAACTTCATGTCATCAAATATTTTCCGTTTTCCTTTAAAGGTTCTGAGTTTCACTCCATGTTTAGAAATGCCCTCTTGAGTCTAATATTAAAATGTACCCTTATATTTCCACTTGTAATTTTTGTTTATATATTAAAATACTTGCTTTTCTGAAATGTATTCTTATTTCACAGTGAAGTGGGGTTCTAACTGATTTATATCCAAATAGCTAATTATATTTATAACATATATTGAACAATCCATTCTTTCCTTGCTAATTTGAAATGTTACTTTTATCATGTGCTATGAGAATTAAGAGTTTCTGTTCTTTCCCCTCTAATCCATCGATTTATCCATTTATTCCTCTTTCAGCACCAGATTCCTTTAACTATTGTACTTTAAATTATGTTTAGATAACTACAAGAACAAGCCCCATATCTTCATTAATCTAATTGATTTTTTTAAATTAAATTAAATTTATTGGGGAGATATTGGTTAATAAGTTCATATAGGTTTCAAGTGTACATTTCTATGAAACGTGATCTGTATATTGCATTGTGTGGCCACCACCCAAAGTTAAATCATTTTCCCTTTCCAGATATTTGGCTCCCTTTACCCTTTACTACCTGCCCCCACTCCCTTCCCTCTGGTAATTACTACACCATTGTCTTTGTCTATGAGTTTCAGTTTCATATCCCAAATAAGAGTGAAATAATATGGTTATTAACTTTTTCTGACAGACTTATTTCACTTAGCGTAATATTCTCAAGGTCCATCCATGCTGTCACAAATGGCAGTATTTCATCTTTTCTTTACAGCTCAGTTACATATATATATATATATATATATATACATAAATTTTTTAAATAGTTAATCTCACACATTCCTTTCTTTAGGGTAAAATTTGGAATTATTAAATTCTGAAAAAATCCCACTAGGTGTCTGATTTTAATTGCATTTAAATTTATGAATCTAATTAGAAAAAATTGACATTTTGCTATATTGCGACCTATTCAAAAATCAGTTTTGTCATGAAATAAATAAGACAGAGAAAGACAAATACTGTATGGTCTCACTATGTGGAACCTAATTTACCCCACCCCCACCACCACCAAACTCATAGAAACAGAGATCATACTTATGGTCACCACAGCTGGGAACTAGGGGGAGGGGGTAATTGGAGGAAAGTAGTATAAAGCTACAAACTTCCAATTATAAGATAAACAAGTACAAGGGATGCAATATACAGCATGATGACTATAGCTAACACTGTCATATGATATAAAAGAAAGTTTCTAAGAGAATATATCCTAAGAGTTCTTATAACGAGAATTTTATTTTTTATTGTATCTGTATAAGATGACAGATGTTAGCTAAACCTATTGTGATAATCATTTCACAATATATGTAAATCAAACCATCATGCTGTACAACTTAAATTTACACAGTGATGTATGTCAATTATTTCTCAATTAAAGTGGGAAAAAAATATCAGTTTTGTCTGCATTCACTAATGCAAGTGGTCCCAAGTTACTTTAGTTCTGCTTTTCTTGGCAGAGCTAAGAACCCAAGCCTGGTGATATGAACTGGGATCTTTTATACCTGTTTTTGTGTTCTGGAATAGTTAAAATATCAGGAGTTTTCTGCTACTTGAAAGTTTACTAGAAATTGGTTACAAAACAATTGGATCTACTGTCTTTTAGGAAAAATAATTTTTATAATTTTCTTCATTTTTCTGTTTTTGGTCTATTCAGGTTTTATATTTTACCTCTCACTGAATAGTATATTTTTAAAAATTTATCTTTATTGTTGAAAGTATTACAAATGTCCCCCCCCCCCATTGATACCCTCCACCGGGCATCCACCCCTGCCTCCCCAGGCCTTCTCCACACTATTGTCTGTGTTCATAGGTTATGGATACATGCATATAAGTTCTTTGATTAATCTCTCCCCCATATCACTTCCCCACCCCTGCCTTCCCTCTGAAGTTTGTCAGTCTGTTCCATGCTTCTATGTCTCTGGATCTATTTTGTTCATCAGTTCATTTTGTTCATTAGATTCCACATATGAGTGAGATCATATGATACTTGCCTTTCTCTGACTGGTTCATTTCACTTAGCATAATACTCTTCAGTTCCATCCATGCTGTCCCAAAGGGTAAGATATCCTTCTTTTTTACAGCTGCATAGTATTCCATGGTGTAACTATACCACAACTTGTTTATCCACTCATCTACTGATGGGCACTTAGGCTATTTCCAGATCTTAGCTATTGTAAATTGTGATCCTATGAACATAAGGGTGCATTAGCTTATATAAGTTATTAATTATAATTTCACTTCATCTAGATTTGCAAATTTCTTGATATAGATTTTTATGTAATAGTGTCTTAGTTTTTAAATTCTTCTCATTCGTTTTTTTCAGTTTTTAATTTTGCTCATGTGTGTGTTGTTATTTTATTTTTTTCTTAGTCCTGTAATAAGTGAATTTACTTTCATGGAAACAACCATTGGTTTCAGTTTTGCTTAATAGTTCTATATTAGTGTTTCTAATTATTTTTATCTTAAATAACTCTTTGCTACTTTTATTGGTTCATTTTTATTTTTTTAGCTTCTGGAGTCTATTATTAGGTTCATTGATGTTTAAAATGTCCTTTTTACTAATACAAAGTGATTAAGGTATGGGTTTTACTCACTTTTTCAAGTAACAATACTTTTCAAGTTGTACTAGTAATGACAGACATATGCAGATATATACCAGTGAATTTACCTTGAAGTTCTATGGTTATTAATAATAATAAAATCAATAGTAAAGAATTTTATTGATTGCTAATTATGTCCAAGCATAAAGTACTTCACTTAATTTCCTCAATAACCAGTGACATAAGTTAAATTTATCATTTACAACTTATATACAAAAAATATACTAAAAGGGAAGAAACTTGCTCAAGGTCACACAGCTAGGGAATGGCAGAGCTAAGAACCTAAGACTGTCTGACTCAAGAGTTCACAATTTCAACTACTTTCTGTGGCCAAACCAATTCCATTGAAATAATGGTACAGGATGTGGCAAAAAGAAAGGGAATCAAATGGATATTGGGAAGTTATTAGGTCACAGAATATGCTATATTTTTCCATCTGTTGTCTTCTAAATACAACCCTATGTCATGTTTCATTAGCCTCATTTTAATATTAGTACAGTATATAAAATATGTTCTAATAGCCCATTGATATTAATCATAAACTATATTTGCTCAAGTAAATATACTTTTGGAAACAAATTTCCTTTGTAAGAAGGTGAAATTGTATTTTTTAACTTGCTTATTGTATTATCAATGCACAAAATGTTTCTTAGAACAGTCTGAATAAAGTCCATATACATGAAGCTAAGAATGTGGAATTTTGAAATATAATTCAAATTTAAATACTTATTAAGTGAATGTGTATGCACCAAAGGAGAAAACAACAGGAAACCTGATTTAAGCTAATGCAAAAGGTTTAAAGAATCCAGCTGAAAATGATGTGAACAAAATTACTGTAGAAAGGAAGAAAATATTGAAGAAAGTGGAATTAAGGCAGTCACTGGCATTCATCCCAACAAATTCTAAATAACTAAATGAGTAATATACCAAGGTACTAAACTTAAGATTAAAAAAAGGATCACCGAAGACAGCACGTAGAATTAATAAACCATATGAATGTGTCAATGACCAAAATAAGAGAAGCATATCTTTGAAATAGGTAGCAGCAAAGATTGACATATTGAGAAAAATCCTATACAGTAAAAGGTGCATTGTATTCTTGACTAATGTCAACAGCCTTCGTACTGTATAGAAAATAAACATAAACAATTGTAGAACTATGTTTTAAAATATAACAACTAGCCACCCAGGGCTATGAAACACATGAAATGCAGCTGGCCTGACTTAATATGTGCTGAGGGTATAACATGCACACCACATTTTGAAAACTCAGTAAAAAAAAAAAATACCTTATTAATAGTTTCAATTGATTAATGTTGAAATAATGTTTTAGAGATATTGGGTTACTATCTATTATTTAAAATAATCTTTATTTTGTACTTTTTTTCCTGTGTCTATGAGGTTTTGCCTTTCTTTTTTTTTGCTTAATCCCTTCACCTTTTTCACCAAGCCCCCAACCCCTCCCCTCAGACAGCTGACAGCCTGTTCTCTGTATCTATGAGTCTTCCCATTTTGTTTGTTTAATTTGTTCCTTAGATTCCATATATAAGTGAAATCATACGGTATTTGTCTTTCTCTGATTGGCTTACTTCACTTAGCATAGTACTCTCCAGGTCCATCCATGCTGCGCCAATGAATTAACCTGGCTAATGAATACAAAACTACATATGTTGCTTGCATTATATTTCTTAGACCAATACACACAAACTCACATAAACATACAATAAAACAGAAATAATTCCACAAAAATAATACTCTTCATTGATTCTGATCCAGAATCCAGACTTTATTTTCAATGAAAACTATTAAAAATAAAAATAAAAATTTTAGTGGTGCGATATTGGTTAATAAAATATTGTTTTATTTTAAACCTAAAATAGGTTTCAGATGTACAATTCTATAATCCATCATCTGTATATTGTATTGTGCGTTCACCACCCCAAGTCAAGTCTCTTTCCATCACCATTTATCCCCCTTTACCCTCTTCCACCTCCCCCCTCTGGTAATCAACATACTGTTGTCTGGGTCTATAAGGGTTTTTGTTTTTGTTTAATCCCTTCACCTTTTGACCCAGCCTCACAATCCCCTCCCCTCTGACAGCTGTCAGTGGTATTATGCTAAGTGAAATAAGCTAGTCAGAGAAAAACAAATACCATAGAATTTTAAGATATGTAGAATCTAATGAACAAAATAAACTAATAAACTAACAAACAAAGTAGAAACAGACTCATAGATAGAGAAAAGATAAACATTTTAGAGTTTGTTAAGGTTCTCAAATTACACAAATTATCTTTCTAGCTATCTCAAATTGATCAGGTAATTATTAAGTCTCCATTATATATGTCTACATAATAGAAAACAATTTATTTGGGAAGAAATAAAATGGAACAGATGGTTTTCATTGGTGAGACTCAGTAAACAAACTATATTCATTTAATGAAATGGTTATTAAAATCGTGCTGCAGACACTAGTGAATTTTGCTTAATTAAGGATATTTTAAAGTACCATATTTAATGTTTAAATATTTAATTTAGAATAATTTTTCAAAGTCTTCACAATAATTGTGCCTAAATGTAATATAGCCTGTTTGTTTGCAAAGGGCTTAGCCATCTGCAAATCATGTTGCTAAAAGCCAGGTTTCCTCTTTAGTCAGATCAGACTGTGATTAACTGAAATTTCTCTGCCTGGATTCTCAGATATATCATTCAGAAACATATTCTCTATGCTGCATTGAAGTGGATATTTGTTTGTCTCCACAGCATCCATTTCATCCTTCCCTCATTGTGTGGCAGTTATGAATTTGGGTGGGATTGACCTTCCCTAATACAGTGAGATCTGAGATACATACACAGTTTTACCACAGTTTTACCTCTTCTGCAATACCAATTAAACTATGGATAGTGAATAACAGTGATTTAAAGCAATACGTGCATGGTATTCCCCTGACCACAACATTAGTTCAGAATGAAGTAGCCAACTTTTGTATAAAAGTGCATTGTGCTGATATAAATCTTATAACTACTGCAGCCATTTTGCAACAATGAGAAAGAACAGTCTGAAAACAATTACAACACATGGAGGAGACCGGAGTTGAAAGAATCACAGTGAAGCTGAGCTAGAGGTCTGGTAAAACTGTGCCTGAAATTCTGCCACTAAACTTTTCCAATGGTGTTTGCCAATACATTTATTTCATTGTATAAAACAATTTAAGTTGAATTTTGTGTTCCATATAATTAAAAGCGTCCAAATTGAATTACCTGTAGTTTTTCCTTGATTTATTTTTCGTACTTTATTGTAAAGTTTCTCTGGCTGTTTGATGGAATTTTTTATTCTTCTTTCCCAGTCGCAAGACTTTCTGTATTTTTTCTCTAGTCTATGCTCTGCATTTTAATTTCCCTGGCCCTTTTAATTAGGCATCACTATCCTTGGACAATACAGTTTGTTTGAGATTTGATTAGAAGATCTTCATCAATTACAATTTGACATGATTGTATTGAGTCTTTATATTCCTCTTACGCCCAGAATTTTGGTGAGTCATATTGGTCAATTTGTAAATTGGCAATATTTTTCATGAGTAAATCTTCACAAATGGGTACTAACATTACGATACGGAAAACTGACCTTTTGAGATGCCAAAATAAATGGTTTGATTTTGCTGCTCACTTATAATAACATTTGATTTCACATGTCACTATTTTTACAATAAAATTTATTTTTATTTAATAAAATGTACCAAGACACTAGACAAAGTTTTTCTTTGAATCCAATGATTTTAAAAATGTAGATCCATTATAATGTAGATATCGTTCTATCTTTATGCTCATCTCCTTTCTCTTGTATGTGATTTTATACGTTCTATCTATTGCTCCAGTTTCATACCTCCCTGGGACATATGCCTTTGCCTAATTTCTCCATACACACTTAACAGTGCTTCTACCCACAATGACTATTCTGCTGACCATACTCCCTAATATTTGACATATACCTCATATTGCAAATAGATTCAAACTTGAAAGTCAGATTTTTACAATATATCTAATATACATAGTGAAGGATTATTTATATAACCCATATAATGTAGTCAAGATTAAATAAACAGGAAATACAAGGGGTACTGCTTTCTAGGGTATGTTTAGTAACATTGTACATGAAAGTATCTGTAAACCATTTTCCTGCACCATGAGAGATCTTTTTCACTTCAGACACCATTAAACTGAACTTTGCTACTTCATGGCAGGAATGATGAACAATAAGAAAATACAGATGAAGATCTGAAGCAATTGGAGAAGGGCCACTACCACAATCTTCTAGAGCTACACTAATCCAGTAGACTGTATATGTATGTGGCTGTTGAACCCTTGAAATGTATGTAGATAGTCCAAATTGAGATAAGCCCTAAGTGTAAAATATACACTGGAGTTCATAGACAGTACAAATTAAAAATAACATACAATATCTTATTAGTAAATATTTTATATTGATTGCATAATGAAATGATAATATTTTGGTTTTACTGGGTTAAATGAAGTTATTAAAATTGATTCCACCTATTTCTCTTTACTTTTTAAATACATCTACTAGAAAACAAAATTACAAATATGTTGTTTGCATTATGTTTCTATTGAACAGTGCTGTTTGATGCCATATTGAAATGACTCAAACCATTCAATATAGATTGAGTGCTAAGAACTTAAAACCTAAAGCCTGCATAAGCAAGTTTTAAGACATAGTCCTAAGAATTCTGAAACAAGAAACATGTGAGACCTGGGACTCTTAAGAAGCTCCCTCGTTTGATTTAAAGGTAAGGTCGGTTTGGAGAAACACTGTTTTATAGTCATTTCCAACAAAACCTTTCATGGTCTTCATAAATTTCCAAACTAAGGATACCTGTGAGGGACTGTTATAAAAGAAACCTGTACCTGGTGGGAATCTCCCTGATTTGGAGTTGGGAGCAAAGCTAATTAAGCTACTTCTTCATAATTGTGGCTTAAAGAAACATCTTGTCTGTCAAGTGGGCTATAAGCAGAGTAAAATGAGGAAAATGTCATTTTCTGAAGGGTACCAACCTATACATACATCTATATATTTTTTCTCCATTACAGCTGTACTTTACAGCAACAAAACTTTTTGTTAGTGAGATACCCTCACTCTATAATGAACTTTGCCTTAAATACAATAAGAGTAAACACTATAGACATAAGTAACAAGTTATGGGAATAAAAAAGAATTTGACATTAGTATAACAATGCAGAGAAAAATTTAGGTAACAAAAGTGTTATTGGTTTCTAACACAAGAGAAGAGGCAAATTTTTTGTTTGAGAGAGAAAACTGCTGTTTTATATAATTACTTTAAAACTATTTTAGCCCGGTCGGGCATGGCTTAGCGGTTAAGTGTCGACCTAGGATCCAGGCGATCAGGGTTGGATTCCCAGTCAGGACACATGCCCGGGTTGCGGGCTGCAGCCGATCAATGACTCTCTCATCATTGATGTTTCTATCTCTCTCTCCCTCTCCTTTCCTCTCTCTGAAATTAATAAAGATATATTTTTAAAAAATATTTTAAAAATATGTTTAGTATTCTTTTTAAATATTTTGTTCTGGTAAGTATACAAAAACTTCTGGAAATAAATTCTAAACCTTCATCCTCTAGATCAAAACAGTAAAAGCAGATGGACTAAAGGTACTGCTGAGGTCTTCTTCAGCTAGAGAAGATGACACAAATCAATAGGAAAAATAAAAACTAGGAATGATACCATTGTAATTAGCTAGTTATTAACCATAGGAAAGGAGCAAAGGGGAAAGCCAGACATTCAGGGCCTGTCATTTGGGCAGCTTCACCGAGAAGCTGCAACTGTGCACTCCCTGGGGAACCAAAGGCTTAAAACACTGGGAGAAGGGATCCAACAAAGGGAAGACAGACACATGCCCAGTAAAGTTGTGGGGACTAGGGAAGGTGCCTGCTGTCAGTGAAACCTGGGACAGAGATGGTTGTCCAGAATGGGTATGGTCACTGCAAGCCTGTGAAAATTTGGGACTGCATAATCCCCTAAACAAAGGAACTCTCTTGTTGTGCTTGATTCTTGGCTTGTGGGCCTCTTTTGCTCCTGCTTCCTTGCGTTCATCCCTATGGCCCACAGCCATGTGGATCCCACACACAATGGACTGATGGACTGCAGCTGGATACACAAGCTAAGCTAGCCTGATGCTGGACTGGACCCAGCTCCAACATGGAAAAGAAACTCTGGACACTGGCTCTGATTTTAACCCTACTGAAGCCCCAGCTACACTTCTTTTATGACTAGACTAAGGGAGCTGGTACTATGGAAACCCAGGGTTGTAATTCCATGGAAATAAAGCTTTCTACTATTCCTCATCCTCCAGTGGGAGCCTCCAAAAATGCTTATTTCAGAAGTACCCCAGGTGCCCCACTTCCACTAGCAACCAGAGGAGAAAAGCCACACTCCTATCCTGTAACAGGAACAATTCATCCCTATTGGGACTAAGACGATTTTCCTAAGAACAGTTAACTCCTTCCTCATGATTAGGAGGAAAATAACTAAAATACATAAACTCATCAAACAGCCCTACTCACACCTGGAACCTGCCCTAGGCAATGTGCCCATGGAAGTAGCAAGAGTGCTTGAAAGGTAAAGGAAGGCCTCTCTGACTAGGTTCCCATTCTTAAATCCACAAAATATGAGAATTTGAAGGAATCTATCATAATTCCCTGATCCAAATCTTAGTATTATGTTGACAGATTTAAAGAGGCATTCTAATGTGGCTCTTTTTCCTTTCTTTTTTCTCTTCCTTTCTTTCTTCTACAAAATAAAATGTTTTAAATTTATTTCCCTTTCTTTTTCTTTCTTCTCCCCTATGATGCTCTACTACCTTTCTCTTTATTTTTCACTTTTCCTTTTCACAACTTCTCTATTTCTGTCTCCCTCTTTTCTCCCACTCTCTCATTCCCTTTCTCCCTCCCACCATGTCTCTCTTTTCTTCAGTCCTTTTTATTACTCTCATTTTCTTCTTTCTCCTGTTCTTTTTCTTTCTATATTTCTCTTTTTCTCATCCCTTTTTCTGTCTCCGTTTTTCTCTTCTTCCATTTTTCTTTTCTCCTCTCCTTTTCTATTTTTTCTCTGCCTTCTAAAGTGTTAAAACAAAACATGCATACTCAAAATATAAGAAGAAAACTAAATTAATTGGAATTGTGTGTAATTGAAATCTTTCCCATCTACCTCCAACTCTCTTGAGACAATCATAGTTTGCTTTTTTCTCCTTTCATACCTTTTCTTTTGGACTTGAGTGAGGGAGGTTTTTCAGTTGTTGTTATTATCTGTTTGATCACAGTAGTAATCAACTGCTCTGCATTTTAAACCATGTAACCTTTTTGATAACATTTTTGTATGTATGTACATATAAGTCTACTTCATGCCTTTTAAAAGCTCCATGGAATCCATTACGTGGATGGTGGAGTAATATCACAAAGTGCATAAACTTGCTGTTACTGGAATCAGAGATGTAGTTTTGTTGTTGGAGAAATGCATGGATGGCCTTTCTCCATTGCTAGTGGGAGTGGGGTACTCATTCCACACTGGGGTTTGGGTCCTTATATCTCAAGAAAAAGCATTTTCTGAGACTCTTATGGGAGGGTGAGTGACTTTTATTTGTGTGGAATTCTATCCCTCACATTCTAAAGTACCATTTCCCTTAAATCAGTCCTGGAAGAAGTTCAGCCGGGGATTCAGAAGAGCTAGAAGCAAAGCTGGTTTCTAAAGTTTCCTTTCAATGGTAGAGCTTGATCCACTACATCATTAGGCTAATTACAGTCCATCAGTCCATTGTGTGGGGTCCACATGGCTGTGGGCAATGTTGGCAAATGTAGGGGTGCAAGAGAGTGCACCCCCTGCAGTAAGAGTCTCAAGAGTCCCACATGAACCAAGAGAGGGAACTCTTTCATTTAGGGGATTATATATCTCAAGTCTTCCTGCATTTGCAGTGGCCACTCCTACTATGGCCAGTAACCTGTTCCCAGGTGTGACTGACAGACAAATACCTTCCTTATTTCACCCAGACTTTACTGGGCAGGCCCATTCTCCCCTGTGCATTCCCTTCCCCCAGGGAATGGGCCAGTGGTACCCTGGGGAGTGTTAAATTGCAGCTTCCTGGCAAAACTGCATAAATGAATGCCCATAATACTTGGCCTCCCCTTTGCTCCTTCACAGTTATTAATAACTGGGTTATTTTACAACAGTATCATTTTGACATGGCTCCTATGCTTATGTGGACAAAAAGGGGTCACATACTAAACCTGACAAGCTCAGGGGAGGCCTGCATTGTGGACTTACAAATTCAGAGACCTGAAGTAACCTTAAAGGATGGTCTGAAATTAAAACTTTGTAGTTAAAAGCAAGTCAAGGAGGATAGTCATATCCTAGGCTGGTATCTTTCTTGACAAAGATAAATCTTTACCTTAACTGAGCCTATCTATTGTCTTTTCGCATCTGTGATAACAAATCTTCAAATGTCAGGGTAATTTCCTTTTTCCAGATCCCTAGGGTCACAATCTCCCACCTGAGCTGGAGACCATAAAGCCCTTCACTGTCACTGTTATCATGCTAATTGTTAACTGTTAACTATTCTATACCCACCTATGTAAAATAAGAACTATATGTGTCTATCTTAATTACTTTTTAGCTAATCTCAGAGATCTCACACGCACCTTGCTTTCTCCACCCTACCCCATCACCTCCACCTGCCTAATCTATCAGCAATTGAATTTCATGTAACCTCCTTATGTCTACCCCATTTGATTCTAATGTATAAAATAGGTGGTAAAACTGCCATTTTCTGGAGAATTTTCTCAATCCTCTGAGGTCTTGCTTCCTGGCAATTTTTGTCAGTTTGGCTCAAATAAACTCAAAATTCTTACAAACTCAAAACTAAATATTCTTACAAATTTCTTACGTCAACACTTACTAGCAGTGGAATCCAGAATAAGACCCTTGCTTTCTCTAAATTTCCATTTTTTAATCTGTAAAGTGAAGATAATTGTATCTACTGACCAAGATGACCTTAATATTCCCCTCACTCTAACTAAACTTTAGACAGCCTTCTTCTTGACTCTAGGCTCCTGGCCTTTCTTTTCTTGGGTTATTTACTTTAAAAAACTAGTAACTGTAAATTTTTTCCCTGCTCCTTTGAGATGTAAATCTTTTTTAAAGACTCTTGCCAGCTTTACAACCCAGGAATGTCTTTCTCAAGGTTCCATAAGCCATCCCTTTGAAATGTAATCATCAGGAAAGATAATGCCCATTTCTCCCAATCTCTGTGGAAGAGTGGGAGCCTAACTTTGGGACAACTGCTTTGATCAAACTTAAAATTATCTGCTGTCATGAAAATATGAGTTTATTTTTCCTTTAGATAAAGCTAATTAGCAAACACAGATGGCCTATCACTCCCCATAATGTTCTCAAGTACTTTCCCACTAGTTCGCTTCAGTGCTTAACAGCCCACACCCTTTGTTTCAGCAGAGCTGAGTTCAGACTGAGTTCTGACCTTACTCTGTTGTAATAGTCTTGAATAGAGTCTTCCTTACATTTACTTTGTCCATTGCAATTTTTGCTTTGACACTACTTTTTACAGTTGTTGAGCAGATAAGTGAGATAATAGACCTAAAGTATCAAGTGCAGTACTTGGTCAGGATTAAGTGTTCAGTAACTATCAGGTATTTTAACTACCATAATTGATGTAACCATTCCCACACTGACTGACACTTTTATTATCTCTAAAAATGGTTTCATTTTTACAGAGTTGAATGAACATTCCTCTATATTTACACTGCCACAATTGTGAAAGTATTCTGTAGATTACTTTTCTAGAATTATGGTAGAATTGTATTTGAAATTTTAGTGCAGGTTCAGAAAGTGGATTTCAAACAGTAAGAGGAAGCCTCAAGAACTGGTCTTAGTGGATGGGCTGAGTGAAGGAGAAGTTGCATAGTGATTTAAACTGAACTCCCAAACTTCTGCTTGAACTAAATCAGCTCTGCTTTTATTGGTTTTATACATGGAAGTTCAAGATAAGGTTTTCTGGAAAGCAAAAAGACTAAGTTGTTCTCTTGGTAAAAACAGAAACCACCACCTTGCACAAACATTTATTAGAGGATGGGGTCCAAGGAATTGTGTGTTTTTAACAGTATTTCTAGGGATCCTGATGAATATTAAATTGGATAAAGGGTGGAAAACTTAAGAACATGTGCTTGGAATCACATGCATCTGGTATTCCCAGGTTTGAATGCTAAATTCAAATGTACTACTTATAAGCTGCAACAATGCTTCCCAATCCATTATGTGCACCATTGCAGATGAACTGCTTTAATATTGCTTACCTTAAACTGCACATACTCAGTTAAATAGCAACCTCAGTATTACAATCCCTCTCCCCTACAACTATCCTTATGGAGGTGACTATTGGGAACTAGTTCATCTCCCCTTCTACCCATCCCAAGTCTGCTACTCTGACATGGCTGATCCTTCTCTCAAATAATGTTAGACCTATTGCTCTCTAACCCAAAGCTCCCAAACTTTGATGCACAATAGAATCTCTTAGGAAGGATTTAAAATACTTATTGCCAGGCTACACTTCATACCAATTAAGTCAGAATGTCTGGAGATCAGCTCCAGGTCCATTTTTAAATAACCTCAGGTAACACTGATTTGCACAACAATTGGGAACCACTACTCTAATCTATGACAGGCCTGACTTGTGGGCTACTCTCCAAATGTTTTAATTAGCTGTTAGCCCTTGGGTTCATTTTAACTGGCCAACAAACAACAGCAAAGACTTGATGCAAAAATTAAAACCCACTTTCCAGTAGCATCCCAGCAGTCCCATCACAGTGCCCCTAACACGCACCTAAGACTTCGCCTTATCCATCCCATCCTTTGCAGCAGAAGCAATCATTTGTTGGGGTTTGGGGGAGGAGAGTGGCAGTTGAAAAATATCAGAGGGAAGGTTGTATTTGCAATAGCAAATGAAAAAACATTTCACCGCTGCAGAGATGGAAGCAAATAGCAATAAAAAGTGGCAGCAGGCTAAAAAAAGACAGGAGTAGTGCTAAAATGAAGAGCACAATATTAGATGTTTTGATGTCCTATCAGTGCTTCTCAAGTGAGTCTGAAGAACAACAGTATCAACATCACCTGGGTGAGGACCAGATATCCACATATCTACCAAGTTCCCAAGGTCATTCTGGAATTTGACCTTCACCTAAGGGGCAGTAAGGTACCATCTCACTGGGAAAATACAATGAAAAGTTGCCTTACCTTTTACACCCTTTCTCCCTCAGCTTTCACACAACCCCCAGTTGGTATTTGGTGCCCCCTTGTGAAATGTATTGGGAATTAATCTTTCATGTCCTACTCAGTTGCTGAGCATGACCTTGGAAAGCACTCTATCCAGGAACAATTTTCCATCAAGCAAGGTTGGTAACATTAGAGAGACTCTTGGGACATCTCTCTTCTGTACTTCTGTCTTCTTGTAAAAATGAATCTCTTCTTAACTAACTCCAGGAAATCCAGTTCTATAGCCTCCTTTTTTCACTTATCCCTGTTGGTAGGAGTGGAAAGTTTTGCATGTTAGGCCAAGAAAAATGTTCTTTAGGAGTGAAGAGTTTGTATTGGAGAGTAACCTGCTGGAAATTAATGTGACATAAGCACTCAGGATGGATTAGATGAGAGAAAAACTGGAGATAAAGGGTTAAATAAGACTAATTAATTAAGGAACATAGAATGGTAAAGAAAGGGATATAGTTTCCTTTTTTTTGCATGTCCAATTTTCCCAGCGCCATTTATTAAAGAGACTGTCTTTACTCCATCGTATGTTCTTGCCTCCACTGACAAATATTAATTGAGCATAGTGATTTTGTTCAATTTCTGGGTTCTCTGTTCTGATCCATTGATCTATATGTCTGTTCTTATGCCAGTAACAGGCTGTTTTGATTACAGTGGCTTTGTAGTATAATTTGATATCAAGTATTGTGATCTCTCCAACTTTGTTCTTCTTCCTCAAGATTGCTGTAGCTATTTGGGGTCTTTTTTGGTTCCATATAAATTTCTGGAGTGCTTGTTCTATATCTGTGAAATATACTGTTGGTATTTTAATAGGGATTGCATTGAATTTACAGATTGCTTTGGGTAGTAAGAACATTTTAATGATGTTAATTCTACCAATTCATGAACAAGGTATATTCTTCCAGTTGTTTATATCTTCCTCTATCTCTTTTTGCAATGTCCTGTAGTTTTCTGGGTACAGGTCTTTTACCTCCTTGCTTAGGTTTGTTCCTAAGTGTCTTAACTTTTTTTTTTTGCAATGGTAAATGGGAGAGGTTTTTTTTTAGTTTCTCTTTCTGAGACTTCATTATTGGTGTATAAAAATGCCATCAGTTTCTGGGTGTTAATTTTGTATCCTACTACCTTGCCAAATTCATTTATTAAATCTAGTAGTTTTTTGGTGGTCTTTAGGATTTTCTACATACAATATTATGTCATCTGCAAATAATGACAGTTTTACTTCCTCCTTTCCAATTTGGATGCATTTTATGTTTTCTTCTTGTCTGATCACTGTGGCTAGGATTTCCAGTACCATGTTGAATAAGAGTGGTAAAAGCGGACAACCCTGTCCTGTTGCTGTTTTTAAGGGAAATGGTTTTAGTTTTTGCCCATTGAGTATGATGTTGGCTGTAGGTCTGTCATATATGGCCTTTATTATGTTGAGGTATGATCCCTCTATTCCCACTTTGCTGAGAGTTTTTACCAAAAATGGGTGTTGGATTTTGTCAACTATCAACCTACACCATACACAAAAACAAACTCAAAATGGTAAAAGACTTAAATGTAAGTCATGAGACCATAAAAATCCTACAAGGAAATGTTGGCAGCAAATTCTCAGACATCTCTCTTAGCAATATGTTTGATGATAAATCTCCTAGGGCAAGGGAGACAAAGGAGAAAATAAACAAATGGGACTACATCAAAATAAAAAGCTTCTGCACAGTAAAAGAAACCATCAACAAAATGAAAAGGGAGCCCACTGTATGGGAGAACATATTTTCCAATGACACATCTGATAAGGGGTTATTATCCAAAATATATAAGGAACTCATACAACTTAACAAAAGGAAGACAAACAATTCAATTAAAAAAATAGGCAAAGGGCCTAAATAGACACTTCTCCAACGTGGACATACAGATGGCCAAGAGACATATGAAAAAATGATCTCAAGTCACTAATCATCAGAGAGATGCAAATTAAAATGACAATGAGATATCACTTCACACCTGTCAGAATGGCTACCTTCAACAAATCATCAAACAAGTGCTGGCAAGGATGTGGAGAAAAGGGAACCTGAGTATACTGCTGGTGGGAATGCTGAGTGTTGTAGCCACTATGGAAAACAGTTTGAAGTTTCCTCAAAAAATTAAAAATTGAACTGCCATCTGACCCAGTGATCCCACTTCTGGGAATATATCCTAAGAAACCTGAAACACCAATCAGAAAAAATTTATGCACACTTATGTTCATAGAAACACAATTTACAGTAGCGAAGATCTAGAAACAGCCCAAGTTCCCATCAGTAGATGAGCAGATAAAAAAGCTATAGTACATTTACACCGTGGAATACTATGCAGTTGTGAAAAAGAAAGATCTCTTACCCTTTGAGATTGCATGGATGGACCTGGAGAGTATTATGCTAAGCAAAATAAGTCAGTCAGAGAAAGACAAGTATCATATGACCTCACTCATATGTCAAATGTAATAAATAAAATATACCAATGAACAAAATAGATCCAGAGACATAGAAACATGGAACAGACTGATCAATCTCAGAGGAAAGGCAGGGGTGGGAGAGTGAGTGGGGAGAGACTAATCAAAGAATTTAAATGCCCCCAGCCTGCATGACTCAGCAGTTGAGCATCAACCTATGATCCAGGAGATCATGGTTCAATTCCCAGTCAGGGCACATGTCAGGGTTTCCGGCTTGACCCCCAGCAGGGGGCATGCAGGAGACATCCAATCAATGACTCTCTCATCACTGATGTTCCTATCTCTCTCTCTCCCTCTCCCTGCCTCTCTCTGAAATCGATAAAAAGCATATTATAAAGAAATAACTTATATGCATATATGCATAACCTATGGACACAGACAATAGTGTGGGGAAGGCCTGGGTGGAGGAAGCAGATGCTGGATGGAAGGTATCAACTGGGGGGGGGGGTGGTCTGTAATACTTCCAACAATAAAGATAAATTTAAAAAAAAAGAAAGGGATATATTTGACAGACATTGTGAACAAAGAATTGACAGAACCAAGTGGTTTACTAATATTAAGAGTGTGGGACAGAAAGAATATGATTCATCTCATGGTAAACCATGGCTTTTTTCTAGGAACTATGGCTGAGGCACTAATCTCACCTGATAATAGTTTACTTGAAAACGCAATACTTTTGAGATGAAAGAATTTCAGGGCAAACTTTCAAGTCTTAATCTCTGAAGTAAAGGTAGTAATGCCTCAGGCTGTGAACAGGGCTACTTCCATATAGAGATGGCAATTGAACCCCATGCTGGCTATCCATTTTTCTTGGTGCATTGTCTCAAAAAGACCTCTAACAGCAAATGTTCCCTGTGAGAAATTATTTCATCAGTGCCAATTATCTCTCCTTACAAAACTGATTGATCAGATACATTATCTTTTACCAGGTAGTAGGAAGACCTGTGAGAATGATGTTTAAGACATTAAATGAGTGCCATGTTGGTATATCAAGCTACTGTGTAAGATGTCACTTTTGGGGACCCAGATTCACCTCTTACCATCATGAGAGCCTTGAGTTCCTCAGCCAGTAGCAATAATAATTGTTCATGTTTATTAAGTGGCTGCTTACTATATGTTAGGCACTAATCAAACCTTCTTACATGTATTAACTCAATTATCACCCCGATCTTATGTAGTGGTAATTACTATTATCATCTCTATAGCAGAGGAAGGTGAGGCATGTAGAGGTTGTATAATTAGCTAAGGCCATAGTAGGAAGTGAGTAAGCCAAGACTTGAAGCATGAGAGTCTGACTCCATTGCCCACATTATTAAGCCCAGTGTTATTATACCATAAAATATTGTAAGAAAAACATTTGTTTAGATGGCATTATATGGGGGCCTACAGTCTTTAGGATGTTGAAGATCTTAAGAGTTTAATGTCACTCCTTCAAAATGATGAAAGAAAAAATTCAGTACTTAAAAGGATCTGGCAGCACCTTCCATGATAGAACCAGAATAATGGGGAGGAAAGGCAGGGGAAAGGCAGAGGGATAAATACAGATTGAGCAGTTATGACAAAAAAGTAGAGAAACAGAGGTAAGGTGGGGTGAGGAGTGTTAGGAAGATACAGAATGACAAATGAATATTCTATAGAGGAATAAATACATTGAACCATCCATCAATTCCATATTTGTACATAACAGGCTACTAGTAAGACTTCTTTCTGGTGATGAACCATTCTTTTTTTTTTTTTAAATATGTCTTTATTGATTTCAGAGGGAGGAAGGTAGAGGAAGAGAGATAGATAGAAACATCAATGATGAGAGAGTCATTGATTCACTGCATCCTGCAAGTCCCCCACCAGGAGTTGAGCCGTCAACCCAGACATGTGCCCCAACCAGGAATCAAACAGTGATCTACTAGATCCTAGGTCAATACTCAACCACTGAGACACACTGGCAGGGTGATGGACCATTTTTTTTATTTCTTTCCCAGGTATTATGGAACTAAGGAATAATGCAACAAATGTTCCTACTATGATACTAAGTCCTTTGTGTCATAAAGGGATTCCCTGAAGCTGATGGAAATACAGTGCCATAGTAGATAATGAATGAATTAGATTAGCTAACAGTAAAATAAAATTTTAAAATCCCATAGCTTTAAGACTATGGATATTTCATTTTCTTCTGTCTTACACAAATACATAAGAAGAGACTTTAAGAGCAACTGTTACCATAGGTTGTAGGTAGAACAAAAATGATTTGTTAGATGTCTATAAATGGTTTAACTGACCTGCCCTCAATTTCATGATGTTATTGTCTTATGACCAATTAAAAGAGTATTTAACATTCTAAATGTTTTTGATTAAGCCTCACCTAAGGAAATTTTTTTCCATTGATTTTTTTTTTAAGAGAAAGTGGAAGAGAGAGAAACATCGATGTGAGAGACATCAGCTGGTTGCCTCCCACATGCGCCCAGACCTGGGCCGGGGATTGAATCTGCAACCAAGGTACATGCCTTTGACTGGAATCTAATTCACAACCCTTCACTCCCTGGGTCAACGCGCTAACCACCGAACCAGACCAGCTAGGGCTTAACATTCTAAATTAAAATTTTCCCCAAATGATAAAAAAAATCTATCATAACTCAGGGCATATGACCAACTAGATTGGCCCTTTATATTTTACTCCCAAGAAAATACTTTCTAAGAAATAAAACACCTGAGAGGAGAAACAAGATGGCGGCATAGGTATCAGCTGCACCCGCCGCCTCCCGCAACCACATCAAAATCACAACTAAATACAGAACCACCATCACTCAGAGCCTCCTGAGATCCAGCTGAATAAAAGCCCCACAACCAGGGAACTGAAGCAGCGTCGAGACCGGCAGGAGGGGCGGGGATGCGGGCGGATCGGGGCTGGGTGGCAGAGACCTGGCAGAGGGCCCACACCCAGTGCCGTGGGATAAACCCAGGAGGGAATCTCGGCGGTGGAGGTTTCCCGGAGGAGCGAGGGGTCCCAGCCCCACAGCAGGCCCCCAGCCCAGGGCTCCAGGGCTGGGAAGAGACGTCCCCACAACTCTGGGCTGTGACACCAGCGGGGACTGTGGCTGAGGGTCATGGAGGCTGCGGGAGCCCCAGCAGCTCCTCTCAAAGGGCCCGGCGCGGACTCACTCAGACGCTCCCTCTGAGCCCAGCGCCGGGCAGCGGCCTGAAAGGACCCGGGACACTCGGGGGGAACTAACCTGCCTGAGATCCGGGCGAGAGGCGGAGGGCAGCTTCCTCCCAGGCAGAAGGGCTGGCGGAGGCCATGGCTCCTGTGGCGAGTCCTCCCCGCACACAGCCGGCAGGCAGGCGCCATGTTTGAATCGCGAGCACCTGACCCACACCTCTGGCCCCGCCCCGAGATTCCCGGAGGCCCCGCCCCTCCCCACCTGCAGCTCATCCGGGCCATTTCCAGGGGCTTTTCTGTGCAAGTGGCCTCTTGAGCCTCATGCTTAGAACTTTCCTAAAATCTCTCAAATAAGCAGCAGTTGCCCCATACGGCTTGATAAGTGGCCCCAGGCCTGGCACTAGCGGCAGCTGCACTGGCTCATAGCTTGGCCTCTCCTGGACACCGCCAAGCCCAGCACAAGGAGCAGCCAACTACGGTTTGCTGTGTGGCTCATGCTGGGGGGCCCTGGGCAAGGCACTGGCACAGGCTGACTTTGCACCTCCCAGGAGGCCCCAGAGACAGTGCATCTGGTGGTCAGACTCGATGACACTGGATTCCAACCCTACCACATCCACGAGTGACACTCAAGGGGTGCACCTGGGGAACACCAAAGCTCCACTGAAGTAAATCCTGCTCCACAGGGGTGTCTCCAGCACAGCAGCTCTCTGGCTGTAGCTGCAGCTGGTCCTCACAGCTGATTGGCCTGGGGGTCAGTTCCTCCCAGTGATGCCAACAGCAACCAAGGCTCAACTACAACAGGACAGTGCACACAGCCCACACAGGGGAGCACCTAGAAGGCCCAGCTCAGGTGACTGGGGAGGCTGAGCCACTGGACCCTAAAAGACACCTACTGCACAAAGCCACTCTACAAATTCCAGGAGACATAGCAGCTCTACCGAATACATAGAAACAAACACCTGGAAGCAGCCCAAATGTGAAGGCAAAGAAACATGTCACCAAGGAAGGAACAGAAGAAATCTGTAGAAGAGGAACTAAATGAAACAGAACCAAGCAAGCTAACAGATACAGGGTTCCGAATTTTGTTTGTAAGGATGCTCAAACATGTTATTATAAAAACAACTGAGAAAATTGATGACATGATAAAGAACCAATTTGAAATGAAGGCTACACGAACTTAAATGAGGAATAATTTACAGGGAATCAACGTAGAGGACGCTGAGAATCAAATCAGCAATTTGGAACATAAGGAAACAAAAAACACCCAACCAGAAGAGCAAAAAGAAAAAAGAATCCAGAAATATGAAGATAGTATAAGGAGCCTCTGGGACAACTTCAAGAGGCCCAACATTTGTATTATTGGGGTGCCAAAAGGAGAAGAAAGACACCAAGAAATTAAAAACCTATTTGAAAAAATAATTACAGAAAACTTCCCCTACCTGGGGAAAGAAAGAGACTTACAAGTCCAGGAAGCACAGAGGGTCCCAAACAAGAGGAACCCAAACAGACCCACAGCAAGACACATCATAATTAAAATGCCGAAGGTTAAAGACAAAGAGAGGATCTTAAAAGCAGCAAGAGAAAAGCAGTTAGAAAAGGGAGAACCTCTCCTGGCCGGGAGTGGCTCAGCGGTTGAGCATTGACCTGGGATCCAGGAGATTGGGGTTCGATTCCCAGGCTGCGGGCTCCATCAATGACTCTCTCATCATTGTTTCTATCTCGCTCTCTCCCTCTCCTTTCCTCTCTCTGAAATCAATAAAGGTATATTTAAAAAAAAAGAAAAGGGAGCACCCATACGACTGTCAGCTGATTTCTCAACAGAAACCTTGCAGGCCAGAAGGGAGTGGCAAGAAATATTCAAAGTGATAAAAAACATGGAACTACAACCAAGATTGCTCTACCCGGCAAAGCTGTCATTTAGAATTGAAGGTCAGATAAAGAGCTTCACAGATAAGAAAAATCTAAAGGAGTTCATCTCCACAAGACCAGCACTAAAGGAAATGTTGAAGGGTCTTCTTTAAGAAGCTAATGAACAAAAGAATCTGAAAAACTAAATAGATCCAGAGACATTGACACACGTAACAGACGATCATATTTCAGAGGAAAGAGGAAAGGGGGGTGGAGGATGGGAAGAGATTAACCAAAGAAGTTATATGCATATATGCATAACCCATGGACACAGTTAACAACGGGATGAAGGCCTGGGGAGGGGGTGGGAGTGAAGTGGAGGGGGTCAATTGGGGGGGGGAATGGGTCACCTGTAATACTCTCAACAATAAAGATAAATTAAGAAGAAAAAAAGAAAGAAAGAAAACGCCTAATAGCAAACATTATATTAGCCATCTTTTAAAAGGTGTTAATCATGAGACATCCTCACTCTGCCTTTTCCTCACAGCTATCATTAATGAAGCATTGGTGTCATTTGACTTTTCATGGATAATTGAGTTAATTGTATAATGGTTAATTTTTTAATAGCTAAAATCATGATAAATCTCATCTTAACTGGAAAGCACACATGTCATTGGTGTATTAACAACAGTCAAAAAATTGTGGAATGCAATATAAAAGCATCAAGGTAGCTTGTTGCTAAAAAGCAGCATGGTTAATTCTAAATGATAATAGCACATGTAGTACTTAGCATGTGGCAGATATTGTTCTAGCAACCTTATACATTTTTACTTATTTAATACTTGCAACAAAAATAAGAGGTTAGTATTCATATCTGCCCCATTTTTACAGATGAAGAAACTGAGGCAAAGGGAAGTTAAGAAACCTACCCAATGCGAAACAGCTCTGAAATGACAGAAGTGACATTTAAACCCAGGCAGTCAGGCTCCAGATCTTGTGCTCTTAATCACTGTACAGTTCCACATCTTATAGGAAAGAACCTGAAAAAGAAACATCTTAGGAACAGTGGTCGAATGCCATTTAGGATTCTAGTCTTTTTCACTTCATGAATAATACAGGGCTTTTATTTTCTTCAGAAAATGTGTTTTCTCACAATGCAATGTAACTATATTTTCTGCTAGAGTTGACCTCTGATATCTTCTATACATAATTCTGAGCTTTCTGAACATTACGTTGTGACCTGGCACTGAGTATCTAGGAGGGCGTCATTTAAATTCTGGGTTCCTTAATGAACCCATACTTTTTTTCCTCCCTTTGGAAGCTGTTGGGAGTCTTACAACTCCGTGGGGCTCCAAGTAAAATTTCTGTTTTATGTATTCATTAGGATGCAATAAATTGTTTAAGTACTAAAATTTAAGTAGTAGAGAGACAGGGTCACCTTTTAGATTTTTTTCAGTACTGTTGCTATATTAAATATGTGACAGACATGAATGTCCATGTCCATATACTGTTATATCTAATTTCTTACAAAGCTAACAAGCTTACCATAAAATTAGTTGTGCTAAATATAAGACCGAAGGGGGAATCAATGTTGATATGAAATACACAAAAGGCAGACTGTTATATTTTTTTAAAATTCTTTGTCAACTATTTTTAAAATTCCTTGTAGTTCAATCTGAGCATAGATCTCCTTTGCTGAATTAAGAAGGATGATTTCAAATACAACTTTTTAAAACTGAACCTTCATTTAACAAGACTTTGTTTGTGAACTGTACTTTTTGAGGGGGAATTTAAAAGCAAATCGCAGATAACGATATGAAGGAATGGCGTTTAAAAGTAAATTCCACTCTTTGTTTTGGATTCAGTTCAGATGTTGCCGATTTTTCTACATTCATTGTCTTGTGTTAACCTGTCTTAAGCAAAACTGTCAAATAAGTCACTTTGCCTTAAGCGGGCACAAATGCTTCCAACTCTGCTTGGCCACCCATTCAGTCTTTTCCATCTACTTTCCTTCTAAAATCTTCTCATTACATCAAAATTTTTACGCAGCAGGTTAACCTTACCTCGGCTTAGCTATTAAGAGGAAAATATTTGATCAGTTAAACTTATTCATTAAGATGTTGCCGATGATGGTGAAATGCTTAATATCTCATCCTTCCCAGAAGTATTTGCATTTTAAAAGAGTCATGTTTCAACCTAAAGAAATTTCTAATACTAGAGTTACAGCAACCTCTTTGGGAAGAGCAACTTTTTCAGTGCACTACAAATTAATCCTCCAGGAAGGTACCTGAAATAGAGTTTCTCTTGTAAAGTGCAATTTTATATTAACTGGGGACATTTTATTGAGATTTTTCAAGATGTGGGAGTAGATGATAAAACCTCTGGGTTCTTACATATTTGAGAATGCTTTTCTTTTACCTTTAAAATAAACAAAATCCTAGGTGGATACAGAATTATTGGCTACAGCTTTTTATACTCCACAACTTGGAGATTCGCTCCATTGTTTTCTTGAATGCAGTGTTAATGAGAAGTTTGAGACCAGCCGGAGATTTGTTTTTGTTTCATTTTGTTTTGTTAAATCATCTATTTCTTTCTTCAGAATACTTGTAAGACTCTTTCTTTGTTTTTGAAGTTCAATAATTTTATAAGGATATAGCTTGATCTTAACCATTTACTAATATTTTTGTAACATATTAGTAACCCTTTTAATCTGCAATGTCTGAGTTTTTTACAAAAGTTTTATTTTGTTATATCTTGCAATTTATGAGTAATTTCTGTTCCATCTTTCAAAGATACTATTTATTACATGTTATATCTCCACTGTCTTCTGTATCAATCATCTCCTTTTGAATCTAGATTCAACTTCCAATACTGCCACTGACTACCTGTATGGCCTTGGGCAAGTTTCATAACCTCTCTGAGCCACCCATAAAATGTGGCTAATAATAGCATTTGGCTGCCAAGTTTGTTGTGAGGTTTGAATTACATAATTGTGTAACGTATTTAGCACAGTGGCCTGTAGCTGCTATTAATATTAGTTATTATTATTCAAGAATCCAAACACATTTATCCTAAGAAACCCAAAACACTGATTCAAAAGAATATATGCACCCCTACGTTCATTGAAGCTATTTATAATAGTCAAGATTTGGAGGCAGCCCAAGTGAATAAAAAATCCATAGTACATTTACACCGTGGAATACGACTCAGGTATTAAAAAAAAAAAAAAAAAAAAAAGGAAATCTTACCTTTTGCTACAGCATGGAAGGACCTGGAGATTATTATGCTTAGTGAAATTAGCCAGTTAGAGAAAGACAAGTACCGTATGATTTCATTTATAGGTGGAATCTAATGAACAAAATAAACAAACCAAACAGAAACAACACCAACAACAAAGAATTCAAACACAAAATTGAGAGTACTGAATATTTCTTACATTTATCAAGGCGGTGTAGGAGACTCTCAATTTGGAAACTATCTCAAAACAAAGTATGTTCTTTAACCTTCCAATAAATAGAAAGAACAATCAACAAAAAAAACCTTGTTTTTCTAAGTAATCTGATTAGTTTTTATTTAAGTGATGCTTACTTTGATAGGCTATCTTTTAAAACAGAATTTCCTCATTCCGCTTTGCTTCCCCCTGTTTTGTGAGCTCTGCAGAGGCCCTGAGATTAAACACTTGGACGGAGATGTAAATTCTCTGACATATTGAGACACTGAGCATTGTTAGTCGCATCTGGTCTCATGAGTCGAGTTGAAAGTGACGTGGCAGTCCTTGAAGCTTGAGAAAAGGGTTAGTGAACCCCAGAGCAAAGATGCATAATTAAATGGTATTTCAAACCCAGGCCCAAATTAATCTGGATAGCTAGGGTACAGTGTGAAGTCTTAACAGAACCGTGGTGTTTTTTTTCCTTTAGTAATTACTTTAGTTTCTTAAGTAATTAATTGCCTTCTCGGTTGCACAGCTGCATATCTGTTGTAGGTGATGAACACATCATTGAGCTTAAGTTCTCTGAGTCAATGTTGACAATAGCCTGGTGAGAATGCCACTGGGAGGAAATCAGTGTTATTGTAGCAAGTGAGTCCATGAGCAGAACCATTTACAAATAAAGTTTTCAGAGAAGAGTTGAAGTCATGAAACATCAGGGTAAAATAGGGAACTGAGTCAGTGACATAATCAGAAAGTTTTCTACATGTTGGCATGAACTCCTGGATCTACTAACTATTCTTATTCTCCCTTCTGTGGCCTATACTTGTATCTATGTATTTACTTCTGGACTTATTAGGGGTTGAGGGTGGAGATGATTTTGAGAGAAGAATTTCATTTTTCCTCTGCCGATCATATTTTTTGAGTTGATATGTATCTCTATTGATGACTGTAAAATCTATAGACTGTAAGCTCCATAAGGACGATTATATCTGTCATACTTAGCTCCACATTCACAATACTCAGCATAGTCCCTGGCATCTAGTATATGCTCAATAAATATTGAATGAATGAGTAGGTGAGACCAAGGACTCTCTAGTTTTGATGCTGGAGAATGAAACTGCCCTGTCATTTGGGGTAGTGAGGTGGAGGTTCTTGGGGTGATGCTGAAATAAGCATTTTCAGAAGCCCCCATGGGAGGATGTGATGTGGGAGATTTTACTGGTGTGGAGTTACATTTCTCTGGTTCCAATACCCCATTTTCCCCAATCCAGTCCTGAAAGAGACTCAGCTGGGAGTTCAGCAGAGCCAAAAACAAGGCCAGTGTCTACATCCTCCATTCCATGTTGCAGCCAGGGGTGGTTCAGCATTCAGGCCAGATTAAAGTCCATTAGTCCATGTGTAGAGACCAACATGGCCCTGCGCCATGTGGGTGCAAGGGAGTGTGCCCCTGCAGCAGGAGTCCCAGGAGCCAGGCACCCTGGGCCCAAGAAAGAGTAGCTCCTTTGTCTAAAAGTTTATATATTTAGGTTTCATGCACTTGCAGTGTCCACTCCCATCCTGGCCAATTACCTGTTTCCAGGTGTGATTGATGGTCAAGCACCTTTCCATATCACTCAGACCTTACTGGGCATATGTCAGAATTGCCTTTGTCTAGTCCCTTCCCCCATCAATCAGCAGGGAAGAGACCAGGAAAGTGTTAAATGCAGCTTTTTGGCAAGGCTGTATAACTGGAGTGCCTATATCTAGCCTTCCTTTTCCTTCTTTTCTGTTAAATAATAACCAGGTTATTACAACAGCATAAGCATGTGCATCTCATCATGCATTGTCATTCGTATATAATCCCTATTGTCATCTATCTTGAATAAACTTGTTCTCTCCCTGATGTAATTTTCTTCCAAGAAGAGTTAATAAATCATAGATTTATTTTAGTGGGACATAATATGGATGTTTCCTATCATAATGTGGTAAGTAAAGTGTGATAACAATTTGGAATTCATGTAAATTTAATTAATGAATTTATACAATGTCTTAACCTCAGTTTTCTTAAAATAAAGCCAGAGACAATGGCTTATTAGGAATTATAATTCAGGGAACAAGAGCAAGGGATGGAGAGAGTGAAATAGAGAAGGAAAGAAAGCCAGTCCAAGGATACTTTATCAAGGAGACAATTCCTACAGGTGACTGACTAGTGGTTCCTATGAACTTTGTGAAAAGACAGGAAATGTTCCTCATAATGATCTACTCAGGAGAATGAAGGGGGAAGCATTTATCCATTGAATTTCATTCCTACTTGGTCAAGGCTTGTCCTATGAAGATTTAACTTCCCTGTACTTCAGGTTGCATTTGTGTGAGCAATGAGCAGATTCCCATCATGGTCCGTGCATCAAGTACAGGGCAAGAAGCAAGAGACATTTAGCGCAGGCTTGAGATGAGCTGCTGTCGGGTTTCACCTGCACGAAGACAGTCAAAGTCTGTTGGGACCTGGTTACCACAGATGTGACTGGAATAAGAGGTGAGGCTGAGAGATTTGAACTGGTGCGTAAGAGACGTTCCATGAAAATAGTAAAATGACTAGTCACTTATAAATATGCCTTGAATATGTTTCACATACAATCATTGAGCCCCAAAAGAACACTTTGGTTGTAATTCAATCTATGAATTCTGTAGCTGTTTCTAAATCACACAAACTTCACGCTGGTGTTTTGACATGAGCAGAGCTTCAAGAGTGAATTGCAAGATGACATTCAATTAAAACATATTTTAAAGGGAAAAAATGTGAAAACAAACTAGATGTAAGGCAAATTGGAAATTAAAGGAGATGAAGACACACTGCTCTCCTAACAAAAGCAACATGGTTTTTCTAGAATTGGGGCGATTTAACTGAAATAAGATTTTATCTGGTAGTAGTTATGTTTAGCATGATTTTACACTTTTTCTCAAAACTTGACTCTGTGATACTCCCAGTGTACTTATCAAATAAAGTTAGACCCACTAACAGTTCAAGTCAAATGCACAAAGAAGATGATTTGATTCTTCTATTCCCTGGATAGAATTGCCCACAGAAACTTTACACCTGTTCTCTCAAACAGTGCTAGAATAATTCCACTCATTCAAATCATGATGGCTAATAGAGAAACAACCTGACAATTGATACCAAAAGTCACCATCAGAATGGCTGTGTTCCATAATATATTTATTCCTTATGGCCAAACCTAGATGAATCATAATCAAGTAGTTGCCCTCATTTAAGTCTAATCCGCTGATGTAAATTTGATTTTTACATGTTGATCCTAACTCAGTTCCAGGAGCACAGAGCTACTTTAATTTTCATTCTACTACTTAAGATGCTCTTTAAGGTGCATTCAAGCAGCAAGAGAGGAGCATATAATTTGGCCGAGTCCCAAAAACATCATGTTATACTTCAAGGAAAATACCTATGTTCTTGTGGACTGTGACTTACTTTTGCACCAGAACTTACTGGTGAATTTCTCAGTTAGCTAAAGATCAACATCCATCGTAAGGTATACACTGACACATCCAGTCCCCAGGGATGTAGCAAACTCCATGCACCCAGGGAGCTTGCAGATTCCTTTGGCAGGCTGAGCAGGAAGTTGGATCCTCAGACTAATGAGTATTTCTCTCTCCTGGCAGCGTTAAGATCAAGTACATGACATAAAATGATTTAGTGTTCATGTATTCGCAGCAGATTCTGTATGTGGAAGGTGATTTCCTTGATGGTGTTGTGATTTCCCTCAGCTTAATTGAAGAAATCTAAGTAGTCAAGACCTCTATAACTCACCATTCTACTTAAGAAATGAAAATAATAGGACACCAAGTATTTGTGGAATACAATGAAATAAGGAACAATAATGTGGTGTATTTAATCTATAAAACAGGCAATTCAAAAAAAAAAAAAACCAAAACAAAACACGGTGTGGCATAATGGAAGACAGAATATGTATATTTTTTTGTCAGTCAAGACAGGCTACATTATTTTGTGGTATCAACAAACTCCAAAAATCTCAGTGGTTTCAATAAAATAGCAAATGCTTATTTCTTGCTATTGGTAGTTACCCAATGCAGGTTGACCATAAGGTGGGGAGCAGGAGGTTGAGGAACTCTGTCTGCTCCACATAAGCCTCATTTAGGCTGATGGAAGCTCCACCAACTTAAAATGCTGTCATCTTAATACAAAATTTCTGGATCCACTGCAGCATGGGAAGACAGGGTTGGAGAGTTGAGCACAAGCATTTCAGTGCTTCTTCCAGAAAGTCACATGACACTTTTGATCTCATTACATTGGGCAGATTTAGTCATATGGCCTGTTCTAATTTCAAGGAGGTAGGAAAGTATAATATTCTGCATACTGGAATGAAAAGAGAACTGCTAGCAATGACTATCATGATTTTAATCATGACTACCACTTTTACATATCCTTGAGAAAATGACTGAACCTTTCTGAGTTTCAATTTCCTCACTGTAAAAGTGAAATAATAAACTTTACCTTGCAGTAATTATTATAAGTACTAAATCAGATAAATATTTTTAAAATAGTGAACAGACTGTCCAGTGCATAGTAAATATTTTATAAATGATGATCACTTGAGTTCAAAGGGAAAAGATTCAGCTCTTACAGTATTGAATTATACAATTTTATTATCTATACTTACAAGATTCATTATTTTAAAGCCAGTTCTTCCCATCACCGTACATTGGACCTAAAAATGTTGATGTTTATACTGTCTCCATTTGGACCCACTAGACCTGATATTGTTACCATTGGTATAATTATTGTTATATATTAAACATAGCAGAGTCTGGTTACAGAACAAATCTATTCAGATGAATAATTAATTGCCTTTTTAACACAAATAATATTTATGGTTATTATGCATATATGTTTTTGTTGATTTGATGATATACAGGTTTGATTCATGATGTCTTTAGTAGTTTTTATGAAGTGGCTAATGTCTATGTTTCATCACCCAGCTTGTCTTTGACTTATATTGTCAGCATCTGGTGAGGTATCTTGCCTACCATTTTTTTATTACTGCCTCAGAGCTCTTAGGGTGGTGATGTATACGTGATGGGATCCAATATATGTTGACTGACTACTGATAGTGTGGCTTCTATGTTTTGAATTAATAAAACAAATGTATTTATTTTGCTAAGACAAATAATTTTGATGGATATATTAATAAAATGTAGTGCATGTATCTCTGCCTTTTAAACAAAGGATAATGAAAATACACTTTAACAATCTTCTCCATTCTCTCAGATTCAAACAACTGAAATTTACCTACCATGCATATCCATATGACCCAAGGTGTCTCTCCAGCCTTGATCTATCTTTTAAATTCCAGGTTCATATTTCTAACTCTAACAAGGTATCTTTATCAGAATATCTCTATCTTCTGTCACTACAATTCAATGTGGACAAAGCTGACATCATTATCTTCACTCACAAACCAAGCCCAGTTGTCCTTCCTCCCATTTCCCTTATCCATAGCCTGATCTATAGCATTACAGCAATTCTTAATATCTTCTGCCCTATTCCTTACACCCAGTCAGTAACCTACTCTTATTGATACTACTTTCTGAATATGGCTAATACCTCTCTTTTTTCTATTGCTTTAATTAATCTATTATCACTGAAAAAAAATCACAATATCCTGCCCTAACTAGATTCTTCACCTCGATTCCTTTCCTCTTCAAACCACCTTTCACACCATTACCAGAAGAAGCATGCTGTGTTTTTTCCCAGTGAATGTTTATTAAAATGATACATTAAAAAAAAAAAACATTCTGGATACAAATCTGTGCACCTTCTCAAACAGCAGCATCAGCTTTCCAAATATGTTTGTCTACCTCTTGGACTATACGGCTACCCCCTTTATAGAGTTCATTCAGCTAGCCAGACTCCAACTTAAAGCCCAAGACCATTATATCTCACACTCCAAGACTAAATGCAGCAAGCCATTTCCTCATATCTGGACATGAATAAAATGCCACACCATGCTGAATGATCTGGCTTCCTGTGGGGTGTCTGAGTGGCTGGATAACACAACCTGGAAGTATTGGGTCTCCATGAGATGTACTTTCCCAATAAATGTGTCAGGCAAGTAAACCCCTCTTCTTTTCTCCCTTCTGCTGAAAAGCAGGTTCCCTTTTCAAGCTTTCTGGAAATATCCAGCAACAGCAGTGACAACAAACCTACTGAAAACAACCTGCTGTGTCTCTTCAAAGCACCAGCGGCATGATGAAGCAGAAACCAGCTCAGTAATTCTCTGCCTCACACAGCTTCATACCTTTCCTTGTTCACTTCCCCTTTTATTCTTTATCCCCAAATCCCTGGTCTTGCCCTCTCAAATAAAGTGTCAGCACATTAATCTAGCCTCGGACTCTAAACCAAGGAAACCGAGGCTAAGACAGAGTGAAAATCAAACAGTGCAAGGAGTAGACAGTAAAAAACAACTCTGTCGTACCGAAACAAAACCTGGGTTCCAGATCCCCATGTTCCTACCCCAGAGGCATCCACTGTTACCAGATTTTGTGTGTCTTTCCAAAGATAGTCTATGCATATAAACACATGCATGAATACTATACTATATACATACAGATATACAAATATTCTCCTTTTTACACAAGCAAAAAGAGAATATGCCCATTGTACCTTGTGTTTTCACAGAGTGAACTTTACTACAAAAGAAGTCTTATTATGGCACTGTCAAACTTTAAAGCTTCTGATGATGGCTTCTCATTGCCCCCAAATAAAATTCAAATCCCTAGCCTTGAAGACCCTTCATACTCTGGTCCCAAGCTATGACTATCACCATTCCTATCTAGTCTCCTGCAATAATATGCCCTTTATTTAGCCACACTGAGTGATTTTCTGTTTCCCATATAAGCAATGTTCTCATATGTCGACACATTTGTGCATGCTGATCCATTTGCACAAAATATTCTTTCAATATGTATGTGTTGAGTGATTAAATGAATCATTAAATCATTGCAGTCAACTAATGACTACAGTTTGATATTCTCTTTAAATGTTAGTGGGTTTTTTCTCTTCTGTGTAGTTAACTATCAGTTTTCACAGCTGTGGACATATGTTTTAAACAGCATCTGCTGATATCTGTAAAAATGGCTGTACATTCTAAGGCAAGGTAGGCATAATGTTTTCAGAGGAAAGCAAGTAGCCAAGCTAAGTAAAATGATAACTTTAATTTTCTATACAGTCCTACTTTTCTAAGAGAATAAAACAGCTGGTTTTTCATTACTTGCTGTTTTCAGGTGATTCATTTAATTCTGGCTTTCAGTTGCGCCCCAGGTGATTGTTTTTGCTGGAAATTTGATAGGTGGATGTGTGAAGTGTTACTTTTCCTCACATATTTCAAAACCCTAATATATAGCACACACACACACAGTAGAAAGAAAAGAAAGGGGAATTCACCCAAATTGCCTTTTCTCTTCCCTGCATTTTCAAGTAGCATTCTGCATTCAAAAACCTGAACACATGTTAACATCCTCAGCATTCTATATGCAAAACTGGAGTCAGATGTGCTTACTAGAACTTTGAAGGAGAGATTATCTGATATTTATGCAAAATTATTAAAAGCAAATGAAGCCTTCAGTTAGAGTTTTTGGGTTAAGGCTTTGAGCTTTTTGAAAGGAAGAAGTTATATATGCATGAAGTATTGATTTATCCTTCTTGATTCAGATCTCTCAGAATACCAACATCATGTAATGCATCTCCATTTGTTCGTAATGCATTAAAGGGCATCCTAAACTTTTTCTCATACCTGAAAGCACTTTGAAATGAAAGCTGCTTCAAGTAATATGCCCTTCTTAGAAAACAGCTTCTTGTTCACTTTTCTCTAACACCGTTTTCCACATTGAGATTGGTTGAAGGTCTACAAAGACTTCTCTCTATCTCTTTACAGCCAAAATGGATTGTGCACATGCAGTGAAGCTTTTGTGGAAACTGGTTATTAAAAAACTGTCATGCCTATGCCCATCCTTAAAAAGGGATAACACAATAGCAGTTTCTAAACCAAACTGAAATGTCAATGCCCTTTGAATAAAAGCTACAAGAAGTCACAATTTTAAGAGACTTGCATTAGGTTTCAACGTAACAAACAAGATATGTGAGATGCTCAGAGCTTAGGGGAAAAAAATTACTTTGGGTAATGAGATAACAGCAAATTCTTATTACATTCTACTCATGTAATATCACAGTGACCTCTCTTGACAGTTTTAAAAGTTGCTAAACATATTTAGGCATATTTGCCCATAGGCTAGCTTATTATAGCCTTATAGGCCTTGCACAGATTTATTATGTTTTGATTTAAAGTTATATTTTTTATTCCACTATAAGTTCCCATGGAATGTTTTGTGTATAAAGTGCTTCACTTCCAGGGGGTATGCGTAAATGGTATTGACTCATTATTTGAGTAGACCTTAACCTTTTTAAATGACAGATGAGTAAGAAAATAAAGATTTGAAAGATGAAGAGGTGACATGTTTAAGGTAACAATTAGTTATAATTTAGGATTCCCAAAACAGGCTTTAGAGTCTTTAGGTAAATATACATATATTTGTAACCATAAAAAAAATCAAAGTAAAACCCACTTTTCTGGGAAAAGTAGGTGTCCTTCGTAACTAAGTCTTAGAATATAGAAGAAATGGCAACTCATAGTTACTATTACAGGAATAGAGAAGGTAATTAATCCTCAGTATTAACATTTTTATGTTTTTTCCCATGCCAGCATTTAGAGGGCTAAGCAAAAAATAGAAAAAGGAGAAAAAGAAAGAGAAAGAAAGAAAGAAGAAAGAAAGAAAAAAGAAAGAAAGAAAGAAAGAAAGAAAGAAAGAAAGAAAGAAGAAAGAAAGAAGAAAGAAAGAAAGAAAGAAAGAAGAAAGAAAGAAAGAGAAAGAAAGAAAGAAAGAAAGAAAGAAAGAAAGAAAGAAAGAAAGAGAGAGAGAGAGAGAGAGAGAGAGAGAGAGAGAGAGAGAGAGAGAGAAGAAAGAAAGAAAGAAAGAAAGAAAGAAAGAAAGAAAGAAAGAAAGAAAGAAAGAAAGAAAGAAAGAAAGAAAGAAAGAGAAAGAAAGAAAGGGAAAAAAACTATCAGAAAAAATTAGAGGAAACTTAGCAGCATGAAGAAAAAGAAGAAATTAAACTAAAAGCATCAAAGTACTGAGAAAGTCAGTTTCATTAAAAATGGTTGTCTTCAGGTACCACCTAACTCTATACATTTTAATACACATTCCATCAAAAAGTCTTTCGCAACTAGAAAAATTGATATGAAGGTGTTCTCCCCAAATTTCTTACCATATTAACTATTTTCTGGCTATAATTAATCCTAATGATAATAAGAGATGATTATTATTGATGAAATGCTTATTGTGGAGCATCAGTAACTATATGGAGCATTTTTATATGCAACATCTCATAAAATCCTTCCAACCTTTCTATCAGGTGAGTGTAGTGAATGATCCATAGTTCACAGACACAGAAACAGGCACAAAGAGGAGAAGAAATTTTCCAGAGATCAAAAAGGTAGTAAGTGGTACAACTGGAATTTGAATCTGTATCTCTGTTTGACTCCAAAAAGTGTGCAGTGACCACTTTAGGCAGCTTGGGGCCACTTCTATATTGAATGCTTTATCTTCATGCATGTACTATTAGGTTAGGGGAGAGGCAAATGAGATCTGGTTGTGAATGTTGTTGTCTTCATGGCAAAACTGATTGTTTTATTCCACAACATTTACTGAGCTTCCATTTATCATGAGAAAGCATTAGAAATGATGTGCCAAAACTTGAGAAATACAAAGACAAATAAGGTAACATATGAGCCTCAAGTCCTCTGCTGTCTAGTTGGGGAGAGTGAACAAGAAAACAGATGATCATGATTCAGAGTGGCTGGAGCGATGGGATATAAGCACAGGTTGCTGTGGGTGCAAACAGGAGATAAAGCAAACCAAGTTTGGTGGTTTCAGAGAAGGTGTCTCAGAAATCCCAGAGAGACTTGTAGATGGAAAGAGGTAGACAAGCAAAGACAGGCTGGGATAGCAGAAAGACTGGCTTTGCAGGCAGAGAGTGCATCATGTATAAAGACCAGGAGAGGAAAGAGAGGATGGTACATTTGAGGAACTGCAAGTAGTTAAGTAAAACTTTAACAACACTGTTGGGTTGACCATATTGTTGTATCTCATCTGTTCAGTATCAGGGAGTGGGTTTCTAGCCTCAGTAATCCACTGAACAGTATTCTGAAGAGAGTTGAATTAAGCTTTTGGAACATGTTTCATTCCTACAATTCTTCAGTGCCCTGTAAAACCTGTAGCATCTATCAACCTGTCAAATTTCAACTGTCCCTTGGATTAAAGAAAAGTAGAGACTGAAAACTAGTGTCTTAAATAAAACCTTGGTACCTTAGCTGCTTGGTGGGATAGATAGAAACTATTTCAAACCCTCTACCCCAAGCATTTCAAAGGACCCAAGGCATAATTATTTCTGAATTAGTACACAGCAAACACAATGTACTATGACTGTGCAGGCACTACCATTAGAAAACCAGACTCAGAACAAATTGTCATATAGCATATGTGCATATCTTATCCAATTTGAGCAATGAGAAAACTATGCCCATATGGCATATGTTTGAATTGGCAGTCAGTTTGTGGCATGCTGGGTAGATGATTGAAAAGGCGTAAGGAAAAGGCATCTAGGTTAAATGACATAATTTCCCTTCCACTGAGCTTTTCCACACTAATATAGAACTGGAGGCAAAAATTGCTGTTAGTATTATGGTGCTCCAACTATATAACTGTGGAAAGGAATTCTTAAGCATGGAATCTTGCAAGATTTTTCTGCCCAATTCAACATGTACTTATTGATCACTGTATGCCAGATACTGTGTTATGTGCATCAGAGGACCTAAAAATAGACTGCCATTTATTAGAGGTAAAAAAGCCAGTACATAACTAACCTTAAAACATGAAAGTAGTGTTTAATAACATATGAGGAAACTTCCAAAGGTTTCATGGAGACTGTAGCATTTGAACTGATCCATGACAGGAACAAAAATATAAAGTTGGAAGGAAAATATTGTGGGCTGTAGAAATAATAACAAAATGAATATAAATAATATATAAATATATAAATAAAATAAAGATAACAAAAACAACAATAAAATGCACTTTCACTATCTGCCAAGAATTCTACTGAACATTTCATGTCTTTAGCTCATTAGTCTTCACAGCAACCGTATGTTGTAGGCACTATCATTATACCATTTTCCTTATACACGAGGCAAATGATTTATACAAAAATCAGAAGGATGAAATAGCCTGCCCAAGGCCACACCATTGGTAAGTATTAGAACTGAAATTCAAAATCATGCAATCTGACCACAGAACCCATATCCTTAACTGCTCCCTCATGGTATATAAGAAGCAGTAGTGGAAAAATATAACAATTCTTGGGAGCATGTTAAATCTTCTGGAGCTACTGACACAGAGTGTTTGATAGAATGAAGTATTGAGAAAAGAAGCTAGACTATTTGGGGAGCAGATCATCAAAGACTAAAAATCATGCTAAGAAATTTTCGGTTCATTATGGAAAAAATGATTGGAGTAAGATTAGGGAGTAATGATGGCTTTTGAAGAGGTGGCATAATGCAACCCACTTTGAGAATATAATCTTAACCATACCGTGAAGAATGCATTTAGAGATAAGGGCATCCAGGCAGGAGAGACAAGAGGTATAGGCAATGTAAACAGGTGTTCTTTTCTGTGAGAGTTGCTGTGGTAAATGAGGTGGAGAATGAATGATACATTCGATTTTTGATGCTAGAATGGAGTTCATTAACAGGAATATGAAACATTTCAAAGCCCATAGCCCAATTCAAGTCCTTAACCATAGTGCTATTTATATTGTTGCTATTTCTGAATTTTCCCAGCAAAGAAATACCAAATAGGTTTTCTCATATCATGACCAAAATAACTAATTTCAATTACAATTGTGCTTAAGAAAGAGTCTTGTACATGATCAAAAGTTAAAACTCTGTGAAGATTTGACAAAGAAACCCTTATCATGATGGCATTTGCTTGAGGGTTATACACACTATTTTAGAGGCTTATATTTCTCACACAGCATTCAAGGGCACCATATAATGCTTTATCACATTACTTCAGCAGTAAATTAAATGTTATTCTAATGGCCTAAAACCTTTAATTTAGCTCCTGAAATCTGACTTCCAATAAAGAAGTGACTTAAGTGTGGGAAGAATTTGGCACATCTAGTTGCTTATTGTTTAAGAGTATTAAATTGTACCTTAGAAGTTCGAGTTACTGCCATGGAAAATGTGGTGTACTTGGAATGAGGAACTCATTTTTTTATGAGAGTCCAAGAGGTAGTATGTGTAGTGGTTAAAAGTACAGTTATCTGCCTTGGCCAGTGTGGCTTAATGGTTAAAGCGTCCATCTGCACACTGGAGTGTCACAGATGCTATTCCTGCTCAAGGGCACATACCTGGGTTGCAGGTTCCATCCCCACCCTGAACTTTTGTATAGAATGTGTACATCAAGAGCTACAATTTTCATATTATTTCCCCATTGAGTCATAGGGTTCTCTTTGTACTAATTAAAAGAGCCAAAGTATAAACTTTACACATAATAGCTGCCTCAGTTTATTTAAATTTCCAATTTGCCTTGTGTCAGAACTAGCAACAGTGTTAAGTACCCTATGTGCTGTAAGAGTAAATAAAATCTTGGCTCTACCACTTCCTAGTGAAGGGAAAGTGACAGATTAGAAGCTGCCATTCAGAATTTAATGGCTTGTCCTTGATTATTCTCAACATCCATGGTATATGTGTCTGTTATGAATGCCATTGCCAATTAGCTCAAGCTCGCCAATTTGCTTACATGTATTTAGTTGACTAAGTACATGTAAAGAAGCTAGGGAAAAATCAGTGTGGATGAAGAAGGAAGACCATGCATTGCATGATTTCTTTCTTTATTGCAGACTAATAGACATTCCATAATTCTTTCTGGTGTACATATTTATCGCAATAAGCTTCTCCATGGACATTTTTGACAAGGATCATAATTTCTTCTTTCCTCGTGGGAGGTGATGTAAGTTTTGACACCTGCAAAAGTGATAAACTTGAGCAACATGCTTCAACATCATAGGTTTTTTCCCCTAGGATCAGAGTTCCAATTGCCTAATACCTTCCATGTTAAGCTCATTGCAGACAGCCTAGGAGGTGGAGCATGGCGAATGCAGCGAGGTATGCGGGGGGAGACAACCTTTGATTCCAACGCGGGAGTAAACAGTGTTGTGTAATGTGGGAAGGGGTGCATGTTGAGAGACTTGGTTTGGTAGATTTAGAATAATTAGGCCAAAGCATGACCCCCTTGAGCCCATGGTAACCTCACCGGATGTTCAGTAAGATGATTGCCTTTAGTGTTATGACTCTTTATCTTAGAAAACACCAAAATGTAAGCATAAAATAATAGTGAGAGGAAATGAGCTATTGATTTTCTCATACTGTCTTAACCCTGGCCCTAATTGAAGGTCAGTATATATATTCATCTCTAAAACTGATTTTTGGTTAGGCATCATGGTTTCCTGATGTTCATGCCAAACAAGGCTTATTGCTATTCTACAGATGTTATCAAAAAGAAAAATATTTCAGCTGAGGCACACATTCTCTTAGGAAAATCAAACCCAAAGAAGATAATCTGCAAAATAATTTGGCTGCTTATCAAGAGCCTAGGAAAAAAGAAGGGATATCTTGACTGGGTTAGTGGATTGAAGACAGGGCATAAAGGGGGACTTTGAGTGCTCTGTTTGTCATTAGTCCAAAGCAGAACCTAAAAAAGTGTATTTATATACCAGGGGACTAACATCTACTTCTGTCTTCAGTTCATCCTGTTCTGTAGCAGTAAATGCATGTTATCTTCAATCTTCATCTTTCCCACACTATATAGTGGTAAAAGTCATGCAAAAAATATAACTTATTATGAGGCACTCAGAGTAACTAGAAAGAAAAGAAAAACAATATGATTCCCTGATTCACTGCAATGAGGCTATCTCACCAATCCCTACCCCCCTCTTAACAACAGGTCCATCTGCTTTTATAATACATCTTCAGGTGTATACATATTGTCCATGGAACCCCTGCTTTACAGTGTCTCATAAAAGAGACTTGGAAAACTGATTTCCCATAACAAGGAATGAGAAAAGCCTGGCTCATATCTGGCTTGTGTGCCTCATATATAAAACCAGTTTCTGGTAAGAGTATAAGAACTGGCAAGATAATAGGGAGTGATTATAAATGAGCACAAAGTTTCTGTTTGAAATGATAGAAATCTTCTAAAATTAGGCTTTGGCCGTGGATGCACAACACTGTAAATATACTAGAATTCATTAAAGTGTACACTTAAAATAGGTGAATTTTATGATTTGTATAATATATATTAATAAGCTATTTTGTAAAAAAATAGAATTGGCAAGAACTAGTTTTTGTAAAAACCCACATAATGTTAAAAACCTGGGTGAATATAGAAAAGTAAAATTCTTATCTGGATGCTATATCTACAACAATTGTTTTCCTTTTTTTTTTGGTTTGGGAACTATGCTGGTAGGAGAAATGGCCCTATACTTCCCCAGCAACAACTCCATTCAATTTTGCTAATTTACTATTGTTAAAAACAAAACAAAACAAAACAAAACAAAAACACTCCACCAAAACTCCAACCTGGAGACTGCAGCAGCTGCAGTAATAGAGTAACAGCTGCCTGGCTCTTTCACATGAAGCTTAACTTAAAACTTTTAGCAGTAAAATATCTCTGCAATTAGTCCTTGTTATTTTCTTTTCTCTTGTCTATCTTGGAATTTCCTCTAGATTCTAATACACAGTGCTTGTGCTTTTGGACTGACCTCCTGCTCAGCTAAAGATAATTGAATATTCTAGTCTACTAATCTACAATACACAGAATATTTTATATTTTCGAAAAAGCCATTGTTCAACTCAATTTTTTAAAACTTTTCTCTCAGGATCAAAGGTCTACCTCTCTTTCTTTGTATCATTGAACCTAGTAATTGCTCTGGCCAAAAAAGTAAATAACAAACACAACACTCACTTCCTCTTAGATTAAAAAAAAAAAAAAAAAAAAAAAAGAGTTTTGGGAGTTTCTGACCTCTACATAAGATTGTTTTAAAAAAACACACTCTAAAAGGAAACAGTTGGCAGATTGATATGGATGTGGGAGAATAAAGTTGGCCTTGTAAGTGGGACCTATAAACAGTGTTGAGACCTGCACTGAATTAAGCTGATTGAGTTCCACATTTGGGGGGAGGGAGCTTAGATTATCTCACCATTTCACATTCATTTTCAGCATTCATGTATTGATGTATTGTCAGGTTTCAGTGATAAAGATGATAAAGTTGCTCTATACATGTAAGAAATTTGAAAGTGACTCTGAAAGTTTCAATAAGTATACCTCAAGGTCTTTTGTATAATCCAGTGTAATTTAATGCTGGTATGATTAACCCTTGCATTATTACATGTAGGAATAATTCTTGGCTTTGAATTCAGGATCCCTAATCTCTCCTTCATCCTTATACATTAGCACCCTTATATTTAAAGTTCTTATGAAGCCCCAACCATTCCTCTGCTCTACCTTGTCAAGCTATTCTCTATGTAAAGTAATATATGCATATTTCATCTCCCTTAGCTTCCAGATCTGTGTCTATATTTCTTTCATGTGGAATCTTTTCTTTCCATGCATAATTTTCTGTTCCTTTCCACCTTTAAGACCCAGACAAAACTCTTCTCCCCTAAGAAGTCTATTCTGATTGCTTCACTTGCCTTCCATGTATGAATACAAATTCTACTGTTAACATCATATTCCAGAGATTTTATTAGTTGGCCAAAGTCAACCTAAAGGAATTTCTCCTTAAGGGAAAATTATGTCATTTTCATAACTTCTTTTTTACCTTAATTAGCTTTAAAGAAAAAAATGAACTTCCCCATCTTATTGATAAAAATATTAAATTTGTTTAACTGCTCAGTTATTCTAATTTTTAAAATATGAACTTTGTTACAACTGTGTTGGGTCCATGCTATTTTTTGACAAGCATAAAATGGACCACTTCTGGGCAAGGATAATGAAAAATGTGATGGATCAAGTTGTTTGGATTGGTAACATAAATCCCAAATGATTATGAAAATAAAAATTAAAAAAATTTGAAAATAAGACTGGTAAGAGCATTTCTATTTCATTAGGCTAAAAGTGCATAAGCATCTTGTTCAGAAATCACTTAGATGCTCTATCTCCACATTATCAAAGCAAATGATAAAGGAGAGAAAAGCTTAAAGCTTTAGTTCTCATTGAATTGTATTGTGCCTTCCTTCCTTCATTTCTTCCTCTCTTACTTCTCTCCATCTTTCCATCCATTCTTCCTTTTTTTCTTTCATGAACATTTATCAGGTATAGCAATTACTACAATTCAAAGAAACACTTTTATTTTACTTCCTCTAAATTGGCCTATATATATATTCCCCTAAGAAAAAAGGCAGGGTAGACAGAAAGAGCAGCAGATTGTGGCAAGTTCCTGTGCCTAATTTTCATTTGATACACACATCTGTTCCAGTGTTTGCTGTCCTGAAACTATCGACTGCTAAAGTTCTATTTAAGAATCAGATTTTCATAGACATAACATAATTTTTAAACAACTAAAGTAGTAACATGTGGTTTTAATTTTTCTTCTATCAATGCCATTTTATATTATTTTAATAGTGAAAATGCCAAGCACAATTAAAGTTCATTGATATTAGTTATTGAATATTTTCCTTGGTCAGTTTAACTTATTTTTAATGTCACATTCCAGCTATTAAATCTAGAGGTAAAAATTTAGTGCAGGATTCCAAGATGGTGGCAGATTGAGTGGAAGCTTCGCTGACACTCTCCCTGACCAAACTGGAATTACAACTAAAATATAGAAAAAACAGCCTGAATGAATAATCAACTGCAACTGAAGACTCGTTAGAGAGCACCCTCATAACCAAGGAGGAAAAGAGGAGACCACATAAAGACTGGTAGGAAGTGTGGAGGCGTGAGAGGGCTGGCTGGGCTCTCACAGGCAGCAGGTGAAGGTCTGGAGGGATATCTCAGTTGTGGGAAGTTCTCACTGAAGACTCTGAGGCCTAAACTTCGGGCTGAGCTTCCCAGCCCAGAGCACAAGAACTGAGAAAGGTGCCCACATAACATCCAGCTGTGAAAAGCAGCAGGGTTTCTGTCTGCCAGGGACAGACAGCTGGAAATGCAGGCACCCTCTTAAAGGACCAACAAACAAAGTTTTGTGTGCAGCTACTCACCTTGGGCTCCAGCAGAAGGAGGACAGAGTGGACTGGAGCTGTGTAAGGAGAACCCAGAGATACTGGCTTGGGGGATAGAGCTCAGAGGGCAGCCATCTGGATTCCTATGCTGAGTCATTCCCATATAAGGCAGAGGAAAAGTTTCTCAGGTAGATATTTACTGTCCAAGCAGCTTTTGCCAAGGGGAAAGCAATTGTCCCACCCTGTTGGAAAACCCTCACCCTATCCTGTGGGGTTTCTGCACCCTGAGACTCCTTAAGAGCTTGAATAACAATCAGTCTCTGGATCCTTTGAGTCTTTGCCTGATTTGCTTCTGGACCCAGGGTGTGGAAAAGCAGACCTTGGTGAGAATTTTGGTCCTCTGCAAACACAACCAGCTCCAGAAGAGGGAATCACAAGTTGTGGAGTGAGGAAAGCTTCAAACAAGGTAATCAAGGCCAGTCACAAACAGCATCTGACATTGGCCTTCACCAGAGACCACCCAAAAGACTGGGAGTCCTAGCAGATATACTCAATAAATAGAAACAAATTTAAACAGGCAACCAAAATGGGGAGACAATAAAATAAGCCCCAAATGAAAGAACAAAATAATTCTCCAGAAGAAGAGCTAAATGAAATGGAGATCTATCAGAATAGAGTTCAGAATACTGATCATAAGGATGCTCAACAGCATGAGAAATGAAATGGAAACTATGAAGGAAATTAATAATGACATAGTAGAAATAAAAAAAATAACATTGGAAGGTATAAACAGCATATTAAGAGAAGCTGAGGATCAGATCAGCAAATGAGAAGACAGGGTAAAAAAATCACTCAATCAGAGATCCAAAAAGATAAAACAATTAAAAAATAGGAGGACAGTTTAAGGGAGCTGTGGGACAACATGAAACGTAACAACATTCACATCATAGAAGTGCCAGAGGAGGTTGAAAGTAAGCAAGGATTAGAGACCTGTTTGAAGAAATAATGGCAGAAAACTTCCCTAACTTGGTGAAGGAAAAGTCACACAAGTTCAGGAGGCACAGAGAGTCCCAAGCAAGAAAAACCCTAAGAGGCCCATGCCCAGACACATCATAATTAAAATGCCAAAATTTCAAGACAAAGAGAGAATCTTAAAGACAGCAAGAGAAAAGCAATCTGTTACCTACAAAGGAGCTCCCATGAGGCTGTCACCTGATTTCTCATCAGAAACTCTACAGGCCAGAAGGGCATGGCATGAAATAATCAAGGGAATGCAAAAAAGTATCTGAAACCAAGACTACTCTGTCTGGCAAGCCTATCATTCAAAATAGATGGTGAAATAAAGAGCTTCCCAGACAAAAATAAGCTAAAGGAGTTTATCACCACCAAAGCTGCATTGCAAAAAATGTTATAGGGACTGCTGTAATAAGAAGTTGAAATAGAGAGAATGAGAAACATTGGCATAAAGAAATAAAATGACAATAGACAAGTACCTATCAGTAATAACCTTAAATATAAATGGATTAAATGCTCCAATCAAAAGACATGGGGTAGCTGAATGGATAAGAAAACAAGACCCAAATATATGCTGTCTACAAGAGACCCACCTCAGAACAAAAGACTCACACAGGCTGAAAAACAAAACACACAGAAAACTTCTGGAGGACTTTAAAGGAGAGACTGACAGCAATACAATCACAGTAGGGGATTTTCACACCCCACTGATTTTATGGGATATATCTTCCAGACAAAAAATCAACAAGGAAACAGAGACTCTAATTGACACACTAGATAAGATGGATTTAATTGACATTTACAGAACATTTCATTCCAAAGCTGCAGAATATGCATTCTCCTCAAGTGCACATGGGACTTTCTCAAAGACAGACCACATGTTAGGACACAAAACAAGTCTCTACAAGTTCAAGAAGATTGAAATCATATCAAGCATCTTCTTGGACATTTACACCATGGAATACTATGTAGCTGTAAAAAAGAATTCCTTACCCTATGAGACAGCATGGTGGAATCTGGAGGGTATTATGCTAAGCAAAATAAGCCAGACAGAGAAATACAAGTATCACATGATCTTACTCATATATGGAATCTAAGGAACAAAATAAACCGATGAACAAAATAGATCCAGGGACATAGAAGCATGGAAGAGACTGATGAATCTCAGAGGGAAGGTGGAAGTGGATGTGTGGGTAGGAAGAGATTAACCTAAGAACTTATATGCATATATCCATAACCTTTTGACACAGACAATAGTGTTATGAAGGCCTGGGGAGAGAGGTGCAGTGGAGAGGGGACCAATGGGGGAAAAAATGTACCTTTGTAATACTTTCAACAATAAAGATACATTTTAAAAAACTTAGTGCAGCACATAAGAGTTTCTTATCTGCAATCATCATGAAATAGCCAGTGATTATATTCTAATGTTCCCCTTTCTATTTACTGAGATGCTACCACATCTTTCCTGCTGTATTGGGGAAAATATTCCAAGCCAAGAGCTATAGTTTCTTCTAAGACTATGACCACAGAGACAGTCATACCAGTCAGAGAATCCATGAAGTCGTATTTTCCTGATCCCAGTTCTATTTCAAAAGCTTTTTAAAACCAGCCTGAAAGGGTTATATATCTGTGAAACTTATATTTAAGATCATTTCCTTCTACAAGTATGCTATCATCCTCTCTTATCAATCATAGTAACATTATAACCTTCCATTTTCAACTTTCTTAAATTACAATTTAATATTTTCTTTTACTATAAAAAGGTGAGCATGCTAGATCTGGAGAAAGACTTTAGTTAGTGAATCAGATTTAGGCACTAAAGAAATGTCTGTCATTTTCACTAGAGTGCCTGACCTTCCAGCCATCAGAGCAATTATTTTAGATTAAGGTGGCATCTTAATGAAATCCCAATTTAAGTAAAAGTATATTGCCTACAAAGAATAAAACCATTACCAGTTATTAAATGTCTGTACAGGTTATCTAGGAGTGGCAATGAAAAACATGAGTAAAACTTGGAAGAAGGGAAACAGCTACATTTTGATGAGGGCAGGAAAACAAGATTTACTGTATACAAAATGTAGATTTATATTGAAACTCCCTGTGATATTTCCTCAGTAACATGAAGACAAGATGCTTAGACAAGACAAGTAAAAAAATAAGAAGGGAGATTTATGTAAATACGTGAGGGAAGGGAGCCAAAGACAGACCTCAAAACTTAGCTTGGGAACAGCTTTGGTCTACAATAAGAAACATTAATTTGAAAGTGAAGAAAATATATAAATCTAATGTGGGTATGTGTATGCATGTGTGCACATCTATGCATGATTCTATATGTTTTAAATGTTTCACACAGAAAATCATACAGCATATGAGTACTGATATTTGACACAAAGATTTTAAAGCAAAACAATCTTTGGAAAGAGGCTAGAAACAAAGGAGGCTTGTAAATAGTGAATACCATTTCACTTACTGAAGGCCTGAGGAAAGTGCTAGAACAATTTATGGAAAACAAGATAAAAGTATGCCTTAACACCTATATAGCTGTTTATGGCTCTGTTGCATGTCAACAGCTCCAATTTTGCACTGGGACCTTTGATAGCATAAAAGGCTCAGATCTCTCTTGATTTTCAGAGGCTAAAAAGAAATGCTCAGTTGTACTCTGTGTAACAAGAATATCTCTTACTATTCTTTGACACTGTTAACAGTGGTACATAGCTTATGGTCTGGTCAAGGAGAATTTGAGTCATTTAGTAGAAAGATTTCAGTAGAATAGCATTTGTAGAAGTAACTTAGATTTTTAGTCAAGTGGACTAAAAAATAAAAGTTTGTAGCAAGTAGAGTGGTTTTCCAAATGGAAAAGACAGAACAAAAATTGGGAAGAGGAAATTAAAACTCAGGGATCAAGGATATATCATAAGAGGACACTAAGTTTATAATAACTAAGTTTACTCTCCAGGCTCAGGAGACTTCACCCTGCACAAGAAAGAAGGGAATGAAATTGCCCAGGTTAAATTAATTTAAGTATATGTAAAATCTAGTACCTAAGTTCATAAAACTACTTCATATGATATATAGTGCTAAGTACTGAATTGTCTCACCCCTCAGATTCATATATTGAAACCCTAACCCTCATTGTGATGTATTTGGAGATGGAGCCTTTGGTTTAGGTGAGGCCATGATCTTATAATGCCCTTATAAGAAGAGAGATCAAATAGTTTGCTTTCTCTCTCTCTCCTTGCCATGTGAGGACACAGCAAGAAAGCTGCCATCTATATGCCAGGAAAAGAGTCTCAACAGACACTGACCATTCTGGCCTTTCTTGAACTTCTGGCCACCACAGCTATGAGAGAAAAAATTTCTCTTGTTTACACCACTCAATATATGGTATTTTGTTATGACAGCTTGAGCTTGTTAAAACATAGAGGGAGACCTGGAAAAAGAGTCATTTAAAAAAAAACCTAGGAATTTTAGTTTACTAAAAAACTGACTTACATATTAAAATGTGGTAAGACCAACAAGAAGTAAATGTTGAATTAGGGTGCATTTATGTAGATTTATATAGAAAATGTAGATTCCACTACAAGAACAACAACAGGTGCTTGTGTTCCTTTACTGTGGTGAGCTCACTTCTTTAATGTTATACTAAATTCATAACACTGCATTTTAAGGGGAAATATTACAGAGCAATATCTAAAAGAGGGTGGTCAATGTTATAAGAGTGGAGTTAAAAAGCAGGACATAATGGAAACTGGGTATTAGGTACAAATGCTGCACTGTGCTAAGGGGGATGGCAATTACACTGTAGTACGAGCAATAGTATATAGCAGCCCTACTGGAAATCAAGAGAAGTGCTGTGTAGTTCTGATTTTCCCCCTAAATAAAATAATTGTGTAACTTTGGGGAAATGAGAGTGATGAACCATACAATCTCCAAGGTACTATATAAACTTTAAAGTCTCTTCTCACTTAAGAGTCTATGATTCTGATGCTAACATTTCATTTAAGAACATCTTAAAGTAAATGAACATTTTTAGAACAAGAAAACTGCAATCAAATGACAGTGGTATGTTCAACATATAATTAATTATTTTTGAACTCTTGATACCCAACACAAAAGAAGAAAAGAATGATCTTTCTGAAGAAAGGATCTTCATGAGTTTTTTAGCATGTGTTTCAGAGTCTGTGCAGTCCTACTGGGACATGTGTCTAGGTTGAGAAGTTTGAGGAAAAACAGAGGTGAAAATAGCATTGCTAACTCATCTATCACATAATTTTGGGTTCAAATTGCTGCTGTTTCATTGGCTACAAATCATCAAACATTGCTGTGATAGCTCTGACCAATAGTATGCAATAAAAAGAACATGGGGCTGGAGGCGTATGATTTGGGTTCAAATTTTAAATTTAGTAGTCAACAGTAATTTGATTTTAGGCAAATTTAATCACCACCATGATTGCCATCACTGCTATAATAAAAACAGCAATAATCAATGCCATATATTGAGCATCATTAAGTTCCAGGTTGCAATGAATCATTTTATTAATCTGCATAACAACTCTACCATGTAAGTATGATGACTCACATTTTACATGAGTTCACACACAGTTACAAAGCCAATAAATTATGAAGCTAATTTATCAGGCTTATTTGATTCTAATGTCTATACTTTTACCTTCTTTGCTATACCAGTCTGCTTCCTGATCCTCAGTTTCCTCATCAGTTTAACGAGGAAAGTCTATTGAAACAGTATGGTGAAGTTAGAAATAAATTAAAACATTTACTATATATGAATGATTCTATACATCATGGCTTTTATTATCATCACCTTTCCCCCCCAACCCTATCCTTCTAGACACATATCAGAGAATCAGGCAGTGAGACTTTTCATTCCTTATTCAACAAGTTGCATTACTTGGTTGTTTTATCTTAAGGGATGAAGGATTTACTCAAAATTTAATGTCCTAGTGGGTAAGAACAATGACTAATTAGATAATCAAGTAATAAAACATTGTTTTTGCCTATCACAGTTTCCCACACTGACAAAAGATTATCTGTGAGTGTATACACACACATTTTAGTGCTGGAAAGAATGCAAAGAAAAGATATCTCTGGTACTAGAGTTAAATCAAACAATGTTTCTGAAGGGCAACATGACTTCATATATCAAAAGCTTTAAAATTGTCCATACTATTAACCCAGTAATATTTCTTTTTAAAATGTATCCTCAGAAACTAATCATTTGTAGGAAAAATATATGTACATAAACATCGTTGCAGAATTATTTATAATGCTGATCAATTGAAAACAACCTGAATTTCCAACAAGAGAGTGGCAAAATAAAGTATAGTCATGAAACATTAAGCAGCTGTCAAAAACATGTTTGCCTGTGCCATGGGGAAATCTTTGTGGTATATTCTTAAATAAAAACACCAACATACAAATAAACACATACCCTATAATCCCAATTTTTGTTAAACTTTTTTATGTATTCATGCACACACACACACAAAACCTATGCACAGGAAAAATATTGGAAGGAACTAAACCAAGGTGTTAGCAATAGTTATCTCAAAACAGTGGAATTATTTTTTTAAGCATTCTCACTTAATATTTTTGTGGTTGTTTTTAAAATGAATCAAGTTGCAGTAACCAATAACAAGGAAAATCATGACTGGGGACCTGGTGTCCCATATTAATGGTTAAACTATAAAGGAAGTCATTGGAATGTTGCCAAACTACCCTTAATCTGTATAATGTCAGGATATTGGACCTGTGGTCTTTCAATATATCAAATGACTTTCCTTTTTATTTATTTATTTTTTTACTCCTCACCCAAGGATATTTTTTCCTTTGCTTTTCAGAGAGAGTGGAAGGGACAAAGAGAGAGAGAAACATTGATGTGATGTGAGAGAGACACATTGATTGGTTGCCTCCCAACCTGGACTGGGGATCGAGCCTGCAACCCAGGTATGATTCCTTGGCCAGAATCAAACCCAGGATGCTCTAACCACTGAGAAAACCAGCTAGGTCTACTTTCCTTTCCAAACCTATATGGGTGATGACCATGAAGAGAACAATCTCTTGCCTCATTATTTCAAGAGGTCACCTCATCTTGTGTCTTGGGTAATATCTAAACATCACTATGGACAGTGGTACTTCTCTTCTTGAATACCTTTAGTGATAAAACCTACACATTCACAAACCTTTAAAGGCAAAACAGCTAGAAGCATTGCACAAACAGTTTTTAAGCTTAATTTTCTACTGTGTATATGTATGTGGCCGGGGGGTGAGGGAGGGGGTAAAGAGTAAGACAACTCAACATCTCCATATTTGATCAATTTTTATCACAAGAAAGTACAATTGAAATAAAACTCTGATCAAAACAGAAAAGTATTCTATTTTATGTTCTGTCAGTGAGGTTAAAAGTCAGAGATAGGAGACTGGACCAGATATGTCCTAATTATCTTGATGTCAGAGAAAACCCTGACATTTCAGATATGTAGAGTTCTGTCTTAACCAGCTTTCTGTTGGAAAAATGACACTCACTATTTTCATTACTCTTTTGGTATTTTTCAAGCTCTCTGACAACATTAACGTTTCCCCCAGGAGTTTAGAAATATTTTTTTAGCAACCTAAGTTCCATTATTCTAAACATATAGTAAATTTATCATTTGGTATAGTAGTAGACAATCTAAAAGAGAAATACTAAATGCCAATACCCAGTGCATGAAATTCAATATGAATTGGCTAATACATTTTGAATTGACTGGCTCATTGATTAGCATCCACTTCATGAGCATAGACACTTATGTTAAGTAAAATGGGATGAGAATTTCTGTTTCCATTTAGCAAATTTCTGCAAGAACCTGTAGCTTCCTAGATATATGCCAATTTCATACTCTCCTTCTGTAACTAGAAGCTATATAAAATGCATACACACCTTGATATTTATGGAAATGGAAGCAAGATAAATCCATAACCTAAATGTGTGCGGATTCTCTCTTCCCTGAAGCCTACTAAGGGTCTTTCATCCAATGCCTGCTCCCAGTACTCAATTTGCTCAGAAGAGCAATAAAAGCCTTTGGACTGAAGTTCTAAATCCCGAGCTTTTATAGATCCCCATGTTTAGAAGGATCTCTGACAATTTAAATTTCACATCACTTTTCCCTATGCTGTACTTTACATCCCCATGGCTATTTTGTAACTACCAATTTGTACTTCTCAGTCCCTTGACCTCTTTTACCCAGTCTTCCAACGTCCCGTCCCCTCTGGCAACCACCAGTCTGGTCTCTGTGTCTATGCCTTTGTTTCAATTTTGTTTGCTTGTTTATCTTGTTCTTTAGAATCCACTTATAAATGAAATCATATGTTATTTTTCTTTCTCTGATTGACTTATTTTAGTGAGCATAATTCCCTCTTGGTCCATCCATGCTGTCACAAATGGTAAGATTTTAGTCTTATTTATGGCTGAGTTATATTCCATTGTATATATGTGTGGTGTCAGGTGAGTATAGCAATTACCAGGGGGAACACTTTGTAAAGTATATGATTGTTTAATCACTATTCTGTACACCTAAAAGTAATACATAGTAATATTGATATTAAACTGTAATTGACAAATTAAAAATAATAAATTTCAAATTGGTTAGGTTTGTTTGTGTTTTCTTTTGTTTGTTGTTTTTTTGTTGTTGTTGTTAATCTTCACCAGAGGATATTTTTTCCATTGATTTTAGATAGAGTGAAAGGGAGGGAGAGAGGGAGAGAGAAAGAGAGAGAGAGAAAGATTGACTGGTTGCCTCCCACAGGTCCCCAGACCAGATCAAATCTGCAACACAAGTAGGCGACTTTGGGAATGGAACCCACGACCCTTCGGAGCATAAGCCGAAGCTCTAACAACTGAGCCACACCAGCCAGGGCTCACATTGGTTTTATTGTTGATATAAAACTAATGGACAATTCAGAATTAATTGGATGTCAAAATCCAAGTCTATGTAACTTGAAATATTAACCATTACTGGTATATATGTAGACAGCTGAATTAGATAATTTGAAGCAAATAAAAATTTCCCCTATTTCTGCTTTGTTGAACCAACTCTGTGAATTGGAAAATGCTAACAATGAATGAGCATAGATATTACATGTGAATTGTATTAGATATTTCTATTCATCCTGAAAATATATGCAGGCTCAAGCTTAGGGCATGATAATAGATCTTACAGAACTTTTTATAGGGCATCTTTATTTTTTGAAGCATTATTAGGGAAACAGGAAGAAAAATTTGCCCAGTCCTTTCATGAGGAAAGCTATGAGAACTCTAGTCAAAATCACAGCTATTAAGAGCTGGGTCTCAGAAGCCAGCAGGGCTCAAGAGCACAAATCCAATGTCCATAATTATAGACGCTCCAATGACCCAGCCTCCTCTCAAACCCTTGCTATAACTCACTCTGCCATAAGGAACTACAGTTCTTCCTGACAGAGCTATGGGCTGTTCATGGATAATAAGGCATACATAAAGAAATAAGACTCATCTTGACAGGCTATAATAATTTATAACTGAGAAGAGTTTTTCTTCCCTGTCTGAAGAGGAAGAGGAAAGAATGAGAAATCACTGATGTGGGAAGACCTCACTTCTCCCAGTTAAAAGCCACAATGTGCTACACATGCCTAACAGCACAATGGGATGTAGTAAAAACTAGTACAATGAACTAGGAGTCATATTTATTCCAGGTTTTGTTATTTACAAGCCTTGAGACCATGAGCAAGTCACTTGGCTTCCCTGGACCTTAGCATCTCTAAAATAGAAGTTTTGGCCTAGATCTCAGGGCCCCAAACTCAAATGCCTGAAAGGGCCAGGCAGACAATATACATCAGATCATATAAATGTGCTCAGTGTGAGAAAAATCAACAGCCTCAGCAACAGGGTTATAACAATTGATACTCTGCGTTAGAATCAGGGAAACAATAGGGAGTGGTGGGAAGTGAGGTAAACTGGAGAGTCTGAGCTTGATTTAAAGGGAGCAGCCATGACTAAGGTAATTTCTCCAGCAGATTATTGCTTTGAGAGAATATGGGTCCCATTTTGCCAAACCTCTGATTCATGAAAAGAAACCGGATATCCAGATTTGTATGCAAACTTTCTCCCTTTAAATGATAGAAATTAATTTGAATTATTTTACAACATTGTGCAGGCCAGAAAAGACCACATCTTGGATTGGATCTGTCCTGCAGAGAGCCAGTTTGCAACCTCTGGTTCAGTTAATCTGTAAAACGCTGCTGTTATATTAATAAGATCAATTAGAGTTATTTTTAAATTCTGACCTTAGTTTCTGCCAATGCCATTTCTCTGTCTAATCTCAGCTCCTTAGCTATAACCCAGCCTTTCTTGCTCACCTGGCTTTTTTTGACCAGTGTTTTTGACCCTACTATAATCATCTCTGCTTCTTCAGCCAGCCTCATCCACTAATACTTGAGAAGATCCAACCCTGCCTACCATTCATGGCCCTCCAACCACGGCCTTCTCACTCCTGCAAACTAACTACTCCTCTCATCAAACCCTATCCACTGTGGCCAGGTTTTAAAACACCTTGAATTAGTCAAGCTGTGTCTTGACTATGTGCCATATTCACCTATGATAGTAGTATGTGACTTTAAACAGAGAGAGCAACTTACTGTTATATGGGAATATTTCCAGACAAGTGGAACTTGAATGGTACGTGTCTTAGTTCGTTCGGAATGCTATAAGAAAAATACCACAAGCTGGGTGGTTTATAAACAATGGAGATTTGTTTCTCACAGTTCTGGAGGCTGGAAATCTGAGATTAGGGTGTTGGCATGGTCGGGTGAGGGTCCTCTTCTAGACTACAGATTTCTTATTGTATCCTCACATGGAAGGGGTGAGCTAGTTCTCAGAGGCCTGTTACATAAGGGAACTAGTACTTTTCATGAGGGTCACCTTCGTGACATAAGCACCTCCAAAAGGTCCGACCTCTTAAGTCAATCATATTGGGCATTAGGATTTCAACATGAGAATTTTGGAGGGACACAAACATTCAGACTATAGAAGTTGCCTTATATAACTGGTAACTTCACATAACAGATTTAATTTATGTTTCATCTGAATGTGTACTCTTCTAATAAATGCATCAGCAAACAAACTAAATCTGGTTGCAGAAGGTGTTCTTCATGGTTTCAAACAATAGTAAAAAATAAATCTTTGAGGATAATTAACATTTTAAATGGGGCATTGTCACACCTTCCTTGACAATTTCACAATGAAAATTTGCCAAGAGGCTGGCATTTTCTTAAAAAATATTAGTTCAGTCATTGCTTCCCCAATAAAATGTTAACTACTGGTAGACCAAGACTACCCGTTTAAGCTCCATAAATTGAAGAAGTATTCTTACTTATTGTTGTCATGTAGAGACCTAATTTAATGAAACTCAGATTTGAAATTAAATCCCAGTTTGGAACAGATATTTTTGCAAAGAGGTGGAGAGAATAAAGTTGGTGCCAAATATGAATTCTTTATAGCTTGGGTGAGTCCTTTAATTTCTTTGGGCCTTGGTATCCTCTTCTGTAAAATGAGTGTTATAATTATAATGTCAATATCATAGGACTCATGCGACTATCAAAGGTGATCGTGTCTTTCAGAGTGTTCTTACATAAGAAGCATTGGATAAAAGCCCGAGTATATAATCTGATGTTAGCCAGGCCTAATTGAAAATAGGCTAAATTAAGAAAAATATAGTCTTAACAGACTATATTAGGGAAATGTGTATAGAGGGATGAGACCCAGTATATCATAGGAGATAATAAGTAGCTATAGGCAGGATTTTCACTTCAGAGTTACTAGAGAGCCTTCCATTCCTTAGAAGCAAAGCCCTTCAGACTCACCAGACTTAGTAAAAGTTCAGCCTTCCCACCACATGCCCTTTACACCTGCTAGTCCTTCTGACCTCAACACTCAGCCCTGACTCTATCCGCTATCAACTCAGCTTGATGTGTCTTACCTTTCCTTCAAATCTCAGCTTACATGAACTTGCCCCAGAGGTATCTTCCCTGGCCTCCCAGTCTCAGGCTTTTCTGTTAAATCCTATCATAGTACCTACATTTTATAATTCACTGAATTCATCAAAGTATACAATTATATACATTTATGAGGTTAAAAAGTGTCTGTCTCTTTCTTTTAAATGGTAAACTTCATGATGGCAGAAAAGATGTGTATAGTCCCAGTACTCAGAATGCCCAAGCAATTCTCTTATTCAGTATTTGTTGAGTAAGTAAAAAAATGTCAATGTAAGACTTAAAAATATCCCTACAAGAGGTAATCAACTTGATTTAAGTTCATGCTAAGATCTAAATAACTGTTTTTCATTTGCTCCTGAAAGCATGTTTGGGTGAATGGGGAGAAAGGAAAGAAAAGTGGGTGACTTGATGGAAGAGGAAAGGTTAAAGACAGGGGTAGTAGAAGCCAAACATAACACAAGCTTGGCCTCTGTCCCACCAGGCCAGGGCCACCAGCCCGCTGTGATTGTCTGGGCCCCTAAGATGGGCGGCCATCTCCCAGGGTGTCATCCTTTCATTTGTAAATCTATTTCAGGTGAGCACGCAAAACAGACACTAAAGTCTGAGAGTTCAAGATTGTAAGATTTGTTTTCCTGAAACTGTCAGCTAAATGGCTCCACATTTCTCTTCCAACGCTTATAAACTGACGAGACTGACAAGCTTGCTGTCTTCCATCTTTGAAATGGACATATATAGTTGAAGAAAGTGTACTGAATATGTTTACACAAGCGACATATTCTTTTCTTAAAGCTGAAAAAGTAGATATCAATGAGTTCATACTGGCAGCATTCTCTCACTGAACCCCATGTACACAGTGGAAACTTCCTGGCACGGTGATCACCCACTCAGTCACTAAAGGATGGAGTGTGAGGGTGGCATGTGGCATCCTCTGCCAGGGTTCGTGCTTACAAAAATCTGACTTCATTCTCACAGGGGAATTGATATGTTTTCAATTTTTTAGGGCCTGCCATTCTCAGTTTTAAAGAAAACTTCTTGTTACAGAACAGGATTTTATTTTATTTTAGTATTTTATTTTAGTATTTTTCAGTGTTAGTATAACATCTTCTTATATTTCATTTTGAAACTTAGCTTTTTAAAAATGTATCTTTATTGTTGAAAGTATTACACATGTCTTCTTTTTTTCCCCATTGAACCCCTTGACCCAACATCCACACCTGCCCCCTCCCAGGCCTTCTCCACACTATTGTCTGTGAATATGGGTTATGCATATATACTTATAAGTTATTTGATTAATCTCTCCCACCCCACTCTCCCACCCCGCCTTGCCTCTGAAATTCCTCAGTCTGTTCCATGCTTCTATGTCTCTGGATCTATTTTGTTCATCAGTTTATTTGGTTCATTAGATTCCACATATGAGTGAGATCATGTGATGTTTGTCATTCCCTGCCTGGCTTATTTCACTTAGCATAATACTCTCCAGCTCCCTCCATGCTGTCCCAAAGGATAAGAGATCTTTTTTCTTTACAGCTGCATAGTATTCCATGGTGTGAATGTCCCACAGCTTTTTTATCCACTCACCTACTGACGGGCACGTGGGCTATTTCCAGATCTTAGCTATTGCAAATTGAGCTGTTATGAGCATAGGGGTGCATATATTCTTTCTGATTGGTCTTTCAGATTTTTTAGGATATATTCCTAGAAGTGGGACCACTGGGTCAAACGGCAGTTCCATATTTAATTTTTTGAGGAACCTCCATACTGTTTTCCATAGTGGCTGCACCAGTCTGCATTTTTACCAGCAGTGTACTAGGGTTCCCCTTTCTCCACACCCTCACCAGCACTTGTAGTTTGTTGATTTGTTGATGGTAGCCATTCTGACAGATGTGAGGTAATATCTCATTGTTTTAATTTGCATCTCTCTGATGATTAGTGACTTTGAGCATTTTTTCATATGTCTCTTGGCCATCTGTATGTCCTCTTTGGAGAAGTGTCAATTTAGGTCCTTTGCCCGCTTTCAAATTGGATTGTTTGTCTTCCTTTTGTTAAGTTGTATGAGTTCCTTATATATTTTGAAAATTAACCCCTTATCAGATGTGTCATTGGCAAATATGTTCTCCCATACAGTGGACTCTCTTTTCATTTTGTTGATGGTTTCTTTTGCTGTGCAGAAGCTTTCTATTTTGATGCAGCTTCACTTGTTTATTTTCTCCTTTGTTTCTCTTGCCCTAGGAGATATATCAGCAAACATATTGCTATGAGAGATGTCTGAGATTTTGCTGCCTACGTTTCCTTCTAGGGTTTTCATGGTTTCATGCCTTACATTTAAGTATTTTAACCATTTTGAGTTTATTCTTGTGTATGATGTAAGTTGGTGGTCTAGTTTCATTTTTTTGCATGTGCATGTTCAATTTCCCCAATACCATTTTTTGAAGAGACCATCTTTACTCCATTATATGATCTTGCCTCCTTTGTCAAATATTAATTGAGCATAAAGGCTTGGGTCAATTTCTGTGTTCCCTCTTCTGTTCCACTGATCTATATGTATGTTCTTGTGCCAGTACAAGGCTGTTTTGATTACAGTGCCTTTGTAGTATAACTAGATATCTGGTACTGGGATCTCTCCAACTTTGTTTCTCAAGATTGCTGCAGCTATTGAGGGTCTTATTTGGTTCCATGTAAATTTTTGGAGTGTTTGTTGTAGATCTGTGAAATATGCTATTGGTGTTCTAACAGAGATTGCACTGAATTTATAGATTGCTTTGGGTAGTATGGACAATTTAATGCTGTCAATTCTGCCAATCTATGAACACGGTACATTCTTCCAGTTGTTTATATGTTCCTCTATCTTTTATGTCAACGTCCTATTGTTTCCCAAGTACAGGTCTTTCACCTCCTTGGTTAAGTTTATTTCTAAGTATCTTAATTGTTTTAAATTTATCTTTATTGTTGAAAGTACTGTAAATGTCCCCCTTTTCCCCACATTTGATCCCCTTTACCTTACACCCCCCTCCAGGCCTTCACCACACTATTGTCTGTGCCCATGGGTTATGCATATATGCATATAAGTTCTTAGGTGATTCTCTCCCCACCCACCCATCCACTCCTACCTTCCTTCTGAGATTCATCAGTCTGTTCCATGTTTTTATGTCTCTCTATATATTTTGTTGATTATATTCCACATATGAGTAAGAACATGTGATACTTGTATTTCTCTGTCTGGCTTATTTTGCTTAGCATAATACTCTCCATGTCCCACCATGCTGTCTCAATGGGTAAAAGGTTCTTCTTTTTACAGCTGCATAGTATTCCATGGTGTAAATGTCCAAGAAGATGCTTGATATGATTTCAATCTTCTTGAACTTGTAGAGACTTGTTTTGTGTCCTAACATGTGGTCTGTCTTTGAGAGTGTCCCATGTGCACTTGAGGAGAATATATATTCTGCAGCTTTGGGGTGAAATATTCTGTAGATGTCAATTAAATCCATCTGATCTAGTGTGTCATTCAGGGTCACTGTATCCTTGTTGATTTTTTTGTCTGGAAGATCTATCCAGTAAAGTCATTGGGGCGTTAAAGTTCCTTACTGTGACTGTATTGCTTTCAATCTCTCCTTTAAAGTCCTCCAGAAAGTTTTTGGTTTTTTTTCCAGCCTGTGTGAGTCTACTCTTCTGAGGTGGGATTCCTGTAGACAGAGTCTAAGTGTTTTAAATTTTTTGTTGCAATGGTAAATGGGTGGGTTTTTTTAGTTCCCTTTCTGTGAGTTCACTATTGGTATATAAAAATGCCATCAGCCCTAGTAGGTTTGGCTCAGTGGTTTGAGCATTGGCCAGAGGACTGAAGGGTTCCGAGTTCAATTCAGGTCAAGGGCACATATCTTGGTTGCAGGCTTGGCCCTGGTAAGGGTGTGTGCTGGAGGCAACCAGTTTATGCATCTCTCTCACATTGATATTTCTCTCTTTATCTCCCTTTCTCTTCCACTCTCTCTGAAAAAGCAATGGAAAAAAAATTTCCTCGGGTGAGGAAAAAAAAAATGTCATCGGTTTCTGGGCATTAATTTTGTATCCTACTACATTTCCGAATTTATTTATTAAATCTAGTAGTTTTTTGGTGAACTCTTTAGGGTATATTATATACAATATCATGTCATCTGAGAATAATGAGAGATTTACTTCATCTTTTCAAATTTGAATGCCTTTTATTGTTTCTTTTTGTCTAATCTCTATGGCTAGGACTTCCAGTGCTATGTTGAATAAGAGTGGTGAAAGTAGACACGCCTGTCTTGTTCCTTTTCTTAGGGGAAATGGTTTTAGTTTTTGCCCATTGACTATGATGTTGGCTGTAGGTTTGTCATATATGGCCTTTATTATGTTGAGGTATAATCCCTCTATTCCCACTTTGCTGAGAGTTTTTATCAGAAATGGGTGTTAGATTTTATCAAATGCTTTTTCTGATTCTATTGATATGATCATGTGATTTTTCTCTTTTAATTTGTTTATGTGATGTATCACGTTTATTGATGTGTGAGTATTGTACCAGCCTTGCATCCCTGAAATAAATCCCACGGTCATGGTGTATGACCTTTTCAATACATTACTGGATCCGATTTGCTAATATTTTGTTGAGAACTTTAGCATCTATGTTCATCAGGGATATTGACCTGTAATTCTCTTTCTTTGTTGTGTCTTTATATCGTTTTGGAATTAAGCTAATGTTGGCCTTGAAGAAATATCTTGGAAGTGTTCCTTCCTCTTGGACTTTTTGGAATAATTTGAGGAGGATAGGTGTTAGTTCTTCTTTGAATGTTTGGTTAAATTCCCCTGTGAAGCTGTCGAACCAGGGCTTTTGTGTGCTGGGAGTTTTTTCATTACTACTTCAATTTCATCGGTAGTTATCGGCCTATTCAGGTTTTCTTACTCTTCCTGATTCACCTTTGGAAAGTTGTATTTTTCTAGGAATTTGTCCAATTTCGTCCAGGTTGTCCAGCATGTAGGTGTGTAGTTGTTCATGGTATTTTCTTCCAATCCTTTGTATTTCTGTTGGGTCAGTTGTCACTTCATCTCTTTTGTTTCTGATTTTGTTTATTTGGGTCCTCTCTCTTTGTTCCTTTGATTTATTTATTTTTTAATGCTCATCAGAGGATTTTTTCCATTGCTTTTCAGAGAGAATGGAAGGGAGAGAGAGAGAAACATAGATGTGAAAGAGACACATCAATTGGTTGCCTCCTGCATGTGCCCCAAACGGGGTCAAGGATCAAGCCTGTAATTGACATAAGTGTCTTTGTGAGGACTAGAACCCGGGACCCTTCAGTCCACAGGCCAATGCTCCAACACCTGAGCGAAACCGGCTAGGGTTGTCTTTGTTTGTTGATGAGTCTGGCTAAAGGTTCATCAATCTTGTTTACCTTTTCAAAGAACCAGCTCTTGGTTTCACTGATCTTTTATTTTATTTTATTTTTTAGTCTCTATGTCATGTACTTTTTATCTGATCTTTATTATTTCCTTCCTTGTACTTACTCTGAGGTTTTCTTGTTGTTCTCTTTCTAAGTCTTTGAGTTGTAGGATTAGTTTATTAGAAGTTTTTCTTGTTTTTTGAGGTAAGCCTGTAGTGGTATGAACTTCCCTCACAGGACTGTTTTCATTGTGTCCCATAGATTTTGGGTTGTTGTGTGTTCATTTTCATTTGTTTTCAGGAAGTTTTTATTTCTTTCTTGACCTCATTGGTAACCCATTCATTGTTTAATAGCATCTTATTCAGCCTTCATGTGTTTGAAGGTTTTTAGGGTTTTTATTGTAGTTGATTTATAATTTCATGTCTGTGTGGTCCGAGAAGATGCTTGATATGATTTCAATCTTCTTAAACTTGTAGAGACTTATTTTGTGTCCTAACATGTGATCTATCTTTGAGAATGTCCCATGTGCACATGGGAAGAATGTATATTCTGCAGCTTTGGGGTGAAATGTTCTGTAAATGTTAATTAAATCCATTTGATCTTTTGTCATTTAGAGTCACTGTATTCTTATTGATTTTTTGTCTAGGCGCTCTGTTCAGTAAAGTCAGTGGAGTCTTAAAGTCCCCTAGTGTGATTATATTGTTGTCAATCTCTCCTTTAAAGTCCTCCAGAACATTTTTATATATTTGGGTGCTCCTATATTGGATGCATATATGTTTACCAGGGTTATATCTTCCTGTTGGATCGACCCCTTTAGTATTATGTAGTGACCTTCATTGTCTCTTGTTATGCTTTTATTCTGAAGTCTGTTTTGTCAGATGTGAGTATTGCTGCCTCTGCTTTTTCTCATTTCCATTTGCATGGTAAATTTTTTTCTACCCCTTCATTTTCAACGCATGTGAGTCTTTTGTTCTGAGGTGAGTCTCTTGAAGACAGCAGATATATGGGTCATGTTTTCTTATCCATTCAGCTACCCTATGTCTTTTTATTGGAACATTTAATCTATTTACATTTAAGGTTATTATTGATAGGTACTTATTTATTGTCATGCTTCCTTTGTGTCTGTGTTCCTCTCTTTCTCTATATTTCTTCTTCTTACACCAGCCTCTTTAGCATTTCTTGTAGTTCTCATTTGGTAGTAATAAATTACTTTAAACTTTTTTTGCCCATGAAGCTCTTTATTTCACCTTCAGTTCTGAGTGATAGCCCTGGTGGACAGAGAATTCTTGGATTCAGTCCCTTACTTTTCATTACTTTGAATACTTCATGCTACTCCCTTCTGGCCTGAAGTGTATCTATTGAAAAATCAGCTGAAAGTTTAATGGGAGCTCTCTTGTAGATAACTTTGTGTCTTTCTCTTGCTGCTTTAAGATTCTTTTCTTATCCTTAATGTTTATGATTTTAATTGTGATGTCTCTAGGTATGGGTTTTTTTGGGTTCAGCTTGATTGGGACTCTCTGTGTTTCCTGAACTTGAGTGACTTTTTCCTTCACCAAGTTAGTGAAGTTTTCTGTCATTATTTCTTTGAACACATTCCCTAATCCTTGCTTAGATTCTTCTCCTTCTGGTATCCCTATGATATGGATATTGTTATGTTCTATGTTGTCCCAAAGCTCCCTTAAACTGTCCTCTGGCTTTTTAAATTATTTTTCTAATTGCTGCTCTGATTGGTTGCTGTTGTTTTTTACCTTGTCTTCTAATTCACTGATTCGGTCCTCAACTTCTTATCTACTCTTGATTCCCTCCAGTGTATTCTTTATTTCAACTATGACATGCTTCTTTTCCAATTGATTTTTATTCATGGTTTCTACGTCTTTTTCAAGCTTGTGACCTTCTCACTAAAATCCTTATAGTTCTCATTAAGTTGTTTGTAATTCTCACTAAGTTGTTTGAGCAACCTTATAACCATTACTTTGAATGCTATATCTGATAAATTGCTTGCTTCCATTTCACTTAGTTCTTCTTTTCTTCCACTTGTTTCTTTGTCTCCTCATTTTAGTGGGCCAGTTGTCAGGGGTCGCCAGGTCAGGGCTGCAGGTCGTGAACAAAGCCTCGTGCCCCATAGTCCCTGGGGATAAGGTCAGGCAGCCAGGTCCTGATGGCAGGTCTGTGTGTCTGGGAGGCATTGGGTCACCATGGCAGGGCTGGATGAACTATTCAAGTCTGTAGGCCAGGAAGGCAGGCAGGCCGGTTGATCTGCATCAAGGAGTCAGTTAGGCAGGCAAGCAATCCTGGCATGTCGTGTCAAGGGTGCAGGTCAGGCAGGCAGGCAGGCAGGCAGGCAGGCAGTGTGTCCCTCTTCAAGGAGACACAGCAGGCAGGCCAGCTGTGCACCCTGCAACTAAGAGGCATAGCAGGCAAGTAGTAGGCAGGCAGGCCAGTCTTGCCCCTTCAAGGGGGCAGGCAGGAAGGCAGGTCATGGGATGTGGGTCAAGGGGGCACCGCTGGCAGGCAGGCAAGAAGGCCGTGCACACAGTGTCAAGGAGGCACAGCAGGCCAGCAGGCAGGCCAGCTGTGCATGCTGCATCTAGGAGGCAAAGCAGGCAGCAGGCAGGCAGACCAGGCACACCCCTTCAATGAGGCAGTACAGGCAGGCCATGGGCTGTGGATCAAGGAAGCATGGCAGCAGGCAGTCACTCCAGGCAGGCAGGCAGGTTTTGCACACTGAGTCAAGGAGGCACATCAGGTAGGCAGGCAGGCTGGGAGTGCCCCTTTAAGGATGCAGGCCAAGCAGGCAGGCTGTGCATCAAGGGGGCACAGCAAGCAAGCAGGCAGGCCATGCACACCCTGTCAAGGGGGTGGGCCAAGCAGGCAGGCCTTGGGCTTTGGGTAAAGGGAGCATGGCAGGCAGGCAGGCAGACTGGGAGGGGCATCACTGTCAGGCAGGCTGTGCACTCTGGATCAATGAGGTGGTGCAGTTTTCCGAGGGCACTAGTTCAGGTGTGCTGTGTCAGGCGTCAAGTGTCAGGCTGGTAGGGGTAGCACTGGTTGTTCACCCACAGGGTCCGTGAGCCCTTCCTTGGCCTCAGGACACTGGATCAGCCACTCTCCACTGCCTCCTCCCAAGGAGGACCCTGAGGATCCTCCAAAATAACATGCTCCCCACTCTCAATCAGAGAGTAGTGAGCCTGAGCAGCTCAAGCTGCGACTGGCAGCTCCTCTGTCATCAGTTTCCGAACCTCAGGGGAGCCCCCACCCACCAGACTGACAGATGCCTGCCACACTCACACCCATACACACTCACCTTAGCACACACACTCACCCACTCTCACTCTCACCCTCAGTCAGGTCCTGTCTACTACCATCTTCTGAGTCTAATTTTTTTTTTTTTTTTTTTAATTTCAGAGAGAGGAATGGAGAGGGAGAGAGAGATAAAAACATCAGTGAGAGTGTGATTGGCTCCCTCCTGCATGCCCCTTACTGGGGATTGGGCCCACAACCTTGGCATGTGCCCTGACTGGGAATCGAACCATGACCTCCTGGATAATGGGTCGATGCTCAACCACCGAGTCCCACTGGCAGGGAAGAACTGGACTATTATTAAAAAGTGTAACTATCAACCACTGAGAGAGACTGTGAGGGAGGTCGGTAAGGTTTAGATTTAAGGATTAACAATTATTAAATGTTTACTATGTCCCAGGCTGTTTATATATACCATTTCATTTAATCTCCAAAACTATCCTAGATTCGGTTATTCCCATTTTGTAGATAAAAATATAAAGCTCATAGGTGTCATAGAACATATAAGTAGCAAAGCCAGCATTCAAAGCCAGATCTGTCTGGCTCTAAACCTTGGGCACTCTTCACCACAGCACATTAGCTCTTGGATGTATACACAATGAAGCATTATGCTTATAAAAATGGAAACATTGTCAATCATGCCACTTGGCTATTTTTTTTTTCTAAAACACTTTTGTTCCTCTCATCACATAGCAGTATTAAATTTGGAGCTTTACAACAGTTTTCTTTCCATTTTAATCCTAGTGCAAATATAAAGGCAGAGGGAGCATCAAAGTACAGTATTAAGAAAAACAGAACTTAAAAATTCTTTGGGATGAAGACTATATGTTATTTATCTTCATATCCCCAGTGCCAAGCATGAATTTTAACTCATGACAGAGGCTCAATAAGGTCTGAGTGAGAAAGAAAAATATTTTGGAGCTCATCAAAGACTTCCTTTAGTAGTAGAAGCATTTGGACTCTTAGCATGGACTAAGATTTCCTGAGAGAGATCTTACTGCACTGTTAAGAGTATCAACCCTACATCTATCCATGGATGATTGGATCATGACTCACATTTCCTTGCCTGTTTGTGGTGTTGGATAAACGAACCTAGACATATGATAAATTTAAACTAAAACAAATATGCACACGTGCACACATACATACACACGAATAAGTACAAATAAAACTGGGAGATCTGAGTAAGATTTGTGACTTGTATCATGACAGTACCTTGATTGTAATGTTGTGCTATAGTTTTACAGGATGTTACCATTGAAGGGAACTGGGTGTAGGTTACATGAGATCTCTGTATTATGTCTCACAAGTGCATATAAATCTCCTATTATCAGAAAATTAAAAGTTTTAAAAATAAGCATTTTAATAAATAAAAAAATAAATATTTAAAACCCTATTTTAACAAGGAGATGCAATGTCATATTCAATAACCTTATTTTTTAAATGTTTAAAAGCTTGCAACAGCCCTGGCCAGTGTCACTTAGTGGTTAGAATGTGAGCCTGGACACATGAAGGGTCACAGGTTCTATTCCTGGTCAAAGGCACCTACCTGCATTGCAGGTTCAATCTCCAGTCCCAGTTGGGGCACATGTGGGTGGCAGCCAATCGATATGTCTCTCTCATATTGATGTTTCTCTCTCTCTCCCATTCTCTCTTTCTCCCAACCTCCCTCCCTTCCATTCTCTCTGAAAGAAAAGAAAAGAAAAATTATTGGAAAAAATATCCTCAGGTGAGGATTAAAACAATCAAACAAACAAATAAAAAGCTTGCAACATATTTTCGAAACCACACGTTCACTGTGGGTAACAATAATAAAAGCTCAGATTTATTGTTATGACCAAAACATGGTCAAGCTCTTTATGAATATTATCTCAATGAATCCTTACATCCTACTTATCCTATTTTACAAATGAGAGAACAGTCTCTGGATTTAGTGACTGAGAGAGGATTTGAACTCAGGTCTTTCTCCAAGGCATAAACACTCCAAAGTATGGGTGGGCAAAAGTAGCTTTATAGTTGTAACACAAATAAATAATGCAATAATTAAGAATTAATACAAGAATAAAGTCTGTGTTTTGTATACACACAACTGTAAACCAACTTTTCCACACCCCTGTGTATAACCAGTATACTGAAGTACCTCCCACCAACATGGGGTGAGGATAGGGTTGGTACTTTGGGCTGACAACTGATATAGAAAAGAGTTGAGGGCACTTCAAACGTGATTTTTCCTGCATAAAGCTTTACTATAATTACCCTTGGATATAAATAAATAAAATAAGCAGCAATGCATTAGGATGTCTCTAGTAAAAAGTTTATTGTAATTTCTACTGTATGAAGACATTCATGCAAAAATACCATCTCTTATAGCCATGTCGCAGTTTATGAGAGCCTAACCCACAACTTATGAAAGCAAATACTTTGAAAGAGTGTGTTACTTTAAGATTGCTGACTTGAGAGAGACAAATCTTCAGTAAATATTAAGGGGAAGAATGGTCTCAAATATTTAATTCCCCCAAGTCCTGATTCTGACCTCTATGAAAATGATACAATCCTCCCAACACAGTCATTCTCTGTTGCTTTGGTATAGCAAGCACAGATGGTCTCTCAGGTAGCTAATCCAGCACTAAAAACAGCTTTCTCTGTTAATGAATTGGTCTTGTTTAAAAGCACATAGCTAGGTCTGTCTGTTCGTGGGTGAGGAGCAGAAGCCCTGGAGTACTTCTGCTGCTTCTCTTTTATCAGGCTGTAGGACGCTTTCTGTGGTAGCAGTTGTCTGGGGAAGCTCACTGGGCTTGAGGATCTGGTTTGAATAACTTATTAATAATTTGAGAAAAACTAATTAAGTTTGTGTGTGATTCTAAAGTTAGAGCTCCTACAGGGAACCAAAAGGAGTAGAAGTATAAAAGGAAACATTTCAAAAGATTCTGAGTCTAAATTTCCCCAGTCCCAACTTCCTTTCAATATATACAATCATGTTCTCTCTCTCCTCTCATCTTCTCTCTTTGATTCATTTGTTTCTGTCTTTCCTCTCCCCTTCCCCCTCCTCCCCTTCCTCCTCCTCCCCTTCCCCCTCCCCCCCTTCCTCCTCCTCCCCTTCCCCCTCCCCTCTCCTCTCCTCCCCTCCCCCTCCCCTCTGCTCCCCTCCCCCTCCTCCCCTCCCTTCTTCCTCTCCCCTCCCCCTCCTCTTCTTTTTTCTCTTGCCTCTCTCTCTCTCTCTCTCTCTCTCTCACACACACACACACACACACACACACACACACACACACACAATGACCAGCACCAGCACCAGCACCACTCCTATTAGAATTAGCATGTGAGAATAAACCTGTCTGCGGGAGAAAATTCATCCATTATCATATTGCTGGAATCAGACTCACTGAGCTACCCATACTCTTACAATCTTCTCCAAGGATCATAAACTGTGAGAGCTAGGAAGAACCTTAATAACGTTACCCTCTCCATAAGAGAGGAAACTAAGAGGGAGAGGATATGAGTAATTTGTCCATGGGCACTTAGTGGCAGAGCCAGGACTACAACTCAGCAAATTATAAAGGATGGGGGATAAGAAAGGGAAAAACATGCAATGGCTTTTCTTCTGATATGCTTCATTCTGAAGTCTGTTGCCTCTGCTCCATTATTTGCTCTCCCCCCAAGATCCATGGTAATTAACTGGGATTCAGCATGCATAACTGGAAACTGAATGTGTAGATGGTGGTGGTGGTACTGGTAGTTTAGAGGAGTTGATGCTGCCTTTTAAATCCTTTGGTCCTCAAAGCTATTTATATTAGATGTTTTAAATTACAATCCAACCCCAATGATCCCAGGCTAATAAGTGAGGTTAAATTTCCTTAATGGGTTCCTTCCAGCCAAAGAGTCTATGAAAACCTGCGGGCTCTTAATTTAAAATGAAGCCTCTAGGCCAAATTATCACAATATGCACCTGCCTCTGCATTTTCTTCCAGTTAAATTATAGGCCCAATGAGAATTTAAATGTCAATTCAAGTGTGTTGGTTGGTGCTTTATGATTTTCTTGTTCTGATCAACATATGCAGTCATCTGGTTCTTCCTGGGATGACTTGATGCAATTGATGACAGATTTTTTTCATCATGCCTATTTTTTTTATTAAAATTTATTTTTTCCGTCATCATTTACCCCCCTTTACCCACTTCCACCTCCACCCACTCCCCCACCCCCCATAATCACCACACTGTTGTCTGTGTCCATGAGATCTTCCTCCTGTTCTCCCTTGCAAATGTGAGAAATCACCATATGAACATAAGCAATTGGATTAAGAAATTTGGTCTGAGTGTAAACTTTGGTACTTTATCCCATCTCTGCTTTTCACCAAAGAATACTACTAGAATGTTGCTTTCTTAGACTCAGTACTCCAGAGTATACACTACTCAATAAGGCAGGTAATAATAATAGCAGTTATCACAGTGAGTAGTTACTATGTGCTGGACACTGTGCTAAACCTGGATTAACTCAGTTCATTTTCATGAAGAAGGTTCTATTATTAGAACCTTTATGCAAACGGACACACTGAGACTCAAAGAGGTTAAGTAATTTGTCCAAGGCCACAGAGTTAATAAATGAAAGTAGCAGGATTTGAACCCAGTTTGCTGGGTTCTAAAATAATCTTTACTTTTAAGTAGTATGTTACACCACCTTGAATTGTGATTGTTGACAGCAGCGAAAGAAATGCAGTAAATGAAGCCTCACCACTTAAAGCAGTAAAAGCCCTTCACTCTGTGTGCAATTTACTACCAAAGAGTAGGCCCAAGGGAAATTCCAGCTCAATACATGTTGAAGAATCATAATGAAAACTAGTTTTAATTTTAGAGAAGCTATAAATAAAAATGAAGCACATTTAGGTTTTAAAAAAAATCTTTAAAAGGATTATCATTGTCCAGTTTTCTTAATAACAAGAGTAAGTAGTTAAGTTCAAGTTATATAAACCTGAGTGAGATTTTTTTCTGTCTGCACATATTTCTTACTTGCTGAAGCAGTCCTTTTCGTATTTTATAAGTCAGGAGCTAAAAGCATACTAGAGTAAAAGAAAACTATAAGTATTAAAATGCAAAACTATTATGGCAAGAGTACAAACTTGTCTTAACGAATTGCTTGGCTTTAAAATCTGCACTAACTGAATTTTCTTATTAAAGGTTTTGGTTTTTTTTAAGAAAAGCCCAACTGCATTCAGTGCAAATACAATTCTTACAGTAACAGCCTGTCTTTCACAGTTAATTGTTGCTTGCCTCCTTGGATATAATCATTTTCATAATTGGGATTCTTTTCAATAATAAAAAAAGATTACATAATCTTGGAGAAGCAAACATCATAAAATTTAAATTTACATGAAATTAAAGGAATAAATGTCCCATGGTAACAGAACTATTAACATCTACCCAAAGAATAAAGTCTTTAATATTATAGCCTATGTATTAGTAGAAAATCACTTTAGATTACACTGCCCTTCAAATGTCATGCAAATTTAAAATTTTATATCTCATTTTTAAATTACAGTAGTGAAAGGAAGATCAATAGTATCATCCATAAGGCGTTTATAATAAATGAACGCAGGAAGTGGGAAGCAGATGTTTCAGTGTACTTTGCTTCAGTGAAGTACAAAGGTAGAATAGAAGCCACAGTCCACTTAGATGAAAGCTGGCTTATGTTAATACATGAGCTCTTATTTTATCTGTTGTGTGCCATCTTCCCTCCACACTTGTGGCACGCAAAACTAGCACCCAAGAGCCAAATACCACCTTGGCCCCTACTCCCTCCCATTGTTGGGGCTGCCTCAGAAAGCCAGCACTGAGGAGTACCACAGCTGTGTAGCTGCTACCAGTTGGCTTCTAATGAAATTGCTAGGGATATAGCCAGTAATCTGTCTGTGTCCTTGACAAAACAGCACCAAGTCACCACACGCTGTGCTCCTCCCCCCTTTGCTACTCCAGAATTGGAAGGCATCCTTCTTGAGGCATTAACCATCCAACTCCCACATACAACATCACCTAGGGATAATTTTCTTTTACAGAATCACTTGCTTTCAAGTCACAGAATCTGGTTGACATATAAATTTAGGCAAAGAATAAGGGGAACATAAACCAATTAAAGAATTAGTTTTTTCTCATTGGATTGTTTATTTATTACCATGGATTCATGGTTACAGAGTGGTGACTGTTTTTAGTCACCCGTGAGCTTAGGGGCGTGTGTTGTCCTTGACGGGCTCACAGAATACACTCTTATAATCTGAAGAGCCCTCTTCCTCCTCGGATGGGGAAATGACTGAAAGGGCAGCCATTAGGAGAGAATAACAGGTGTTGTACAAACACATCACTGAATCATATAGTGGGTAATTTGGGGGCCTGGTGGGAAGGGCCCCTGTGCCATTGGTTCCGGCAGTAGCCGTGGGCACAAACATGGCATTGCTAGATGTGCCTTCCCCACTTGGGCCACCTGGCTCACTTGTGTGCTGGACCCTCATGGCACTGCTTGTGGACTTCAGGCCTGAGAACTTGAATGGCCAGCTGTCACTGGGTCCCCAAGCATCCGTGGCTTTCTTCTGGGCCTTTCGGTTTCCTTCTCTGGTGCTTTCCTTGCGGTGAATCCGTGGGGAGTGTCTTTTAGGGGTTAGCTGCTTCTTTCTCTTTGAAGGTGTTGCGCTGGTCCCTGGCCAAGTAGAAGTCATCTGGTTACCTTTTGTCTTAATGTTCTCCATGAGCCAAGGCTTGTCTCTTTGAAAGCTGAAGTTGCGGTAGATCTGAAACAAAATTAATCATTTTAGTCATTTTGGGAGAAAATATATCTATTTGACATTAACTGGCCTCTCAGAATCTTGAGTCATTCCTGCAGGTTATCTCTAAGGGGCTTTTAGTTTCATATGAAAATCTATACTTTCTCATCATTTGATAAATACTGTCTCACAGGAAAAAGTTATCCCCTGAAATGAAACCCTTCTAGTATATCATTCTTTTTGGTCTACTAGGAAGATGTTCCAGTAACAGAGACCCTGAAAAACAGGAGGACTTTCTACTTTACCATAATCTTGTTCCCTGGAGAGGCAACTGAAGAGTCACTTAGGCGTATTTTGACGAATCCATAGAGGTTCATCAGGCGGATGAAAGTCTTCAGGCTGTCTGACTCAAAGATTTTATCTGCGCCTCTACGGCAGAGAACCTCACTCGGGAAAAGATCTTTGTCAATGAGCACGTTGTCTCCGTCTTCATTCCAGCACACAGACCTGAAGGCGTCATCCTCGACTACCCGCCAAAGCTTTCTTAGGAAGGACAGCCCAGGAAGATCGTTGTTTACTTCCATGTTGGCGGCACCTTGATTTGAGTCCTGTGGTTGCGGGTTGTCTTGGGGGCTTGGATCTTGGCTCCTGGCTTGGTCCTCGCGTGTCACCAAAGTCTCTCTTGGATCCATATCTGGACCTGGGGATGTATATTGGACCCTTATTGATGGCGCTCTGTCCTCTGATGGAGCCAGCTTGACTTCTTCCACCCCCTTGATACTGTGACTAGACATGGAGCTGCTGCATTTGCTACCCGGGATCTTATCACTGAACACCAGAGTCAGAAATGCCTTTGGTCACTGCAGGGATGACCTATATACCCTGTCCTCAAAATTCTTGAGTCTCTGTCGTGGGGCAACCAGCTGCTTAAGTCACAGTCCTTTATGATGTCATAAAGGTGGCTACAGTTGTCATGGAGAGTGGGCCCTGGCCATGTGGGGGGGGTGGGTGTTGGTAGACATACAAACTAAAAGGCCCCCAGCTTCTCTCATTGCAGATGAAAGTACAGAAGAATAGGGTTCAGGTTGCCAGAAAGGACTCTCATCCGCTGCCAGGCACATTGTTTCATGTTGCTAGGGGCTGGATGGATTGAAAAGTTATGATTCTACCTCTACTCCCACCCCTACACATGGGGGAGGCCTGTTGATGGCTTCTTTATTTTTTCTTTACTTATTAATTTTTATTTATCTTTTAAAAATTTTATCTTTATTGTTGAAAGCATTACAGATGTTCCCTTTTACTTTTCATTGATTCCCCCCACCAGGCATTCACCCCCAACCCCACAGGCCCTCTCCACACTATTGTCTGTGTCCATAGGTTACGAATATATGCATATAAATTCTTTGATTAATCTCTCCCCACACTCCACTCCCCACCCCCGCCTTCCCTCTGAAATTTGTCAGATTGCTCCATGCTTCCAAGTCTCTATCTATTTTGTTCATCCCTTTATTTTGTTCATTTGATTCCACATATGACTGATATCATGGGATAATTGCCTGTCTCTGACTGGCTTATTTTGCTTAGCATAATACTCTCTAGTTCCATCCATGCTATCTCAAGGGGAAGAGATCCTTATTTTTTACAGCTGCATTTTTTACAGTATTCCATGGTGTAAATGTCCCACAGCTTTTTTAATCTGCTCATCTACTGATGAATGGCCTCTTTCTTTTCATTGTTGATTTCAGAGACAGAGGAAGAGGGGCAATGGAAAGAGGGGAGGAAGGAGGGAGAGAGAGAGAGAGGAGAGAGAGAGAGAAAGAAACATTGATCTATTGCCTTCCATAGGTGCTCTGCCAGGGGATTGAACCCACCACCTTCTTGGGTGTATAGGATGAGTTGAGGGACATGGGCCAGGGCTTTTTATTTTCTTATTGATTTTACAGAGGTGAAAGTAGAGAGGGAGAAAGAGAGATAGACAGATAGAAAGAAAGAAAGATAAAATGGCCTCTTATTTATTGAATTTGTTGGGGTGACATTGAGCCCCAAAACCCTAGAGGGTTCACATGTACAACTCAGTAAAACATCATCTGCACACTGCATCCTGCTCCATCCCCCAAGAAAAATCTCTTTCTGTCCCCATTTTTCACAATTTACCCCGCTACCCCAACCCTCAACCCTCCTTTCCTTCTGGCTATCACCACATTGTTGTCTATATCTGTGTTATATATACCATTTTTTGCTTAATCCCTTCACATTATTTCATTCAAACCTCCTCCCCTCTGACAGCTGTCAGGATGTATACATTCTTCTGTTTCTATTTTGTTCCTCAGTTTATTTAGGTCATTAGATTTCACATATAAGTGAGATCATATGATGTTTGTCTTTATGTGATTGGTATATTTCACTTAGCATAATAACCTCCAGGTCTATCCATGCTGTCACAAAAGGGAAGAATTCCTTCTTTTTATGGCAGAGAAGTATTCCATTGTGTAAATGTACCACAGCATTTTTTTTTTTTTTCTCATTCATCTATGATGAGCACTTGGACTATTTTCAGATTTTGGCTATTGTTAATAACACTGCAATGAACAAAGGGATTCATATATTCTTTTGAATTAGTGTTTCAGGTTTCTTAGGATATATTCCCAAAAGTGGGATTGCTGGGTCAAAAAGCAGTTCCATTAATAATTTTTAAAAAATTTATCTTTATTATTGAAAGTATTTACAGGTGTCCCATTTCCCCCCCCCAATTGACCCCCTCCACTTCGTTCCCACACCCTCCCCAGGCCTTCACCCTGTCATTGACTGTGTCCATGGGTTATGCATATATGCATATAACTTCTTTGGTTAATCTCTTCCCCCCCCCTCCACCCTCTCTTCCATCTTTCCTCTGAAATATGATCCTCCTTGCATGAGTCATTGTCTCTGGACCTATTTAGTTTGTCAGATTCTTTTGTTCATTAGATTCTTCTTAAAGAAGACCTTTCAACATTTCCTGTAGTGCTGGTCTGGTGGTGATGAACTCCTTTAGCTTTTTATTATCTGTGAAGCTCTTTATCTTACCTTCAGTTCTAAAGGATAACTTTGCTGGGTAGAGTAATCTTGGTTATAGTTCCATGTTTTTCATCACTTTGAATATTTCTTGCCACTCCCTTGTGGTCTGCAAAGTTTCTGTTGAGAAATCAGCTGACAGTCTTATGGGTGCTCCCTTGTAGGTAACTAATTGCTTTTCTCTTGCTGCTTTTAAGATTCTCTCTTTGTCTTTAACCTTTGGCATTTTAATTATGATGTGTCTTGCTGTGAGCCTCTTTGGGTTCCTCTTGTTTGGGACCCTCTGTGCTTCCTGGACTTATAAGTTTATTTCTTTTCCCAGATAGGGGAAGTTTTCTGTAATTATTTTTTCAGATAGGTTTTCAATTTCTTGCTCTCTTTCTTCTTCTTCTTCTGGCATCCCAATAATACAAATGTTGGGCCTCTTAAAGTTGTCCCAGAGGCTCCTTATACTGTCTTCATATTTCTGTATTCTTTTTTCTTTTTGCTCTTCTGGTTGGGTGTTTTTTGTTTCCACATGTTTCAAATTGCTGATTTCATTCTCAGCATCCTCTACTCTACTGTTGATTCCCTTTAAATTATTTTTCATTTCAGTTCATATAGCCTTCATTTCAAATTGGTTCTTTATCATGTCATCAATTTTCTCAGTTGTTTTTATAATAACATGTTTGAGCATCCTTACAAACAAAATTCGGAACCCTGTATCTGTTAGCTTGCTTGGTTCTGTTTCATTTAGTTCCTCTTCTACAGATTTCTTCTGTTCTTTCCTTTGTGATATGTTTCTTTGCCTTCATATTTGGGCTGCTTCCAGGTGTTTGTTTCTATGTATTCGGTAGAGCTGCTATGTCTCCTGGAATTTGTAGAGTGGCTTTGTGCAGTAGGCGTCTTTTAGGGTCCAGTGACCCATCCTCCCCAGCCACCTGAGCTGGGCCTTCTAGGTGCTCCTCTGTGTGGGCTGTGTGCACTGTCTGGTTGTAGTTAAGCCTTGGTTGCTGTTGGCATCACTGGGAGGAACTGACCCCAGGCCAATCAGCTGTGAGGACCAGCTGCAACTGCAGCCAGAGAGGTGCTGTCCTGGAGACACCCCTATGGAGCAGGATTTACTTCAGTGGAGCTTTGGTGTACCCCAAGTGTGCCCCTTGAGTGTGTCACTGGTGGGTGTGGTAGGGTTGTAATCCCGTGTGGTTGAATCCGACCACCAGGTGCACTGTCTGTGGGGCCTCCCGGGAGGTGCACAGCCAGCCCCTGCCAGTGCCTTGCCCAGGGCCACCCAGCATGAGCTACACAGCAAACTGTAGTTGGATGCTACTTGTGCTGGGATTGGGGGTGTCCAGGAGAGGCCAAGCTATGAGCCAATGCAGGCTGCAACTAGTGCCAGGCCTGGGGCCGCTTGTCAAACCATATGGGGCCTGCTGCTGCTTATTTGAGAGGTTTTTGGAAAGTCCTAAGCATGAGACTTGAGAGGCCACTTGCACAGAAAAGCCCTTGGAAATGGCCTGGATGAGCTGCAGGTGGGGAGGGGCGGGGCCTCGGGGAATCCCAGGGCGGGGCCAAAGGGGTGAGTCAGGTGCTGGTGATTCAAATATGGCGCCTGCCTGCTGGCTATGTGCGTGGAGGACTCGCCAAAGGAGCAACGGCCTCCGCCAGCCCTTCTGCCTGGGAGGAAGCCGCCCCTCCAGCTCTCGCCCCAACTTCAGGCAGGTTAGTTCCTCCCCCAGTGTCCCAGGTCCTTGCAGGCTGCTGCCCAGTGCCGGGGCTCAGAGGGAGCGTCCGAGTGAGTCCATGCCGGGCCCTTTAAGAGGAGCTGCTGGGGCTCCCGCAGCCTCCGAGACCCTCAGAGATAGTCCCCACTGGTTTCACAGCTCAGAGTTGTGGGGACATCTCTTCCTGGCCCTGGAGCCCTGGGCTGGGGGCCTGCTGTAGGGTTAGACCCCTTCATTCTTCTGGGAAACCTCCACCGCAGAGATCCCCTCCCGGGTTTAAACAGCAGCATCGGGTGTGTATCTGGGGTTGTGTCTCCAGGACCTATTCTGGATCCGCCCGAGTCCCGTCCCCTCCTCCCGGTCTAGGTGCTGCTTCAGTTCCCTGGTTGTGGGGCTTCTGTGCAGCCAGATCTCAGGAGTCTCTGAGTGATGGTGGTTTTGTATTTTAGTTGTGATTTTGATGTGGCTGTGGGAGGCAGTGGGTGCAGCTGGTACCTGCGCCACCATCTTGTTTACTTCCTCATTAATAATTTTTTGAGGAGCCTCCATACTGTTTTTTACAGTGGCTGCACCAGTCTGCATTCTCACCAACAGTGCACGAGGGTCCCTTCTCCACATTTTTACCAGCACTTGTTGTTTGTTAATTTATTGAGGATAGGCATTGTGACAGACATGAGGTGACATCTCATTGTGGTTTTAAGTTGCATCTCTCTGTTGATTAGTGACATTGATTATTTTTTCATGTTTATTGGCCATCTGTATGTCCTCTTTGGAGAAGTGTCTATCAGATCCTTTGACCATTTTTTAATTGGGTTGTTTATCTTCTTGGAGTTTAATTGTATAATTTATATATTTTGGAAATTAACCCTTTACCACTTGTGTCATTGGCAAATATGTTCGTGCATTCAGTGGTTTCCCTTTTAATTCTGTTGATGGTTTCTTTTGCTGTACAAAAGATTTTTAGTCAGATGTACTACCATTTGTTTATTTTTCCTTTGTTTCCCTTGCGTGAGGATATAAATTGGCAAAAATATTGCTTAGAAATGTCTGCAATTTTATTGCCTGTTTTCTTCAAGGATTTTTATGGTTTCACAACTTACATTTAAGTCTTTAATACATTTTTGAGTTTATTGTTATATATAGTGTAAGTTGGTGGTCTAGTTTCATTTTTGCATATATATGTCCAATTTTCACAACTTCATTTATTGAAAAGACTGTCTTTACACCATTGTACATTCTTGCCTTGTTTGTCAAATATTAATTAACCATAAAGGTGTGGGCTTATTTCTGGGCTCACTAGTCTGTTCCATTGATCTATGTTCCTGTTTTAATGCCAGTACCAGGCTGTTTTGATTACTATGGCCTTGTAATATAGTTTGATATTATGTATTGTGATATCTCCAACTTTGTTTTTCTTTCTCAATAAGAACAGCTGAGGCTATTTGGGGTCTTTTTGAGTTACATGGGTAATATGTAGGGTTAGATAGTTTACTAAAAATTGTTCTTGTTTTTTGAGATAGGCCTGTAGTGCTATGAACTTTCTTCTTAAAATTGCTTTTGCTCTGTCCCATAGATTTTGGGTTGTTTGTTCGTTTTTATTTGTTCCCAGGAAGTTTTTTATTTCTTTTTTTATCGTATTGGTAACCCATTCATAGTTTAATAACATGCTATTTAGCCTCCATGTGTTTGAATGTTATTGAGTGTCTTTACTGTAGTTGATTTCTAATTTCATGCCCTTCTGATCTGAGATACTTGTTATGTTTTCAACCTTCTTGAACTTGTAGAGACTTGTTTTGTGTCCTAACATGTGGTATATCTTTGAGAATGACCTATGTGCACTTGAGAGGAATGTATATTCTGCAGCTTTGTGGTGAAATGTTCTTAAATTAAATTCATCAGATGTAGTGTGCAATTTAGTCGCTGTTTCTATTTTGACTTTTTGTCTGGAAGATCTATCCAGTGAAGTCAGTGGGGTGTTAAAGTCCCTGACTTGATTGTATTGCTGTTGATCTCTCCCTTAAAGTCCTTAAGGTTATTATTGATATGTCCTTATTTATTGCCATTTTCATTCTTTTTTGCCTATGTTTCTCTCTCTATTCTTATTATTACAGCAGTTCCTTTAACATTTCCTGCAATGCTGGTTTGGTGGTGATAAACTCCTTTAGCCTTTTTTTTGCCTGGGAAGCTCTCTATTTCATCATCTATTTTGAATGATAGCCTTGCTGGATAGAGTAGTCTTGGTTTCAGACCCTTGTTTTGCATTACCTTGAATACTTTATGTCATTCCCTTCTGGCCTGTAGAGTTTCTGATGAGAAGTCAGCTGATAGCCTCATGGCAGCTCCTTTGTAGGTAACAGATTGCTTTTCTCTTGCTGCCTTTAAGATTGTTTTTCTTGAATTTTTGGCATTTTAATTTTTATTTGTCTGGTCATGGGCCTCTTTGGATTATTCTTGCTTGGGACTCTCTGTGCCTCCTGAACTTGTGGGATTTTTTCCTTAACCAGGTTAGGGAAGTTTTCTGCCATTATTTCTTTAAACAGGTTCTCTGACCCTTGCTTATTTTCTACCTCTTCTGGCATTTCTGTAATGCAAATATTGTTACATTTCGTGTTGTTCCACAGCTCCCTTAAACTGTCCTCCTGTTTTTTAATTGTTTTTTTTTTTAGGATCTGTGATTGAGTGATTTTTTTTCTGCCCTGTCTTCTAATTGAGTTATACAATCCTCAACTTCCTCTAATCTGCTGTATATTCCTTCCAATGTATTATTTATTTCTGCTATGTCATTTTTCATTTCTTATTGATCATTTTTATAGTTTTCATATCTTTTACATGCTGTTGAGCATTCTTACAATCAGTATTCTGATCTCTATATCTGATATATTGTGTATCTCCATTCATTTATCTCTTTTTCTGGAGACTTCTCTTGTTCTTTCATTTGGGGCTTGTTTTTTTTTCTCCCCATTTTGCCTGCCTATTTGGGTTTGTCTCTATGTATTAAGTAGGCTTCCAAGGACTTTCAGTCTCTTTGGAGGATGTCTGGTGCAGGCCAATGTCAGACGCTGTTTGTGACTGGCCTTGAGTACCCTGTTTGGAACTATCAACAACCCACCGCTTGAGGTCCTGTTTGTTGGGGCTTGGTGCATTTGGACAGGACCAAGATGCACTCAAAGTGTGCTTTCCCAAGGCCCAGGTCCGGAAGCAGATCAGGCATACTTAAAGCTCTCTGAAGTCTGCCTCTACCTGCAGGATGATTAGTCTGATTCTCTTAATAAGCCTCAGGCTATAGAATCTCCACAGGGTGGTGTGGCTGATTGTTATCAGTCTCTTAATGAACCTCAGGCTGTAAAAACTACATGTGGTGGGGTGACGGGTTTTCTACCAGGGTGGGGCAATTGCTTCCCCCTCAGGCAAAAGTTGCTTGGATGGTCTTGGCTGGGAAGCTCACCCTGGGGTTTAGGCCCCAGAGTCCTCAGTGGGAATCCCCCACAGCTGAGATATCCCTCCAGACCTTCAGCTGCTGCCTGTGGGAGCCCAGCCAGCCCTCTGGTTCCTCCGCACTTTCTACCAGTCTCTATGCATTCTCCACTTTTCATCCTTGGTTATGAAGGTGCTCTCCAGCTTGCCTTCAGTTGCAGTTGATTATTCAGGATGATTTTTCTCTATTTTAGTTGTAATTCCAGTTTGGTCCCTGGAGAGTGTCATTGTAGTTTCCACTCAATCTGCCTACATCTTTAGTCTCTCTCTCTTTGTTTCTTGATGAGTCTGTTTAGAGGCTCGTCAATATTGTTCATCTTTTCAAAGAACCAGCTCTTGGTTTCATTGATCATATTTATACATTTTTTTATCTCTATGTCATTTATTCCCACTGTAATCTATATTGTTTCCTTCCTTGTACTTACTATGGGCTTTGTTTTTGTTCTTTTTATAGTTCGTTTAGGTGTAGGGTTAGATTGTTTACTTGAGATTTTTCTTGTTTCTTGAGGTAGACCTATAATGCTATGAACTCTCCTCTTAGGACTGTTGTCACTGTGTCCCATAGATTTCACATTGTAATGTATTCATTATCATTTGTTTCCAGGTTACTTTTGATTTCTTTCTTGATTTTTTTGTAAACCCATTCATTGTTTAATAACATGTTATTTGGCCTCCATTTGTTTGAGTGTTTTTCAGAATTTTTTTAATTGTAATTGGTTTCTAGATTCATACTATTGTAGTCAGAGAAGATGCTTGGTATGATTTCAGTGTTCTTGAATTTATTAAGATTTATTTTGTGTCCTAGCAATGTTCCATGTGCACTTGAAAAGAATGTATTTTCTTCTGCTTTGGGATGAAGTGTTCTATAAATATCAATTAAAGCCATCCCATCCTATGTGTCATTTAATGTCTCTGTTCTCTTGTATTTTTTTCCCCATCCCTTCACTTTTAGTTTTTGTGTATCTTTTCTTCTGTGGTAGGCCTCTTATAGACAGTATATATTTGGGTCATGTACTCTTATCCACTCAACTACCCTATATCTTTTCATTGGAGCATTTAATCTATTTACATATAAGGTTATTATTGAAAGATACTCATTCATTGTCATTTTATTCTTTATACCTATATTCCTCTCTCTATATTTCTTTCTTCCTCCCTTCTTCTCCTTCCCCTTCTCCTCCTTCTTCTCCTTCTCCTTCTCCTTCTCCTTCTCCTTCTCCTTCTCCTTCTTCTTTTTTCTTCTTCAAGCAGCCCTGTAACATTTCTTGCAATACTGGTTTTGTTGAAATGAACTCCTACGGCTTTTTCTTGTTTGGGAAGGTCTTTATTTCTCCTTCAACTTTAAATGGTATTCTTGCTGGGTAAAGTAGTCTTGGTTGTTGGTTGTGGGTCCTTGCTTTTCATCACTTTGTATATTTCATGCCAATCCATTCTGGCCTGAAGTGTTTCTGTTGAGAAACCAGCTGAGAGCCTTGTGGGAGCTTCCTCATAGTTAACCGTCTCTCCTTTGCTGCTTTTAAGATTCTCTTTGTCTTTAGCCTTTGCCATTTTAATTATGATGTACTTTGGTGTTGTCCTCTTTGGGTTCATCTTGATTGGGATTCTCTGTGCTTACTGAATTTTTGCAACTTTTCCTTCACCAGGATAGGGAAAATTTTAGCTATTATTTCTTCAAATAGGTTCTGTATCCCTGGCTCAGAACCTTCTGGTATCTGTATGATGCAGATGTTGTTACACTTGATGTCCCAAAGGTCCCTTAGCCAAACCACTCAGTCTCTGACAGAGTCCCCAATCCTGGATCCCCAAGGAGCATACTGCAGGTTCAGATTGGGTGTAGCCAGCCACCCCTTCTGCAGAAGCAAGTCCTACAGTATGGATATACTGGGGTTCAGGAGGACAGTTCAAAAGAGTCTCCCATTGCTGGTCATACAGGCCAAGCCCACAGGAAGAAGCCAAGAACTTTGTCCTAGTCCCCTATAATATCCTCCATGAGAGACACATTGCAAATGTCCCAACTCCAAGCATCAGAGCTTTCCCCCTACAGAACTAGCTCAGCAGGGTGGGGCTACCAGGATTTGGTAGGGCAGATCAAAACAGTCTCCCATTGTGAGTGTTGCCAGCTTGCCTGTAGGAGTGGGGTGGGCACTTCTTCCCCTTCCTGGGATAGTGGGGGCTGAACTCCAAGGAAATATTGGAATGACCCCCCCTACAATGTAGCCACACAACCTAGCAACAGCATTTCTGATTCCTGGACAAAAGCTTCCCTGGTAGACACACTCCAAAAGTCCCATATCTTTGTGGCACTCTGATCCCCTGCATGACTGAACTCATCAGGAGGGGACCAGCCAAGTGATTCAACAGGTGGCAGGAGTGGGTCTTGGTTGAGTTTGGGGTGGGGAAGACTGGTCCCCTTTCCAAAGCCATACAGTTCAGTCACTGTCTGAGTCTCTATCAAGAAGAGCCAGAAAGAAAAAAAAAGTGCCCCAAAGGTCACTGCATCATACAGCCAGCAAACCTCTCTGCAGGACCTAAGCACAGCAGAGTGTTGTCACCAATAGTTGGAAAATTGAGCACTGCTCAGGCTAGTGATGTATCAATAAGAGTGTCCATCCCTTAGAAGATGGTGTCTGGTTCTCAGGCAGACTTCTTTCTCTCCCAGGCAGACTGATCCTCACTGATTTTCACCACCAGGGGCTATGCAGGTTCCTCATCCCATATCTTTTGCTTTGGGTTGGAGACCCCTGCATGGGATTGAGACCCCATGCTCCTGGTGGGAAGGAGTTTTGCAGTCAAGCTATCCCTCCTGCTTCTCAGACACTGTATGTGGGTGTAGGGGCCAGCCTTTTCTGCACCTCAGCCCTTCTTGCCAGGCTCTAGGTGGCATCTTCTGTAAATCCTTGGTTATTATATTTCCGTTCAGCTAGACTTCAGTTGGTTATTCAAGTTGATTGTTCTATAATTTAGCTGTAAATTTGGTTTGGTTCTGGGAGCAAGTGAGCTTCCACTTGCTCTACAACCATCTTGGAATCTGAGAATTAGTTTGCTTTTCTGTGGTATTTTATAAAGTTTCATCCTCTCTCCAATCCAGAGGTAAACCAGGACAATTAAACTGCCCTCACTTAGTGAGATGAGTCTCAACGGGGCACTGGATGGTGAGGTGCATGAATGCAGGGGACTGTGCTGATTTTGCTAAGGCCTAGCATAGTAAGCTCTAAATAAATATGTATTAAAGCTCTAGAATAAATAACTACATGAACAAATTATACCTAAATGCTCCAGGTTTTTAAATCCCAGAATCATTGGATTAGAATTATGTATCTTAACATATGAAGACTAAAGCATAGTGGTTTAGAGTATTGACTTTGAAGTGAGAAAGACTTGAATCACTTACTAGTAAGTCACTTAGACTAGTAAACTTAAGCAAGTCACTTAAACTCTCTGCCCCTTAGTTTTCTATGTGCATAACAATGTGACTCATAGTCGTATATATAATAGGGATGTGTGAGTATTAAATAAAATAATACATATATGTAAAAGTCTTGGCATGGTTGCTGATACAAGAATGCATACATTAACTTTTGGCATTATTAATATTTTCCTTATTACTATTGATATGTTGTCAACATCTGATTTTGTATACAAGTACCAAAGTCATGAAATTCCTTTTAAAAACTACAAAGACAAGATAAAAATCACCATTCTTTTTCCATTTTATAAAAATCATCATTCATAGAAACTCATTGAGTTCAATTTTCATTTATTTGTACAGATATATCTATTCACTTCTGTGATGGACAAAAGAGATATACACACATTCACATAGTTTCTCTTCTACTTCTTGCCCAGTGTGTCCTCCATATTCCCACAGCTTAGTAATATATGCTTTTGGAAGACCAAGAGAATGCATTTCTGTAATATGATTTTCTTGGGAAAATGGATTATTCATGAAATATAAACACCTAAAGGATTCAGCAGAAAAGCACTTATGTAAGTTTCATTGATTTCAAAAGGAAATTGACCTCAAAGCCATGTCTGAATGGGCCATAGAAATGCTATATTTCTAACAAGCAAAATTATTTGGCTTCTTTTCACCTAACCTTTATTTTTCTTTTAAACAAATCTACAGATAGACTATATCCTTGATATGTCATTTTCAATGTTTAAGTCACTGGTTAAAATCTCTAAACTTGCAAGATATTACGAGGGATGTTTATTCCTCAATACTCCGGTTTCTCTGAGTAAGAATTAAACCTCTAGGCCTCTTGCCCCACCCTGTACTCCCCTCCCCTGAGATGCTGTAAGTTATCTGGTGGATAAAATATAGCCATTGGTCCGAAATTATATTAGTGAACCAATAATCTAAATCTCTAAGCATTCTCCTTCCCTCTTCACACCGGATCAGTCTAAGGCAGCAACTCTAGATAAGTGGTATCCCCTGCAGAACCAAATTTACCCTCAGGTGGACAGTTTCAAAATAAGAGTGGGTGGGTGCTAAGCCACTGCCTCAAATATAACAGTAATAAATGTGATTTTTTAATCTCTGTCTTCTGAGTATTATGCTTATTGTTCAGTTGGTTTTGAATGTGGGTGAATAATAAATATGTCTTTATTTTACCTAGATGTCTGGAACCTTATTTCTGCAAATGAGTTCCAGTCTGATTCCTTCTCTGTGTGTGAGTCTAGGGTAGGGCAGAGTATACCAGGCTCATGTATGTCTATAAGCAGACTAGTGTGATAAAAAGCATAAGCTTTAGCCCTAGCCAGTTTTGCTCAGTGGTTAGAACATCAGCCTGCGGACTGAACAGTCCTGGATTCTATTTCCTGTCAAAGGCACATACCTGGGTTGCAGGTTCAATCCCAGACCCAGTAAGGGTGCGTGCTAGAGGCAACCAATCAATGTGTCTCTCTTACATCGATGTTTTTTTCTCTCTCTCCCTTCCATTCTCTCTGAAAACCAATGGAAAAAAGAAACAATAGAGTAAAACAGCACTGAATCTGAATCCAACTCTGTATCTTTGTACCTCTGTGACTTGGGCAAGTTAATTAACCTCTCTGGGTTTTAGTTCACTCATATGTAAAAACAAGGATAATAATAAAAGTGTTTGCAAAACTAAATGTGCTTATGAATGCCTGATAGATGATAAACTCTCAGGAAATGTTGCTTTTATGGGAACATTATATTTTGATGGCTACTATCATTGAAATCATTACTCTAGACCAAGCCCTCTGCAGGTTCTTATGCCCCCTTACCCGACTAAGTCACATGCTTCATGCTTGTGCAAACTCAGATAGTTTGGTTCTGAAGAGGAACAGAAACCAGCACCTATAGCCAATATGATTCCCTTATTTAAGAAAGGTTTCTGTGCTCCTTTTGGAATAGAAAGGTGATGCGATTATGGCCCTACATGATTTCAGATTACCTTGCCTCCGTGAGTAGTTTCATTAGAGATAAAAATTAAGAAAAAGAGATAGACAAAAATGATGTTATCTGAGCCTTTCCAAGGACAAATCTGTGTAACTCCAGAGGCTACATTCTTAAATCCTATATTGCCTCTTCCTGCTATCTTCCCAGAAAAGAAAACTCCTGATTTTATATATATATATATATATATATATATATATATATATATATATACACAATGTTATAGAAAAGATGTTCCTGGGTTTAAAGCATGGTAAGACTTCAGTTCTTCAAAAGCAAGCTATTTAAAAGCTTTAGTCTACTGTGATAGCATATATCTTAAAAGTTATCCGAACAAAATAAAGCTATATTTAAGATCAAAGGAGTGGCTTCTAAATAGCCACCAATAAATGAACAAAGGAGAGAAGAACCAGAGACCCAAATACTTCAACTAGTATATTATGATTGATCAATTCACTTTGCAGTGTGAAGAGTATTCCATTGATTGGTGATTTATATAAAATATCAGCTTAAGACAAAAAAGGAGAGAAAATATTAGAGAAGTAATAAAGCAAGAAAAGAGAAAAGTTTGGTATATTGGCAGTGGCTTGAAGCAGTTGGGAGGCGTGAAGAGCAAAAAGCAGCATATATCAGAGAGAAGATAGCCAACAATAAAAAGACAAAAGATAAAACCTGCTTGGCACTGTAGTTAGAGGTAGGACAAAGATTGAGAGTCTCTTGCACCTCATTAATATCACTTTAGATATTAGAAACCTCAATACAGTGCCTCTGAAGATTTGGAATCTCCACAGGCACAAGCTGAACTATATTGGAATAAACAATAAACCTCAACCAATACCGTGTGTGCAAGCAATTCAGCTGAACCGAGTGCAGCACAGAAATCGTTAAACAATCTCCCTTCAATGAAGGGCAAAGAGCAGAATTGTAAAATGGTTACAAGGGGAAAGGCAAAACAATGGAGAACTAAAAGCATAGGAAAATATTGCAAATCTGAATTATATTTATAAAAAAAGGTAACATTTACTGAGTATTTCCTAGGTGCCAGGTACTCCATTAAATGTTTTGTTGCAATGTATTATTTAATGCAACAAACCTGCAAATTAAGTACTATCATTATACCCATTTTACAGAAGAAACCGAATCATAGAAAAGTTAAGTAACTTAGACTCAGCTATGTCTGACTCAAGAATTCACAAAATTTAATGATATATTGTGTCTCGTCAGTGTCTTCCCTGAAAGACTAGTGTTTGATTTTTAAAATAGATTTTGAATCATTAAAACTCTGGGTATTCAAATTAGAAGACCCAGGCCATATCTTGTGTGAATGGTTCTTAAAAGCCTCTTATCTTTATCCCAGTGCTCATTGACACAGAAGGTGAAAGATTTTTATTAGGCAATATATTTGACCTAATTATGTGACTTTTTAGAAGGATGAGTTTGACATTTCAAAGTGAGATGGAGCATTAGAAGGCTACATAGAGTTGGTATTAAAAAAAAAAAAAAAAAAGACAGCGATTTATGATGCAGCAAAAGAATGTAATTTTTTCCAGGAAAAAAAAAAAGACTCTGAAAATTACCTGAATATGTTATATATTTGCAATGCTGGTAAAACTGAATGGTTTCAGCAATAGTTGCTAACTCTGACTTTCGTAAGAGCCTGTCAAAAAATCATTTTCACACACATCCACAAACTCCTCTACACACAGACGCATATGTGTGACTGCGCGCACACACACACACACACACGCGCGCGCGCGTGCAGAGTTCAAGTTAACTTTTAAACACAATTAAGGATCACCTATCAATTTTTTCATGTATTGGTCTGAACCATGGCTTGACTGGAAGTGAACTAGGTTGGAGATCACACAGACCTGCAAGAGATATGGAGAAGCCCTAGCAGAAATCATTTGCAATGTGCTGCTAGGGGACTGGGAGTGGTATTGAAAATAAGTGAAAGGTTCAAGGAAGCAAATCTTAAAATTCAGAGAAGTCTCAGCAAATGTTGTGGGTTAGAACTTGAAAACACTTAAGAAAAAGACTAATCTCAGAAAGGACTTTGGGAGAACAAACTGGGATGTTGTTCATTAGGATTCCATTTTTAGAGGCTTGGAACTTAAACTTAAAACCCAGGCAAGGTTTTTACAGTGGCATGGGTTAGACATTTTGAAACTGTCTTCTGTATATTCCAGACTTGAGCAAATAATTAAATATGTCGAGGGTAATAAGAGCTAAGTTTCTCACTGTTGGGAGAATTACTGTTAACTTAGAAAGACATTCAAACCTGTGAAGAATTTTTTTGTGAGTTTAATTGAGCAAAATTTGTTGACATATGCTGAGAAAAAAAAATCTCAACGGATTGAAATAATGCTGGAGAGAATGGCAGTTTTGGACCTTGCTTTATAGGTTACAATCAAAGGGGGAGTTGTAAATAGAAGATTCCCGGTCTTTGCCCTGGTGCATTGAGGGGGAGGGATTACTTTGTTTTGCAAAGGCCTATGTTAATCAGGTATGTTATCTCAGATGCAAAAGACAAAGGACAGGCTTAGTTAAGGTGAAAATTAACCTTTGTAAAGGAAAAATACTGCCTTAGGGCATGACTACCCACCATAGACTGCTTTTAGTTAAAAAGTTTTAATTTCAGACCATCTTTTGTGGTTACTTTAGGTCTCTGAGTTTGCAAGGCCACCAGGCAGGCCTTCTCTGAGCTTGTCAGGTTTAGTATATGGCCCCTTTTCCTACACATTAAAAACATGGAAAGTAGGGATACTAAAATATATCCTGTTTTGCTGAATTGGAATTAAAAGTATCAGTATCAACTCATGTGAACTCATATATAGAGAGGGGGGAGGAGAATATACACCCCTATAAAGATGTGTTGCCTAGCTCATTCTACTGAAAAACCTAAAAGAAATGACACCTCAATAACAATAAGAACACCTGAAGCTCAGATCTCGGTTTCTAAATATTAGTCTCCAAAAAAGGAACCAAGGCTCTTTGGAGAAATGCCTGATTCCAGAGTGAGGACAGGGAAAGTACAAGATGTACCCTGAACATCTTTGGGAACTAGAAAATAAAGAAGCACTTAAGGAATATCAGGGACATGTCCAAAGGACACGGGATAGCTAAAGGAACAATATGAATATTCAAATAAATAATAATAGTGAGAGATTCTATCCCACTGAATAAGAATCCATGAGCCCATGTGGATATAAATAAATAAATAGGGGATAAGGGAATGGCTTTCTTACAGTAGGAAAACAGCTAATAAACATCAAGTTCATAATGGAGTTAGAAAATCATTAATGTATGTTCAAACCAATGGATGAAAGTTTGACAAAAAACAATGTATACCCCCAGCATTGAAGGACCTCCATACAAATAACTTATTAATTACAAAGTTATAATAGAGAAAACTAGCAGGTACCACCTTTATCAAATCATCAAAGCTAACATCACCAGTGCTGGGACAAACCACTATCACAACCCTCCTGCTAAGATTCCCTGAGAAGGACACAATATTACTTGTGAGATACTCCTACTAAAAATATACAACCTGAATGAAAAGGAAAGATAATTGAGGGATAGTCTGCGAATTAACTGGCCTATCCACTTCAAAAATGTCAAAGCCAGAAAATACAAAGATAGAGGGACTATTCTGAATTAAAGGAGCCTAGAGACATGACTACTAATTTTAGTGGGTGATCTGAGGTCGGATTGTTGAATATTGACTATGGAATAGACAATAGTGGTATATCAATATTAAGTTTTCTCATTTTGATAGCAACTGGGTTTTGTAGGAGAATGCTCTTGTTCCTAGAAAATACACAGTAGAGAGAAGCAAAATATAAACAATTGGTGAATCTGGGTAAAGGATATGTGAGAGTTCTTTGTACTATTCTTACAACTTTTCTGTAAATATAAATTTACACCAAAATAAACATTTAAAACACAAAAATCCTCAGGCAAGACAGTTAGGATTCCATCTTGGGATTTGAATGCTTTTGAATATCAATGTGTGGAGGTATCAAATCTTGACTGTAGGTAGGGGCCCAGGCTTCCAGTGGATAATAAAGAAACCAGGTTTTTAACACCAGAATGTAAAACAAAGACTAGTCAGCAAGGAACCAGGCAAGAACTCAGTTGACAAAACCAGAGTCAAAAGAGACCAGCAGCATAACTAATTCAGTGCTGAGTGGGTAAATTACTAGGGTAGGGCTCTTTGTAGTCCTCCTGCCCAGTGACAGGTTTAATCCGATTCTGAACATACATGTAGGAGCTACATGGCCCTGCAATGCTAGGGAGGCTACATGACCTGGGAACCAAATATATTATTACAGTTGGATTTGGTGGAAGTTTCATGCAGCTGCAGTGTAACAGCCCGATTCTGCTGGAACCAGTTGCAGTATAGATCTGTACAGCTTAATGCTGTAAGCTCTCAAAAAAGAAAATTTGGAAAACGTAATCATCCTAGAGTTTTCAAAAACATCACCCTTTGCCTCTTGCAACAGAGCGCAAGTCAATGCATGGATAGAAAGAAATATTTTCTTTTTTCTTGTCCCATTATCTTTTGTGTCCTTTAGAACCAGAAGATAAGAAAACAGCTACCTTTATATTCTCAGTTCTCAATCACAGTTGTGCTTTGAAATCACCTGGAGAGTTTTTTTTTAAAACTACCAATGTCTGTGCCTCACTCCCAGAGGTTTATTTCATTGGTCTGCTGTGGGGCCCAAACACTGACATTTTTTAATATCCTCAGATAATTCTAATGTTCAGTCAGGGTTGAAAACTATTTGTCTAGACATTGTTTATTAAAACATTGTTTCTGGACCACTTGTATCAGAATTATCTAGAGTATTTATTAAAAATGCAAACTCTTGCTCGCACCCCACACTAACAAAATCCGGAGATAGGAGGTGGGGCATTTTTTAACCAGTTCCCAAGGGATGGTTCATTAAGTATGAGAGCCACTGCCTTGGATTTTTTAAGAGCTCACTTTTAAACAGCAAGTGAACCATCATTAGTTCTCCAGGAAATACAATTTTTTACCACCTCTCTGTTCCCAGAATGTTACCTTACTAATCCTATGACACAAGGTGCTTTTCGGAATGTGATATATTATGACAGATGAAATTTCTTGGGAAAGTTGATGCATTATGCAGGGATGATGCAAGGCTCTCATTCTGATTTTAACATAGAATAGAGACATTTTAATATGTCATTGCTTGCTTGGGATTCTATTAGAAGTCAAATATTATGGAAGGCTTGAGGAAATAGAGATGTGATGTTTCATCTACAGGACTGCTACCGCCTGATAGGGAATGAACAATTTGTCACTCTTGAGATATACCCTCCAGCAGAGCACAATTTTACAAATTCTTGAAATGGTGATGGTGGATTCTTCTTATACCCTGGTAGCAAATAATGCGAGTAAGAGAATTACATATGAACTGATGAAGATAAGTCCATGATATATTCTATTAAAGATGAAGAAATAAGAGATAGTGTTCTGAATCTTGCACCTAAGCCAAGGAGAAATTAAGACGCCGAATAAGAAAACCACTTGGTTTTAGCATTCAATATACTAATTAATTGTGCATAAAGATAGCTGTATTATAATACTCAGGATGTTCATTTGTAAACCCTCTATACAGAGAGGTATGAGATTAAAATGAAAGCTCACTTCAGGATCTTTTTCCAGAAAGGAAGGCCCAAAGTCTTGCTGAGGTCGTTACACCATCAAGAGTAACCAACGCTATATTTTCAAGCCTGAAATGATGATTCTGAGTCACTAATGAAAATTAGATGACAGTGTAACATACTTAATGAGGTTCAAAAAACGTGTATCCCATTTTTGGAAACTTCTACAAAATGAAATCAGTTAAATAAAGCTCTGGTACTCAGAGTTAACTTCTGCTCTATGGCAATCTTAGTTATACAAAATGTTTTGCCTCCTTCATTCTTTGGGTATAAATGTCATAAACTGAGTGAAGGGAACATATTGGGATTAGCTGTCCTCACTATCACCAAGTAATTGTGTTTCTTTTGCTTCATTTGGCTACATGAATGTGTCCTAAGAAACCAACTAGTTTAACTCTTATTCATGCTCTAAAGAGTTAAGCAATATACAAAGACATTTAACATTCTCCCCAGGCATTCCAGCTCCATGTAACTCCATCTGGGAATTGTCATAAACAAATGAACAAGTTTGCAATCATTATGTTTAGATTTCTATTACCGCAGTATATTTTCCTTTTATTTAACATTATGTCATGTTTACAAATTTCAGCCTATAAATTGGGAAGCGAGATGGGATTTATGCTGTGAAATGCAAACGAACTTTATAGCAATTCAAACATGTTTTCATTTACCATGGTTATAATTTGAAAAATATTATTCTATGATACTGGACACCAGTCTTTCATTCCAATGAATACATTTTTTTACAAAGCTAGGTAGATGATTAATCTTTTGTGGCGTATGCATTATCCATGTTTTCAGACAGAGATCTTAAGTAAAACTATGTAAATAAGGTTGCTTACATATATAAATTTATAATAAGTACTCAGTAATAGACAAAAATACAGATTTAAACATTCATGGAAAGGAAAACTAGTGAGGAATTGGGGAAAAAAGCAGCAGTGAGTGACAAGGAAGAGAATGGCTTACTCCATAGCTTCTCTCGTGTCAGTCGAGTATAGGTCATTCCATAGAATCAAAGCTAGATATTGGGTATGGGGTAGATACCAAAACCATTTTTAAAAATTGGTTAGGTTCAAGATATTTTGAACATTTTCAAGGGATAGAAAGTCCAATGCCTTTAACAAATAGTTCTATAAATAATTTACAAAGGGAAACGGTTCATGCTCAATACCAGATGTTACCAGTCTGCTTTAATCAGTAATAAGCCAGTTTGTTTGTTCCCTCACCAAATCAGAAGATAGCCAGCCATTCCTTTCATTCATTCAGCAAGCAGTTTGCAAGCACCTACTATGTGACTGGCTCTGGGTTAAGCACTGAAATACGGTTGTAAAGCCATAGAAGAGGAGTTAAGAGTCATCTGAGAAACATACCCCAGATGTTGAAAGGTTCATTCCAATTAAAGAAACATGGCTGCCAGGCTCAGTTGATCTCTGAGAGTATTTAGAGAATAAAAGAGCACAGTGGAAACAAGGACAACATTAGACCATTTCTAGAGTTAAAGAGCAGGTCATAGGAGGCTGGTAAAATAGGACACTAGCTCTTATGATGTGATTCATGTCCACTTTGCATATGTGCTGTTTACCTCTTTTTTAAAATATTCACTTTTATTGTGGTAAGAACACAACATGAGGTCTACCCTCTTAAATTGTTAAGTGTGCAATACAATATTGTAAACTACAGGCACAGTGTTGTACGGCAGAGCTCTAGAACTTATTAATCTTGTATAACCGAAACTTTTTATACTTGTTGAACAGCAAAATGAACAGTTGCTGTGTTGTTTACCTCTTAATGAAATGATATATTAACATTGATTTATATATAGTGTTGATCTCTTCAGTTTTATACATTAGAGCCATAAGCACTCTCTAGAAGTAGCTACTTAAGTATGTAAGCATTCACTAGTTCCAAATTTCTGCCAGGTCAGCCCGATTTCAGTGACACCAGTTATCACATAAGACCATTTTAGTGGAGCTGGGGCAAAGGACATTGGGAAAGTAAAGGTGCTGGCTTGGGCTACTGATAAAACCAGGGTGAACTTAGTAGATGAAATCAGACGTGATGGGATTCCAGGCAGAAAGAGCTGGGCTGGCAATGATAACCGTTGGTGATGAACAAAGGGATCTAGAAACATGATTTCTCTAAGAAACCTTCTTAGGTATACACTGTAGTTAGAATATATACCTGTGAGTTATCATTTATACCCTCAGGTTCTTTGCACTGCTTAAAGAAGGTAATGTGAGTGCAGAAGCAGAGGCTGGAGTGATGTAGCCACAAGCCAAGTAGTGCTGACAGCCGCCAGAAACTGGAAGAGGCAAGGTACAGATTCTCTACTAGAACCTGCAGAGGGAGCGTGGCCCTGCCCATACCTTGATTTCAACCTAGTGATACTGAATTCGAACTTCTGACCTCCAGAACATTGAGAGAATAAACTTCCATTGATTTAAGCCACCAAGTTTGTGGTAATTTGTTACAGCAGTCACAGAAAACTTTATACAAATATTTGACATGGCCAACAGCTGGTCTGGGTGCTAAGTCACTACTAAGTGAAACAGGGGGCAAAAACTGAGTTCCTAAGGTCATACCCCTGAAACAACACCTTAAATCTCGGGGGTGGACACTCACTACTGTTCCTAAGGATTATTATAAAAATTTTATAGGAGTTTTAAAACCAGAATGAGGAAATAAACTTATTAATTCTTCCCATTTCCATGGCTGTTAGCTTTCAATATTCTTATTTTGTTATGTTCTTTTCTTCCTGACAAAATTGTCTATGCACATAAATAGTTTAAAGAAATATCTCAGTTATAGCTATCAAAATAGCATTTTTATTTGAAGACAGTTTTTCAAGAGAAATGGGTTATGTCTTTGAAAATTTGATAGCAGAATCAAAGTAAAAGATAAAAGCAAGGGCTTACCTAAGTCGATTAAAGAAAACAATGTATTTATAGCTAGCATTTGTTGAATATGTTACCCTGGAACTCAGACCATGGTACCAGTAGTCATGGACCCAGGGGTGGTATAGTTGAGAAAAGCAACAAAGTGTTTCTTTGGGGTAGAGTCTTTGATTATTTTATTGACAATATGATACTACAAACCCAACTCAAAGTTGCAGACACTAAAAGGTTTCCACAAATTATGTTCATCTCTATAATACACAATTTCCTCTTAATTCATTGCTCCCACCACACACATACACTCACATATCACACAATGCACAATGAGCAGCTGATTACCATATTATACTTTCCTTTTGGATTTCTGCTATCTCATGACATGTAGTTCTCACCTATTAGAAGTGAAAAACTTGCCAGATCAGTGGTGCCCAACATTGACTGCATATACCTGGGAAACCTTAAAAACACTATGCCTAGGACCCAGTCCCAGAAATGCAGCCTGAGGTGCAGCCTGGACATCGGGACTTGTAAGAGCCCCCCACTTCACCCCCAGGTGGTTTTGAAGTGCAGATAAGTTTGCAAAACATCTGGGCAAGAAGGATATATCTTAGTCCAGAGCTTCTGAAATTCTACTGTGGGTATGAATCACCTTAGGATCTTGTAAAAATATAGATTCTGATTCATTAGGTGGGAAATGAGGTTCTGCATTTCTTAAAGCCTCTAATGATGTTGCTGTTTGTTGGGGGCTATAATTTGAGTAGCAAAAGCTTCTCTGTTTCTAGAAAATAATAATCTATATTAGTAAAGCACTGCCATTTCCAGATAAGACTGCTCTTAGCAAGAAACAACTGGACTCCAGGGGCTCTGGCTGCTTCAGGCCCTACCCAGCCACCTCAGGACCGAGCATAATGATGTCTCAGTTCATCTGTGACCCATGAGCTGCACACCAATGGCAGACTGGTTGCATATGTTTGGTTTAGGCCCATATATTTCATTAACAATATCCAATACCTACAGATAAGTCAAATACCAATATTATATACATAGGAGAAAATATAAACTATATGCATTTCCAGAGGGGATGCGGGTCATAAGCAGGTAGCTCTATCCATCAGTAAGAAAATGTAGAATACTTAAGAGCTACAGAAGCATTGTCAGTGAAAATTAAGGGAAAGAAAAAGGTGAATGGAGATTTAAAATAGTAACTGAATTCAAACATTTGCCTGTTAAGCTAGCTGCCCAGAGTTGCTCAAACCAGGTTGTGTTTTTCATTTGTAAACCTACCAAGTTCAATACTCAGCTATTTAGAGACCAGTACAAAGGAATAAACAGAATGAGATACAGAAAAAAATGTTAACATCTCTGTGCCATTGAAAGGTTCACCAATACGGGTATGTGCATACTCTGGATATGTAAATTCATTTACTATTATTTGTAACATGGACAAGAATGAAATACCTTTCCTACTTATTATATTTAATAGTTTAAAATGTGTTTCAGCATGTTGGGAAAGGAAAAAGTTTCTACTATATAGTTAACTTTTTCCACTTAATTTCCTGTAAATCTTATGCTTAATTTACTTTTATGAAAGGTAAAATTATATTATTGCTGCCACCAACAAGAAGGTGTTTTAATTTCCATTTGAGCAAAAGGCACATGAAAATTTAGGGATAAAAGTTTGAATAAATAGTGTCAGATTCTAGGAGTTCCCATATAAATATAGCTATATAGAGGTATTGCGTCTTCTGTGCAGACTCAGTTTAATGCCCTAAAATTAATCTGCTCAGTGAAAGATATGTGCCCCCAGATTCCCATGGGTCATTTTTATCAATACTTAAATAATTTTGTTTCTTCGTTTATACTCTTTGTTGTCCCACAATGAGTAAAATAATAGAATTAGTATGATCAGAACAGAATAGAATCTTAATAACTTAGCTCTTGTATTTTATACATGTGGATATTAAAACCCTAAGATCCTAAGTGGTTGGCCTAAGATTATATAGCTCAATAACAACATACCCAGAACTAAAATCAACTTCTCTTGAATCCTTGTTCAGTGTACTTTATACCATGAATTAACATATGTCAGCTAATTTTAAAAAATAATTAGAGAGATTTATGAGCTGTGAAGCAGAACTGCCCTGTGCCTAAGCTGTTCCCTGGGACAGTACCAGTACAATGTTATCAGGTTTTTTTTGTTAGGCATCACCCAAAAGGCAGCTAAGCCCTGGACTACTCTAGAAAGTGGATATTTGTAAGGTTGTTTGACAAGGAATTCAAAGTCCTTACGTGAACCCCTCTGGGTAACTTTTCTGGCATGAAACCATCCACTTGAATCATCTATAAACTCGAAAAGCCCAAGAGGTATATCTGATGGGTGAGTAGAAATGGATATTGACTTAAGTTTTAATGAAAAAGTTTCCCCATACTAGCTGATGATTCATGTGGTGAAATTTTTCTTTCTCTGATTTCTCTGTCAGCCCATTCCTGCAAAGGTCACTACTGAATGGGTCAACATCATTTGTTGACAATTTCTAATAGTATCAAATTGTATTTTTCACATCTTGTCACATAGAAGGAATTTTTTTCTCCACCATGAGGATCTTTTTTCTTTATTATTATCATTTAAAAGAATGAGTTGAAACCCTTCAAGAATTTGAGTACATCCATGGGATTATTTGATTTCCTAACATTGCTCCCTCAAAAATACTCTTTGACACATATTTAGTTTTTAAATTAAAATTTATTTTATGGAATTTGGAAGGCTATATTTGTTCATACACTGGAGTGTTGTAAAATCAGTCTTTAAAATTATCTTTGTTAAAAATCAAATATCTCTTCAATATTAGAATTTTTTCTTCTTTTACAAAAAGGAAGTCTGAAAATATTAATAATGAACATGATAGTTTTCAATCAAATATATCCTTACTATACTTTATTTACCTATAAAATATGTGAAATTTCAACACAAGTCAAAGTTCAAATGATAATTAGATTGGTCAGAACCAGAATCAGCAGTTATTTAAATTGTCCAAGTATTTTACATGTAGGAGATACTATTTTTCTCATAGTTTTGCAGATAGTAAACTTATACTTGGAATCTGCTCTTTAGGTTCTTAAAACTGAATAGTGATTGTAAAGACAACCATACAGTTTGTTATTCATTTGAATGTTTTATCCCACCCTCTTGCATACTCTTCGGGTCTCTGAGAGGCTTTCTGCCCAGGATCTGAAAAAACTGAAAAATAATACGCAGGAAAGAAAGGTAGAGAACCAAAAGCATCACCTCTATTATTGATAGAGTATAAGTTGAAGGATGTAACTTTAATTCTGTTAATCAGGTAAGATTATTAATAATAAACCCTGAAATGAAGTGAGTGAATTCATTGATTCATAGCAGCACTGATCCAGGATAGGTCCCCTTCCCTGTAGGGACAGAGCATAATACCTCTCCCTGTGGGCAGGTATATTCTTAAAAAGGAGAAAGGAGGTTAGCCAAGCGTGCCCATTGTTTACCAATGACATAAGTCATTCCAATTTAACCGGGGCACAGCGATTAAAAGGAGTGTAGATCTGCCAGCACTGTATTTGGAAAATTCTCATGGAACCCAGAGAAACTGGGGAAAAGCATAGTCCCCCTCTAACATAAATTATGCAAAATTTGACTCAAGCCTTGTTAATGGTGCTTTGTCTCTCTCTGTACTTCACTCTGCCATCACTCCTTTCAGCTCTGTTACCTCTCCTTCTTGTGACTGTTTTATTTACCACCAGGGCAAATAGGAACCTTCCTCTCCTTTGGTTCAAGTGGAAAAGGTGATGGAAGGCACTTAATAGAGAACCTTGATAGATGAATGTCTGAAGACTCCTCGGTCTTTAATAAAACAGTCGTAGAATTGAATGAGGAAGGTCATCACAACAAAATGAGATGGGAAACAGTATTTTGTGAGGAACAAAAGCAGGTTCCTCCACCACGAGCCAGAACAGATGAGTGGGTAAATCCTGATAGTGGCATTCACATTCTATAATTCTAATATTTCTACATTTATAAAAACTGTCTTGACTTTGCCCTAGACATTACTTGACTTCCATGATATGACATAAACCATGTTGCCAATAAAATCTAACATTCTCCCAGCCAAAAACAGCTATAGCACCAATAAACTAGCTTAGGCTAAAAGATATGGAATGAGTACAAATAATTCTCATATGTAGGCATATTCTGCATATAACATAAACATAATATAATAAATAAATTGTAAATACCTCCATCCAGTCCATAAATATGGTATTTTAGAGGTTAAAATGTCATTTTAAACAACTGTTACCATAGAAACATAGTCTACATTATAAAAGTTTTGCCCTTTAAGAGGCTCGTCCATGGTAATCATATGTTATTGATGCAGGTAAATTGATCCAGTCTTCTAGAGAGAGAGAGACAGGAGAGAGAAAAACTAAACAGAATGCAACTTTTCACAGAGCCATTCTCCTGTCATTAAGCAGCAAATCTCTCTCAATCGTTCTTACCATTCTGTGCCAGGAAGCATCTGGGAAATACCACCTTACAAGCCATGGCTTCACAGCCATTTGCTATGTGACGAAACTCCCTTCCTCTGGGAAAATGATGGTCTTCATAAACTGTCAATAAGGGGGTTTCATACATAGACCATTTCACTCACAATTGGTCATTTAACATTATAACCGTGAGAAGAAAAACCCAACATGCTCTTCAAATCTTAATATCTTGTTCTCTGGTCTGAGAATATTTACACACTTCTACTTCGTAATATTTCTCTTAAAGACTGCAGGAAGCCTCAAGTGAGAAAGAGAATGCTGTTAGTACCTGGTATCACTGTCAATTAACTTGTGTACAAAATTAAAAGAAGATGAACTTGCTCCCTAGGAAGCAGTGCATAGTTTGAGTTCACAGATAATCCTTCGTCTGCTCAACCTAAAAGAGAAAGGGTGGGGTATGGTGAAGGTATCTTCAGTGTTTGAACTTCTGAAGTAATTCAAAGAAAGAAAAATCACTAAGACAAACCCAAGAGACCTGATTAATACTTATTATTATATTGAGTAGAAAACTTAAGATATTACCTGATTAATACTTAACTATTATCCTGAGTAGAAAACTTACAGGCTTTTTTTTAAAAAAAAAAACCCTTATTGGATTCATATCTGTCTCTTAGAGTTTTAAATTTATCACTCTCTGCCTTAATAAATAAAACAAAGAGTAAGTTAATTTACAGCTTGGCAGAGGGAAGCAAGTCTCGCCTCAAACACTCCTTTCTCCATCTTCAACATCTTATTCTAACACACTTAGTTTGCACATATCCAGCCTTAATATTCGTATATTTTATAGAATCTTTTTTTTTTATATCTATATCTTTATTGATTTCAGAGAGAGGAAAGGAAAGGGAGAGAGAGAGAGAGAAACATCAATGATGAGAGAGTCATTGATCGGCTGCCTAGCCCGCAACCCGGGCCTGTGCCCTGACCGGGAATCGAACCCCGATCGCCTGGACCGTAGGTTGACGCTCAACTGCTGAGCCACACCCGGCCGGGCTATTTTATAGAATCTTCATAATTGCCCTATAAAGTATATAAAAAAGTTGTCCTTTTAACTCACTAATTTATTACTGGCAAAAATGCTATTACTGTTTTCTGTTTTATCTCTCAGCTTCCCGACTAGAACTGTGATTTCTGACAGTGTAGCCATAATGGAATTGTACTATAAAACCATTTGGACAGCCCTGGCCCGGTGGCTCAGTTGGTTGGCGCCCCGTCCCACACACCAAGAGGGCACATGCCAAGGTTGCGGGTTTGATCCCTGGTTGGGGCGCATACGGGAGGCAACCCATGAACGTTTCTCTCTCACATCCATGTTTCTCTCTCTCATCCATGTTTCTCTCTCTCTCTTCCTCTTAGCTCTAAAAATTAATACAGGCATATCCTCAGGTGAGGATTAAAAAAAAAAGAAAACATTTGGACAGCCCAGAAATTTGCCGTATAAATTTGTTCTTATAAAATTCACAGGTCTCCCACAGAACAATGAATAAAAATTCATAAACCCAAAATTATATTAATTAAATAATTGTGTTTATTTTTAATGTCCCCTTCCATTTTGTCAAATAATCACCTGGTAGCTTAGATATTCTTAAATAGAACTTTAAAAGTTTAAGAGCCCAAGCTGAATGGGTCTGTTATTTCTAAAGTATCTTGTCTTTATTAGCAAGTCTCCACACTTTTGCTGACTCACACTTATTCTCAGGTCCTACACTTTGGATCTTTCAACGTTCTCTAAATTAGACTGGTTTGCCTAATGGCTACCTTACACTCCAGTAAACAAATGTGATGTAATTTTAGTTTACATAAGTCTGTCCTCATTAAATTTATGCAAGAAATGTGCATTAAGTTGCTAGGTTAAAAGATGCCAGCAATGGAGTTGAGCTAGAAAATATTAATGATATTCTAACTTAGCTTGAATTTCCAATTATTCAGCCTAGGTTGGTAGTTGCCTGACAAAGCAGGGAAAATGTTTTTAGAGGTGCTTCTTAAGAACAATACATTAATGTATTAGATGATGTGATATTGTCTATAAAAATGTACACAAGCTTTCTTTGGAAAATAACTTTGAGACTATTTTCCTGCTTATCTACCATTTATTAGTCACATTTCTGTCCCCAATAAAAATCATAATAGTTAAAACGTTTATTGAGCACTAACGTACTAGGGACATTACTTATGTTTTACAAAATCCTTACAATTGCTCTATGAAGTGAGAACTATTAATATTCCCATTTTATAGCTGACAGTATAGAGGCACAGAAGGTCAGTCACTTGGCTAAGTCCACAGCTAATAAAGTTAACAGTCAAGTTTTTAACCCAGACAATGTGTCATGTGACGAGTGACTCTACTCCACAACCTGCACCTTTAATCATTGTATTGTTTCCTGACTAAATACCTGTGTGTACATGCATATGTGTGTGCACGTGCATGCCCACACCCATGTGTCCCATGTTTAAAAGATAGCATGATAATAAATATATCACCCTTTATTTCTAATACTCAAGCAAAATAAAATTCCTACTTAATATAGCCCTACTAATATTTCTATTTCTCGATGTGTTTGGGGCAATGAGAAATGAATTGTGCACCACGTAAGTTTATTTTCTTGTCTGCCCCAGGTATCAATATACCACTTATACATCAGCTCTTTGCAACAACAAAAAATTGATCTAATGAGGGAGTAGACATTGATGTATTCATTTAGACATTCATTTATCAGACTTACCGAGCCACTTGTATGTGCCTGCCACTGTGTTAGCCACCAAGGCCACAGAACTTGTAAAAAGCTCTTTAAAAAGGAGAGAGAAAAATAGTAGCTGCCCTCATAGAACTACTTGCATTATGATATGCGTGCAGGGCAGGTGTAGACAAAGGGGAGCCATTTATACACAAGATACTTCTTTTTTCTTTCTTTCTCCCTGAGCAGAATGGTACCTCTGAGGATTGGTGCCACAAGATGAAGGGAGCCAGCTGACAGGGCTGCCCCAATTCCCCTCAATTCAAGCTTCCAAGGGAGTAATCTCCCAAGACCCACAGAGCGCCTAAAGGATCAGATCTATAAAACCCTCGGAGTTCTTAACATTCTGCCACGTCCTTCCAGAACCGGGTGAAATCTCCCTTTTTAAACAGAGCCTTAATATAAAGAAATGGACTGAGTGTATTTTTAGAAGTTTAAGAAGGTTAAACACTTAATTATTTAACTTGTTTTAACTTTTTGTCTCTCATGCCAAATTCCCCAAATGCAACAGAAAAAAAAGGAGTTATTTCAAAAGCCATACTAAAAAAAAAAAAAAATTTAAAAGGAGAGCTCTCTTCTCTCTTATAGCCAAGAGATCACAGGACTAAAATGACAAAGTGGTTTTTAAGCTACGGCTACTTCTCCATCAGTATTTCTCAGGAATGAATTCCCCCCCCCCCCACTTCTGGGTTATATAAGCAACTAGCTGCCTGTATCCACAGCATGAAGTGTGTTTTGTTTGAACTCATTTTAGTTAAGTAACACTATTGCTAAGAATATGGGCAAGAAACAAATTTCAAAATATTTGTAGCCCATTCCATCCTATTGATTACCTAGTTCTTTTAAATAACTTGAGCCTAATCGACAAAGCCAGCTGCTTAAGGGATGATTACAAGTAAATAAATTCATGCAGAAGGAAGAAGGAGGTAGAATATAAAGGGACAAAGCTGACTCTAGAAAAATCTTTGTCTCAAATGATAAAGGAAAGAAAAGATATCCCATTGAAATGGATGAGTAAGGAACACATTTTCTCACATAGATCTCTTAGCTTGTAAATCATTTTCAATGTTGCCAAGGTCATCTTTGATTGTGTGTGTGTGTATGTGTGTGTGTGTGTGTGTGTGTGTGTGCGCGCACGCACATGTGTGTGTTCATTTGCTAGTTGCACATTTTCAAAAGACCAACATGTTCCAAATTGCTGAAATTCCATACAGAACTCTAAATAATATAATCCTGCTACAAAGTGATATCACCCACAGAACAGGGAATTTCAGTACCGACAAGTAGGTACCACTGTTAATTTCTGAAAGAAAATATACATTTCCATATATATTAGAATGCTTCTCTGGAAAAAAAATATTTTTACTTATCTAGCTAGAAGAAGAAGAAGATTTAAATACAAAAATTACCGTTTTATTTCTGAATTTTCCTTACTTATGTTATCTTCCCTCATAATTTTTTGTTCTTTGGAGGCTAATCCATCTTTCTGATCATATAGCACCACCTATTGGTTAATCAGAAATATTGCAGATTTGAGAACTTCAAGACAAATCTGCCTAAAGCTCAGTTCACTCGGTAGTAAAGTACAGCAGGGAGGGATCCATGCTTTTGCCCTTAGAATTATTTATCCTTAGGGAAAAAGCAATATTTGACCATTTTCACTCTTTTCCATCCAGTGTACTTGATTCAGGTGTTCTTGGTAGCAGTTATTTAATAAGCTCTTTTCCCTAGATCTGGGGAACCACAATAAAAATAAAAATGAGTGATTTGGGCTTCTCTAGTAAACCTTGCTGTTCTAAAGAAAGAAAGAGGCAAGGCTTCTTCCTTTTCTGTACCTGAAGAGAAAACTTCTACAGGGCAACTATGCCCTTCCCAAGAAAAATTAGTCTTTGATACTCCATCTTACCTAAAATACCCCATTTTTTTACCCACCTAAAAAACAAAGGTGGTATAGTGGGAAGGTACATGGGTTTTGGGAGTGGAGAAGGGGGCTACCAGGTGGTGATTACAGAGAGTTTGTTCTAGAACTATCTGTAGCCCTCATCTCTGTAGTGGTAACTCTTACTCTCTACCCGAGTGCAGGGCTAGGACCTACTCTTTGCCCTTGGGTAATATGAAATGTGGCTCTCCAGAGTTCACCCTGTCAAACTAGGACTGTGAGACATGGGATTTAATAGAAACAATTTAGAGAAACTACTTCTTCTCTACGGATGGGGGTAAGGGGTTCACTGCTAGCCCTTTGCTAATCTCAAAGCAGTCATTAAAATGTAAATTACTTGTTCTGGGGTGGGGGAGGGGATCTCTGCCTCAGGATTCTTCAGATCTATGCCAAGCATCATATCCAAATTGAGAATAAGTTGAGAAAGAAGATACACTCGATATAGAAGAAATCCCTGAATCCCAGAACTCTAGGAATATTCCACTTATTTACTACGCTACCTTCCTCCTTTTTTATCACCTCATTCTTTCCCAATGCCACTAATCACATTTCGTTTATGATGAATAAATAATAAAATGTTATAAAATATAATTAATCAGTTAAATTTTTTAAAAAGCTAGAAATACTACTATGCATGTGTACAAATATGTATCTTGTTTTCTAGTACCGAATCACATGATCATACTCAGAGAAGAAACGTTGAATGATAAGTAATCAAAAGAATATATATGGTGTAGTCTTCAGAAGGCTGAGAGCACAGAATAATCTTAATAACTCACTGCCACTATTAAAATTATTACATGGAAACTAGAAAGAACCAGCACACTGGGGAGATGTGCTTAACTTTTAGCAAAGGGAATATATCTTGAAAGGATTCCTTTCTATTTTAGATCTCTAAAAGTAAAACAAATATCCTTGACTCATTCAGATACAGGCTTTCACTGAGTGTTGATCAACCACATGGTTTCTAAAGGTCTAGTAAAGAGAACCTCTGTGGATTTACTTAAGCACGAGGGAATTATCATTTAAAGAACAGACAACCCAGAAAATGCACCAAGGCAATCACTCAGTGTAGCATCCTAATATCCCTACATAAGGAACAAAGCACCTTCTTTATTTAAAAAGCACTTCTATGATTAGGCAATGGTCTCAGCCCCTCAAAATTGAAGAGGTTAAGATACTAATGACATTTGTACAAAAATTTATTCAAAGTTCTTCTCACTCAGGTTCTCTCCACATTTTCCCAAAGGCATTGAGTGAGAACTCCAGTAGTATTAGGAGAAGCAGACTTTAATTCTCTGCCACTAAAAATTCAGTTGTTTTCACTCATTTAAAAAAGGTGGAAAGAAGATAAACTTGTTTCTCAGAACTGAGAGTGGGATGGTCCACTTAGGACTCTGGGGGACAGTCTCTTTAGAAAGCGAGGCAACAACACCCATAGCTAATTTTTATTAAGTACTTAACATGCTCTGAGCACTGTGCTAAAAGCTTTTGATTCTAATAACAGGAGGAAAATACTATTATTATCACAATGTGCCATGTAATTTTCCCAAGGTCACTCCCCTAATCACTGGCAAAGCTGATACTCAGGCCCAGATGCTTCTGACCACAAGTCAATATGTTATACTAACTACCTCATCCTATGAAGGTGAGCGGGGGGGGGGGGGGGGGTCCTATGGATAAACAGTTCTGGGGAGGTCTGCAAGACTTCTCAGAGGAGATGATCATCTTAACTGAGACCTGAAGGACAAATAATAATCAAGCAAACTGGGAACAGGAAGAATGTTCCAGGCTAAAGGAAGCATGTGAGAAGGCCTAACGTAAAGAAAAAACAGGGCTTGTTTTAATAACTGTGAATAATTCAGTGTGGCTGAAGCATAGTGTCTGAGAGGGGTAGTGAGGGAAAATCATTGTGAAAAGTTAAAGAGATCATGGAGGACAGCATTTGCCAAATTAGAGAATTTGGAATTTAATCATGAAGGCAAAGGGAGACCTATTTTTAAAAAGGCAAGTGACATGATCAGATTTGTTTTTTTTAAAGTGTTCACTCTGGATCGAAATAGATTGGAGGAGGAAAGACTAGAAATAAAAAGAGTTAGGCCCTAGCCAGTTTGGCTCAGTGGTTAGAGCGTCAGCCCTTGGACTGAAGGGTCCCGGGTTCTATTCCCCATCAAAGGCACGTACCTGGGTTGCAGGCTCGATCACTGGCCCAGGTCGGGGCAAGTGAGGGAGGCAACCAATTGATGTGTCTCTCTCACATCGATGTTTCTCTCTCTCTCTATCCTTTCCACTCTCTCTGAAAAGGAATGGAACAAATATCCTTGGGTGAGAATTGGGAAAAAAAAGCAAAGAAGAAGAGTTAGGCAGCTGCTTCAATTATCCATGAACAAAATTATAGTGAACAGAACTAAAACAGTTGCTGAAGAGATCGAGAGGAGTAACAGATTTGAAAGAGATTTGGGAAATAGAAATAATAGGAGTTGGAGGCTGAATGTGGGAGGTGAAGAAGAGGAAGGAGACAAGTATGACTTTTCAATTTCTGGCTCAGACCTCGGGTAGACACAAAAGCTGAGAGTAAGAGATTTTGGCCATTGTGGATTTATACATACCTGCTATAATCCTCTCTGATGAGATATCAGTCTTTTTAAAAGATCCTGCAGGGCCCGGCTGGGCGGGGCTCAGCATTTGAGTGTTGACCTAGGATCCAGGAGATCGGAGGTTCGATTCCCGGTCAGGGCACAGGCCCCGGTTGCGGGCTCGATCCCCAGCAGGGGGCGCGCAGGAGGCAGCCGACCCATGACTCTCATCATTGATGTTTCTCTCTCTCTCTTCCTCTTCCTTCTCGCTGAAATCAATAAAGTTATATTTAAAAAAAAAAAAAAAAAAAAAAGATCCTGCGAGGCAACTACAAAGTCTCCTAAAGGGCTAGAATATTGAAATATCTTCTTCATTTGATTGATATTCACAGGGTGCATTGCACTCATACGGTGTTAGGCACTGGGGAGAGAGAACAGGAAGAAGTATAAACTATGACATCTCCCCTCTAACAGTTTGCTGGGAAGACAAAAGACATAAACCTAAAATATATATGTGATCCTATGGAAATGACTGCTAGAATAGGTGAATATATAGCAAAATAAGCCAACACTTTTATAGTACTATAGTAGGATGCATATTAGTCTGCATAGACTAGTTCATGCTGTGACTTAACCCAATAAAAAGCTACTGCATCCAGGCAACTCTCCAGAGCAAGTTGATTTAAATGTGGTGGCAGTGTGGGCAATAACTGAGAACTGTGATCTTCCAATATGCCCAGAAGTGGAAGAGAACCTGCTATTGCTGAAAACTAGTCATGTCTACAACTCTATGTGCCAAGCACTAAGCTAAGTCCTTTGCTAATATTAACTTTAAATGTGACCCCCCCAAAATGAGTTAGGCACCATTATTAGCCCTGTTTTACAGATGCAGAAACAGTCATAGCAAGATTAAAGAACTTGTCCAAAACATATAGCTCATAAATGATAGAATTAGGTTTTGAATCTTGGGTATGTTAGCTTGAGATCTACCTTTTAGGTGTTCTGCTATGCTGATACACATGACAACCCTTCTCCTTTTTCCAAAGGTGGAAGAGATGAATATAGGAAATTGCATATCTTAACTTGGACTTGTGGATGCCTAAGGTGTATTTGGGGAACAGTGAGGACAATGTCTCTCCTGAAGCAGGGTGTTTGTACTGGGAAGGAATGGAAAATAAGGTTATTGAACATCCAAGCCATCTGCATGCAATTGAGAACAGGGCTGGAATCCATGTGGAGAGCCTACATGCACAGCTCTCTCACACAGTGCGGCAAGAGCTGCGTGCCGCATGCACCCTGCCCAAACCAAGCACATGTGCCTGTGTACATACAGATGTGCTTTACTGAGCTGAAGCCCCAAATCCACCATTAAAAGTTTGTTCCTTTGTTCTTAAGGCAATTAATAAATTATTAAATATTTATTGAGCTCCTCTATGTGCCAGGCACAGGCTCTAGGGACTAAGTTAGAAATACCCTGCTAGTGACATCATGGCAAACAACAAAAAGCACAGTCTCTTCAATTTATAATCTACCATTATTCTCTCTCAGCAGGAGATTAGATACCTAATCTTAGAAAGAACTGGAAACAAAGGTAGGTCTTGAGAACTTGGAAGTAAACTGTTCAAGGTTATCAGTAGCTGTGTCTTGAAGCATCGTGAAAGACAAAAAAAGCAATCACATGAAAGCAGGGGGGAAAAGAGCATAATAGAAAAATTTGGGTTAAAAGGTCAGACCCTGTGAGCAACACCTGCTACAATTAAATTCAATATACAGTAGTCCCCCCTTATTCACAGTGTCACTTTCCACAGTTCAGTTACCTGTGAGTAAGCATGGTTTGGAAATATTAAATGGATGATTCTACAAATAAATAATTCATAGTTTTAAATTGTGTGCCATTCTGAGTATGGTGATGAAATTCTCGAGCCCTCCCTCCCCTTCCAGCCCTGGGCATGAGTCATCCATTTGTCCAGCATCTCCACATTGCATATGCTCCCCACACATTAGTAGAATTGTAGTCATCTCAGTTACCAGATCAATTGTTGCTGTATCTTAGTACTTAGTTAAATAAGTAGCCCTTATTTAACTTAATAATGGCCCCAAAGAGCAACAGTAGTGACGCTGGCAATTCAATATGCCAAAGCGAAGCTAGAAAGTGCTTCCTTTAAGTGATACCTTTAAGTCATACCTCAGCGATATTGTGAGTTTGGTTCTAGACCACCGCAATAAAGCAAGTCGTGATCCTTTTTTTTTTTTTTTTTTTTTAATATATCTTTATTATTTCATAGAGAGTAAGGGGGAGAGAGAGAGAAAAACATCAATGATGAGAGAGTCATTGATCGGCTGCCTCCTGCACGCCCCCTGCTGGGGATCGAGCCCGCAACGGGGGCCTGTGCCCTGACCAGGAACCAAACCCCCATCTCCTGGATCCTAGGTCAATGCTCAACCACTGAGCCACTCCCAGTAGGGGAAGTCATGATCTTTTTGCTGGTGGAGGGCCTTGCCTTTAATTTGTAAAAAATGCAACACCTGTGAAGTACAATAAAGTGAAGCACAATAAAAAAAATTTTAAAAAGGTGTGCTTGTATAAGAAAAAACATAGTAGATATATAGTAGATATCCGTGGTTTTAAGCATCCTCTGGGGGTCCTAGAAGGCATCGCCCATGGACTACTGTAATCTAATTTTTTCCAAATAATGTGAAGAGAAATCACACTATCTAGGAGAAGACAGTTATCCTATGCTGCAGAAAACCCTTACTATGTAATATTAGAGAGGTCATTAGCTACATTTAAAAACAATAAACAAATGCAATGCTAAGCAAATGCCCTGAGACAATAATCACAATTTTTTTTCAAGAAAAAAACATTTATTTTATTCATACTTTCCTACACATTCAGAAATTGTGTGCATGTGAAAACTGTATTCCTTTATTTTGTAACCAACTTATTGATTGTAATACATTTTATACTGTGTTTTATATTCATCTTGAAGGTGAGTATATTTTCTTAAATTGATTCTCAAACTATCAACAACAGTTGAGTCCCTCCACTTTAGATCCCAGGATCTACAATGGCCTAAAAAGAGTATGAATATGAGGCCAATGTATATATATTTAATTTGTTAGGTAAACCACTTTGAAACTGGCTTACCTACTGTCCTACCTCCTCCTGTTTCTATATAGCACATATTTACTGAGAGTCCACTCAGTGCAGAACACTGTGCTGGCTACTGTTAGGGACTCTATTAAAAGATGATCTGATCTGCCCAGATTTCTGTCCTTTCTCTTGCACTGTGGAAATTATTGAAGTTGACCGGATTCAATATCTGGTCTTTCACTTAGCTAACTAATTGAGTACCGAAAAGCTCATTTTTCTTAATATGATGGCGAAGTAGTGGTTACTTCAGGCTTAATGGAGAATGCAAAAAGCAGAACTCTTTTTTTTATTATTATTATCTCCTCAGCCTGTGCTAAGCTAAAAGGAAAGATATGGAATTGTTTTTACTGTATAATAAATGGCCCATTTATGCCTTAATCGTCTATATTTCAAGTCTCAAGCACTTGTAATTTTCTCAACTAAAATTTGCTAAGTTATGAAACGGTGCTATAACATTAGAGAGCTTGCTCCACTGAGTTCTGGAACAATCCAGTAAATTGGCAATTAAAGGGTTAAGAGCAAGCAGCATAGAAGAGGTCAAGGATATTTGATTCTAATAATCCAATTTCAGTGAAAATGTCCTAAGTCATAATTTCTTTTATGACTTTCAAAGAACAGTCTCGTGAGTTTATTATCAATAAGAATATTATCTATTTCAAATATGAAAAAATAAGTAAAAACAGTATTTGTCTATGATACATAGTGACAAAGGGACTGACATTCATTGAGTGCCGAAGGTGGACCACGTGTTTTGCAATCCTTATTTAATGTGAATATTAAAACTCATTATAGTCAAATCTACATTAGTTTGCTAGGGCTACCCTAACAAACTATCACAGACTGGGTAACTTAAACAACAGAAATTTATTTTCTCACAACCCTAGAGGCCAGAAGTTCAAGATCAAGGTGTTGGCAGGTTTGGTGTCTTCAGAGGCCTCTCTCCTTGCTTTGCAGATGGCCATTCTCTCCCCGTGTCTTCACACAATCCTCCCTCTGTACTTGCCTGTGTCTACATTTCCTTTTCTTGTGAGGACACCAGTCAGATTGGATTAAGGCGCACCTTAATGATCTCATTTTAACTTAATTACTTCTTTAAAGGCCCTGTCTTCAAATACAGTCACATCTGAATTGGGGAGGGGGCTCATAATTCAGCTCATAACAGTCAAGTAATCAGCCCAAGATCACACAACTTGTATATGGGAAATCCTGAATTTGTACCCAGGACCATCTGATTCTCCAGTCTCTGCTGTATCTCCATTCCAAAAATCAGTGATTTAGAAATAAACACAGTCTGCATGTTTAAGGACTTGCAATAGCCAACTGTTCCCTCTTTTCAAAGTCAACTATCATAGTTGCTCTTTAATATGTATGAATTGACTTGTGTACTGCCCCATAGGAATTATGTCTAAAAACAAACAGACATTGTTTTCTCCAAAATAATGTGAGGCAGCACATCGAAGCACCCCTTTGGTTATGGGCTGGGAGTCAGTGTGTCCTGGCTCAAACCAAGGACTGTTGTTTGCCCTTAGTTCAAGTCAATGCAAATTTCAGAAGACGGTGACTGAATCACACTCACCTATTCTTCCCTTGTATGCTCCAAATATTCATAACATAGACACATAATACACTATAGTTTCGGCAGGATTGGGAATACAGTGAACACTCACTTGTATATAATTGTAATAAAGTGAGGCATTCTTGCTGATCTTCTTCAGATATCTTCAAAAACATTAAACAGCAGCAAAATGTAAGTAGACACTGCCAATGTAAGTAAACACACAGCAACAAGCTTTTACATTCCAAGAAATATAAATATGCTTTGTAAAACATTCCCCAATTAAGTTTACTATTTTATTTCATTTTCTATAACGCCTTTTGTCTGTTTTAAAAAACACTCCAAATCTCCATAATTTAATGATAGCATCTGTGAAATAACCAAATGCTCAAGATCAGCAATTTTGTTTCCAATTGCATCCCACTGTCCTTCTTCCAGTCATTATTGTGGGGAGAATCGTAATGCATTAGCCCTGTTTGATGCAACAGAGGAGAACTTTACAGGAACCTTAGTTGCACACACATTCTTTGAGTTTTGAAGGGCACAAAGGTTAAACAGCAGAGAGGAAGGTCAAGCCAGCCAAGTAAAAGTCCATATTTCATGGAATTACTTGATTTACTTATCACTTTCCTTGAGGTCTGCCAGACATGCTGGTGATTAGGTTAACTCCTTCAAATAGATTTATGTGCTCTGGGAAATGTTTATTTGACCTACCCTTGGAGACATTCTGATACAGACTTTATTGTTTAGCAATTTGGTAATTCTTAAAGGTCTTAAGGAATTATGAAAAACAGAAATAAATATTAAGCGTTACTATTCCAGTGGCGAAGTAAGGTTATGAAAGGGGGAGGAGGTTTCAGGGAGTGGTGAGGATGTGTCTAAAGGTTTTATATGTTGCTTTATAACTGATGAATCTCATAATCTTCCAGATTTACACCAGGTATCATCTGTAGCTGACCCCAGACACATAGTCTGAAGGTTTTCCTTTTTGGTATATTAGATTTTTATTTTTTTTTTACAGTTTCTAGTCTGCAGCGAAGCTCAATAGAAAGGCCAGGTGTTTCCTAGTAGATAGCCAAATAAAATTTTAATGAAATTAGGCTGTAGAATAATAGGCATAAAAGCTTTATAAATAGAACATAGTGAATAGAGTACAATTTCCTTAATTTGCCCCATCAGTCAAAACAGAAAAGTCTTCTGAAGAATACCTAATAAAGTGTTGAACTGCTCCTTGTATCTTATGATCTAAATGCCTTATTCATCCACTGTTACATTTTCCTCAAATTTTGTTGGATAATATATTACTCCAGTATTCTTAAATAGCTTTTAGATAGCTTTAACCTAAAAATAAAAACAGGTTTGTATTCTTGGCTGTGAAATTGGCAAGACCTCCATTTGCACCTTACCCCTCTGATTTTTTTTAAAAAATTTTCTTCATTGTTGCAGGTATTACAGATGTCCCCTTTGCCCCCCCCCATTGGACCCCTCCACCAGGCATCACCCTCCCCCTCCCCCAGGTCTTCTCCACACTATTGTCTGTGTCCATAGGTCATGTATATTTGTATCTAAGTTCTTTGATTAATCTCTCTCCCCCACACTCCCCACCCCTACTCCCCACCCCTACCTTCCCTCTAAAATTCGTCTTTCTGCTCCATGGTTCTATATCTCTATCTATCTTGTTCATCGGTTTATTTTGTTCATTAGATTCCACATATGAGTGAGATCACGTGGTACTTGTCTTTCTCTAACTGGCTTATTTCATGTAGCATAACCAGTAGATGAGTGGATAAAAAAGCTGTGGTACATTTACACCGTGGAACACTATGCAGCTGTGAGAAAGAAGGCTCTCTTATCCTTTGGGACAGCATGGATGGAGCCCCTGATTTTAAATATCAAGGCATTAATTTATATTAAAAATCTTATTGCACACTCCCCTGACATCTTGCCCAATACCTCCATGAAAGTGATATTTTTAGTTTAAAAATTATATTTCTGTGTAGTCCATTTTTTTTCTGACAACATCACAAATCCAAGATACACTTTTAGAGGCCTCATTAAGAAAGTAAGCTCTGCACAGACAAGCTTAATGTATTTTACAGGTCCCCTACTATCTCACAGTAAAAAGAAACTTTGCGTGTGTGTGTGTGTGTGTGTGTGTGTGTGTGTATGTGTGTGTGTGTTGATAGGGGTTTCTACCTGGATAAAATATCTAGTTTTCTTGGGTGTATTTCTTTGAAAACTGTAAGGGGTACAGTCAAGCTAGTAGTTATAAGAGGTAAATGAGAAAAACTTTCCAATTTTTAAAAATATTTATTTGCTATAACAGCATAGTATGAATTGGAAGTAGATTAAAAGGTCTGAAAAGGTATTGATTTCAACATCATACTCTCTAGGTATAATTTAGGTAAGGGGCACTGCATGACCTACCTTAATATGAAATGGCATGAGATTGTGAATGGGCCTACCCAACACCTAAATTTTAGAAGGAGCTTGGCCAAGAGCTATTTCCCCAAATTTTAGAATTAGGGGTGATAAGATGTTTATGTTCCTGAAGTTGTATTGGTCGGCCAATTTTGTTCTTTTGATATTACCTAAATGCTCATTTTCTTTGCGCTCTTCAAACAAGTCATGTTCTTGCTCAAAAGCTTCACACATATGTTCCCTCTCCCAGAATATAGGGTACATTCTCTAATTCTCTCTTTCTCTCTCTCATAGTTAACTGTTATTCATCCTTCAATTTGCAATTTAAATAGCACTTACTCAGAGAGCACTTTACTCACTACCATACTATAAATCAGCTCTCATTCATCATTCTTTCTCATAGACTTTGATTTTCTTCCTTCACATAATTTCATAAAATTTGCACCTCTAGTTAAACATGTGCATTAATGTGTTAATGTCTACTACCCACATTACACTGTAAATTAGCAATTATTTCTCTTTGTTCATCACTATAAGTCCAGGGCCTGGACCTTAGAAGGCACTTAGAGTAATTTGTTGAATATATCCATGCATCGATGACCCACTTTAGTTACCATCTTTTTATTACCTATATGAATTGTCAACCTAAATTTCAGGGTACTTACCATGAGATAGCGGAGGTAACATTTTATGGAATAATAATCAAGAGAATTTGGTCATTTCAGGTATAGCTACTTTCAAAAATTAAAACACAATCTCCTACTTTAAAAAATGTTTTCTTCTAACTATATATCTCTTAATGAAACTAACTAAATCCTGATTACGCAGTTTACCAATGCTGAAATAAATAAGGTCAAGAAAAAGGCTTTGGTGGTCTCTGTTTTGCTAATTTGACCATTTTATGTCTTGTTCATTGCTAAATCTCTACAACTTAGAACAGTGAATACAGCTGTTTGAGCAGAAACTCAGTAAGTGTTTGTTGAATAAATGAATTGTTCAGTATCTATTTTGCTTAACTAGTGGCTTCTCTTCTCTTTTAGTCTTACCCTTTGTCTCTTTCCCCAAGACAGAATCTCCTGATGCTATTATTTCTTTAGAACTACTGGCATTCACAAAGTTTCATAATCAATTTGCTCTTTTGATCATAGCTCCCATTACTTCACAAAAAATAAGATTTACCACTTATTGATCATTTACTATGTACCAAGTACTACATATGCATTATTGTCAATCCTGAAGAAAACAATGGATTGTGGGCATTATTACTTCCATTTTACAGATGAGACATTTACATTCTAGAGCAATTAATCCCTGGCCAGGTGGCTCAGTTGATTGGAGTGTCATCCCATACATCAAAAGATTGCGGGTTTGATTCCCTGTCAGGGCACATACTTAGGTTGTGGGTTCGATCCCTGGTCAGGTCGCTATGGGAGGCAACCAATCGGTGTTTCTCACATTGATGTTTCCGTCTCTCTCTCCCTTCCTCTCTTTAAACATATCTTCAGGCAAGAATTAAAAAAAGAAAAAGAGTAGTTAAATAACTTTCTTATGATTGTAGACCTGTTATTTATCCAAGCCAAATATCAAACATAGATTTGTCTCCTTCGAAAGCCCATATTTTCTTTGTATGGCATGCTCTTTCCCTTAACTCTTTCTTTTAATTGACTCCTAGAGTTACAGATGAGATTTTTAAAATAAAAACACTTAGAAAATTTCATTTATTTGCCAAGTGTTTAGTCCAAACAATTTTTGTTACTGTTTTTCTCTATGTAGACATATGAAAAATACTATTTCAGTGAACTATGTAGATAGATTTACCCTAAATAAATTTTAAAATATTCTCAAATTTTATGAGCCCTCAAATTGCACATCTTCTTTTAGTAACTCATCCTAATATTAATAACTCAATGTCAGCAAATAATTCACATCTTATTTTAACTTTCCATACTGATGTTAAAAGTTAATTTCCTTGAAATCACTTAATTCCCCAATAAAATCTCAGAACAACTGATTACTGTTCTTCATGTTAAAACACCTGTGGGAATTAAAGGGAAAATGTTAAAGCATCCCTACACTTTCTCTTCTGTCCAGAAAAAATTCAAGAACCTTTACAATTTTTATTTTGATACTTCATGAATGAGCTGATATTATAAACCAAATGTATACAGATGACCCTTCAGCAATACGTGTTTGAACTGTACAGGTCCAAACAATGTGGATTTTTTTTCAATAAACACTGTAAATCAGCAATTTTCAACCTTTTTCATCTCAAGGCATACATAAGGTAATTACTAAAATTGTGCAGCACACCAAAAAATATATTTTTTTGTCAATCTCAAAAAAAAGGTGTAATTTTGATTCATTCACATTGGACAGCTATTGTGTTGACTATTGACATATTTTTATTTGACAATCTAAGTGAAAAGAAGTCAGTGCCTCTGAATAAATAGTCAAGCATTGCATGTTTTAAAAACTCTTGTGGCAGGAGATTAAAGATGGCAGAGGACTGAGTGGAAGCTACACTGACACTCTCCTGCAGCTAAACTGGAATTACAATTAAAATATAGAAAAACCATCCTGAATATTCAACTGCAAATGAAGATGAGCTGGAGGGCACCCTCAAAACCAAGGAGGAAAAGTGGAGACTGCATAGAGACTGGTAGGAAGTGTGGAGGCAAAAGCGGACTGGCTGGGCTCCCATAGGCAGCAGCTGAAGGTCCAGAGGGATATCTCAGCTGTGGGGAGTTCCCTCTGAGGATTCTGGGGCCTAAACCCCAGGCTGGGCTTTCCAGCCAAGAGCACCAGAACTGAGGAAGGTGCTTGCATAACATCTGGGCGTGAAAAGCAGCAGGGTTTCTGTCTGCCAGGGAGAGGCAGCTTGAAATGCAGGCACCCTCTTAGAGTCAATGCACAAAGTTTGAGGACAATATAGGGTTGTGGGCTCTGAAGATATAACTCAGAAGAGACCTCTCTGGATACCTGTGCCAAGTCATTCCCCCATACTGCAGAGGACATCTCTTCCAAGCAGCTTTTGCCCGAGGGGGAAGCAATTGTCCCACCCAGCAGGGAAACCCCTGGACCCACCCCATGGAGTTTCTACAGCCCGAGGCTCATTAAGAGAATTTGATTAATCAGCCTGCAGGCAGAGGCAGACATCAGAGTTCTTTGTCTTTGCCTGATTTGTTTCTGGAACAGGGCCTTGGAAAAGCTGACTTTGGTGTGCATCTTGGTCCTGTCCAAGGGCTTGCAGCCCCAAAACAGGGGACCTCAAGCAGTGGATTGTTGATAGCTCCAAACAGGGTACTCAAGGCTAATCACAAACAGTGCCTGACATTGGCCTGCACCAGAGACCATCCAAAAAGACTGAGAGTCCTAGCAGGCCTACCTAATACATAGAAACAAACCCAAGTAGGCAGCCAAAATGGGGAGACAAAAAAACAAGTCCCACATGAAAGAATAAGAGATGTCTCCAGAAAAAGAGCTAAATGAAATGGAGATAAGCAATCTCTCAGACAGAAAGGTCAGAATACTGATTGTAAGGACGTTCAACAGCATGAAAAAAGATATGAAAACTATAGAAAATGACCAGTCAGAAATGAAGAATGACATAGCAGAAATAAGTAATACATTGGAAGGAATAAACAGCATATTAGAGGAAATTGAGGATCAGATCAGCAAATTAGAAGGCAGGGTAGAAAAAATCAATGAGAGATTTAAAAAGAAAAAACAAAGAACAGGAGGACACTTTAAGGGAGCTGTGGGACAACATGAAACGTAACAATATTCACATCAAAGGAGTGCCAGAAATGGTCAAAAATAAGCAAGGGCTAGAGAACATGTTTAAAGAAATAATGGCACAAAACTTCCCTATCCTGGTGAAGAAAATAGTCACACAAGTTCAGGAGGCACAGAGAGTCCCAAGCAAGAATCTCATGCCCAGAAGAGGCCCATGCCCAGACACATAATAATAAAAATGCCAAAAATTCAAGACAAAGAGAGAATCTTAAAGGCAGCAAGAGAAAAGCAATCTGTTATCTACAAAGGAGCTTCCATAAGGTTATCAGCTGACTTCTCATTAGAAAGTTTACAGGCCAGAAGGGAATGGCATGAAGTATTCAAGGTAATGCAAAACAAGGATCTGAAACCAAGACTATCACCATGAAACTAGCATTGCAGGAAATGTTAAAGGGACTGCTGTAATTAGAAGTAGAAATAGAAGCATTGCGAGAAATATTAACTCTTTGCGGTCGTATTATTAAATTTGGACATGGGTGTCGTACTGGTCGGAATTAATTTCCATTGAAAGAGCAGTGATACATAACATGCAAGATTATGAAGGATAAACAAGAGAAATTATGAACTGATACATGAATGGAGTTAAGATTCGTACCGTTCCTTGCTATGGTGGCTGAGAGCAGGCATATGACCAGAATGGTAAAAAAACTTTGGTGGCTGAGAGTAGACCACAAAGGGTTAAAAGAACTGCTGTAATAAGAAGAAATAGAGAGAGAAACATAAGCATAAAGAATTAAAATGGCAATAAATAAGGACCTATCAATAATAACCTTGAAGATTTTAAGGGAGAGATCAAGAGCAATAGTCATAGTTGTGGATTTTTAACACCACACCAACTTCACTGGATAGATCTTCCAGAGAAAAAGTCAACACAGAGGCAGTGACTAAATGGCATGCGAGATCAGATGGATTTAATTGATATTTACAGGACATTTCACCCCAAAGCTGCAGAATATACATTCCTTTCAAGTGCACATGGGTTATTCTGAAAGATAGACCACATATTAGGACATAAAACAAGTCTCTACAAGTTCAAGAATATTGAAATCATAGCAAGCATCTCAGATCACAAGGGCATGAAATTAGAAATCAACTACAGTAAAAACACTCAAAAACATTCAAACACATGGAGGCTGAATAACATGTTATTAAACAATGAATGGGTTACCAATAAGATCAAGAAAGAAATCAAAAATGTCCTGGAATCAAATTAAAATGAACACACAAAACCCCATATCTATGGGACACAGTGAAAGCAGTCCTAAGAGGGACGTTCATAGCACTGCAGGCCTACATCAAAAAGCAAGAAAAAATTTTAATATACTATCTAACCCTACAACTTAAAAAATTAGAAAGCTCCCCTGTGAAGCCCTCTGGACCAGGGCTTTTGTTTGCTGGGAGTTTTTTTATTTTTTTATTGCTGCTTCGATTTCATCAGTTGTTATTGGCCTATTCAGGTTTTCTGATTCTTCTGATTCAGTTTTACATGATCTCACTCATATGTGGAATGTAATAAACAAAATAGACTGAGGAACAAAATAGATCCAGAGACATAGAAGCATGGAACAGACTGATAAATCTCATTGGGAAGACAGGGTGGGGGAGTGGGTGGGGAGAGATTTATCAAAGAACTTGTATGCATATATGCATAACACATGGACACAGACAATAGTGTAGTGAAGGCCTGGGGGTGTGGATGCAGGGGGCTTCAATGTGGAAAAAAAAAAGGGGAATATCTGTAATACTTTCAACAATAAAGATAAATTTTAAAAAATAAATTAATAAAAATAAAAATTCTTGTGGCACATCAGTTGAAAATAGCTGTTATAAATGTATTTTTTCTTCCTTATGATTTTCTTAATAACATTTTACTTATCTAGCTTGCTTTAAGAATACAGTAAAAAATACACATAACATACACACATTGTTAATCAGCTGTTTATGTTATCAGTAAGGCTTTCAGTCAACAGTGGGCTATTAGCAGTTAAGTTTTTGAGGAGTCAGAAGTTATATGTGGATTTTAGACTCTGTGGGGTGGGGGCAGTCAGGGCCCCAACCCTCGAGTTGTTTAAACGTCAACTCTATTTTGACATTGCATGTCTTCACTAATATTACCCTTGTATTTTAGGCCTCCCCGTTAATAGAAGGCTACTTCAAAAATTATATTTTAAAACAAAAATATATATGTTTCAAGAAAGAAAAGATTATCATCATGTGACTGCCAGTGTGGGACCAGTGAGCTGTGTGACTTGGTGAAAAGTACTTACATTTTCTTATTTTCCAATTCCTCATCTATAAAATGGGAGGAAAGGAGGCCATGTTAGAGGAATTCTTAAATTCATTTAAGCTCTAAAATATGTGAAGTAGAGTACAACCTGGCCATTAAACAATGTGATTTGAAAGTTTACATTGAATTCCTTTGAATCACATATTTATTTCACTCTGGTATTGAAAATAAGGGAATACATAATCTGAAAATATGGCCTTCAGCAGAATACATGTCATTATGCTTTTGTAAATGTCTCTAAAAAGTTGTCACTCATATCATAGTGGATAGATTATGACAGGATTAGAAAGAATATGTTTTAGTGTTACTACAGTTTACAGCTTTAATCACATAATTTAAGAGAAAAACAACACAAACTACCTCATAGTCATCAAAGTACTAGGTGTGCAGTGTTGCTTAAATTCAAGTCATTTGTTTCCACTTAAACACAATGTAGACACCCTACCTCTAACAAGGCATAATTTAGGGCACCAAGCCTCTAATCAACCCTAATACTCAGCTCTCTGTCCCTCAATTATTTACTCCACTGGCAGACAATTTCATTAACCCCCTCCTGTGAAATAATTTTCTCTGCCACATGTTCAGGAAAAAAATATTTTCTAGCAGTATAATTATGTGACCATGGTAAATGACAAGTGCTTCCTGAAATTCACCAAGGAGATGAACTCTGACATCTGGCCTATTTGAGCTAGCTTTAAAATAATGATGGCCTCTTTTAGTTCATTTGCATGAGAGATTTAGAACTTTAGATTTCCATTAAAAAATTGGTGATACTTAAGGACTTGGCACATCAGGTCACTCATTTCAGAAATGGATCTGATAATACTGTGTTGAGAATAACAAGAAATTCATCAGGAGTACAGTGCAAAATCCAAGCATCCGGTGCCTTAGTCTCTCTGCCTTACTGATTTTATCTGAAGGATTCAGCAGTTTTCCCTATAATTGGGTTGTGTCCTTACCAACTGAAGAGTTGAACTGCCTCCACGGGGTTGAAAACAATTACTGGGGGTTTTTCAATGTAGGCAGACACTGGAGGGAAAATTACCCAGTGATTTGGAGCTTAGTGGTGATAGGCCAAAGGCAGGTGCTCTGTGGGACAGCTGTCACCCAGAAGAGAATGTCCTTGTAAGCTTACCTAACAACCAGGGACTTTCAAAGGATTTTTTCAGCTACCCAATCAATAAATGGGGCATAGAGACAGATAGATTTAGAGGTGAGATTCTGGCTGTTTCCATTTCAAAATAAGGCAAATAACAAAATGGTCAAAGAGACAATTGTTTTCTAAACATTCTTAGATCACCTGAACTTCTAATCATTCAGACTGCTAAACAAAGTATGCAGACAATTCTTTCATTAATTCATTCAATTGAATACCTGTTAGAAGGAGATACTATTAAAGGTGCTGGGAACAAAACAATCAATAAATAAGACATACACATGTGTGATTTCCTCTCAAGTTACTCAGAATCTAGTAGGGGCACAGACATAAATAGATTAAATACAGTGTGTGCCAGTAAGGGTGGGCACAAGATCATATGGCAATACCTAGTCAGGCATCCAGCCCACCCTGGGCACTGTTCATAAAGATTTCCTGATAGAGGACATTGAGCTAAGGCTTGGAGGATTAGTAGTTTGCCAATCTGTTGAGTGAGGGAGTAGTTGTACTCTAAGCAAAGAAAACAGCAAGTGCTGAGCTCAGAGATGGCATGAACAATGGATCCAAGGTGACACACACAAGATCATACAGTAGTAGAAGCTATGTTTTCAGAAACAAGTCATGGAAATCAGCTTTCTTTCTTATCTGCCATTTCCCTTAAAAGTCAAATGATGAACAATGCCAGTTAATTGAGGGGTCTGAGTAATTAAGGGTTTAATGGAAAAACAATGAATTTAGCAGGGGACATGGAGGGGTGAATCTAACTACAGTACATGAAATATGGTCCAAGGTTTTTGTTTTGTTTTTATCTTAAGACCTTGCAACGGACAGAGGTGTCAGGTTAGAGAGTAGTGGACCTGATTCATTTTTCTTTTTTCAGTGTTATTACCGTCATCTGTGCTTGTCAGCAATTTGAATTCACCATGGAGACTGTTAAACTGTATTGATCAGCCAGGCAGCTTTAAAACAATTAATCAATACACCCCTCCCAACCATGCCTGTTCCCCAAAAAGTTACAAGGCAGCTTAGTAGCCCACAAAGATGCATGTAATACAGTAAAATATAATAAATTGAAAATAAGTGAGAAAATGAGATGAAGGGAAAATAAAAGTGATACAGGAGAAGAGAGTTATGTGTGTCAAGTTAGCCAGGAAAAACACCCATGAAGTCCTGTAAAGTGGAAAAGCTGGTCCACAACTTTGGCTCTAAGCTGCCTAGCATACAACACAGAGAAGGAGACACAATTGCATCATTCACAGCATCTACTGTGCAAGAACAAACCTTGTGTGTTCAATAGAGGCACCTTGAAACCCTACTCAGTAGAAACAACACTTGCCCTATCCTAGATTTCTCGGGTGGGAAGAAACTGCATGCTAAGTTTATCAAACAAAGCACATCAGAATCACGGACAGATATACGAACTAGCTTAGATTTCCAATGGATGTGTGACCATCTCGAACTTTTTCCCCAAAGTGTTCTAAGTAGGTGATACTTTCTCTTCATGTTGTGGGTCCAGCCACATTTTAGTTCCATGAGTTGGGTGAATTTCTGTGAAGCATTTAAAAAAGGAAAATTGATTATCATGATGACATAATGCGATTCTTCTAGCAACATATGCCAATGCTCTCAATGCCTTGGAATACCACTTCCAAGATGACCTCTCTCTCTCCTATCACCTACTATCAGCCTTTCTGCAACTGTAACTCAAGACTCACTATGTATGATTATGTTGTAGAGCCGAAAAGGGTGAAATATACTGATGTGATGTGTTACTTGTGCATTAGCCAGTCATTTTATTGTAGAATGGAAAGAAATTGAAGTTGAGGAATAAGACAGATGGTGGATGAAGCAAATCCTTTGTTGGTTTCAACCGTAGTAAATGGCATCTCATCAGTATCAGGTACCAGCGTTGTTAATTCCTACAAAAAGTGGAGACAAGTAGCTGGATTTGCAGAGAATGAAGCTACAGCTATGTAGCACAAAAGCACTTCTTCAGTTCAGCAATCGCAATATGTTATAAGCACACTATCTCCACTGAAGACAGGATGATTCATAAAATCAAATTTATTACCTAAAAGTTTTCCCCTTTTTTTAAGGGCACTGTCTGTTTGATGAAAATATTTTGATTCAAAGGTGAAAGGATATCTATCAGCCTACTCCCACACCCTGCAGGGCAAGCTGCAGGCAAAAATCTGACTGTCACAGAGAGAAATCCTATATTAAAATAAGTGGATTTCACTTGTCAACTTTGTTCTGTGGTGTCTGTGGAGGGAATTGCCATATGGCCAAGGAGTCTTCAATCCTAGAAAGTCTTTACTTATGAAAATGATAAAACTTAGCTAATTAAGATGAGTAAAATTTAAATTCATGAAACAGGGAGAGACATTTGTGCCCTGAGCGATAAAACCTGTTATGGCTCTATGTGTGGGGGAAAGATTTTAAAAAATGTGAGAATAGGCACATTGCTGGCTGCAGTAACCCCCAAATTCCTTGCAGGAGTGGTGAATGTACTTCATTTGGAAGGGACCTCAAGGAATGTTTTTCACTTATATAAATTTCCTGACTAGACAGCACAGTTGCAATATTCTGAAAATGCCTCCTTATCATGTTTTAAATAGAAAACAACTTCTAAATATCCTGTTGAACTGATATGTTCCTGTGTCTAAAAATACATTAAAGATTAGATTTTAAAGGTGATTCTTTCTCATACAGAATGGGGAAGGTACAATGAGTAAAAGACAAGCACCAATCTAGTCCAAACTCATAATTCTCAAACAAATTCTCCTGATAGTTGCTGAATGCAATGGAGATATTTCCAGCTGGGAATTTATTAGAAAAAAACACACACAATAGTTTTGGAAGAGGTATAAGAATTTGCCTTCCATGAGCTATTCCATGTTTTATGACCTCCCTGGTAGCAAGTTACATGCTTAGTCAAGCAACCCTTTTAGTGAACTAACTAGTGTGTGATTGTAAGATTGTAAGTGGCATTGTCTGGATTCAAGCAACACTGAGGGTTCCCTAAATTGGCCTCTGCCTTAAGCACCTAAACACCTTGGAGAGCTAGCAAACTGTACCTGGCTGATTACCATTGCCTATGTTGATTTTGAATATTAATTTCAAATACTGCTCTTAAACATAAATTTCTAGCCCTGATATGAATTGCAGATACATTCTCTGTTTTGTTTTTTTTATTTAACAGATGAATAAATTTCCTGCTGTGACTCATAACCTTTTGACTTATGTTAACAATGTTAAGACAGGCTGGTGTTAGGTAAACCTTGATGCCTGTCTTGTTTTAGTATCAGTTTGAAAGCAACCAGGTTGTCTAGGGAAAAAAAGTAGGGAGCAGATGGGCTATTGAGAAACTTCATGATCTTTCCTCTCCAATGGTTCCCCTTGAGACAAAGGATAAAAAGTAATGCAGAACAAAGCAAGAGTCACAGTGAATGAAATACGATGCTCTATTTCCAGTTAGGAAGAGTGTTATTTTTGTGAAATTTATGCATTGCCAATAAGTACGAAATGTGAATATTGGTGATGAAATACATAATGTGACTATTGATTTAGAATTTGATAATTTTGCTTTCACAGGTTGACACATCTTTTCCTTAAGGCAATCTCTGCTATAACAGAGCAGGACTTAGGCCTCCAAGCAGCATAGGGTTCCCTTAACCTAATAGCTTATTTAGTTGTTCCTTACATGCCTTTTAGTTTGGAAATTACCACCTTCTTTCATAACTTCTAAAACAGTCTCAGGCCCAGCAATTCTTGAATGGGTGACTTCTTCCACTGCATAAAACTCCCTTTCCCATGAGCAGTTGGGCAATTTCCTTTAGAGGCCACTAGGAGGCAGATCATGCATAACAAAGTCCCTGCTGAACTGTAGAATAGCTACCAAATTGCTCAGGTATCTCAAGGAATTACTCCTTTATGAAATTGCTCCAGAGTATCTAGAGCCACACTAGGGCAGCATTTTTTTAAAGTATTTTACATATGACACTATTCTGAACTCCCTTTTGTGCACCCTAAAATAGGTTTCAGTGTTCTTTTTTCTAACTCTTCCTAAAGTGACTTTGGGGTAGGTTCATTTAGAGTTCATCATTCACTCCTAGCAATGCCTCAACTCACATAACCGGGAGTTGTACCCTTGCACAACTTCTTCCACAACTTTAAGGATGAAAGAGCATATCTGGGCTAAAGTTTGTTGGCATCAGAGACTGGGTGTGTAAGTATATATGCAAGACCATAGAAGTGTGGAAGTAAATGGCCCTATCACCGTCCACTCACACAAGCCAAAACTCTAGAAATCATCCTTAACACCCCCTCAATCCACAGCCTCATTTCACCACTAATTCCCATTGATTTTACCTTCTAAATCTTAATTCTGTCAACTTTTCTCTATCTCTGCCTCTAGCACCCTAGTCCAAAGAACCATCATCAGACAACTTAGACTCATCACCTTAACTTTTCTCCCTGCATTCACATTTGTCCATCATAATTCACTTCCCATATTACAACCAAGTGATATTTTAGAAACACAAATGCTTTAATGAACTCCAGTTGATCTTAGGATGAAAACCAAAATACTTAACCTGTTTTAGGAAGGCCCTCCAAAAACCCTGCCTATCTCTCCAGTCTAATTTCCTTCTCTCCCCATGTTTCTCTGTACTCTAGCCACACAGGGTTTCTGTCAGTACTCACACTCTCCAAGCTCTCTCATGTCTCAGGGCATTTGCACATGCTGTTTCTGCTGCCTAGATTGCACTTCTATACACTTCCGCTGCTTTACCTGCTTCATTTCTACTCAACATTCAATGTTTTTGTGAAATGTCAATTCTTTGGGGAACTCTGTCTTGAATCTCCACCCCTTGAAGAAAAGATCACACTCCTTTATATATTATTATTATAGCTCCCTGTAGTTCTCCTTGTTATTAGCTCAGTTTTTAGTCATATATGTGTATACATTTTTAGATTGAATATAAGCTCAGGACATCAGCTATGGTTTTGTTGTTGTTGTTGTTGTTGTTTTTAAATTTATCTTTCATGCCTTAAGAAACAGTAATTATTCAATGGGGATATGTTAAGTGGATGAACAGAAGAACAAATGAATGAACAACAATGTGGTTGCCCAAAAGAAGGCCTTAGATACTGTCTATTAATCTGTTCTGAATTATGAATAAAATCATAAATAGATGAGTGGCATATACACATTTCCAATAAGTTCACCAGGAAGAATAGATTTTTAAAACAGAGATAGAGGAAAGTAAGTGTTGTTGTTGTTGTCATTATTATTATTACTATTATTATTACAAATGAGAGCAAGAATGGAGGTAGAAAATAGGTTTGCCATATTTACGGGATAACAAGGGGGTAGGCAGAATGTTGTTAATGTGGGGGAGTAAAACTCAAAGCTAAGTGGATTCACATTTTGAAAAACATTAAATGCTAGTTAGAGGGAACATAGCCCACTGACAGCCAAACATGTATAAGCCGGTAAGAAATCCAACAAATACAACAATGGATTGCACTAGAAATAGAGAGCAGATGGGATTAGTTGGTTTGAATTTGGCTGGTTTCAAATATGGTCATTTATTCATGATAGCCAAATACTGAAAACAAGCCAGGTGTCCATCAACAGGAGAAAGGTATATGCGTATAATAAAATAGTATACTACTTAGTAATAAAAATGAACAAAATATTGATGTAAAAAGTATTTGACAAAATTCAACACACCTTCATGATAAAAAACACTAAATAAACTGGAAATATAAGGAAACTACCTCAACATAATCCAGGCCATGTATAAAAAGTCCACAGCTGACATCATATTTAATGGTGAAAGACTTAAAAGCTTTTCCTCTAGGATCAGGCACAACAAAATGGTGCCTATTTTCACTCCTTCTATTCAACACAGTACTGGAAGACTTAACCAGAGCAAATAGGAAAAATAAATAAATAGCATTCAAATTAAAAAGTAAGTAGTAAAATTACTTTACAAATGACATGATCTTATATGTAGAAATCCCAAAATATTCCACACACAAAAAAATCTATTAGAATAGAATTTTGCAAAGTTGCAGGATACAAAACTCAACACAAAAATATGAGTTCTGTCTCTATACAATAACAATGAACAATTTGAAAATAAAATTAAGAAAACAATTCCATTTACAATAACATTGATAAACTACTTAAGAATAAATTTAGCCCGGCTAGGCGTGGCTCCGCGGTTGACCGTCGACCTAGAATCCAGGCGATCGGGGGTTCGATTCCCTGTCAGGGCACATGCCCGGGTTGCGGGCTCGATCCCCAGTCAAGGGCAGCTGATCAATAACGACTCTCCCATCATTGATGTTTCTATCTCTCTCTCCCTCTCCTTTCCTCTCTCTGAAATCAATAAAAGATATATTTTTTTAAAAAAGAATAAATTTAACCAAATTTATTACAAAGCTACGGTAATCAAAATGGTGTGGTATTAGTATAAAGACTGACATATATAGACCAATAAATAAAATAGAGAGCCCAGAAATAAACCCTACATATACAAAACAGTCTCTTCAAAAAATGGTGCTGGGAAAACTGACTATACACATGCAAAAGAGTGAAGTTGAACCCTTACCTTACACCATATACAAAAAAATAACCAAAATGGATCAAAGACCTACATGTAAGACCTAAAAATATAAAACTTCTAGAAGAAAACAGAGGGAAAGCTTTATCACATTTTATTTGGTAATGATTTCTTGGATATAATACCAAAGCCACACAACAAAACCAAAAATAAATAAAATTATATCAAATTTTAAAACTTTTGTGTATCTAAGAACATATGCAACAGGGTTAAAAGACAACCTACAGAATGGAAGAAAATATTTGCAAGCCACACATTTGATTAGAAATTAATATCCAATGTGTATAAAGAACTACAAATCATCTACACACAAACACAGCAAATAATCCAATTTAAAAGTAAGCAAAGGGCTTGAGTAGACATTTCTTCAAAGATTACATACAAATGTCCAATAAGCATATGAAAAGATAATCAGCATCACTAGTCATTTAGAGAAATGCAAATCAAAACCACAATATCACTTTACATCCATTAGGATGGCTACTATAAAAATACAAACAAACAAAAAACCCAGAAAATAACAAGTGTTAAAGAAGACATAGAGAAATTGAAATGCTGTGCACTGTTGATGAGAATGTAAAGTGGTACAAAAATTAAAAATAGAATTACCATATGACCCAGATATCTTATTTCTGTTATATATCCAAAATAATTAAAACTAGGATTTCACAGAGATTTTGGCACACTCATGTTGATAGCAATATTTACAATATCCAAGAGGTAGAAGCAACCCAAGTGTCTGTGGATGGATGTGTGGATAAACAAAGGTGATACATACATAAACTGGAATATTATTCAACCTTAAAAAGGAAGGAAATCCTATCACATGTTACTATATGTATGAACATTGAGGACATGCTAAGTAAAATAAATCAGTCACAAAAAGACAAATACTGTATGAGTCCATTCATAGAAAGTATCGAATGTAGTCAAATTCATAGAAACAGAAAGTAGCATGGTGGTTGCCAGGGGCTGAGGAGAGGGGGAAATGGGAAGTTGTTGTTAAATAGGTATAGAGATTTAGGTTTGCAAGATGAAAATGTTCAGAAGATTTGTTCCACAATTTGAATGTACCCAGCATCACTGAACTATGAACTTAAAAATGATTAAGATAATAATTTTTATGTTATATGTCTTTTACCACAATTTAAAAAAATGAATTTACTAATGATACATGCAGCAACTAAGATGAACCTTAAAAAACATGGATCTGTCTCAAAACATTACTCTGAGTGAAAGAAACTTTACATAAAAGAATTCATACTATATACTTTCATTTATGTGAAAGTTTTCATTTATATGAAGTTTTAAAAGAGGCTAAATTAATCTATTTTGAACAAAAAATCTGAAAAATATTTGGGATTGGAAGATGTGGGGTTTGGATTAAGGGATTGATTGGGAAGTATTTAAAAGAAATGTACAGGGTGATGGCAGTAGTCTCGATCTCTATAGGGGTTGGTTTACACAGGTGTTACATTTTGTCAAAAGCTCTCAAGCATTATAGTTAAGGTGTGTAAATTTCAATATGCAAATTTTACCATTTAAAATAAAACAAACAAATATTGAACATTAGTAATGATATGTATTCTGGTGAGTAAATGCACTATCTGTAACTTAATTTTAAAGGCATTAAAAATAAGATCGGTGGATGGGTACATGTTTAAATATGTGATTAAGCAAATACAGCAACATTAATTGAGGAGTATAAGTGGATACTATATAGTTGCTTACTGTACAATTCTTTGAAATTTTTTTTCTCTGTGAAAATTTTCTTAATTAAATTGAAAAAAAATATGGTCATTTCAATGAAGTTCTGTCTCACCTTGAGGGCATACCTATGGGCACCTTATTGTGCTTTACAGACTTCTGCCACAGACTTCTTAAATGTTATAGCTTTTAGTTATTCTACCCTGCTATATTCTGTATTCCACTGGCAGTCCACTGAAGATTGAGACTGTTTCTCATCCCTGTATTCCTGATGATTAGCATACTTGTGAATACTAGATATTTAAAAATGTATATTGAATAAATAAATCCTAAGATAAATGACTAGTGAATGACTCTTCATTCATTTAATTTACAAACAATTTCCTTGGTTCCTAGAGCTATCATTCACTGCATGCTTATTGCATGCCAAGAACATTGTTACACATTTTCCCACATTGCTTAAGTTTCAAACCAACCTGTTGTTTATATGTTAATTAAATTTTACAAGTAAAGCAACTGGGACTCTAAAAGATAAATAATTTACCCAATTATTGAGCCAGTAAATGGTTGAGTTGGGAATCAGCTCCTATCTGACTCCAAAATCCATGCTCTGAACCACTTTAGACTGCAAATTGTTTCTGGGCAGTAGTGCACCTTCTCTGCTTCTTGTGTGTTATATACTGTGCTATGCACTGGGAATGGCAAGAGAAAGAAAGGCCCATGGACATGGAGGAAGACACAAATAAATGGGTGCATCTAGATAAGTGCCCATGCCACACGTACTGCACATAAAATCTTTTTATTTTATTTTAGATTTTTAAAATTTATTTTTAGAGAGAGAGGGAGAGGGAGAGGGAGAAACATCCATGTGAGAGCAAAACATCAATCGGCTGCCTCCTGCATGTACCCTACCCCTCTATCGGGGATTGAGCCCACAAACTGGGCATGTACCTGTACTGGAATAGAATTGGCAAAGTTTTGGTGCACAGGATGCTGCCCAACCAACTGAGCCACACAGGCCAGGGCTGCACATAAAATCATTCATGAAAGCTTCAGGGAGGTGTGTAGGAATGACTGAATTATGTCTCCTTCCACTACACACACACACACACACACACACACACACACACACACACACACACACACCCACGTGCTTCCCAAATAACTGCTTTCACCAGCCATGAAAATCAAAAAAGCAGCCTTCTCCCCTCCGGCTATTCTGGAGCATTTGGGGCTGGCACTTGAGTGCATTCTTTTGCAAATGATTGCTTTGCCTCAGGAGAGAGATTAATTGGTTGCCATGGTCAGCTACTTTCTTACAGAAAAATCTGTCAAGAAAGGAGAATAGGGAAAGCAAAATCTTGTGTGTGCATCTCTTTTTAAGCAGTATTGAGTACTTTGAAAAATTCTATGTGCATATGTGACAAACTTCTTATTCAACTTATCCTTCACAAATAGGAATTTCAAAACTGAAATCTTGTCTGCAAACATTTGGGGTCTCTTAATGGGTAGTTTTTTCAAATTATAATAAATAGTTATAATAAATTTTAATAACTGGATTTTATTGAGCATTTACTACAGGCCAGTCTTTATACTACACATCTTACATGATTTAACAATATAATTGTCACAGTGTTGCTGGGGGATGAAACTCCCTTGTCATTTGGGGGAACAAGGTTCTTGGGGTGCAGCTGAAATAAGAATTTTCAGAAGCTCCAGTGGGAGGATGGTATGTGGAAGGCTTTATTTGCATAAAGTTACATTCCTTGGATTACAATGTCCCATTTCCCCCAAGACAGTCCTGAAAGAGGGGCAACTGGGAGTTTAACAAAGTCAGATACAGGGTCAGTGTCCAGAATTTCCATTCCATGTTGCATCTGGGTGTGGTTCAGCATTCAAGCTAGATTAAAGTCTATTAGTCCATGTGTGGAGTCCAACATGGCCCTGCACCATGCAGGTGCAAGGGAGTGCAGCTCCCTGCAGCAGGAGTCCCAGGAGCCAGGTGCCCTGGAACCAAGAGGCTCCTTTGTTTGGAAGTTTATAGATTTAGATTTTGCCAGCTTGCAGTGACCACACCCATCCTGATCAATTATTTGTTTGCAGGTCTGGTTGATGGGCAAGTACTTTCCCACTTCACTCAGACTTTACTGGGCATGCATCTAAACTGTCTTTGTCTAGTCCCTTCCCCCATCAATCAGAGAGGAGTAGACTTGGAGAATGTTAAATGCAGCTTTTTGGCAAAGCTGTGTAAATAGCATGCCTATATTTTTTGGTCTCCCCTTTCACGCCTTTCTTGTTAAATAATAACCAGATTATTACAACAGTATCAATAAGAATATTATGAGGAAGACATGATTATTATTAATCCAATTTTACAACTGGGGATGAGTCAGAAAGACTGAAGGACTTGTGTGGTAGAGCCTGTGCTCCATCCAGTCCTATCCAATTTCAGAGTTCAGGTGCTTAATTGTTCTATGATTTCTTCTCATCCTACATGAAGAAGAAAAGCAGAATCATTCTAACAAACATCAAGCATTAACAAGCAAACACCAGCCAGGAGAAACATCTTAGATTCTCCCAGTCTTTCCTCCCCACACCCCATTCTTCCCCCCACTTTCACTCCTCATTACACCACCCGCCATAGCTATGTTAAGGACACAGCAAGAGGGCTGGCTGTCTGCAAGTCGGGAAGAGAACTCTCACCAGAAACTCACAATGCTTGCAGCTTAATCTTGGACTTTTCATCTTCCATAACTACATGAAGTAAACGTCTGTTAGGTAAGCCACCCGGTCTGTGGTATTTTGCTACAGCAGCCTGAACGAAGACAATTGTTTCCTTTAAATGTAATCCATGCAACCATTCTCTATTTTAGGAGCTTGGTTCAATAGGAAAAATTTTATTTACCAATAGTATGCACTGTAAAAAGCTGGAAAACCAAAAACAGCACACAATACCTATAGCATCTTTGTATTTATTTAGAAATGTATATAAGTCTCTTAGGCCTACTATCTGTTTTCAGTTTAAAAGTGAATGTACCTATAGCCAAAACAATCTTGAAAAAGAATAAACTGAAAGACCCATGCTTCACAATTTTGAAACCTATTATAAAGCTACAGTAATCAAGACATGGTGGTACTGGCATAGGAGATTATATATATATATATATATATATATATATATATATATAATCAATGTAGTAAAATTGAGTCAAGAAATAAACCTATACATCTATGGTCAACTGATTTTCAATGAGGGTGCTAAGACCACTCAATGGGGGAGTGAATAGTGTTTTAAAAATTGGTGTTGCCTGGCCAGGGTTTCTCAGTGGTTGAGTATCAACCTATGAACCAGAAGGTCACAGTTCAATTCCTGGTCAGGGCACATGCTCCGGTTTCAGGCTTGATCCGCAGTAGGGGCATGCAGGAGACAGTGAATCAATGACTCTCTCATCACTGATGTTTCTGTCTCTCTCTCCTTCTCCCTTCATCTCTTGAAATCAATAAAAACACATAAAAATTTTTAAAATTGGTGCTCAGATGACTGAATCAAAGAATATTAGGCCATATACCGTACATAACTCAAAATGGATCATAGAATTACATGTATGAGGCAAAACTGTAAAATTTCTAGAAGATAATAAAGAAGTAAATTTTCATGACCTTGGAGTATGGAATGGTTTTACTACACAACACCAAAAAGTTTAAATGAAAAAGAAAAATTAGGTAAATTGGACTTCATCAAAATTAAAACCTGCGTGCTTCAAAAGATATAATTAAGCCCTGGCCGAGTAGCTCAGTTGGTTCGATCATCAACCTGATATGCCAAGGTTGAGAGTTCGATCCCTGGTCAGGGCACATATAGGAGTCAACCAGTGAATGCATGGATCAATGGAACAGCAGGTTGATGTGTCTCCTCTATATCTCTCCCTTCCTCTCTCTCTAAAAATCAACAAATTAAAAAAGTTATAAAAAAAGACATCACTAAGGATATGAAAACACAACTTACACAATGGGAGAAAATATTTGCAAATTATATTTCTAATAAGGGGTTTTTATCCAGAATATATACAGAATTCTTACTACTCAAATATAACAAGACAAATAACTCAAACAGAAATATGATCAAAGTGCCTGAATAAGCATGTAGCCAAGAAAAAAACACACATATAAAAATGTCCAATAAGCACATGAAAAGATGCTCAACATAGAGGAGATTCAAGATGGCGGCAGACTGAGTGGAAGCTACACTGAAACTCTCCCGCAACAAACTGGAATTACAACTAAAATATAGAAAAAAAAGCCTGAAAACCAACTGAAGACTAACTGGAGATCACCCTAATAACCAAGGAGGAAAAGTGGAGACCATATAGGGACTGGTAGGAAGTGCAGGTGCAAGAGGGCTGGCTGGGTTCCCACAGATAGTAGCTGAAGGTCTGGAGGGAGATCTCAGCTGTGCGGGTTCCTACTGAGGACTCTGGGGCCTAAACCCCAGGCTGGGCTTCCCAGCCAAGAACACCAGAACTGAGAAAAGTGCCTACATAACATCTCGCAGCGAAAAGTGGCTGGGTTTCTGTATGCCAGAGAGGTGGCTGGAACTGCAGGCACCCTCTTAAAGAGCCAACCCACAATGTTTTGTGTGCAGCCACTCACTTCGGCTCCAGCAGATGGAGGGCGGAGTGGACTGGAGCTGTGTGGGTAGAGTCTGGACTGCAGCCTCTGGAGGGTGAGATCAGGGGATGCCCATTTGGATTCCTGTGCCCAGTCATTCCCCTAGACTGCAGAGGACAACTTTCTCAGGCAGAAAGTTTGCAACTTTTGCCTGAGGGGGGAAGCAATTGCCCCACCCTGCAGGAAAGCCTTTGGCCCTGCCCAGAGGAGTTTCTATAGCCTGAGGTTTATTAAGAGATTGATAATAACCAGCCACCCCACCCTGTGGAGTTTCAACAGCCTAAGCCTCATTAAGAGAATCTGATTAATCAGCCTGCGGGCAAGGGTAGACCTCAGAGTGTTTTGAGTCTTTGACTGATCTACTTCTGGACCTAGGCCTTGGAAAAGCAGATTTTAGTGTGCTTGTTGGTCCTGTCCAAATACACACAGCCCCAGCAGGAAAGACCTCAAGCAGAGGGTTGTTGATAGCTCCAAACAGAGTATTCAGAGCCAGTCACAAACTGTGTCAGACATTGGCCTGCACCAGAGACCATGCAAAAAGACTGAGAGTCTTAGCAGACCTACTTAATACATAGAAACAAACCCAAGTAGGCAGCCAAAATGGGGAGACCAAAAAACAAGCCCCAAATGAAAGAACAAGAGAAGTCTCCAGGAAAAGAACTAAATGAAACAGAGATAAACAATCCATCTGATACAGAGTTCAGAATACTGATTGTAAGGATGCTCAACAGCATGAAAAAAGATACAGAAACTATGAAGGAAATTAAGAATGCCATAGCAGAAATAAGTAATACATTGGAAGGAATAAACAGCAGATTAGAGTAATCTGAGGATAGGATCAGTGAATTAGAAGACAGGGTAGAAAAAAATCACTCAATCAGAGATCCAGAAACAAAAAAGAACTAAAAATCAGGGGGACCAACTAAAGGAGCTATGGGACAACATGAAAGGTAACAATATTCACATCATAGGAATGAATGCCAGAGGAGGTCAAAAGTAAACAAAAGTTAGAGAATCTGTTTGAAGAAATAATGGCAAAAGATTTCCTTGACATGGTCAAGGGAAAATGTCACACAAGTTCAGGAGTCACAGAGAGTCCCAAGCAAGAAGAATCTCATGCCCAGAAGAGGCCCACGCCCAGACACATCATAATTAAAATGCCAAAAATTCAAAAAAGCTAGAGAAAAGCAATCTGTTACCTAAAAAGGAGTTCCCATAAGTCTGTCTGCTGACTTCTCATCAGAAACTCTACAGGCCAGAAGGGAATGGCATGAAGTATTCAAAGTAATGCAAAACAAAAATCTGAAACCAAGAATACTCTATCCAGCAAGATTATCAATCAAGAGAGATGGTGAAATAAAGAGCTTCCCAGACCAAAAAAAAAAAAGCAACAAAACACACACAAAAAAGCTAAAGGAGTTTATCACCATCAAAACAGCATTACAGGAAATTTTAAAGGAACTGCTGTAATAAGAAGTAGAAATAGAGAAAGAGAGAAACGTAGGTATAAAGAAATAAAATGGCAATAGATAAGTCTCTATCAATAATAACCTTAAATGTAAGTGGATTAAATGCCCCAATAAAAAGATATAGGGTGGCTGAATGGATAAGAAAACATGTCCCAAATATATGCTGTCTATAAGAGACCCACCTCAGAACAAAACACACAGGATGAGAGTGAAGGGATGGAAAACATTTTCAATGCAAATGAAAATGAAAAAATAAAGTTGTGGTAGCAATTCTCATATCTGACAAAATAGACTTCAAAATGAAGACTTTAATGAGAGACAAGAAAGGTCATTACATAATACTAAAGGGATCAATCCAACAAAAAGGTATAACCCTGATAAACATATATGCACCCAATATAGGAACACTTCAATTTATAAAAAGAATTCTAGAGGACTTTAAGGGAGAGATTAACAGCAATACAGTCATACTTGAGGACTTTAACACTGCACTGACTTCACTGGATAAGTCTTCCAGAACAAAAAGCAACAAGAAAACTGACCCTAAGTGACACACTAGATTAGATGGATTTAATTGACATTTACAAAACATTTCATCCCAAAGCTGCAGAATACACATTCTTCTCAAGTGCACATGAAAAATTCTCAAAGATAGACCACATGTTAGGACACAAAACAAGTCTCTATAAGTTCAAGAAGAGTGAAATCATATTAACCATCTTCTTGTACCTCAGTGGCAGGAAATTAGACATCAACCACAATAAAAACACTAAAAAGCATTCAAACACAGGGAGGCAAAATTGCATGTTTTTAAACAATGAGTGGGTTACCAAGGACATCAAGAAAGCAATCAAAAACTTCCAGGAAACAAATGAAAATGCACACAAAACAACTCCAAATCTATGGGACACAAATGAAAGCAGTCCTGAGAGGGAAGTTCATAGCACTACAAACCTACCTCAAAAAATAAGAAAAACTTATAATAAACTCTCTAACCCTACAACTTAAATACATGGAAAGAGAACAACAAGAAAAGCCCAGAGTAAGTAGAAGGAAAGAAATAATAATGGTCAGAGTAGAAATACATAACATAGAGACTAAAAAAAAAATACAAAAGATCAATGAAACCAAGACCTGGTTCTCTAAAAAGATAAACAAGATCGATGAACCTTTAGCCAGACTCATCAAGAAACAAAGAGAGAGGACCCAAATAAACAAAATCAGAGATGAAAGAGGTGAACTAACAACTGACCCAACAGAAATACAAAGGAAAGTAAGAAAATACTGTGAACAACTAACTATATGCCACCAAACCAGACAACTTGGATGAAATGGACAAATTCCTAGAAAAATACAACCTTCCAAAACTCAATCAGGAAGAGTCATAAAACTAATAGGCCAATAATTGCTGAAAAAATTGAAGCAATAATCAAAGGGTTCCCAGCACACAAAAGCCCTGGCCTGAATGGCTTCACAGGCGAGTTTTACCAAATATTCAAAGAAGAACACCTACACTCCTCAAACTATTTCAAAAAATCCAAGAGGAAGGAACACTTCTAAGCCCTTTTTATGATGCCAGCATTAACCTAATTCCAAAACCAGACAAAGACACTACAAAGAAAGAGAATTACAGGCAAATATCCCTGAGAAACATAGATGCTAAAATTCTCAACAAAATATTAGCAAATTGGATCCAGCAATATATTAAAAAGATTATACACCATGACCAAGTGGGATTTATTCCAGTGATGCAAGGCTGGTACAATATTCACAAATCAAAATATGTGATACACCACATAAATAAATTGAAAGACAAAAATCACATGATCATATCAATAGATGCAGAAAAGACATTTGATAAACTTCAACACCCATTTTTGATAAAAACTCTCAGCAAAGTGGGAATAGAGGGATCATACCTCAACATAATAAAAGACATATATGACAAAGCTACAGCCAACATCATACTCAATGGGCAAAAACTAAAACCATTTCCCCTCAAAACAGGAATGAGACTTTCACCACTCTTATTCAACATAGCACTGGGAGTCCTAGACACAGCAATCAGACAAGAAGAAAACATAAAAGGCATCCAAATTGGAAAACAGGAAGTAAAACTGTCATTATTTCCTGGTGACATGATATTGTACATAGAAAATTTTAAAGATTCCACCAAAAAACTACTAGATTTAATAAATGAATTCATCAAGGTAGCAGGATACAAAATTAACACCCAGAAACTGATGGCATTTTTTTATACACCAATAATGAACTCTCAGAAAGAGAAACCAAAAAAAAATAAGAAGTCCCAGTAACCATTGCAACTAAAAAAATAAGATACCTAGGAATAAACTTAACCAAAGATGTAAAAGACCTGTACTTGGAAAACTACAAGACACTGAAAAAAGAAATAGAGGAAGATATAAACAAATGGAAAAATATACTTTGTTCATGGATTGGAAGAATTAACATTACTGAAATGTCCATACTACCCAAAGCAATCAATAAGTTCAATGCAATCCTTATTAAAACACCAACAGCATATTTCGCAGATCTAGAACAAACACTTCAAAAATTTATATGGAACCAAAAAAGACCCCAAATAGCCAGGGCCATCTTGTAGAAGAACAAAGTTGGAGTGATCACAATACTAAATATCAAGTTATATCACAAAGCCATTGTAATCAAAACAGCCTGGTACTGACACAAGAACGGATGTATAAATCAGTGGAACAGAACAGAGAACCCAGAAATTGACCCATGCCATTATGGCCAATTAATATTTGATAAAGGAGGCGAGAAGATACAATAGAGTAAAGACGTTCTCTTCAATAAACGGTGTTGGGAAAATTGGACAGGTATATGCAAAAAACGAAACTAGACCACCTACTGACACCATACACAAGAATAAACTCAAAATGGATGAAAGATTTAAACGTAAGACACAAAAAAATAAAAATCCTCTAAAAAAACGTAGGCAGCAAAATCTCAGACATCTCTCATAGCAATATGTTTGCCGACACATTTCCTAGGGCAAGAGAAACATAGGAGAAATAAACAAATGGGACTACATCAAACTAAAAAGCTTCTGCACAGCAAAAACAAAACAAAACCATCAACAAAAGGACAAGGAACACACTGTATGGGAGAACATATTTGCCAATGACACATCTCATAAAGGATTAATATCCAAAATATATAAGGAATTCATACAACTTAACAAAAGAAAGACAAACAATCCAATTAAAAAATGGGCAAAGGACCTAAATAGACACTTCTCCAAAGAGGGCGTACAGATGGTCAAGAGACATATGAAAAAATGCAGAAAGTCACTACTCATCAGAGAGATGCAAATTAAAACCACAATGAGGTATCACTTCACACCTGTTAGAATGGCTGTCATCAACAAATCAACAAATGACAAATGCTGATGAGGGTGTGGAGAAAAAGGAACTCTAGTACACTGCTGGTGGGAATGCAGACTGGTGCAGCCACTATGGAAAGCAGTATGGTGTTTCCTCAAAAAATTAAAAATGGAACTGCCATTTGACACAGTGATCCCATTTCTAGGAATATATCCTGAGAAACCCGAAACATCAATCACGAAGAACTTATGCACCCTTATTTTCATAACAGCACAATTTATAAAAGCCAAAATCTGGAAACAGCCCAAATGCCCATCAGTAGATGAGTGGATTAAAAAGCTGCAGGGCATTCACACCATGGAATACTATGCAGCTGTAAAGAAGAAGGATCTCGTACCCTTTGGGACAATCTGGATGAACCTGGAGAGTATTATGCTAAGTGAAACAAGCCAGTCTGAGAAAGACAAGTACCACATGACTTCACTTATATGTGGAATGTAATAAACAAAATAAACTGAAGAACAAAATAGATCCAGAGACATAGAAGCATGAAATAGACTGAGGGATCTCAAAAGGAAGGTGGGGATGTGGGAGTGGGTGGTGAGAGATTAATCAAAGATCTTATATCTTTATAAGCATAACTTATGGACACAGACATTGGTAGGGTAGGCCTGGGGGTGGGATGGATGTGAGGTGGAGGGGATCAATGGGGGTAAAATTGGGACATCTGTAATATTTTCAACAATAAAGATTAAAAAACCCATAAAACTGATAGTGCTATGCCTATACAATTTTGGTTGCTTCTCTGTTTTATATGTTTGGATGTTCATGCATTTATTTTTTAATTTGGATCTAAATATCTGATTTCAGCTTATTTATATATTAAGAATATTTGTTTTGGTATAACACATAGATACTTTCAAAGAAGTGCCACCTAAATGTCTTTGAATTTTGCAGAAAAAAAGGAAAGAAAAGAAAAGATGCTCAACATCAATAGTCATCAGGAAAATTAAAATCAAACCATATCAATATACCACTTCACACCCTCTAGAATGGTGGGAATCAAGAAGACAGATAATAACAACTGTAGACAGAAACATAGAGAAATAGACTCTTTTTATGTTGCTGGTGGGAATATAAAATGGTAGGAGAACATATTCATCAATGATACATCTGATAAGAGGTTAATTTCCAAAATATATAAAGAAATCATACAACTCAACAAAAGGAAGACAAACAATTCAATTTAAAAAATGGGCAAAGGACCTAAATATACACTTCTCCAAAGAGTACATACAGATGGCCAAGAGGTATATGAAAAAATGATGAAAGTCACTAATCATCAGAGAGATGCAAATTAAAACCACAATGAGGTATCACCTTACACCTGTCAGAATGGTTACCATGAATAAATCAACAACAAAAAAGTGCTGGTGAGGATGTGGATATAAGGAAATCCTAGTGCACTGCTGGTCGGAATACTGACTGGTACAGACACTGTGGAAAACAGTATGGATTTTTCTCAAAAAATTAAAAATGGAACTGCCTTTAGACCCAGCAATCCCGGTTCTGGGAATATATCTTAAGAATCATGAAACACCAGTTAGAAAGAATCTGTGCACCCCTATGTTCATAGAAGTGCAATTTACAATAGGTAAGATCTGGAAACAGCCCAAGTGCCCATCAGTAGATGAGTGGATAAAAAAGCTGTGAAGCATTCACACAATGGAATACTATGCAGCTATAAAAAAGAAGGATCTTGTACCCTTTGAGACTGCATGAAGGGACCTAGAGAGTATTATGCTAAGTGAAATAAGCCAGTCAGAGAAAGACAAGTATCACATGATCTCACTTATATGTGGAATCTAATGAACAAAATAAACTGATGGACAAAATAGGTCCAGAGGCCTGGATGCATAGAACAGACTGACAGATCTCAGAGGAGAGGGGCGTGACGGGAACTGGAAAAGAATAACCAAAGAACTTGTATGCATCTATGCATAGCCCATGGACACAGACAATAGTGTGGTGAAGGCCTGGGGTGGGGTGGGGGCTAGTGGAGGGGGGCAAAGTGGGGGAAAATGGGGGACATCTGTAATACTGTCAACAATAAAAAAGATAAAATTAAAAAATTTAAAACATAAAATGAAATGTAGCAGTCAACATTATTTGGAATAATGTTTGCTACTGCCTCAAAATGTTAAACATAGAGCTGCCCTATGAACTAGAAATCCCACTCCTAGGTTTTATACTCAAAAGAAGAAAAAATATATATACAATCAAAAAGTTATACAAAAATATTCATAGCAGAATTCACAATGCCCAAAAGTATATATAATTTGAATATCCATCAATTGACGAATGAGTAAAACGTGCTATATCCATATAAAGAAATAATTTATCAGTAAAAAGAAATGAAATATTGATACATACCACAACATGGATTAGCCTTGAAAACATGCTAACTGAAAGAAGCAAGTGACAAAGGACCACATATAACATGTATACTAAATGTCCAAACTAGGTAAATCCATAGATGATAGGAGTTGGTGAGTAATGTAGTTGATTTTGGGGTTCATGAAAATGTTCTAAGATTAAATTGTGGTGGCTGCACAATTCTGTGAATATACTATAAAACACTGAACTACACACTTTAAATGGGTGAATTTTATGGCATGTAAAATATATCTCAAAGAAATGAAAAGAATAAAAGTGAAAATAACTTAAGGTTTTCTTTACTTATCATTTTTCTTGTCACTTGATCTTTAAATAAATTAGACCTGAACTCCTTTTTAAAAATTTCTTGTTGACAGTATTACAGATGTCTCCCATTCCTCCCCCTTAACTCCCTCCACCCAGTCCCTGCTCCACCCCAGACCTTCGCCACATTATTGCCTGTGTCCATAACTGCCACTTATCGAGTGCTTTCTCTGTTCTTTAAAAATAACATCTCATCTTCTCATATCCAAGTGCCCATGAGGTAGATACTATTATTATCACCATTTTACTGAGGAGGTGCAACTTACTTCAGTGCCTAAATTCACACAGCTAGCAAGTGACAAAATCTAGAATCAATCCCAGGCCAACTGACTTCAAAATGAATGTTTTTGTCACTGCCTTTCCCATATGGGGAAGCAATGAATTTTGGGAAAATTTCTAGCTCTATTGCCGTTACAAAGTTGTGTAATGAATATTTCATCTGTACAAACAGAATCTGATAAAATCTATTCAGATTCAATGACTCAGTCATGTTCAGTGACTTATATAGGTTCAAAAGCCCTGTTGCTGTCTAAGGTATTTAGCCCTTTTGATTCACTTTTACTAATTTTTTCCACATTCCTTTGACATCTCTCCTTTTTAAATGAAATTTATTGGGGTGAAGTTGGTTAATAAGATTATACAGGTTTCAAGTGTACCTATATACATCATCTGTATATTGCATTGTGTGTCCACCAGCAAAAGTCAAATCTTCTTTCTTCATCATATATTTGACCCCCATTACCCTTTACTAACCCCCAACCCTGAGCCCCCTTCCCTCTAGTAACCACCATACCATTGTCTATGTCTATGAGTTTTTGTTTGTTTTTCTTGTTTGTTCATTTGTTGCTTTCAGTTTTATATCCCATATATGCATAAAATCATATGGTTCTTAACTATTTCTGTCTGAGTTATTTCACTTAGCATGATATGCTCAAGATCCATCCATCATGTTGTCACAAATGGCAGTATTTCATGTTTTCTCATGGCTGAGTAATATATATGTCCCATATCTCCTTAATCCAATCATCTATCAAAGGACACTTCTGTTGTTTTTATGACTTGGCCACCATGAATAATGTTGCAGTGAACATATGAGCAAATAATTTTTGACAAAGGAGCCAAAAACATACAGTGGAGAAAAGAAAATCTCTTCAATAAATGGTCCTGGGAAAATTGGAAAGCCACATGCAAAAGAATGAAATCAGGCTACTATATGTTCCATATAAAAATTAACTCAAAATGGATCAAAGTCCTAAACATAGCACCTGAAACAATAAATTACATAGAAGAAAACATAGGTACTAAACTTATGGACTTTGACCTTAGAGAGAATTTTATGAATTTGACCCCAAAAGCCAGGGAAGTAAAGGCAAAAATAAATGAATGTGACTATATCAAACTAAAAAGCTTCTGCACAGCAAAAGAAACCGCCAACAATACAAAAAGGCAATGAACTGAATTTGAGAAGATATTTACAAACAACAGCTCGGACAAGGGGTTAATATTTAAAATATATAAAGAACCCATACAACTCAACACCAAACAAACTATCCAATTAAAAATAGGCAGAGGACCCAAACAGACACCTCTCCCAAAAGGACATACAAACAGCCAACAGATATATGAAAAGATGCTCAACTTTACTAGCTATTAGAGAAATACAAATCAAAACTACAATAACACCTGTTCTAATGGCTATTATCAACAACACAAGTAATAACAAGTGTTAGAGAGGTTTTGGAGAAAAAGAAACCCTCATTCACTGCTGGTGGGGATGTAGACTGGTACAGGCACTACAAAAAACAGTATGAAGGCTCCTCAAAAAATTAAGAATAGAGTTACCTTTTACTAAGTTTGGCTAATTTTTTCACAGGCATAGAGAATCTCTCCTTCCCTTGCCCAGCAAACCACATCCTTTCCCTTCTCCATTTTGTACCTTTTAAAAAACTTCTCCCAAAAGATTTTGTTAAACATACTATCCCATTCTGCCTGCACTTTGCTAAACCTGAGTATTTACCCAGATTATGCAATTATTAAATAGTATAGTGGCTAGAAAGATGGGCTCTGGGTCTCAACCACCTGGATTTGAATCTTGATTCTTATAGTACCTTATAACCTTTGGGTGAGTTATTTAAAACTATTCATTGGTTCTCTCACCTATAAAATGAATATAACAGTGGCACCTACATCATTAAATTGGGTGTTGTGATCAAATGAGTTACTAATGTAAAGCATGCAACACAGGCACTGGCATATTATAAAAGTTCATTAAATTTTAGCTATTATTAGCTTATTCAAAAGAGGTTCTTTGTCCCCCTATATTCTGGATCTCCCCATCCCCTTGGACTTCTGTCCTTCAACCTTCCCAGGAACCATACAATCCAGTGTAAATACAGCAGCAACTAAAGGAGAGTGAAGGACCAGTTTTTCCCCTGTGTTGAGGGAAGTACACTGGGAACATTCACTCATGCTTCATGACGAAGACCATTAAGCGAACATGTTGTCCTGAAGCTTTTGCTTTCAAGACAAAGAATGGTGGATTCTTCAATAAGTACAGGTCATTAACTAGATAAAGAAAATGATAGAGATGGCTTTCTAACATTAAGACCATGAGACAAATGCTCCCCAAGTTTTCTCTTGACCCTGGCAATTTTCCTATGGTTGAGGTAATTAAACTTTGCTTGATTCTAGAATAAAATATATTTCAAAATGCCATCTCCCCTCCCACACCCGGAATACATTATCTAGTGTAGACTGATGATCCTTCATGTACTTTTGATAAATTCCCTAGTCAGCAGAAGTAATGTTAATGAAACATGAAGAGTCAACATTAATTAGAGTTAATGAAAAATTAAAACTCTCTTCTCATTACTATGTGTGTCTGACATTTTGCCCTCACTGAAATATACAAGAAAACTAATTAATGAGTTTAATGCTGCACTTTTCTTTTTCTACATTTCTTGAAATATATTTAGTGAAGATTGTCAACAGGTTCAAATCAAACATACTCTTGACGGCAGTTTACGGCATGGAATCCCTACCTCGGATATTCCATTCCCACCTGAGCAATGCCCACTGAGGGGTGGAAAAACATGTATTGTAGGATAGCTTTGGCCTAGAAAGTCACTCTGTCTATATACTAGAGGGAAATCCCTTCCTATCTTTTGCATAATTATTGTCATCTTTTCCTCCATTCTATTTAAAGTCTGCAAGATAATAAAGTGCACATATTATACAAAAATGTAATTTTAAAAATTCTTCCTCTAAAGAAATCCAAGATATTTCCTGAGTGAAGCATAAGAGTGAATGGATTTTCTTTAGTTTTTTTTTTTCTTCCTACTTTAAGTATAAAATATGGACTCCGGCATGATTTCTGTCATGGTTATTAAGAGAATTCCACTTCAGTTCCACTGAGGATACTAAGATTAAGGTATTCACTAATATGTTTCTATTATAAGGAGAGCTATGGATATATTCAGTTAATAATCTCAAAAACAATTCTCTATAATCATATTTCATTTGGGACAGCCCTCACTAACCATGTATCATGCATATTTAGAAGACAAAAATTACAATTTAGCAACCATAAACACTATTTAAACTTCTTTATCTTAGTTGTTTTGATCACTTTGTCTTTTATCTTCTTTGGGTATATCTTAGATTCATTTGTATTCTCTTCTTTGACTGTTTTTTCTGACCTTTTGTTGTTGGTGTTGCTCATTTGCATTTATCCCCAATTTCTCCTAAACACATTTCTATTTTTATATTTTAATCTTCCTGTTCTTCCTTAATGGTTTCTTGTGTCAAATAAAAACACATCCAGCCTTAGGTAGAAGAAAGCTTTTTAAAAAAGATGACCGAAATCTGGAGAATGCTCCAAATTCAGGATCTGTGTCTCAAAATCAAACAGAAAAAGTCTTTTCTTTCAAAGAGAGGGATAATCAAGGCAAACAAGAACTTTTTAGGGGAAATTAGTCAAAGAAGCCAGCATGAGCAGATGTCATGTTCGGGGTGATCTGAGAGGAAATGTTTCTCACTGTGGTTAGGCCAGTTCAATTCTATGCACGCACTGTGTAATAGTCAGGGTTCTCTAGAGAAACAAAACCAATAGGGTGTACATACAGAGAGAGACGTTTATTTTAAGGAATTGTCCCATGTGATTGTAAAGGCTTTGTAAGCCTAAAATCTTCAAGGTAAGCCAGGCTGGATGGAAACCCAGGGAAGAGTTACAGTTCTAGTCCAAAGGCAGTTCCTCTGGCCGAGTTCCTTCTTATCCAGGGAAGTTCAGTCTTTGTTCTATTTAGGTTTCAACTGACTGGGTGAGGCCCACCCACATTATGAAGAGCAATCTGCTTTACTCTGTCTAAGAATTTAAATGTTAATCTCATTCCTAAAATGCCTTCACAGAAACACCTAGATTAATGTTTAACCAGCCCAGCCCAAGTTGACACATAAAATTAAGCATCATATGCTATTAAGGGGAGACTGTTTTACATTTTGTGCTTGTTCAGACTTGGGGGAAGCCAAAGACTTGGGGGGAACCCATGGAGAAAAAAAACCTTGATTAAAATTTAGTCAAGATATAAAATAAGTGAGTAAAAAAAATTTAGTCAAGATAAAGCAGAGGGTAATAAAATCCTGCTCATCTCTCAAGACACAATTCAAGTGTCCCATTCTCAGAGAAGATTTCCTTTATCCCCGCTCAGTCATACCCTAATTTGGGTTTCCATAGCACTTTTCATACAGAGGTTTTATCCTTTTCATGTTAGCTTTAATTTATTTGTTTACTCATATTTCTCTCCCACCAAACTGTGAGCTGCTTGAGAACACCAACGGTGTCTTATGAGCTTTTCAAATTATAGCCTAGCACAGCCTCTGCTGATACATAAAAAGTGTAAGGATGGATGGAAGGAAGGAAGGGAAGAAAGAGTCAATCACCATGTTCTGTAATTGAAGAGTACGTTTCTTGGATGTTTGCAGTGTTTATCAGGCAAAAACACCTGGGTTATATTGTAAGAACATAGGTTTAAAACAACAAAGGTTTGTTTATATCTCACACTACTTAACCATTATGGATCCACAGGGAAGATCTTTTCATCATAATCAGAGTTTACAGAGCAGCCACTGTCTTGAATTTTGCTAGTCACCATGGCAGAAGGAAAAGAAATGTATATGGGTCTCACACAGAAATCAAATGTTGGGATCAGAATGGAGACTTGTTACATCCACTCACAACCCATTGGCAAAGCTGGGCTTCAGGTCACACCAAATTACAGAGGAACCAGCAAAATGCAATCTTACCATTTGCCTGGAGTAAAGAGCCAGTAAGCAGCACTAACAAATGACACACTTGACAACCAATAATAAATGTTTCTTTAATTCAGAAAGCTGTCTTCTGCATCACTAGAAAACATATAGTTTAATAGTCATAAGAAAAATTGTAGGGAGGGAATCAATCATGGCACACTATATCCAATTCAATCTAAAAATATATCTTTTTATGACCTTGTAAAGTAATATTTTAATACTCTCTAATTTTAATTATTACCCTTTTAAAAATCTCAGGCTTTTTATTCCAGCTCTTGTCAATTTTTTGGACACCAACTTAGCTAGAATTTTCAACTGTAGTCTAAAAATTTCAAAAAATATTGTTGTGAGAGTATCACAAAGCAAGGATAAAATACTAATATTGTAATTTGACACTGCTCTAAGAAGTAGTTAACCTATTCCCCTTTTCATCAGACACTCACTTTAATTGCACCAAATTAATTGTGTAGGGCTTGATTTTCACAAAACTGTGTTGGAGTTTGACCTACTTAAATAGGCTTTGTACACAGAACTGGTAAAGTTCTATATACAAAGCCTGTATAGAGTTAGCAGATAAGATTATAGAGACCAAATCCCACAAAGCACAATTTCTATATCTTCCCCCCAACTAATGGCACTATATCTAATAATGGATAAAGAGGAGGAAAAACATCATCCAAAAACAATTTTACAAATATAGTAATAGTAATTTTAGTCTCAGCCCTCCAATTATCAGCTGTATAATTTTGAAAACTTCTGACACATTTTGAAGCCTCAGTTTTCTCTTCTGTGAAATGGTGATATTAAGACTTATTCTACCTCACTCTTAGTACTCTTTAAAGCCTCATTTGAAACAATATATACAAAGGATTCTTTGAAACTGTAAATTATAAATTTCTTCTTATTGTTAGTTACATAAAAGCAAACCTCAAAAGACACTTAGGGTACTAGGTATTAGATTCCATAACTTATTAATATCTTAGGAAAAAGAATGACATTTGTATATAACTTATTTAAAATCAGAAACAAAAAAATGGACCTATTCTGTATGATATTGTAGATGGCTTGACAAATGGCAGATACATTTGTCAAAACCCACAGAAGTTTACAATACAAAAAGTGAAATTTAATGTGTGCAAACATTTTTTTCTTTCAGAGAGTGGGAGAGGGAGACAGAGAGAGAGAAACATCAATGATGAGAGAGTCATTGATCAGCTGCCTCCTGCACGCCCCCTGCTGGAGATGGAACCCGAAACCCAGGCATGTGCCCTGACCTGGAATTGAACAGAGATCTCCTGGATCATAGGTTGATGCTCAACTGCTGAGCCATGCAAGCTGGGCTGTATGCAGATATTTAAAATATCATTTAGTAAGTCAGCTGATCCTAGGATAAAATGCCCAATGTGATAAAATTTAACTGTTACCAAATGATAAAACAACCCCTCTGAAAAAGATGGGGGATGGTCCAGACCTCAGTAACTTTGTAAATGAGTGGAGAATATAAGACTGAAGGCAAAAGACACAGCACTATACTCTGTTAAGTTGTTTCCATGGCGGCATGGGGTGGGGGAAGGGTTACATGTTAACAATTCTGAAATCACTATAAATGTATACTGGAATTTCACAAATAAGTGAATGGTGGATGGTGTAAATCAGGTTTATCACTGTTAAAGTGGAAGGTTACAGATAAACAAAAGGGGAAAGCTAGAATGATTTATATGATACAGGAATAGATTTAGAGACATCAGAATAAACTCATGTTTAACTAAATATAGCTATTGATCAATAAATGAGAAATAATTACTGATATATGTCTATATATGGGTTGGGATAAAGGGATATATTTCCAAGTCTGTCCACTGAGAAGACCTAGATGCAATGACATCTCAGAAGCAACAAGTACATCTAGTGTCCAGATCTTCATTTTTAATGCCATTATCCAATAATAAAAACAAAAAAACCCAGGGCTTCTTGAAGAAATGGCTGATTCTAAGACTACAAAAGGAAATCATATAAAATGAATTTAGAGCATCTTATAGTACCAGAAAGAAAGGAAGTTCATAAAAAAGATAAAACGGTCGGAATATGGCTCATCAACACAGGAGCCACCTGAAAGAACTCACAATGGCAAAAACTAGAACAATTTGGCAACAAAAAAAGTACTGGACTATAACCCAAAGTATGAAATTAATATCCATGAATCCATACTGATATAAATTAATGATTAATTATTAATGATTAATGTGGACAAATGTTTCATGCAACATTCCAGGTTCATCCATGTTGTCACAAATGGCAGGGTTACCTTATATAGAAACTAGTTCTTTGCAGATGGAAACAGAGTCTTTTCAAACAATCTAGAGAAGGGGAGATTATCCTGGATTATCCAGGTGGGGTCTAAATTCTATCACAGGTATCCTTATAAGAGAGAGGCAGAGGAAGATTTGAAACAGAGGAGAATGCAATGTGATCACGGAGGTAGAGATTTGAGTTATGCAGCCACAAGCCAAGAAATGGTGGCAATCACCAGATGCTAGAAGAGTCAATGAACAGATTCTCACTTAGAGTCCCCAGAAAGGCACACAGCCCCGTCAATACCTTGGTTTCAGCTTGGTGACACTGATTTCAGACCTCCAGCCTTTCAGAACAATGAGAAAATAAATTTCCATTGTTTTAAATCACTAAGTTTGTGGCAATTTGTTATAGAACCCATAGAAAAATATGAGGGCCTTTGCCAAAAATGTATACAGTTAATAGGTGATGAAACTTATTTCTCAACTAAGTTCTCCAACCTTAGAGTCTACATGTCTAATCACTATGCTATACTCCTTCTTATGCTATCTGGATACATAGTATACAAACTGGTAAACCACTTAGCTACATAGGAAATTTAGGGTCCATGTGATATTTTTCCTAATCTCAGAGACCTTCTGATACTCCGATTATCTCATAGATTGGTGTTATTTTACTTTCAAAGTGCAAAGAAAAGACATTACTAAGAGAAAAAAGCCTTTTTGGAAACTACCAGATGAGAGATTTTTATTTTCACACACTTTGAGTGCTTCTGGATTTGCATATTGCAGCGCTGTATGTTCAGTTACTAGGCACAAGAGAGCAGTTGATTTTATTTTTGTGCCTGTAGTATAGGTGTACAAAGTACATTGAATAGAAATATCATCCCATCTCTTAGTAGACACCTATACTTGTAATTCATTTATTTATAGAAAACATCATATTTTCTCCCAGCAAAATGCAGGTAAAGATCAAATGCTTTTTTCATTTCAAGAAATAGTTAATTGAATAGAAATATTGTTGACTGATTTCTCGTGAGCTTATATGAAAGAAAAGAGATATTAACATGTGCCCTGGCAGTCTCTTTGAGGCTGTTGTGTTTAAAAATACTAAAATCTTGTTACTTTAATAATTTTCACTGTTAATCATTACCACCTTATTGTTATATAACACTATAAATTACCCAGACTTTTTACAGACATTATCTTATTTGATCCTTTCAACAACCCTTTCAGGTAAGCAACAAAGAGTAATCCATTTATTTTTGAACATTTCCACATATATCTCATATTTTATGAGACTAACCAAGTTTAAGTAATCTGCTTAAGTCACATGGCTAGTAAAATACAAAATTGGGATTGTAACTCAGTCTTCTGAATCCTAAACCACTTATATTTCCATAACTATGAAAAAACAGCAGCTATAACACAATAAAACATTAATTAGCAGAAACCGAACTAATTGTATCCCTTAGGAACCACATTTTCATTTTGTTCTTCACTTTTTTTTTTTTTAATATATCTTTATTGATTTCAGAGAGAAGAAAAGAGAGGGAGAGAGAGAGATAGGAACATCAACGATAAGAAAGTCATTGATCGGCTAGCCCGCCACCCGGGCATGTGCCCTGACCGGGAATCGAACCCCGATCGCCTGGATCCCAGGTCGATGCTCAACCGCTGAGCCACGCCCAGCCAGGCTGTTCTTCACTCTTATTAGGTGAAAGAGGCACATTGGTAACTAGCACATGAGAGATCTAAAACTCAATAAAATACCTTCTCCAGTAGATGTTGGGATCTAAAAGGTATATGTGTTCAGACCAAATTGCTCAAAACATTTAAAAAAATTTACAGGTACAGTCATACCCACAAGTGATTTATGTTAATAATAATGGCCTAAGGCCCATGCAAGATCTTTAATCATCAAAGAAAAAATTAATTACCTTCACTAGATTACAATTACTGAGGCAGAAGAGTTGACTAACACAATTAAAATATGTTTAAAATGTTTTCAACATCAAGAAACAAAACAATTTTTTTTTACCTTTCAAGTACTCACATAGGCAAAACCATGTTAATCATAATGCACATTTCCCATCATTGTAGCATATTACAGTTTTACTATCTTTTACACAATGTATCCTAAATTCATCAAAATATTATTTGCAAAGAATGGTTAACAACTGCTAATTTCTTTAAAGACCCTATATCCAAATAGTCACATTCTGGTGTACTGTGGGTTAGTACTTGAAAATATGAACTTTTGGAGTTCAATCCATAACAGATCCCAAACTTTAAAACAAGGTGAAGGTAAGTAAACTGCAAAATATATTTGAATATATTTGGTTTATTAAGGTCTAAGGTATTTTGCCTGTAGCTATAAATTAGCATCACTAACTAAAAATTTAAAACTTTCTATTCCATCTAGTGCTGCACCCCCATTTACATTATTCCTATTGTAATCTTTTAATTTGAAATAAATTTAAACTTACAACATAGTCTACATTATTCCCACATACCATTCACTCAGCTTCCTCCATTGTTAACATCTTACATAGCCAGAGTATTATTATTGAAACCAGGAAATTAACATTGGCTCAACACTATTAACTGAACTATAGACTTTATCAGATTTTACCAGTTTTTTTACTAATGTCCTTTCTCTGTTACAGAATCTAATTAAGGATCTCACATTGCATTTAGTTGTCATTTCTCTTTAGTTTCTTCTAAACTGGCACAGTTCTTCAATCTGTCTTCTTTTTCATGACCTTGGTACTTTTTAAGAATACTAACCAGTGCCCTGGCCAGCATGGCTCAGTGGTGAGAGTGCCCTAAGATCGCAGGTTCAATTCCCATGAGGGAGGCAACCAATGGACATCGAAGTTTCTCTCCTCTCTCTGTCTCTCTCTGTCTCCCTCCACCTCCCACTCTCTCTAAAAATTAATAGAAAAAATATCCTCATTCCTCGAGTAAGGATTTAAAAAAAGAAAGAATATTAACCAGTTATTTTTGACAAATGCTCCTCATTTTGGATTTTTCTGATAACTGCTATTTTATTATGATTCAATTCAGATTATGCATTTTGCACAAGAATACAAAGAAGTGAGTCCTTTCAAGTGGCCCTTACCAGTAGGTACATGATGTCACTATGTCTCATCACCAATACTATTCACTTTGATCTTGTGGTTAAATAAAGGCTTACAATTTGCCAGGCATTGGAATAATACATTGCATTTACTATCTTCTTTAGTCTGCACCACAAGCATCTACAGGGCATACTATTGTTACTCATGGTTCATATTTAGAGAAAGTGGGCCTTCTAGGATTTGAGTAACTTGGCCAAGTACATAGTTTGTAAATAGTGGAGGCAGAATTTGAGTCAAGGCAGAATAGCTCTTAAGCATTCACTCTTAAACTTTATGCTTATGACCTTCCTACCCTAAAAAAAAGTGGGTTTCCCATTCTTTGAATCTCATCACTCTGTCCCTACTGTTCTTTTGCATCAGTTTATCATCATATAGATCTTTGGCAGTCAATTATGAGGTATAGTATCTGAAAATCGTCCCCTTTTAATTCAGAGGAACACAAGTTGAAATTAGGTTTTGAGGATGTTTCATTATAGATTCTGATGTGAACCCAAACATTTGTGCAAAGCACCCTGTATTCTTCAATGCTTGCATTCAACCATTAACTTAAAGGAAATATACACATGCGCATGCACACACACACTCACACATACGGACTCCCAGTTAATTCCAAAGAGATGTATTTAAGAAAATATATTGAACAAAGAGACAGTGTAATAGAATGTTTAAGCATGCAAACTTTGGCATCAGGCTGAATTTAAATTTTTTTTTTTCCACTTAATGAGGTAGGTGACCTTGGTTAAGTTAATTAATCTCACTTCTGAGCTTCATTTATTCATGTGTAAAATGAAATATTATTCAGTAGCACTTGCTAAATGTTAGTTTTACTGTTATTTTTATTATAAAAAACAAATAAGGTGAACGAGGAAATGGAAGTAATAGAAAAAAAACAGGAAAATAAGCTAAAGCCAGTGATGGAGTCCATGTACAAACGGAGCATACATTCCTCTATAAATACCAGAAGTGGGCCAAACATTTGTCTCTGAGATCTCTTGTGTATAGTCTTTTCCTGAGTAAAGACGTGGACAATGATCAGATTCAATGACTTCATAATATATAGTCAAAGCAACTGCTCAGGAGACACACAGCATTTTCTGAAAGCTGAATTTTGAAAACCCAAAAAGTACTGCCTCAATGGATCCACATAAAGGGAAAACTATTTGACATAGTGGTCTGCCCCTTCCACAACAAGCCATGGCAAATATAATAGCGTGTTTTGTATAACTCCTTCTCATAGTGCCTTAATGTTTGCCTGCCACAAAGTAAGCACTACATAAACTTTTATTGATTGAATAGTGTCTTTCCTTGCAGGCTAATTTCATCAAACCTAAAATACTCAGAACCAGCTGATACATAAGGGACCTGAATAGAGTGATGCAAGAAGACAGCTCTATGATGGTCTAGATTGAGCCAATGGTTATAAGCTGGCAACAAGAAAGCTACATTCAACTTGCAGATGTGTTTGGTTTAGTCTACAGAGTGTCTTTACTTTTTCACTTTTTAATTTGAATGCATTAAAACAGCCCATGTAGTCTCCAGTTCCCTATAATCCCTACTGCTCCCTGTTGTCTTAATTGACTTGAACTTCCTAGCCTTAAAGGTATTTGAGATCTCAGTCCTTAATGGAAAAACTGCCATTCAATATTATTTTATATTAGTTTCAGATTCCAACTGTAATTGAAAATAAGATATAATAAAAAAGAAAGTTATTAGGAAAAAAATCCACATTCGAACATCTTAAACTAGAAGAAAATAAGAACTGCCTATACTTCAAGAAATCCTGCATGAATGTGATTTCTCATAGCCAGGCTTTCAATAAGAATTAAGCAGTAGAGGGTTCATGATTATACTCTCTGGAATAAGCTGGAGTGGAGAGATCTGTATTACTAAATAAAGGTAATAATAATAATACTTTTGCATGTTTCCTATTTGCCAGTCACTGTGTTAAATGTTTTACATGGGTGATCTCATAAAATGCTTATTCTTATAATCACCAAGAAACTGAAATTTAGGTAACTTGCCCAAGTTTCTCAGTTTAAGTTGTGGAATCAAGATTTGATCAGATAATCTGATTCCAGAACACTCTTGACCACCACCTGGTAATTAGAAGGTAAACTTTGTTTTCTTAATGTTAAGGACCTTAACCAGGATGTATGCCTGAATAAATGGCTGATCGACCTACCTATGCAACTGGGTTGGGAAAAGAATATTTGTAAACCAGAGCAGTTTTCTTTTCTTTTTTTATTTGTTTGTTTTTGTTATGGATATGCCCCAAAACAAAGACAAAAGGGCAATCAAGACCCTAGAATTTTATACCATAGATATGAATGCAATGCTTTTGGCTTGAACATTTTACCAAAACAGATGTTTTAGTCATCCAAGGAAATAAAAAATTTAAAAAGTAATCACTCATTAAACACTTAATGTTAAGCAAGGATTACCTTTCAATACTAGTTTACTGTGGCTGTTGTACAAACTAACAAACTTAGTGCCTTAAATAGCACATATTTATTATCTCATTGTTCCAGAGGTCAGAAGCCAGACTTGGGTTGAAATCAAGGTGTTGGCAGGGCTGCATTCCTTTCTGCAGGCTGAAGGGGAGTATCTGGATCCTTGTTTTTTCCATCACCTTCAAAGCCAGAAATTTTATTCCAACCTGTGCTTCCATCATAATGTTTCCTCCCCTAACTCTTATTCCTCCTTATTCTACCTTTCAAGATGCTTATGATTGGAGGCAGAGCCTGCCCAGATAATGGAAGGTAATCTCCCTACCTCAAGATCCTTAACCTAATCATATCTGAAAAGTCATTTTTGCCATGTCAGGTAACAAATTTACAGATTCTGGAGATTATAATGTTAATGTCATTGGAAGACCATTATTTCTGCCTTCCACATTATCTAAGTAATTACCAACTATACAAAATAGTATAAATTGAGAAGAGAGTGATGAGATTTAATGAATACCAGAAGGCTGGTGTTCTTTAGGAAGCAAAACAAGGTATGTACAAATTTTAAATTTTGTTCTCTGAAATATGCATTTTAAATTCCAGTAAATTTCCTAAGCAGATTTAAATTTTGTGTGAATAAAAATAAAAAAGGCCCAAGATTCAATTATTATTACCATCTAATTTCATTCTAAGTACATTAACCAATCCTCCCACTGACAACTAAAAGTGATGGAAAAAAATGTTTAATTCATTAAAGAAACATGAAAAAGCAAAGAATATTCAAGGCAAACTCTAAAAAATCTTCAACACAATTTTTCAAATAATAGCCATGCTTAAAGTACTAATTAATATAATCACACTTGACAAATCACAAAATAGATAAGGAATAAAAGGCACTATGAGCCCGGCTGGTGTTGCTGACCGTTTGGGCATCTACCTAGGATCCAGGAGATCAGCGTTCGATTCCCGGTCAGGGCACATGCTCTGGTTGCAGGCTCAATCCCCAGCAGGGGGCGTGCAGGAGGCAGCCGATCAATGACTCTCTCATCATTGATGTTTCTCTCTCTCCCTCTCCCTTCCTCTCTGAGCTCAATGAAGATTTATTTTTTAAAAAAGAAAAAAGGCACTATGAGTAGGAGCCAGCAGAAAAAAAGTAAAACACCTAAATTAGACTTGCAAAGGATTTAGAAATTGCAAATGTAAAATAAGTAGATTAAGCATGTTCAAATAAATAAATAAAAATGATGAAAAAATGAATAAAGGCCAAGAAACTATCAAGAACTAACTAAGCATATTTGAAAAAGGGCAAAATTTAACTTTTAAAATACAAAACATCAAAAAAGAATTTCCAATAATAACAGGTCACATAATTTGGTTCAACCATCTTGCTGAAATATGCATATTAAATATGCTGGGAAATAATCATTTAAAATCCATTTTAAAATGTTAAGAGCTAAAAAGATAACAGAGACTTCTGGTTCTGTACAAATCATGTAAATTCATTATTCCTGTTCATTTTTCTTAAGTATAACTAAACACTGAATATTATGCAACAATCATAAGGAGACACTGAAAGGTGAGAAAGACAAAGAGAGACTGGCTAGAGAACTCGGGACTTGAGGAAAAACACAACGATGAATTCCTGGGGGTTTCTTATCTTCCATATACCCTAGATTGGATGTTGAAAGAATTCTGCAACCCAGAACACCACCAGAATCAGACAAACATAAGTCTCAAGAAAAGCCTGCTCTCTGTAGCCAAAAGACTGGGAAAGAGCACAGAAGGAAAGAAAACTACCTTACCTGACACACAAGAAACATGGATAATCCCCCTCCTTTTGGATGGTGTTAAAGGAAATTAGGTGTAAAGTATGGAATTCCATTCCCCAAGCAGTAGCAAACAGCCAAAGAAAATACACCCTCCCCCAACCAGTACTACACTGGAGACAAAGCAAGGAGTTAAGATTCCTGGCCCCTTACTTGTTAGTGGCATATAACTCAAGGTGGCACCTTTCCAACCCTAACAATAGTGACAATGAAGAGGCAAGGGCAGGCTCTTTTTGCCCCTGCGAATAATGCCAAGTGGTCTGGGGAGGGAACAATTTCCCTGCCAGATGTAAAAACGAATCTGGTATCATGATCCCAAGTTGTTGACAATAGGAAGCTAGAGGAGGTGCTTTCCTCTCTCACAGGAGCAGCATCAGCAGAGAAAAAGTGAGGAATCTGGTTTATAGCTCCTCACAAGGCAGTGGCAGGAAGTCTGGGGAGGTACCTTCCTCCCCAACTGGCAGCATCAGCAAAGGCTAAGTAGGGAGTCTGGACTCCCACTTTCCAAACATCAGTAGCAGGTGACTGAGGGCATGGCTCCATTCCCATTCCCATTCCCATCCCCATTGTAACAATGGACCAAGTAAAGACTTTAGACTTGCACTAATTGTCTAGTGATATTGATTAGTGCCAATCACCTTGCCAAATAGAGAGTAAAGGAAGGATATGAAAGAAAAGAAAGTTGGAGAAAGGGATTCTTTTTTTTTCTTTATATATCTTTATTGATTTCAGAGAGAGGAGAGAGAGGGAGAGAGAGAGATAGAAACATCAATGATGAGATAGTCATTGATTGGCTGCCTCCTGCACACCCCCTGCTGGGTATCGAGCCCAAAACCCGGGCATGTGCCCTGACCAGGAATCGAATCTAGACCTCCTGGATCCTAGGTCAATGCTCAAACACTGAACCACACCCAGCCAGGCAAGAAAGGGATTCTTTATATCTTTATAAGAAGTTCCGGGGGGAAGGCTCCTGAATGACTTATACATGAAGCTAACTATTATCAACATATCTAAAGGTTTGAGAACTAAACTACAATGAAGAAATCACCCTATTAGTACACAAACTAAGTAGACAAGGATAGTACCTACTATAAAGATTCTGGATCCTAAATTGTCATTGGAATTACCGTATAAATAAGTAGGCCAGGACTTGCACACTAAAACCAATAAGGTGAATTCTGATAAATTAGAAGATTTAAATAGAATCCAGAGGCTCATATAATAATACCTAAAATGTCTGGGATACAATAGAAAATCACTCATTATACAAAACAAACAAGAAAACAGGAAAATCACAACCTGATATAACAATGAACAGAGGCCAAAATGGGGTTGATTCAGATGCTGGAATTATTTAACAAATATTTTAAACTGAAAATCATAAAAATGTTTCAATGAGCCATTATAAATATTCTTTGAATAAATGAGAAAACAACACACAGAAAATCTTGACAAAAATAATAAAAGATATGAGAGCTAAATAGAATTTATAGAATGAAAAAATACAAACTGAAATTAAAACTCAGGACATGAGCTCTACAAGAGATCGGAGATGAAAAAGAAAAGTGGATTTAAAAATAGAACAGGATTTACCCAATATGAAAAACAGAGGAGACAGAATAAAAAAAACACACACACACAACTCAACAGTCTTAAGGTTCTGTAGAATAATAACAAAAGATCCAACCTAGTACAAAATAAGAAAAAGAATGGAGCTTAAAGAACATTCAAAGAAATATTGGCTGAAAACTTCCCAGATTTGATGAAATACTATTATGGTGAATTTTATGTCACCTGACTGCACCACCAGATGTCCAGATATTTGGCTAAACATTATTTCTGGGTGTATCTGTGAGGGTGATTCAAGAAGAGATTAGCATTTGAATTGGTAGACTGAGTATAGCGGACTGCCCTCCCAAATGTGGGTGGGATTATCCAATCCGTTGAGATCCTGAATAGAATAAGAAAATGGGAGAAAGGATCATTTGAATCTCTGACTGCTTGAGCCTTGACAAAAATCTTCTCCCCTCACACTGGGAATTACACCATCATCTCCATTGGTTATCAGGTTATCAGGCCTTCAGACTCTGACTAAACTATACCACCAGCTTTCTTGGATCTCAAACTTTCAGAGGGTAGATCATGAGACTTCTCAGTCTCCATAATCGTGAAGCCAATTCCTCATAGTAAATCTCCCTCCTATTGGTTATATTTCTCTTTCTAACTCTAAAATATAGTTTAGTACTGAGAGTAGTTCTAGAGAAACAGAATATATTAAGAATAAGTTTTCTAAATTGGTTTCAGGATTTCTGGATTTGATTCTCTAATGTGATCAGATTCAAAGATGCTAATGACTGTGTTTCCAGTAGTGAAGAGAGCACTGATAGCCCATGATGTTATCTGGCTACAGAGATATGCAAACTATCTGCATTGGATATTCTTAATAAAACACAAGAAGCAAGGAGTGAGTGACTGCGTATATGATACTTTAGAACATTTTTTAAAAACTAATGAATATAAAATGAGGTAGGCTGGTTGCTCCTAATGTCTCTGGAAAAGCTGTGCAAGAAAAGGATGAGTTCAGGGACTCAAATTCCCAGCACAATTGCCACATAAATTATCTGAAACTGGCTAAGTGTGCCCTGAACTAGATCCTAGCTCCTGTAGCTTCAGAGAAAATCAAACACAGAATCTCATACACCTACTGGCTGAATGGCAATGAAAGTTGAACTCATATAGTTGCAGGATATCTACTTTTAAAGTGAGGGCATTGACTAGGAAAGAATGAGATCCTGTAAGTTGAGATAGGGGTGTGTAAGAAGACCTTAATGAAGCTGGAGACAATGAGTCCCTAAATTCTGATGAATCTTCTTTGCCAGTGGAAGCAGCTGCACACCTCCAGTATAAGCAGCCTCCCCACCCCTAGCGATGGCTGTTTCACCACTCCCAGTGGCAATAACCTCTTCACACCCATCCCAGGGGACAAATCCTGCATCACTTGAGAAAACTAATGGCCTCCCCTGAGGCAGTTGTTATGCAATAAAATGATGATTCTCTTCAGCACCCAACTGCTTCTTTTTGCTTCAGACCTATAACTAGTTTCAAGTTTCAGCAGGTCCCTAAAGGTAATGTACAAAATGTGACCTATGAAAAAGTGTACCACACCACAAATAACTACTTGAATTTTCTAATTTATACAAACAGAAATCTGGGGATCATGTGTTGGAATGGCTATTCAGGGTATGGGATAATGGCAGAAGGAACATAAAGTTGTATCAGCTCATATTTATCGATATAGACTCACTAAACATTGATTCTGCATTTAATGTTGCAGTTCAGAGAGTGACAAAGGTCTCTAACAGTCTGTTTTCTTGGTTGGCTGAAACATGGATGAAAAGATGGACCGCAGTGAGTGAACTGGATATTCTAGACCTGCACTATTTTAATGTAGAGGCAAGGATTCAAAGGCTTAGGGAGATTATAATATTGGAGTGGATTTCTCATTTAATACCTACTTACCTATATTAGGAAGGTCAAGAAGACATACCTTTCACCAATACTTTGAGAAATACACTTCTGAGGGGAGCAAAAGAATCCTTAAAGGGTTCTGTATGCTCTTCTTTGTAGGACAGACCTCACAGTGAGAATAACAGTCACTGAATTGGGGAACCTAAATGCAACATGAGTAATTGGATACTGGGGACGTAGGGTCCAAATGACACCATTCAATTGCCAAAAGCAAGATAAGATTACCATAATAGACAAGAGAATCAAAGCAAAAATCAGAATAATCTGACTCACATAGACCTGTGATGTTGGCTACTTGATTATAACATTCCTAGAATAAAATAGATAGGAAGCCAACTAAATTATTACTTATCTACATAAGCCGAAATGTTTTATGGCAATATTAAAATGGAAGGATTTTTCTTTATATTGATTTTCTCAATATTTGAAATAAGCAGATGAGTTTTTCTTCATACATCAAATACTTCAATAAATTTCTTGTTCATAAAGTGTAATTGGCATACAATATTATATTACTTTCAAGTGTACAACATAGTGATTCTACATTTATAGAACTTACAAATCAGTTTCTTAATGATGTCTGTCTCTAGTATTGCCAAAGGTATATTCTAAAGAATTAATTATTGTATCATTTTTAATGTCTTCATATAATTGCCTGCACTATTGTTCCAAATTGCATTTTATGTTTAATAAATTTAAAATCGTTGAAAACTTAAAAAATAAAAAAAGTTCAAGGTCAAGAGAATAAGACTGACAAATCATTAAAATAGGGGGTCATAGACTCTCAATCAATTCCCAAACTTGAGGTAGTTTACAAACACAAAATCACTTGAATGAGGGAGAAGCTGCATGACCTTCAAAAGGATCCTGGTACACTACCAAAAATGTATGCTTTTAATCTTGTCCCCAACCTTCCCCACAGGGACCTACAGCCTTCAGAGTAACTGTGCATTGGGGAAAAAGAAATAGCCCTATCATTTGGGAACTACTGGACACTGACATTGAACTGATACTAATTCTAGGAGACCTAAAATGTCACTGCTGGCCACCAGTCAGAGAGGATTATGAAGGTCAGGTAATCAATGGAATTTTAGCCCAGGTCTGTTTCACAGGGACCAAGTGGGTTTCTGAAGCCATCCTGTAGTTATTTCCTCAGTTCTGGAATGCATAAATGGAAAACACACACACACACACACACACACACACACACACACACACATTCAGCAGCTTCCAGAATCCCCACATTGGCTCCCTGACTTCAGCAGTGAGAAATACTATGGTGGGAAAGGCCAAGTGGAGGCCACTATAACTTCCTCTGCCTAGGAAAATAGTAAATCAAAAGCAATACCACATTCTCAGAGGGATAGCAGAGATTACTGCCACCATCAAGAACTTGAAGAATGCCTAGGTAATGATGCCCATTACATCTCCATTCCACTCACTCATCTAGCCTGTGCAGAAAACAGATGGGTTTTAGAGAATAAAAGTGGATTATTGTAAGCTTAACCAGGAGATACTTCCAATTTCAGCCATTGTAGTTTCATTGCTTGAGCAAATTAACATACCCTCTGGTATCTAATAAGGCCACTGATCTGGCAAATGATTTTTTTTTTCCTATGCTTGTCAATAACCAGCAACAGTTTACTTTCAGCTGGCAAGAACAACAATATACCTTTCCTCTTCTAGCTCAGAGTATATCAACTCCCCAACCTTATACCATAATTTAGTTCACAAGGATCTTGATCACCTTTCATTTCCACAAAATACATCCCTGGTTCTTTACATTGATGACATTATGCTGATTGGACCTAGTGAGCAAGATGTAGCTACTATTCAAGACTTATTTGTAAGACATTTGTGTGCCACGGGATGGGAAATAAATCCAGCAACATTTCAGGAGTCTTCTACTTCAGTGAAATTTGGAGGGATCCAGTGATGTGTCATGTTGAGATATCAAGTATTGTATCTGGTCTCACCTACAACCAAAAAGAGGCACATTGCCTAGTGGCCCTCTTTGGATTTTGACGACATATTCCTCATTTGTGTGTGTTACTCTAGATCATTTACCAAGTGTCTCAAACAGATGCTAACTTTGAGTGGGGCCCAGGATGAAAGAAGGCTTTGCAACGTGACTAGCCTGCTGTGCAAGCTGCTCTGCCATTTAAGACACACAATCCAGCAGATCCAATGGTGCTTGAAGTGTCAGTGGCACATAGGAAAGCTTTTTGGAATCTTTGTCAAGTCCCTAGAGGTGAAATGCAGCACAGGCCCTCAGAATTTTGGACCCAAGCCCTATAATCCACAGCAGATAACTATTCTCCTTTAGAGAAAGAACTCTTGGCCTGCTACTGGGCTTTAGTAGCAACTGAATGTTTAAGCATAGGCCACCAAGTTATCATGTGACTTGCACTGATTATCATGAACTGAGTGTTATGTAACACACCAAACCATAAAGTTGGCATGCACATGCTCTCCATTATCAAATGGAAATGGAATATATTAACTTGGCCTTGATGACAAGCCCTGAAAGCACAAATAAGTTTCATGAAGATGTTGCCCAAATGCATATTGTCTTCACTCCTGTTACAGTTCTCCTTCCAAGTCTGCACCTATGACTTCATGGGGAGGTCCCTATGATCATTTTACAGAGGAAGAGAAATCTCAGGGCTATATTACAAAAGGTTCTGCAAGATGTGCAGGTACCACCAAGAAGCAGATAGCCGCAGCACTTTAGCCCCTTTCTGGATATCCCTGAAGAACACTGTTGAAGGGAAATCCTCCCAGTGGCCAAAACTTGGTGCAATTCACCAGTTTGTTCACTTTGCATGGCAAAAAGAAATGGCCATATGTGCAATTATATACCAATTCATTGGAGATAGTCAGTGATTTGGCTCAAAGGTCAGGGATTTGAAATGAACATGTTTGTAAAATTGATGACAAGGAAATTTGGGATAGAGTAGACAAAAAATGTGAAGATATTTTTGTCCCACATGAATTCTCACCAACAGGTGATCTCTGCACAGAATAATTTTAAATCAAGTGGATAGAATGACCCATTCTGTGGATACCAGTCAGCCTCTTTCTCTAGTCATCCAGATAATTGCTCAATGACCTCATGAACAAAGTGGCCATTGTTGCAAGGACAGAAGTTATATGGAATCTCATCAACATGAACATCTACTTACCAGAAGGACCTGGCTAAAGTTACTGCGCTGAGTGCCTAATTTGCCAGCAGCAGAGAACACTGAGTCTCTGATATGGCCCCATTCCCCAAAGTGCTGAGCCAGCTACCTAATATCAGTTCATTACAATGACCCTCTGTCATCATTTAAGGGATACTGCTTTATTCTTACTGGAATAAACACTTACTCTGGATATGGATTTGCCTCCCTGTACGCAGTGCATAAAGGAGTTTATCACCACCAAACCAGTATTACAAGAAATCTTGAAGAGTTTTCTTTAAGAAGAAGAAGAAAAAAGATTAACTATATGAATAATAAACGGTAATAAATACATACCTATCAATAATTACTTTAAATGTAAATAAATTAAATGCTCCAATCAAAATATATAGGGTGGCTGAATGGATAACAAAACAAGACCTTTAAGTATGTCATCTACAAGAGACTCACTTCAGGATGAAAGACACACAAAGATTGAAAGTAAATGGATGGAAAAAGATATTTCATGAAAATGGAAATGAATAAAAAAAAAAAAGCTGGGATAGCAATACTTTAAAACAAAGGCTATAACAAGAGCCAAAGAAGGACTCACCGATCCACTTCTGGGTATTTGTCCAAAGAAACCCAAAACACTAAAAGTCATATGCATCCACATGTTCATTGCAGCATTATTTATAATAGCCAAGATATGGAAGCAACCTAGATGTCCATCAATAGATGAATGGATAAAGAGATGGTGCATATATACAATGGAATATGACTCAGCCATAAAAAAGAATGAAATCTCACCATTTGGGACAACATGGATGGACCTAGAGGGTATTGTGCTGAGTGAAATAAGTCAGAGAAAGACAAATGCCATATGATTTATTTATATGTGGATTCTAAAAATCAAAATAAATGAACAAAACCAGAAAGAGACTTATAGATACAGAGAACATTTTGACAGTTGCCAGATGAAGGGGGTGTAGGGGGGGATGGGTGAAAAAGGAGAAGGGATTAAGAAGTACAAATTGGTTGTTACAGAACAGTCGTTGGGGTGTATAGTCAGTAATGTTGTAAACTATGTGTGGTGTCAGATGGGCATCTGATTTATTGGGGTGATTACTTCATAAGCATACACACACACACACACACACACACACACACATATATATATAGCCACTGGGTTATATACCTGAAACTAATATAATATTTTACATCAACTGTAATTGAAAAATAAAAATTATTACCAAAAATTCCACACACACACCTTCATGTATTGGCATCTTTTACATCCCAAAATGGCAGTAGTAATTTAACCTCAGAAATGGTTGGACTTAAACTAGCATCAAACTTCCAGCCCAGGGGCCAAGTTTAACCAGCCTACTACTTACTCTTAGTGGACTGCACTCTGGTGCTTCAGATATTTCCAGGATCCTCAGCTGGAATACATCCCCTATCTCTGATTGCTACAGGCCAGTCTGATCTGTTGCTTAGCTTTTGAGCAGTCCATATACACATAAAAATCCTGGCACTATTCCCTAGGTCCCAAAAGCTGCTCCAGTTTTGCTCCCTCTAGTTGAATTGCTTGTTATATCAGTCTGAATTCTGAATGTCAGAAACCAATTCTGGCCAATTTAACCAGAAAGAAACTTGAAAATGTAAATCACAAAATCAATAGCAGAGCTGGAGAACCAAAATCAGAAAGAGAGAGAAAAAAATAGCTGGGACAAGTGGGGAAAGGAGGCCACAGCAGCATGCACAACAGGAACCACAAGAAGTGACAGTCTAGTGTGAAAACCACTACTGGCACCATGACTTCTGGATGTCTCTGCTTCTAGGAAATTCTGTCATTGCTGCTGCAGGCTACCACTGCTATCACAAGAAATTCTAAGCTGTCCTTTCCTCTTCGCATCCCTCATTCAAGATTCGATGTCTTAGGTAGGAACAAAAAAATCACATGATCATCACAATAGACAAAGAAAACACATCCTTTCATTATAAAAATTCTTAACAAACTATGAATAGAAGGGAACTTTGTCTGCTTGATAAAGGGCATCTAAAACTCAAAGCCTGATATCTCTCTGAGAAACTGATTTAATTTCCTTTGGACATATAATCAGACTTGAGATTGCTGCATCATATATATATATATATATATATATATATATATATATATATATATATATATATATATATATATGTTAAATCCTCATCAGAGGATATGTTTATTGATTATAGAAAGAGGGAAAGGGAGAGAGAGAGAGAGAGAGAGAGAGAGAGAGAGGATAAAGAGAGAGAGAGAGAGAGGATAAAGAGAGAGAGAGAGAGAAACATCAATGTGTGAGAGAAATATGGACAGGTTTCCTCCTGCATGTACCCCGACCGGCAATCAAACCCACAACCTTTGTGTATATGGCAAGGTGCTCCCACCAACTTATTCACTTACTAGGACTGCTGTAACATCTTTTTAATTTTTTGAGGAACTGCCAAACTATTTTTTATAATGGATATATCAATTTGCTTCCCCTCCAACAGTGTTCATGCGTTTCCTTTTCTACACATTCTCACCAACACTTGTTATCTTTTGAGTTTTTGATAACAGCCATTCAAACAAGTGTAAGGTACTACTCGTGATTTTGATTTGCATTTCCCAGATGATTAGTGATGTTAAGCACTGAATTTTCATCTACCTATTGGACATGTGTATGTATTCTTTGGAAAAATTTATCTTCCGGTCTTTTGACTATTGTTTTAATTTAGGTCATTAGTGGGGGTTTTGTTGTTTTTTGGTGTTTTTTTTAATTTATTTTTGCTACTGAACTGAGTTCCTCATATTATTTGGATAGTAAGCCCTTAGCAGATATTTTAGTTGCAAACATTTTCTCCCATTATGTTGGCTCCTTTTTCACTCTGTTGATCTTTCCTTTGCTGTGCAGAAGATTTTTAGTGTGATGCAAGCCCACTTCTGCTTTTGTTGCTTGTACCTTTTGTTTCACTCCCCCCAAAATCACTGCCTGGACAATGTCAAAAAGCTTTTTTCCTGTGTTTTCATCTAGTCGTTTTATAGTTACAGGTCTTACATTTAAGTCTTTGATCCATTTTGAGTTAACTTTTGTATATATTTGAGATACACATTGCAGCATTATTCATAATAACCAAGATATGAAAACAACCTACCTGTCAATATACAAGTGAATAGAGAAAATATGATACACACAGACACACACGCACACACACAAACATATGTATGAATATTATACAACTTTAAAAGGAAGGAAATCCTGCCATTTGCAACATGGATGAACCTGGAAGATATTATGCTAGGTGAAATAAGCCAGACACAGAAAGTCAAATACTGCATGATCTCACTTACATGTAGAATCTAAAGAATTTGAACTAATAAAATCAGAGTAAGAGTATAGAATGGTTGTTGTCAGGGGCTGGAGGAAGAAGGAAATGGAGAGATGTTGTTCAAAGGGTACAAAAATTCAGTTATATAGGATGAATGAGTTCTGGAGATCTAATGCACAGCATAGTAACTGTTACTGGAGAATTGCATGGATTGCCCTTCTATACTAATGAGAGTGGTGTTCTTGGGGTACCACTGGAATAAGCATTTCTGGAGGCCTCCAAGGGGGGATGAGATGTGATAGAAAGCTTTATTTGCCTGGAATTACATCTCTGTGTTTTGAAAGTCCCATTTCCCTTAAACTAGTCCTAGAAAATGTGCAGCTGGGGATCCAGCAGAGCTAAAAGCAAAGCCAGTGTCCAGAGTTCCATGGTGGAGTTGAGCCCAGCACAGCATCAGGCTAGTTACAGTCCATCAGTCCATTGTGTGTGGGGTCCACCTAGCTGTGGGCCATGTGAGAGAGTACAGAGCATGAGAGCCCCACAAGCCAGGAGTCAGGCAGGAGCAGCAAGAGAGAGCAAGAGAGAGAAAGCTCCTTTGTTTTGGAGTTTAAATATAAAATCTTCCAGCACTTGCAGCAGTGGCCACACCTATTCTGTCCAATGACCTATTTTCAGGTGTGACTGATAAGTAAGTACCTTCTCTATGTCACCCAGATTTTACTGGGCATGCCTATAATATTGGGCCTTTTCTTTGCCTCTCTCCTGTTAATTAGTAGCTGTGTTAATTACAATGTCAATAGCTGTAGTTAATAATATTGTGTTGTATACTTAAATTTGCTAAGAAAGTTGGTCTTCAATGATCTCACCACAAAAAAGCAGGTAGTTTTCAGCATCAACCTAGGATCCAGGACATCGTGGTTCGATTCCTGATCACGGCACATGCGTGGGTTGCAGGCTCGATCCCCAGTCCAGGGCATGCAGGAGGCAGCCTATCAATGACGACTCTCTCATCATTGATGTTTCAACTCTCTCACTGAAATCAATAAAGATATATTTAAAAAAACAAAAAAATTTTAAAAAACAACAAGTACCTGTGTGAGGTTTTGGATGTTAGTTTGATTGCAGTAATCATTTCCCAATGTATACAGATATCAAAACATTACATTGTATACATTATATACATGTACAATTTTTTTATTGCTCTGTACCTTTCTACCTGAGGTGACAAGCATGCTCAGTAATAAGAATGAGTTTATCTTAAAATGTACAGAAATCTTAGACCTAATTTATTTTGGTTAAAGTATAAGTAAATTGATGAAGTGACTTTAGAAGGATCCCTCAGTCTTCTATTTTTTAATTTTTTTAATTTTTTAAATTTAATTTTTAATTTTACTATTATTTTTAAAAATCTTTATTGTTGAAAGTATTACAGATGCCCCCTTTTTTCCCCATTGATCCCCTCCACCTCACATCCACCCCACCCCCAGGCCTTCTCCATACCAATGTCTAAGTCCACGGGTTATGCTTATAAACATACAAGATCTTTGATTAATCTCTTCCCACCCACAACCCCTCCCCACCTTCCCTCTGAGATCCCTCAGTCTGTGCCATGCTCCTATGTCTCTGGATCTATTTTGTTCATCAGTTTATTTTGTTTATTACATTCCACATATGAGTGAGATCATATAGTACTTGTCTTTCTCTGACTGGCTGATTGCACTTAGCATAATACTTTCCAGGTCCCTCCATGTTGTCCCAAAGGATAAGGGATCCTTCTTTTTCACAGCTGCATAGTTTTCCATGGTGTAAATGTCCCACAGCTTTTTTATCCACTCATCTACTGATGGGCACTTGGGCTGTTTCCAAATCTTAGCTATTGTAAATTGCGCTATGAACATAGGGGTGCATAAGTTCTTTCTGATTGGTGTTTCAGGAGCAGCCACTATGGAAAACAGTATGGGGTTTCCTCAAAAAATTAAAAATTGACCTGCCATTTAACCCAGTGATCCCACTTCTAGGAATATATCTTAAGAAACCCAAAACATGTACATTTTTTACTTGTCAATTGTACCTCAGTAGAGCTGAAAAAATGTCAAAAAGAAGAGCCTATTGGGCTAGGATAGTTGAGAGATGATTGTCTCAAGTAGAGAATTCACTTTTTCTGCTCAATTAAAAAAAAAAAAAGATTTTGGAATGTTAAAAATAAATAAATAAATCTCAATTTTCCCAAGTGATAAAAATAGGGAAAGAAATAGTATCAAGCCCATAGGATTGTTGCAAGAATGAAATATATATATACGACCTTTAGAAAATATCCTGGTACACAGCAAATACCTAGTAAGAATTATGTGACGCTATTGATATCATCATGATTATTTATAAGAGATAATTCCTTCAATATACATTAATTTTTCTCTGGTTAGTAGGGTTATAAGGGCAAATTTTTAAATTGAGGTAGATTTAATGATTAAGAATTGTATATATTTAAGGTGTATAATTTAATAATTTGATATACAATTACATTGTGAAATAATCGCCATTTTCAAACTAATTATGAAAACAGAACTACCTTGTGATTCAGCAATCCCACTTCTAGGTATATGTCTAAAGGAAATGAAGTCAATATCTTGAAGAGATAGCTGCATTCCTGTGCTCATTGCAGCATTATTTACAATAACCATGTCTTGGAAAAAATCTAAGTGTCCCTCCATGGATGAATGGATAGGTAAGGTGTGATACACACACACACAAACATGGTGGAATATTATTCAGCCTTTTAAAAAGGAGGAAACCCTGTCATTTGCAACATCATGGATGGACCTAGAGGGCATTATGCTAAGTGAAATGAGCCAGACACAGAAGGACAAATACTGATGATCTCATTTACAGGTGGAATCTAAAAAAGTTGAACTGATAAGGGTGATTTTATTTCCTGGAATTTTTTTTCTATTTTTCTTCCTAAAGCAACCAAGTAATCCTTAATTTCAAATCTAAAGAGAGAAAGAAAGAAACAGTTCCTGCCAACACTGATTCTCGCAGCAGGATTAAAGTGCAGGTTTTATATTCGCATCAAGTAACTAGGGGTCTGTATTTATCTGATACAGTGCAGCACATAATTCCATTGTCCAGTCAAATAAAAGCTGCAGTATTAAATGTTCCCTAACAGCTACTTGGAAATAGCGACTAGTGGAATAACTCCCATTGGTTACTAAGACCTATTGACTTTATCTCCTGGATGTCTCTTTAATGCATCTACTTCCGTTCTTCAACAATGCCATCACCATAATCCAGGTCACTGTCTTCTCTCACCTGAATTATTGAAAAAGCTTCCTAATTGGTCTTTATTTTTCTTTTTGAAACAGGATGAATAATAAGAGCTACCATTTTGGGGGCATTTACTATGTGCCAGGAACTAAGTGCTTTGCATCTATCACTTCCTATAACTTCCATCACAACCCTGTAGTCATCTCCATTTGACTGATAGGGAATCAGAAGATTTGAAAGAGATGTAGTTATTTTCTTCATGTAAATGACAAAGCAGAATTTGTCTAAGGCCAAAGCACATGCTCTTAAACCCTCTAGGACAACCCCATTTCCCCTAGCTTCCTCCCCCACCCGCACACTGAAATTCACATTGAAGTTACAGTGATGCTTCTAAACTACAAATCTGGCCTTTCTTAAACCTTTGCTTAAATCCTTCCCGTAGTACGTCATTAACCTCAGGATAAAATCCAAAGTCCTTACATGGCACACAAGGTCCAATATGACCTGGCTCCTGCCTACATTTCAAGCCTCCTGAAGTGTCTTTCCTCATCTCACACACTCGGAGCTCCTCTTGCTGAACACCTTGGGCTCCTTGGATGTGCCTATGTCATCTTGACCAGCAGTTATTCTCATGTTGCTCTTACTGTTGCTTGTAACTCACTCCCTTACTCTGCCCACCTGATACACTCTTACTTGAAGACTCAGGTCAATATTACATTCACTTCCTCATTATCCAAAGCTACACACATCATTATCTATAATATTTTAGTCAATCCCCTGTTCTCGCACACTCTTTACTGCACTCAGTTTTGTTTAATTGTTAGTGACCTCCACCAGATGAGGAGACCTACAGGGAAAAGATTGTTCTATTCACATTTGTATCTGCAGCATATTGTATGATGTCTGACATATAACAGGAGCTTAAATATGAATATTTAATTGAAAATTAACATTTTTGGGGTAGGCACACTCAATTACTTCTATTTGCACTTATCTTCTTCTTGAATATAGTCCCATCCTAATAACGCCTTAAAATAGGCACTGTTGTTACTTCATAAAAGCAGGTGCTCTCAAAAAGCATACTGTCTAACAGTAACTGATATAGGTCATGTGGACATTTATAGATATAGCCAAGTTTAAAATCTATACAGTTTTAAACATAACAAACTTTTTGACAAAGTGTTGTCACCCTTTCTATACCTGTGTAAATGTAGTAGGATCCTTTATGATGGAGCCACCTCCTGGTATTATGGCTCTTATGTCATCATCTCCATCTTGAGTGTGGTCTGGACTTAGTGACTTGCTTCTAAAAAACAGAAGTGACTAATGTCACTTCTGGTGTGCGCTAAAGAGATAGAAGGGTGGGGGCGAATTGAAAGAGAGAACGAATGACAATTAAGGGTTTGCTGTGAGCAGCCTTATGGAACTGATATATCTAGCCAATGGCCAGTGAGGTCCTGAAGCATGCCAACAGCCACATGACTGAACCTGGAAGTAGATCATCTCCCAGGGAAGCAAGCCCTGAGTTAACTGCAGCCTCAGCCTACAGGACACCTTGACTGCAGCCTTGTGAGAAACCCTAGGTCAGAACCACTCAGCCAAGCCACACCCAAATTCCTAATCTACAAAAGCTGTTAAATAAAATTTTTATTGACGTTTTAAGCCTAAATTGTGAGTTAATTTGTTATTTAATAATATACTTAATACAGCAGGTATGAAGCCTCCCCCCAAACTCTCACAATCTGTAGGGAGATTCGAAACAGAAGAAATGGAGTGGAGTAGGCATGAAGGCAATTAGGTAATTTAGAAGTGCCAGGTAAGCTTTTTGCCTTAAAATTCTTCTTGAAGAATGATTTATATTGTCACAGTTTCTAAATTCTACCAATTGACTCATTCACTTTCTTTCTTTTTTAAAAAATTAATCTTTATTGTTGAAAGTAATACAGATGTCCCTCCCTTCCCCCCCCTTTGATCCCCTCTACCCCACATCACCCCCACCCCCAAGTCTTCCCCATAGAACATATATGCATAAATGCATAACTCTTTTAAAATAGGAAGTTCCTCTGGGAGAGCTATTAGCCACTTAACCTCTTTCACGGAGCAATCAGATGAAAAACTGAAATCAGCTCCAAACTGTGTCTAGGCAATGAGCAGGGATGGAGAGGAGAAGAGAGAATTTTGAAGCATGAAAAGATTTGGTTTGGTGAATGCCACGATTAAAAACTTTGAACCAACAAAAAAGAGAGGCAGGTAAATGGGGAATAAAGGGGGGGGGGGAGTAGTACCAAGTGATGGGAGAAACTGCCTTGCTTCTATGCCCGTGTACCACAGAAAGTTGTTTCAACATATCTCATTTTCTGATTTCTCCAGAATAATTTCCCCATGGATTATGAGCAGCATAGGAAGAGAGCTATTTTATGCACACATGGTACTGGTTTCTGTAAGAGACAGTATTATAAATTAGTTAAAGGAAAGTTAAGGGCTCTTTTATTCCCCCTATACTCATCTCTCCCCACCCCCACCCCCTGGCAATCATCACACTATTATCCATGTGCATGAGTTTTTTTCGTTTTTTCCTTTTTTTGCTCAATCCCTCCACCCCCACCCAACCCCCACCTCAACAGCTGTCAGCCTGCTCTTTATCTCTGTGTCTGTCTCTATTTTGCTTGTTAGTTCATTAAATTCCACATATGAGTGAAATCATAACGGTGATGGATGGATGGAGACGTGACTTGAGGTGGTGAACACACAATACAGTGTACAGATAATGTATTGCAGAATTGTGCACCTGAAACCTATATAAATTTGTTAACTAGTGTCACCCCAATAAATTCAATAAAAAGGAGAAAAATTTTTTAAAAAGTTAAGGGCTCTTGTTCCACATCCAAAAACATTCCTAGAAGTGGATAGGATGCCCTCCATTAGTTATTTTCCCTGGTAATGGTGGAAATCCTAAACATTCCAGAATTTACAATCTGACCTCTGGGATGGAAAAATCAGATGGGGTCAATTTTGCTTCTTTAAAAAATCATATATCCAAGTTTATTATTGACACCATTTCAAAAAATGTATGCAGCTTTTTGAAGCTATAGAATAAAAATAATTGGTAAGAAAGTGAGCATCTCTATTTATTTATTTTTTTCTGTTTTCAAGAAGGGGCACAATCTTGTCCCACATATCTATGAGTGGAGATACTAAATAAAATTTAAATTTGGATTTCCAGCAAGCAATAAAAACTAAAATTATCTCTGTTAAGATTTCTTCAAAAAAATAATGAAATTATTTTCACCAGTTAGAATGTGCTTACCTCCTGAAGGGCTAAATATATTGAAGCTGATCATCCAATGTATTGACATGGGACAAACACAGTTCTGTGATGGACATGTTCTTATTGACCTTGTGATGTGACTGTCACTAAGCCCCCAATGTAAATCTGCTCTTCCTTACTCTTTTTCTATACCGATAGAAACTAATTTGTCAGCATGCCAGCTTTAACTAGCCGAAATGAAGCTAAGCTAATTTAATAGGAACTGTTCAATAGCTTCGACCGATCTGACACTGTCAGTTAAAGTGGCTCTATGCCCCACTGTCTTTCATTATTCCCAATTCTTTCTTCAGAATGGTTGAACACCAAGTCAAATAATATGCTTAGAAGTCAATAAGCCTGACTTTTTTCTCAAGGACATTCTTTTGCTGCCAGAAACTGTCAAGTGGAAAAACATGTACTGTGAAGGTGAGAGGACACTAATTAAATATACATAGCTCTAGCCAAAGAAGCATGAGGCACAGCTTGCTGAATGAAAACTCCACTGCCTGCTTGACTGAGGTCACAGCTGTTGACTTGCATAAGTTCCTAAGTTGCAGTTTCTCTTTGAAATGATTTCATATCCTCGTATTTACATTAGGCACAGGCCACCCTCAAGGAATGTTGCACAGTTCCAAGTGTAAATATTCCTGTTCAATTAGGCATGCTTCATCCTTAGGTCACTGAACTTCGCTACCTCTTTAGCTACATGTACTGTTTTTAAAGTATTAAGTTCTTCTGACTTGTGTTGGACATGTAGTGTGAGCAAGAAATAAACTTGGGTTGGGTAAGCAAGAAAAAGAAAGTTATTTAGTAGTATAATGTAATGATTCTCTAGAGTCTAACAAGCTTCCTTTGAAACCCTTAATAATATTTTAACCCTGGGCATGTCTGTTCCTCAATTTCCTCATCTTTCACCTGCTAATGATAATAATTTTTCTTACCTCTCAGAATTATTATGACTAACACAAGATATATGTATAGCTTTTTAGCACAATGCTTGGAACTTAGGATGCACTCCAAAGGCTATAGCTGGTTGTATAGGTTTGGGTTTAAGAAATAACACTTTAAAAAAGATCATTCTAGATGGTCCTTCCTCTTTCTTAATTAAATCTACCTTTCACCTCCACTTTAAACACTCCGCTTTTGGTATGACTGACTAAATAACCATTTACTTTGTTAATCTTTAAGCATCACAAAGTCAGTGGCTTTTTTCAGCATAAAGTATCTCTGAAGATTTGACCATTTCAGAGGTGTGGCAATCTGATTTCATAGAATTGCATTGTGTTACAGGAGAGTGGCTTATAGGTGAAAATAAGGCATGTATAGGTGAAAATAAGACATTTTGAATAAAGAAGGATGTCAAGAGGATGTGATGCCTTCACTAAAATTTAGCACATATTATTTCTAATAAAGGATAATTTTACTTTGTTTTTGACAAGCAGTGAACTTTTACTCTCTTCTCTGATTTTAAATTAGTCTTTGATTTTTCCCCCCAAAGTATGAGTAGTTTTATTAATTAATGAGAATGTGGAGTTTTATCTGTATGCTCTAATGTTTTAACAAGAAATGTATACATTTAAAGAAAAAGGGGAAAATAATTTACTGTAACCTACTTAGAGATAAGAACTATTAACACCTTGGTTATTTACCGTTCTAATTTTTTGGATATATTTATATGTAAAAATACTTTCACATATATTTTTAAAGGATGAGATCATTCCATTTTAACTTTTTTTTTCAAATTAACAAGACTTTGGACATCTTTTCATGATACTGGATATAAAAATATATCATTATTTTGGTCCTTTACTTTAAAAGGTATCTTATCTTCAAGAGTATTATTTCTAAATATCCTCCTCCAAACTTTTTTTAAAAAAATATGTCTTTATTGGTTTCAGAGAGAGGAAGGGAGAGGGAGAGATAGAGATAGAAACATCAATGATGAGAGACATTCATTGATCGGCTGCCTCCTGCGCGCCCCCTGCTGGGGATAGAGCCGGAAACCAGGGCCTGTGCCCTGACCCGGAATGGAACCGCCATCTCCTGGGTCAGAGGTAGATGTGCAACTGCCACGCAGGCTGGGCTCTCCTCTAAAGTTTTTTAAGTGATTTCTATGCTGTATATTTTATTTAAATCACATCTTCTTTACTTTTAGACTTTGACAGTTTGCCTAGGGCTAAATTTTTAAAAAGCAATGAGCAAAATATTCAGATTCCTACACGAATTCTAAAATCAGTGAACAAAAATAAATAGATGTCTTTCATATATTAAAAACAACTAATGTTTATTAGATCTTTCTATGTACCAAGTACCATGCCAAGCGTGTGGGTTTTTTTGTTTTTTTTTTTGTTTGTTTTTTTGTCTGTAAAAGCTTAATAATGATTACATTTATTTTTCTGTTGGAAAGGATGAGCAATTTGAAAGTTAAAACAAGAATATTCATATATTCAACAAATGGCTGTGGTAGGTGCTAATTTCCTTTCCATGATACACTACCCAATTTCCCTTTCTTGACTGAAGACCTTGTTCCCCCAGCTGCTAGCAGTGCTGCGGACAGGACAAAATAGTCCTCAGCTGTCAGCCTCTTTCAGGAATTGCCTCTATTGGAGAGTTTCCCTGCCTTAGGTGACACTCCCTTCCCAGGAGCTCTTCATCCAATCACTGGTCAATGTGGAGGTATAAAAGCCTGGCCTTCTTGCCCCAATTCAAGGCATTTCAAAGGGTCATCCCATCTTCTTCAGAGCACTCCAAAGGGCTAAGTCACTGAGAATCCACCACAACTCAACTTTTTCCTCTGCCAGTTCTCTTCCCTTGCCTTACCTTCCCTTTCGTAGGTGATGATCCTTAGAACACTCCATGAACCTCCTGCCCTCTAATCTCTGAATCGGAATCTGCTTCTCAAGGAAGCCAAACTGTGCCACCCTCTTTCAATGATTTCTCTCTAGAGCCAAGAAGGATCATTACTTTTCAGGTTTTTGATTACTGAACAGAGCTATAATTTATAACATTAAAATTATATGACCTTCCCTTTTGCCTACTCTACCTCTGTTTATCAGCCAGCATGAAATAGAGAGACTGAGTGGAAACAGAAAGAACAAAGGTAGAACCCAGAGTCTGTCTTGGGAAGGCAAGTCCTGACCCACTGAGGTGTCAGGACTTGACATGCCATTCCCTTAAAGAGTTTGTAGTAGCAAGAATCTGTTGCTTTTTCAGGCTTCCTGTAGCTCAGAGCACTCCCACAGAATGGCGGAAGGAAGGTAATGAATCTGTTGGTATTAGTAAGATGGATGTTCTTGGTACCCTACTGAACTGTCCATGTAGGCAATTCTCTTCCCATTTACACATCACTTAAAGTTCTCTTATAATAAGCCTTGGAAAATATCCTAGGCAAAACTAGTTTTTAGAACCACTTCTATTTACAAAATTGCTATAAACCATTTATTCCAAGCATTGACAGATTAAATCATTTATTGAGGAAACAGAGTGAGACTTAATTCTCAGTGACGTAAGTTAGCTCTATTTCATTTCTTAGCATCTATTTTTAGCACACCTGGGCAATACAAGTCAATGTTTAGCTTAAGAAAATTATCTTTAGGACTATGAAATTTAAAATTCTGACAACTTAGGTTGTCTTAGATATCACTACATTTTTTTCTTCTATACCTATTAATTTATTTTCTTTTTATTGTCGGCTGGATGCCATTGTAATGCTGATAACTTTTTCTGGTTATTTTGGTATTCTTTTTTTTTTTTTTTAATTTTATTTTTGTTTAAAAAATTACAGATGTCCTTTTTTCTCCCCAATGACCAGTTCTACCCCCTCCCATCCCCCTCCCTAGTCCCTATCCCCACCATTGTCCGTGTCCTTGGGATGTGCATATATGCATATAAATTCTTTGGTTACTCTCTCCTCCTCCACATACCCACCCTCCTCCATCCTCTGACAATAGTCAGTCTCATCTATGCTTCCATGTCATTGAATCTATTCTGTTCATCAGTTTATTAAGTTCTTTAGATTCCAGGTATAAGCTAGATCATGTGATGTTTGTCTTTCTTTACCTGGCTAATTTCACTTAGCATAATTTTCTCCAGGTCCATCCATACTGTCCCAAAGGGCATGAGATTCTTCTTCTTTACAGCTGCATAGTATTCCATGGAGTATATGTCCTACAGCTTTTTTTATCCACTGATCTACTGATGGGCACTTGGGCTGTTTCCAGATCTTAGCTATTGTAAACTGTGCTGCTATGAACATCAGGGTACATATATTATTTCTGATTAGTGTTTCAGGATTCTTAGGATATACGCCTAGAAGTGGAATCACTGGGTCAAAAGGCAGCTCCATTTTTAATTTTGTGAGGAAACTCCATAATGTTTTCCATAGTGGCTGCACCAGTCTGCATTCCCACCAGCAGTGTACTAGGGTTCCCCTTTCTCCACACCCTCGCCAGCACCTGTCGTTTGTTGATTTGTTGATGGTAGACGTTCTGACAGGTGTGAAGTGAAACCTCATTGTGGTTTTAATTTGCATCTCTCTGATGATTAGAGACGTTGAGCATTTTCTCATGTGTCTCTTGGCTCTCTGTATGTCCTCTTTGCAGAAGTGGCTATTCAGGTCCTTTGCCCATTTCCTTTTTTTTTTTTTTAACTTTTTATAATTTTTGTTTTTGTTTAAAGTATTACAAATGTCCCTTTTTCTCCCCAATGACCCATTCCCCACTGTTCCTTCCCCCTCCCCAGTCACTCTCCCCACCATTGTCCGTGTCCTTGGGTTGTGTATATATGCACATAAATTCTTTGGTTACTCTCTCCCCCTCCATCCCCCTGCCCCCCTCCATCCCTCTGACCTTTGGTCAGTCTCAAGTATGCTTCCATGTCATTGAATCTATTCTGCTCGTCAGTTTATTAAGTTCTTTAGATTCCACGTATAAGCGAGATCATGTGATATTTTTCTTTTGCTGCCTGGCTTATTTCACTTAGCATAATATTCTCCAGGACCACCCATACTGTCCCAAAGGGTACAAGCTTCTTCTTCTTTACAGCTGCATAGTATCCCATGGAGTATATATCCCACAGCTTTTTTATCCACTCATCTACTGATGGGCACTTGGGCTGTTTCCAGATCTTAGCTATTGTAAACTGTGCTGTTATGAACATAGGGGTGCATAAATCCTTTCTGATGAATGTTTCAGGATTCTTAGGATACATTCCTAGGAGCGGAATCACTGGGTCAAAGGGCAGCTCCATTTTTAGTTTTTTGAGGAACCTCCATACTGTTTTCCATAGTGGCTGCACCAGTCTGCATTCCCACCAACAGTGTACCAGGGCTCCCCTTTCTCCACACCCTCACCAGCACATGTCCTTTGTTGATTTGTTGATGGTAGCGATTCTGACAGGTGTGAGGTGATACCTCATTTTGGTTTTAATTTGCATCTCTCTGATGATTATCGATGTCGAGCATTTTCTCATGTGTCTCTTGGCCATCCGGATGTCCTCTTTGGAGAAGTGTCTATTTAAGTCCTTTGCCCATTTCTTAATTGGGTTGTTTGTCTTTCTCTTGCTGAGTGCTATGAGTTCTTTGTACACTTTGTAAATTAACCCTTTATCAGGTTCATCCTTGGAAAATATGTTTTCCCAAGTTCCTTTGTATTTTGAGGCTGTTTTCTTTTGCTGTGCAGAAGCTTTTTAGTTTGATGTGGTCCCATATGTTTATTTTTTCCTTTGTTTCTCTTGCCCTAGGAGTTGTATCAGTGAAAAGTCCACTACGTGGGATGTCTGTGACTTTACTGCCTATGTTTTCCTCCAGGATTTTTATGGTTTCGTGCCTTACATTTAAGTCTTTTATCCATTTTTAGTTTATTTTTGTGTATGGAGAAAGTTGGTAGTATAGTTTCATTCTTTTGCATATACCTGTCCAATTTGCCCAGCACCACTTATTGAAGAGACTGTCTTTACTCCATTGGATACTCTTGCCTCCTTTGTCAAATATTAACTCACCATAATGGCGTGGGTCTATTTCTGGGGTCTCTGTTCTGTTCCATTGATCTATATGCCTGTTGTACCAATACCAGGCCGTTTTCATTACAACGGCTTTGTAATACAGTTTGAAATCCGGTAATGTGATCCCTCCCACTCTGTTCCTTTTTCTCAAGATGGCTGCAGCTATTTGGCGTCTTTTTTGGTTCCACATAAATTTTCGAAATGTTTGTTCTAGGTCTGTGAAATATGCTGTTGGTATTTTAATAGGAATTGCATTGAATTTATAAATTGTTTTGGGTAGTATAGACATTTTAATAATATTAATTCTTCCAATCCATGAGCATGGTATATTCTTCCACTTGTTTTAATTTTCCTCTATTTCTTTTTTCAGTGTTACGTAGTTTTCTGAGTACAGGTCTTTTACATCCTTGGTTAAGTTTATTCCTAGGTATCTTATTTTTTTAGTTGCAATGGTAAATGGTATTGTTTTTTTTTAGCTTCTCTCTCTGAAAGTTCATTGTTGGTGTATAAGAATGCCATTGATTTGTATCCAGCTACCTTGTCAAATTTGTTTATCAAATCTAGTAGTACTTTGATGGAGTCTTTAGGATTTTCTATGTACAATATCATATCATCTGCTAATAATCACAGTTTTACATCCTCCTTTCCAATTTGGATACCTTTTATGTTTTCCTCCTGTCTGATGGCTATGGCGAGGACTTCCAGTACTATGTTGAATAAGAGTGGTGAAAGTGGACATCCCTGTCTTGTTCCTGTTTTTAATGGAAATGGTTTTAGTTTTTGCCCATTGAGTATGATGTTGGCTGTAGGTCTGTCATATATGGCCTTTATTATGTTGAGGTATGATCCCTCTACTCACACTTCGCTGAGAATTTTTATCAGAAATGGGTGCTGGATTTTGTCGAATGCTTTTTCTGCATCTATTGATATGATCATATGATTTTCGTCCTTCATTTTGTTTGTGTGATGTATCACATTTATTGATTTTCAGATGTTGTACCAGCCTTGCATCACTGGAATAAATCCCACTTGGTCATGATGTACGATCTTTTTAATATATTGCTGGATCCAGTTTGCTAGTATTTTAGTGAGGATTTTAGCATCTATGTTCATCAGGGATGTTAGCCTGCAATTTTCTTTCTTTGTAGTGCCTTTATCTGGTTTTGGGATTAGGATGATACTGGCCTCATAAAAAGAGTTTGGGAGTTTTCCCTTCTCTTGAATTTTCTGGAATAGTTTCAAAAGAATAGGTGTTAATTCTTTGAATGTTTGGTAAAACTCACCTGTAAATCCATCTGGTCCAGGGCTTTTGTTTGATGGGAGTTTTTTGATTACTGCTTCCATTTCACTAGTTGCTATTGGCCTATTCAGGTTTTCTGCCTCTTCTTGATTCAGCTTTGGAAGATTGTATGCTTCTAGGAATTTGTCCATTTCCCCCATGTTGTCCAATTTGTTGGCATATAGTTGCTCATAATATTTTCTTACAATCCTTTGTATTTCTGTTGGGTCAGTTGTTGTATTGCCTCTTTCATTTCTGATTTTATTTATTTGGGTCCTCTCTCTTTGTTTCTTAGTGAGTCTAGCTAAAGGACCATCAATCTTATTTATCTTTTCAAAGAACCAGCTCTTGGTTTCATTGATTTTTTGTACTTTTTTTTTTAGTTTCTATGTCATTAATTTCTGCTCTGATTTTTATTATTTCCTTCCTTCTACTTCCTCGGGGCTTTTCTTGCTGTTCTCATTCTAGTTCTTTTAGTTGTTGTGTTAGGTGGTTCATTAGATCTTTTTCTTGTTTCTTGAGATAGGCTGTAATGCTATGAATTTTTCTCTTAGAACTGCTTTCAGTGTCCCATAGATTTTGGGTTGTTGTCTGTTCATTTTCATTACTTTCCATGAAGTGTTTGATTTCTTCCTTGATCTCCCTGTTAACCCATTCATTGTTTAATAACATGCTATTTAGCCTCCATGTGTTTGAATATTTTTTGAGGTTTTTATAGTGGTTGATTTCTAGTTTCATGGCATTTTGATCCGAGAAGATGCTTGATATGATTTCAATCTTATATTAGTAGATTTGCCTTGTGCCCTAACACGTGTTCTATTTTTGAGAATGTTCCATGTGCACTTGAGAAGAATGTGTATTCTGTTGCTTTGGGGTGAAATGTTCTGTAAATGTCAATTAAATCTAATGGATCTAGTGAGTCATTTAAGGTCTGTGTTGATTTTTTGTCTTGATGTTTTCTCCAATGCTGACAGTGGGGTGTAAAAGTCCCCCACTATGATTGTGTTGCTGTCAATCTCCCCCTTAAAGTCCCCAAGAAAAGTTTTATATATTTAGTTGCTCCTATATTGGGTATATAAATGTTTATAAGGGCTTTTTCCTCCTGTTGGATTGATCCCTTTAGTATTATGTAGTGACGATCTTTGTCTCTTGTTATGGTCTTTATTTTGAGGTCTGTTTTGTCAGAAATAAGAATTGTTACTCCAGTTTTCTTTTCCTTTCCATTCGCATGGAATATTTTATTCCATCCCTTAATTTTAGCCTGCGTTAGTCTTTTGCTCTCAGGTGCGTCTCTTGTAGACCGCATATATTTGGGTCCTGTTTTGTTATCCATTCAGCCACCCTATGTCTTTTGATTGGACCATTTATTCTGTTTACATTTAAGGTTACTATTGATATAAACTTATTTAATGCCATTTTTCCCCTTTTTGCTGATGTACCTTTCTCTCACTATTCTTTCTTTTTCTTAAAGCAATCCTTTTAGCATTTCTTGCAATGCTGGTTTGGTGGTGCTGAACTCCTTTAGCCTTTTTTTTTGTCTGGGAAGCTCTTTATTTCACCTTCAATTTTAAATGATAGCTTTGCTGAATAAAGCAATCTTGGTTGCATGTTCTTGCTTTTCATTACTTGGAGAACTTCATGCCACTCCTTTCTGGCCTGAAGAGTTTCTGTTGAGAAATCAGCTGTCAGCCTTATGGGGGTTCCCTTCTAGGTCACTGCTTGTCTCTCTTTTGCAGCCCTTAATATTTTCTCTTTGTCCTTAACATTTGCCATTTTAATTATGAAGTGTCTTGGAGTGGGTCTCTGGGTCCCTCTTGTTTGGAACCCTCTGTGCTTCCTGAACTTGTGTGGCTTTCTTCTTCACCAGCCTAGGGAAGTTTTCTATCATTATTTCCTCCACCAAGTTCTCTATCCCTTGCTCTCTTTCCTCCCCCTCTGGTATTTCTACAATGCAAATGTTGTTTCACTTTATGTTGTCCCAAACCTCCCTTAGACTGTCCTCATGCTTTTTAAGTGTTTTTTCTTTTTGCTGCTCTGATTGATTTTTTTTCTACCTTGCCTTCTAAGTCACTTATTCTATCCTCTGCTTCATTGAGCCTGCTTTTAATTCCTTCCAGTGCATTCTTGATATCAAATACAGCATTCTTTATCTCTGTCTGAGTTTTGTTTATGGTATGTATCTCTTTTTTCATGTTTTCACTAAGGTCCTTGATCTTATCATCTAGTGTCTTCTTTAGTTCCTTGAACAGCTTCATAATCAATACTCTAAACTCTGTTTTTGATAACTTGCTTGACTCCATCTCGTCAAAGTCTTTTTCTGATGATTTTTTCTTTTCTTTAATTTGGGGGTTGTTTCTTTTTCTCCCCATTTTGGTAGGTCTCAGTGTTTGTATTAGATATATTTGCTGTCTCCCAGTCTTGTGGGATGGGATTTTGTCTTGTGGGTCCAGTGAAGCCCAGAGGTGTGTTTTCCTTATACTTCTGTGCTCTTTGCTCTAGGCTTATTCCTCTTGTGGGTGTCCCTTTTGCGGTTTATGTTCTCCTGTTGTGGTTGGGTCTAGATTGTCATTGATCAGTCCTTGGGAGAACCCTCCTCTCATGTTGGCCAACTGTGTCTCAGCCCCAACCTCGTGGTGTAAGCTGTTGTATGGGTGCTGGCAAGGCAGGACAATACACAACTAAACTTCCAGGAAACAAGAGATATCTTACAAAATATCTTGACAGTCACAATGAAAACAACCCACATGAAAGTAGAACTGGGAGAGTGAAGGGAGAACACACACAAAAAAAATGCTTAAAAAAAAAGAAAGAGAGAAAGAAAAGTAATGCTTAGAGAGAGAGATGCATATTGTTGTTAATAGTGGTGAAAATTTAGAAAATAATAATAAACTAAAATGTAAAAAATAAAGAAGCTACTGGGAGATAACAGAAGCAGAGAAAAGATTCTGAAAGAAGGGCCAGCAGAAAATTAAGGGAAAGAATAGGAATAGGATACTAATTGAGAATAAAAAAACAAAAATACAATAAAGAGAATAAGAGAAACTAACAATCAAACAAAAAGACAGGAAGACAGAAGGGAGGATAGCAAAAGAATGAATGAAAAGTAGAAAAAGAAAAAAGAAAAAGAAAAAAAAGTTATGCCAGTGGATCAAGAGGAGAGAGAGACATAGAGCCCAGGCAGGGAGGGAGTCTGGTAAGAGATTTGGTGGAAACTATAGAGAAAAGCAGTAAACTTGGTTATAATGATAAAGTCCCAGTCATTAAGCAGGGATGTCAAGAAATTCTTGATAGTAGAAGCAAGGATAAAACAAAACAAAGCAAATAAATGAAACAAAACTAAAAACAAGCTAAGCAAGACAAAATTCTTTTATAAAAAAGAGAAAAAAATTTAAAAAAATTATTATAAAATTTAAAAAAGAAGAAAAAACAAATTTTCTCCCCTTTCTCTTCTTCCTAAGGAAAAAAGAGAAACAACAAACACACAAACAAAAAACAAACAAAAAAACCCACAAAAAACCCAAACCCAAAACAAAACAAAACAAAAAAACAGAAGAAAAAAAGACAGTCAGTCAGTTGAGTTTCTTCTGGGCAGTTTATGTTGTCTGAGGGTCACTGTTTTGTGTGCGGATTTCAGATCTCCTGCGAGGTACTTGTGTATCAGCCAATGTGAGGCGCCGTCTAGGTAGATGGTTGATCTGAGGCTCTCCGTGAACCACCTCCTCTTGTCAACTATTTTGCAACCTTGTAGTTGCCTGATCTTACTCCAGAGTCCTCTGTAGAGTCTTTAGGGTGCAGGGTGGCAAGTGTAGCTCAGGGTATCACTCCCCTTAGAGGTTTCGCTGTCAGGCACTCACTCTGCAGGGGTTAGTCTCTGCTCCACAGCCAGCTCCTCAGTCCCTACCCTGTCCTCTGATTCTAGTTCCCCATGCTCTGGCCTGCTGCAGCTTCAGATTGATTTCAGCCTGTTGCCTTTTTTGTATGGGCCGTTTGAGCAGCCTGGGCTCAGTGGGTTCGATTAAGAACACATTCTGGTGAGCCCTTTGCCTGCCCAGCCCCCAGCAGGGGTTTTCAGCGTTTCCTCCAGCTTCCAAACAACAGTCCCTGAGAGTCTTATTCTTGTAATGTCCTCCTGTGAGCTGCTCTCCTTTCCCCCTCAGGACTGTGCCCTGCGGGTGTGTCTGGGGCCTCAGTGAGCGGGGCCTGCCCCTTTCCTGTTGGGGGCGGTGCTCCCGGCTGCAGGAGAGGCCGGCAGGCTCTGCCCCTCCCTGCTCAGCTCTGGTTGGCTGGTCGCACCAGGCCCGCCCCTCAGACTGTCTACTGTGCAGACCCCAACCCCAGCCTCCCCTGGTCTGTTTGCGCAGTGCACTTTGGGAAGGTGGGAACCAGTTCCTCGACCAGACTCACAAATACACAAAGCAACACACAGGCAAAGAGTCCGCCCTGTAAAGTCCTGCCACCCACACGCCAAGGCCCCCAGTGGGAGGGAACCCAAAGTCAGCTCCACACAGCTCGCCACACTGCTGGTCTCAACACAGTTGGGGTGCCTTCACGCGCCACCACGGTTCCCCTCAGGGCCGGTCACTGATCCCAGCCTCTCCTCGCCGGGAGCTCAGGAGGGAGGGCTCCTCCCCTCCCCCGCACCATGCAGACTCAGCGCTTTCTGGGGCTCAGCACAGTGCCCCACAGGGAGGCAGAGGGTCCCCGTGTGCAGCTGCTCAGCGCAGTCCTCTGGTTCCTCACCACTCGGGTGCCACAGACCTTGGGACAGCCTTCCCTATGGTCGGCACCCTGAGCACCAGACTCCAGTCATAGCTGCCACTAGAAGCTTTGTTTCCTAGGAAGGCGCCGTCCCCTCCGGGACTCACTGCTCCCCTGGGCCCCCCTGCCCTGTGCGTGGGGCGCTCCTTCCCCTCTCTGCTCTGGGTGTGGGGTCCCCGCTTTTGGATGCCGCCCGCACTCCCGAGGGGCAGGAGCTTTGCAGCCTCCAAGCCTTGGGGCTGGGAGCCCAGCACAGGCTTCAGGGGGACTCCCCCTTCCTATGCCCCCCTCTCTAACTGGACTCTATGATGTGTCTTCAGTGCTCTGCACTCGCACTCCGTCCACTCAGGTGTGTGTCTTTGGTTTTTCCCAGCTGGCTGCATAGGATTTTAGGGGTAAACTGAGTCCATGGCCGGGAGCAGGGGCGCTCTGCTGCTGCTCACAAGGCCGCCATCTTCCCCTCTCTCCAAATGTTTTTTATTGATGGGTTTATTTAATCCTTACAACAATCATGAAAGGTAAATTCTACATCCATTTAACAAATGATGAATCAGAGTTTAAGTAGCTAGCTAATAGTCAGATGGCTCAGAAGATGCAGAGCCAAGATTCAAGCGAAGGTAGTTTGAATTGGGAGCCCAAATGCATAACTACTCTACTCAAAGTAAGAGATACATGCACAACACTATGTAAATTATTGTTATTACATGACCTGCAATATAGGACAGTAAGTGATGTTGTGAAGTCCACTACAATGGGATGTCCAGGAAGATTGTAGAGTGTATAAAAAAGAGTAATATAATAATGTCATAGATTTCAGTTATCTGAAGAACAAACAATACCTATTTCATTCCATATTTGCCATCACAATAATGCACAGTTTTTGCTCAAGTGTTAGTTTTCCAAGTTACAATTTTTTGGTCTGTTGTTTTTCAAAAACTACTAATAATTGTGAACTTCCTGAATTATCAAAGTGGTGTATCTTAGATATTTTGCTTTACATATAGCAAGCTGAAGAAATAGGAAGAAAAGGGGCTTGTGTATTTTGTGTTAATAATATTGTAAGTGGAAAAGATCTCATATACACTGTGCATTGAAATTCAAGTGCCATAGATATATTACCCCCTCCAAAAAACTTGCAATATATATATATTATTAATCATCCACTTTCAATTTCATGAATATTTCCCCTTATTTCACTGTAGCAGAAGTAAAATGCCCTATTGCTTCTCATACATGATAGCTGAAGGATGAAGAAATAAGGGGAGAAAGAATTTCTATAAGATTTCAAGAAAGTGACAAAAAATCATGAGTTGTAATACTTGCATTCAATCTTTTCACCTCAGTATAACATATACATTTTTTTTTCTGGATGAAGTCCAAAAGTCTCTTAGAGCTTAACAAACGTCTAATGTAGCATGTCAATGAGATCTATGAACATTAAGACAAGATTCAAATATAAAAACATTAATGAAATATCTCCTAGAAAGATATAATGTCAAAAAGATAGGAGGTATAAAATATTATAAATGAGAAGTGAAACAAGATCACAGTTTAAAAAGATATTAGAAAGCTATTAGATTTGTCAAAAATCATGTCGGTAAATTTGAAAAGTTACATGAAATGGATAATTTCTTGGAAATATATAAATTACTAAACTGATTCAAGAAGAAATAAAAGTGTAAGTATTCTAATAGCTATAATAGAGATTAAAGGAGTTTAAAAACTTTTCACAAAATAAACACCAGACGTAGAAAGTTTTCCAAGCAAAATCTACCAAACACTCAAGAAATAGATCTTTACAATGTTATGTGGACTCTTCAAAATATTACATAACTTAGTAGCCATAACAAATCCAAACAAGGATAGTAAGAGGGGGATACATATGGGTGATTTAAAATGTGACTACAGATGTTATAATCCTAAACAAAAAGCTAACTAAATACCACATAGTATAAAAGGAAAATACACTGAACCTAGTATTTGGCTAGGTTTATCTCAGGAATTTGAGGATGGTTTATATTAGAAAATGTACAGATGTCATTTACCACTTTAAAGGGTGAAATGGTATGATCATTCAATGCAAGAAAAGCATTTGGTAGAAATCAACACCCATTTATTAAGAATGTCTACATGAATTTACAACATCATCTAAGTAAGAGAAATTAAAAGTTCTTTCTTAAAACTAAACAAAATACATGGATGCCCTATATTACCAGATCAATTCAATATATCACTGTAGGTCCTCAGCAGTCCAACAAAAAAAAAAAGAAGAGAAGAAAAGAACACAAATGATTAAAGGCATGAGGATTTGGAAAGAAAAAATACATTATTATTAGATTTACTGTGTGGATAAGCCAAAAGAACTACTAGAAATAACAGAAGAGGTTAGAAAATTGGCTGGATATATATGATAACCTTGCAACTACAGACCAATTCACTCATGAACATGCATCCAAAAATCCTGAACAAATATTAGTAAATTGAATCAAACAATATATAAAAATGGTAATACATCATTAATAAGTGAGATTTACCCATGGAATTTAAGGCTAGATTTACATTAAAAAATCAATAGGCTAAGGAAGAAAAATCCTATGATCACAGCAATGATCATGTGCAGAAAAAGCATTTATCCAAACTATATGCACATTCATTATAAAAAATATATAAAAATCTCTGTAAACTAGGATTACGAGGGAATTCTCACAAACCAATAAAGCTACAAAAAATCCAGAGCTAACATTGTACTTAATTGTAAAAGACTAAATGCTTTCTTCTTCAGATCAGGAATAAAAAAATGATGTCTGCTCTCCTATTTAATATTATAACAAAGGTCCTATCCAGTGCAGTAAGAAAAGAAATAAAATGAAAATGCATACAGACCAGAGAGGAAAATATAAAACTTTCTCTATTCACAAACAGAATTGTGTAACCTTGCAGAAGCTTTCTTTATTTCTTTTTTAAAATTTATCCTTATTGTTGGAAGTATTACAAATGTCCCCTTTTTCCCCTCATTGATGCCCTCTACTCTGCATCCCTCCCCCCAGGCCTTCACCACACTATTGTCTGTGTCCATGGGTTATGCATGTATGCATATAAGTTCTTATATTAGTCTCTCTCCACCCACCCATCCACCCCTGCCTTCCCTCTGAGATTTGTCAGTCTGTTCCATGCTTCTATGTCTTTGGATATATTTTGTTCATAGGTTTATTTTGTTCATTAGATTCTATATATGAGTAAGGTCATGTGGTACTTGTTTTTCTGTGGCTGGTTTATTTCACTTAGCATAATACTCTCCGGGTCCCACCATCCTGTCTCAAAGGGTAAGCGATCCTTCATTTTCACAGCTGCATAGTATTCCATGGTGTAAATGTCTGAGAAGACTCTTGATATGATTTCAATATTCTTGAATGTGTAGAGACTTGTTTTGTGTCCTAACATACGGCCTATCTTGGAGAATGTCCCATGTGCACTTTAGGAGAATGCCTATTCTGCATCTTTGGAGTGGAATGTTCTGTAAATGTCAATTAAATCCATTTGATCTAGTGTATCATTTAGAATCACTATTTCCTTATTGATTTTTTTGTCTGGAGCATCTGTCCAGTAAAGTCAGTGGGGTGTTAAGGTCCCCTACTGTGACTGTATTGCTGGTGATCTCTCCTTTAAAGTCCTCCAGAATTTTTTTTTTTTTTTTTCAGCCTGTGTGAGTCCTTTGTCCTGAGGTGGGTCTCTTGTAGAGAGCATATATTTGGTCATGTTTTCTTATCCATTCAGCTAGTCTATGTCCTTTGATTGGAGCATTTAAACCACTTATATTTAAAGTTATTATTTATAGGTACTTATCTATTGCCATTTCATTTCTTTATGCCTATGATTCTCTATTTCAACTTATTACAGCAATCCATTTAACATTTCTTGCAATGCTGGTTTGGTGATGATAAACTCTTATTTCATTGTTGAAAGTATATATTCATAGAGGTGGAATCACTAGGTCACAAAAGCAGTTCCATTTTTATTTTTTTAAGGAACCCTCTTACTGTTTTCCATAGTGGCTGCCCCAGTCTGCATTCCCACTAGCAGTGTACTAGGGTTCCCTTTTCTCCATACCCTCGCCAGCACATGTCGTTTGTTGATTTGTTGATGGTGGCCATTCTGACAGGTGTGAAGTGATACCTCAATGTGGTTTTAATTTGCATCTCTCTGATGATTAGCGATGTTGAGCATTTTTTCATATATCTCTTAGCCATTTGTTTATTCTCTTTGGAGAAGTGTCTATTCAGGTTCTTTGCCCATTTTTTAATTGGCTTGTTTGTCTTCCTTTTTTTGAGTTGTATGAGTTCTTTTTATATTTTGGAAGTTAACCTCTTATCAGATGTATTGTTGGCAAATATGTCCTTCCAGAACGTAGGTTCGCTTTGCATTTTGAGGCTGATATTTTTGCTGTGCAGAAGCTTTGTAGTTTGATGTAGTCCCATTTGTTTATTTTTTTCTTTGTTTCTCTTGCCGTAGGAGATGTATCAGTAAAAATTCCACTACATGAGATGTCTGTGATTTTCCTGCCTATGTTTTCTTCTAGGATTTTTATGGTTTCACAACTTACATTTGTCTTTTATTCATTTTGAATTTATTGTTGTGTATGGTGAAAGTTGGTGATCTAGATTCACTTTTTTGCATGTATCTGACCAGTTTTCCCAGCACTATTTATTGAAGAGACTGTCTTTACTCCATTGTATGCTCTTGCCTCCTTTGTTAAATATTAATTGACCATAATGGCGTGGGTCAATTTCTGGGGTCTCTGTTCTGTTCCATTCTTTAATCTGACCTTTTCTCCTTCTTTCCTTTTGATTCAAAATAGCCTCAGCACACCTTATAGAAAAACATTAAATACTTAGGTAATAAGTCTTAAAAAATATATGCAGTAACAGTATGCTGAAAACTGCAAAACAGTAATGAGAGAAATAAAAAGACCTAAAATAAATGAAAGATATACTGTGTTCATGGATTGGAACGCTCAGTATTGTTAAGATGTACATTCTCCCAAAAATGATCTACAATTTGAATGCAACTTCATAAAAATTCCTGGAGACATTTTTATAGAAATTGACAAGCCATTTCTAAAGTTGATATTGAAAAGCAAAGCAATTAAAATAGCCAAAATAATTTTGAAGTGGATGAAGTTGGAAAACTTAACCAATTTCTATAAACTTACTATAAAGATACAGTAATCAAGACAGTGTTCTATTGGTGAAATAATAAATCAAAGAAACAGAATAGAGCTTCCAAAATTAGATGTACACACATATGTCTAACTGATTTTTGTCCAATGTGCAACAAATGATAATTGAATAATTGGACAGCCATATTCACAAAAATGAACTGACCTATACATCACACCACATACAAAATTTAAGTCTAACTGGTTAACAAACCTAAATGAGAACCTTAAAACTATAAAAATTTTCAAGGGAAACATAGGAGAAAAATCTTTGTGATCTTGGGTTACAGGCAAAGATTTCTTAGATATGACACCAAAAGCAAAATCCAAAAAAATGGATACATTTGATTTCATCAAAGTTCAAAACCTTTTACTCTTTGAGAGAGTAAGAAGATAACACACAGACTAGAAGAATAAATTTGAAGAGCATGTCGATGACGCAAGCAATGTCCAAACCTGTAGAGAATTTTTATGAGTTTATTTGAGCCAAACTGACAATTGCTGGGGGAAAAAATCTCAACCAATTGAGAAAATGTTTCAGAGAATGGCAGTTTTGCACTTTATTTTATACATTACAATCAAAGAGGAGACATAGAGTAGTTACATGAAATTCGCTGATGGTAGGTTAGGGAGGTGGGAGAAAGCAAAGTGAGGAAATCTCTGAGATTGGATAAAGATAGACTCATACTTCTTTTACATTGGTGAGTACAGGATAGTTAACAATTAACATTGTTAACATTTACATAGAAATGGTTTGTGGGGGACAAGATAGCAATGGGGGGGGGGGTGTCTGTGGTCTCTGCCTTGGCGGGAGGTTGTGCCCTGAGGGGTCTGGAAAAAGGAGATTACTCTGACATTCCAAAGGCATGTTATCATAGGTGCAAAAAAACAGTAGACAGGTTCACTTAAGGTAATGATCGACCTTTGTTAAGGAAGATAGAGGCTTAGGACATGACTACCAGCCATGACTCACTTTTAGTTAATAAGTTTTATGTTCAGATCATCCTATGTGGCTACTTTAGGTCTCTGAGGTTGTAAGACCCACCATGCAGGCTTCCCCTGAGCTTGTTAGGTTTAGTAGGTGGCCCCTTTTTCATCTACAAACACATATCTGATTAATGACTGGTATCCAGAATATATATATGTGTGTGTGTGTGTGTGTGTGTGTATACATATATGTATATGTATATATCTCTCCCAATAATAAAATGAGCCAAAGATTTGAACAGACATTTAATGAAAGAAGATAAACAGATATCAAATAAGCACATGAAAAATGTTCAACATCCGTCACTAGGGAAAAGCAAATTAAAACTTCAATGAGATAGCAGAATATACTTACTAATATAATAATAAAACAATATCAAGTGCTAGTGAGGATGCAGAGCAACTGGAACACATTTAAAAGAGATGAAGTTAAAGTGGTGAAGACCTTTTACTCAGTAAGTACTAACTAGAATAAAGAGCTGAGCTCCATTCCGATTTGTGCAGAGGTGATAGTGTTTCAAAGGAAGAGTGAGGGAGTAAAAAGGAGGAGGGGCGGGGGCTCAAGAATAAAATTGAAAAGGGTTGGTCAGTGTAAATGTGCTTAGGCCAGCTGTGTCTGCTAGCTGGCAATTATGGAAGTTTGGATTCTATCCTTCTGCAGAGACAGGGAGACAGAGGCCCTTTTCTTCTTGAAGATTACATTTCAAAAGAATCCCTTTCAGTTATTTGAGAAAGACATTTCTGAGTTGCAAGACATACATTTATTTCTCAAAGGGACAGAGGAAAGATTCACAATTATAAACTCTTTTTGGTAAATGCTGTAAGATAGAGAGGTCAGAGGCTTATATCATCAGGTGTTGGCTAGAGAAATAGTAAATTCTCCTGGAGGTGGGGTCATCACAGTCATCACTGTTGCAGGAAGTAACGAAGAAGCTTGTTCACATCTCAGTGCAGAGGTTTGGACAGAGCTGTTATGTGCTGAGAATTCTGTAGATCTCAATTCTCATACATTATCGATGGGAGTGCAAAACTACAATGTCTTTAGAAAAGAGTTTCACAGTTTCTTTTATAAAGTTCAATTTGCAATTACCGTGCAACCATGCAATCCCACTCCTGGGTATTTTCCAAAGAGATGTAACATTTATTTCCGTTTAAAAACTTGCTTTGTGAATGTTTTAATGAGTTTATTCATAATTGCCAAAACTAAGAACAACTGCTAAATGTATGAACGAGCTGTGATATACGAACAATAGAATACTACTCAGCAAGACAAAGGAATGCAGGGCCGCTGCACACATAGATGAATTTCAAATACATTTTGCTATGTATAGTGTAATCCAATTCCCATCTTTCTTTCTCCCATCTTCATATAATCTTCCTTAAATTCCCTCAGTTCCAAATACATAAAATAAACTGCAAAGCCGTCATTCTCCAGAGCATTTGAGATCTTATTTCCCAGCAATGTAGTCAGTTTGGCTCAAATAAACTCATAAAAATTCTCTGTAGGTCTGAATGTTCTTCTGTTGAAAATATCTTTTGATTTACACGATCTCTTATACATTGCTTATGGGGGTGTAAACTACTATACAGTAAGTCCTCACTTAAATAGATTCTTGGGAACTGAGACTTTAAGCAAAACGACAAATAATGAAACCGATTTCACCATGTCCTAATTTATATAAACAAGAGTAAAGTTCCTAGGGCATATTTCTGGTTACAAAAATATCACCCAATTTCTAAATAAAGACCCCAAACACTTCTAATATTAAACACGGAGACAAATGTGAGCTTTACATACATTTTTAAAAGGTTTTAAAAAGGAAGAACATTATTTTCCAGCCTGCTTATTCCATTTCTGGATCTTGGGTGGCCAGAGTCTATCCTGGCAGCTCAGGGTACAATGTGGGACCCAACCTTGGACAGGACACCTTTCTATAGTAGGGTGCACTCACATGCATACCCAAACTCACTCAGACTGAGACAATTAGCCATGCCAATTAAGCTAATGTGCACATCTTGAGATGTGGGAGGAAACTGGTGTGCCTGGAGAAAACCCGCACTGACATGGGAGAATGTGCAAACCCCTTACAGACAGTGGCCCTGGCTTGGAATCAGTTTTTTTCCTCATTAATGTTATAAAGAAATGACATTTCTTGAGGACCTGTTGTACATGTGAAAAAAGATTAGCTCTGCCAAGAAAGTTGAACATTCACATACCAATCAACCCAGCAATTCCATATATATAATGTATACAATATACAAGAGCAGCATTTCATAACCAGTAGTATTCCAGGAGGTTGGTTTTAATTATTATTAATTTAAAAAATAAAATATTAAGATGTTTCCCATAAAAATGGAACAGCGTAAGACTCTAAATCAATATGGAGTGAGCATATGTGGCACTTAGTGGAAATCAGGTAAGCATGTTCATGATGCCCATGACTCAGATTCTCAATTGGTTTATTAAATAGCTTAACAGCTTAACAATGCTTCCTTTCATAGTGGTTTTGAATATTTATTTTTCTAAGTAATTTTCATCCTTAGCCATATTATTTTTAAAAATTTGTACCCACAGTGGATTATTAGTTAAATATATGAAGCATGAGAATCAGTGATGTTGAAAGACAAAGGGTATGATGAGCATAATACTAATAATGTGTATGCAAATTTGCTTTGAGATTATTTCTAATAGACCCATGCATTGTAACAATCCAATGAAAATTCTCATTAAGCACATCAAGGTACCTCTATTTGAAAAACTAGTGTTAAAAAGAGAAAATGTAGTGATGACTGAACCCTATTTTGCTTTTCATTTATTGGGAATAACAATTCACATCTGCAATTTATTATCTGTAAAGAGCTTCTTGCAAAAAATACAAGTCTGAATTCTGAGTCTGAACTTGTGGGAATTAGGTACACTTAACACATCTGTGCCTTAGCTTCCTCATTTTACAGATGGGTATAAAAATAATACCTACCTTATGGGGTTGTTGTGAAGATTAAATGAGTTATTATATGCAAAGTGCTTATAACAGTGCCTGGGAATAAGTTATATATTAGTATTACTACTGTTACTATTATTATCCCATTATTTACATACATGAAAGAAAAATTAAAAAAAATAAACCAGTTAAATTGTAAGAACATTAAATAACAATTCCATACATCATTTAAAAAATTAGTTCACACATCATGTTTCTTCTTACATGATTAATGTTAAATAAATTAAGGAAAGTACATGGCTTATTGAATGGAAACAAATAGAAATTTGTCTCTGTGTGTTTAATATTAGTAAAATTATTTTAAAATATATTTTGTATAATAAATATTTAACAATAAACTGATCTAAAATAAAAAATTTTAGTTTCAATCACTTTTCTGTCATATATCATACAAATAATGGCAAATTATTTTTTAATCCTTAGGCAGGTCCAAGATACTATATCTTAATAATTTATCATTTAGCAAATATTGGGTGCATATTATGTCAGGCACCATTCTAGGTGCTGGGGATAAAAATAGAAAGCCCCTTTAATGGAGCTTATATTCAAGTGAGGTTGAGGAATACATGGTAAGTGTCAAGATGAACAATAAGACAGGCTAGGGATAAACTAGAGAATGACATATAGGGTGGTCAGGGAAATCTTCCTTGTTGAAGTGACATTTGAGCAGAGGTCTGAATAAAGTGAGGGGATGAACATGTGGCTGTCTGGGGGTATAATGTTCCAGGCAGAGGGAAAGATCAGCACAAAGGCTCAAAGGCAGGAGCTCAGTTCATGTATTTGAGAAACAGGAAGGTGGCCCTGGCCGTGTGGCTCAGTTGGTTGGGAGTTGTCCCGTGCACTGAAAGGTTGCAAGTTCGATTCTGTCAGGGCACATGCCTGGGTTGCAGGCTCAGTCTCCGGTAGGGGGTGTGCAGGAGACAGCCCACTGATGTTTCGCTCTCACATCTATGTTTCATTCTCTTCCTCCCTCTTCCTTCCACTCTCTCTAAAAATCAATTTTAAAAATCTTAAAAAAAAAAAAAAGAAACAGGAAGGTGGCTACAATGGTTTTAGTCTAAAAAGGTTTAGAAACACTTTATTAGTGTTGCCTAACAAATGTAAATGTTTACAATTAAAAGATAGGAGAATGGAGATTTTGGTATCCAAAGAACAGGAACTTTTTCTCAGATACTCTTTCTGGAGTATGGAATGTCTCTGTCCTCAACTATCCACAATTCTCTCAAAGGCAGAACTCATGTCTTCCTAATTTTCCTCAGTACTTGTCAGATACAAAACAGTTCACATATATTTGATGAATTGCATCACATGAATAACATATTTCATTGTTTCCTCTGGCCTCCTAACTTTTACAGAGTAGCCGATACTAAGTTCAAAGATCACGAACTCAAATTTTGAATAAAGATATCAATATTAGCAGCTTAGCCTCACCGATGTAGCTGAAGGGGTGATCTAGGCCCCACAAATAGTATGAACTTCAGAATCTAAGGTCAAAATAAGAGGGCCTTTCTCTGATAAACACCACAGATTTATTAAATGTACCATGGTGATGATAATGAAAGAAAATGATCTTTCATATGATTTGCACATGTTATTGAAGATTAAGACTAATCTGTATATGTGTTTTGAATTTAAGGAAACTGAAATTGAATTGAACTTTCAGATAGAAAGTTATCTTTGAACTGCATTGATGGGAAAAGTGTTTAAATTAAACTTTTGGAGCAAGTGAGACTTGCCTGAGATTCAGAACACATTCTTTGATCACTGAAAAGGTATTTCCCCTATTAGAAATGTTGAAATGGGCATTTCATAACAACCAAGTTGTACAGCATAGAGAATAATAATATTGAAATAACTATGGGTGGTGTCAGATGGGTACTAGATTTATTGGGGTTATTCCTTCATAATGTAGGTAAATGTCTAATGACTGAGTTGCACACCTGAAACTAATATAATATTGTGTTTCAACCCTAATTAAAAAATAAAATTACTTTAAAATAAATAAATAACTGACATTTTGGATATGTCAAATTCATGTGAGTTTGGTTAGCATTGGTTAACTCCCCAGAACCTGATCACCTCTGAAAAAAGTAATAGATTCAATTCTGTGCAGCTACAAAGTTCCAGACAACTGTTGAAGGAGACAACAATGAGATTTTGAAATTGTCCTGTATAATACATTAACGGAATCGGAGTGTCGGTAGGGAGAGCACAGGAGTGAGAAAAAGTAAAGAAGCTAGAAAAAGACAATTAGGAGGCCAGACTATATAATGAATGGTTGGCATCTGAACTGACAGAAATGGTCAAGGAACATTTTAAAAACATGGCAAGATTATATTTTAAATTATATATTTAGTGTTTTATAACTCCACTGAATAACAGTCTTGAATGTTTAATAAAAGTTCACAGTACAGATTTATTTCATGTGAGTGTTATTAGGAGAGCCACTACCATATGGAATTAAAGGAAGACAGAATGGAGACTGAGAATTCAGCAGAAGTTGGAAATCAGAGTCAGAACTGACTGGGAGAAATATAAGCCTTGAGAAATTTAAAGAAATCTTGAGCACTAGACTTTCCACAAGAAAAGCAAAAGCTATTGAGCTGATTTTATCTTGGTTTAATGAACAGAATGATTCCAGCTGGCATCTGCGTTAAAAATACCCAAAAGAGCAGATTTAAGAACAACAAGTATTTATTGTATGCAAGCCCCTGTGCTGAGGGAACATAAAATGCTATGGTATACATACTATTTTTTTAGCACTGCACTGGGACTTGACAGAGATGGCGTTGAGGGGCTGCTTGAGGCCATAAGAAAACCTGAACTGGCTGGGCGTGGCTCAGCGGTTGAGCACTGACCTAGGATCCAGGCGATCGGGGTTCGATTCCCGGTCAGGGCACATGCCCGGGTTGCGGGCTAGGCAGCAGATCAATGACTCTCTCATCATTGATGTTTCTATCTCTCTCTCTCCCTCTCCTTTCCTCTCTCTGAAACCAATAAAGATATTAAAAAGAAAAAAAAAAAGGAGAAGAAAACCTGTACTGCTTGAAAGCTGAGAGGCAGAATCAGGGGCATCCAGTGTTTGTCTAAATCCAAACTGTCTTTTAATATAAATTAACCAAGTATAGCACCTTAATCCTGCTAGTTGTCACTCACTTTCTTTTTTATTAAATTTTTATTTATATTTATTGTTGAAAGTATTACAGATGTTCCCTTTTCCCCCCATTGATCCCCTCCACAGCATGTCCACTGCCCCACCCCCCAGGCCTTCCCCACACTATTGGCTGTGTCCATGGGTAATGCATTTATGCATAAAAGTTCTTTGATTAATCTCTCCCCACTCATTTTCAAATACAAGTTACAACCTTCCCTTTCAGTTGCCTAATACTCTAACTTCTCTACATAAAGCAAAGTATGTTTGTATATTACTTTTTAAAGGGACTGCAGTAAACTCAATTATTTGGGGATACTAAAGAGTATTGAGGTTTATCAAATAATCCAGAGAAAATGAACTACTAGATTTAGGTTTGGATATTCACATGTAAGATTCAAAATGTGAGTTCATCTCTTTTATTGCTCCAAGTCATTTAAAGTGCCAGAAAAGATTTTTTTAAGAAAAGAATAAAACACTGGGAGCACTGGAAAGCAAGAGAAGAGACTATAAGGTATTAGAAACACAACTTTTTAGAAAATTGAGAGCATTTGGAATGGTATAATATTTACTGAGAAACAAAAGAACACAATATCAACTGCTTAAAATATGATCAAGCAAATGCATTTTAAAGGCAAGAGAAACTCCCAATGTAGTGAGCACCCACAGAAAGGGCAGGAGGGTACCATAGGAAAATTAGAGGTAATAAATAGTGGCAGATATGGAAAAGGTCCAAAGAATAATAAAATTGTATATAATTACATATCAATTAATTTGAAAATTTGAGATTAAATCAATTGTTTTCTAGGGATATTTAAATTAAGTCATTCATGAAGAGGTAGACCATCTGAATATATTAATAACTTTAGCAGAAGAGGTCAAAGTCTGAACAATTTACCTGTCAAAACTACACCCGGCTCAAATACCTTTGTTAGAGAACATAGAAAAAGACAAGCAAGAAGCTACAAAAATCATTTTGAGGCTAGCACACCCTAATGGCAAAATCTGATAGCAGAATACAAAGAGAAAGAAGAGAGGAGAGTGGAAATAAAGAAAATAACAGTTCAACCTCATTTAGAAATATAGATGACAACATTTGAAATACATAATGAATAATACATTATCATTAAACAAGGTTATCATAGAAATACAAGTATGGTTCAACATTAAGAAAATGAATTTGAAAGTTAAAGAAAAACACTCATATGAACATTTCAATAAGTGCCACAACATTTAATAAAATCCAATACTAATTCCTGATTTCAAAGTGTCACATGAAAGAAAACAGGGAAACAAGCAACCAACAAAATATAATTGAGTAAAAAATAAAGGCAATTCCTAGTTATGGTTAAAGGCATCTAATAGAAAACTACAGCAATCATATATTAAAACATTCCCATTAATATCAAAAACAATACAATGGTATTTCTCCTGTCCAATATATTCAACATTGCTAAGGAATCTGTGGCTAATACAATCAAAGAGAAAAAAGAAGCAATGATGTATAAATATTGAAAACTAAGTCACAAAACTATGATTATTTGCAGACATTATGATATTCTTCCTGGAAAATCCATAAAAACAGCTGAAGAGCTCAGAAACAATGAAAACTATATAAAATTATAAACTACAAAGAGTCCTAGCTTTCCAATATGCCCAAAATAATCAATTTGATAACATCATGAAAACAAATCCCATTCTCAATAGCAACAAATCTATATATAACTAGTAAAATAATCTTAAATATAAGTGTTCTGTTAAAAAAATATGCATAAAATGTATGAGAAGAAAACAATAAAACTTATCTAACAAATAAAAAGAATGCCAGAAAAAAAATGTAGAGATTATTGTACATTCCTGGAAGAGGAAAATTTAGTACTCTAAAGAAGTAAAATCTCCCAAATTAGTCTATAAATTAAGTTATATTACAACCAAATATCAATGTGAATCTTTTAACTTCACAGATTTGTTCTAAAAATTATATAGCAGAGAAAATGAACAAAAATACACAGGAAATTTTTGAAAAACAGAGAGCTCTTTTTCCTCTGTAGAAAGTTGAATGGTGCCCTCCACCCCCAAAAGATATATTCGCATCCTAATCCTCAGAACATGTGATTGTTACCTTATGTAGAAAAAATAAAGGGTCTATGAAGAGTATTCAATTAATGACTGTGAGATGACAAGATTATTCTGGATTATATATGAATGGACTCAAAATCCAGTGACAGGTGTCCTTATAAGAGTGAGGCAGGAGATTATGGAGACAGAAGAGAAAGCCATGTGAAGATGGAAGTGGAGATTGGTGTTATGTAGCCACAAGCCAAAGGAAGCCTGGGGACGCCAGAAGCTGGAATATTCAAGGAACTACCCCCTAGAGCCTCTGGCAGAAGTGTGGTTCTGCCAACATCTTGATTTTGGACTTTTGACCTATAGAACTGTGAGACACACAAACTACACAGTTTGTGGTTATATGTTACAGAAGCCACAGGAAAATAATAAACCCTTCCAATGTCAACACATACAATAAAGGTATTAGTAATTAAAATTGTATGCTACTGGCACAAGACAGAAAAAAATGATCAATAGAAAACAGATCTATTTTATATAGGAATTTAATATGTGATAAATGAGGTTATTTATATAAGTAGGGAAATTATAGCATGTTCAATAAACTGTATTTTGGGCAGTAGGAAAACTATTTTTAAAAAGTAAATTGCAGAAAAATTTTTAAAAAACAAATACACATTTTAGACTTAGAAGCCCTACTTTTAATTCTGGCCCTTTGGTTGAGCAGCCTTGGAGAAATTACTTAACTTCTCTCTCAGACTCAGTTTCCAAATCTGTAAAACAGCCTGAATACTTTTTTTCATCAATTTGGGCTCCATCTGTGCTTGTTTGTCTTTAAACTTGCTTTCTCATAAATGCTCACATTAAAACTCAATTTAAAAAACATAATTCCCAACTTAAAACAACACAAAAATAATTTCCTGGAGAGATTAAAGGTTCACATGTAAAAAGCAAAACGTATTTGAAAAAAATGCAGATTTGTTTATAATCTTGGTATAGAAAAGGACTTCTAATGCAAGACATTGAACTCAGAGGCTGAAAAGGAAAAATTCTGTGCATTTGACATGCCGAGGCCAAAAAACATGACGCAGAACACAGGACAAAGGAGAGTCAGGGCAGCGGAGAAGAGAGTTGGAAGGGTGTGCCCTACCGAATATCAACACTTATTTTTAAAAGCTCAATTTGGTGTTACCTAGTAAGTTGAATATGTGCAAATCTTATAACTCAGCATTTCCTTTCTGAGCTGTATCTTAAAATCTCTGTTGCATGTACATCAAGAGACATGTAGAAAAATGTCTATAGCTTTGCTCACATAATAAATACAGGGTGCAGTGAGATGGAGGTGACAGGGTTATTAGTTCCCACAGTGACTGTTTTCATCAGCAGCTTTCTCAGCAGCTTTAGGTCCTAGAAGCTGTACCAGTTGCAGCCTCACAATAGATGAATTCACATGTAAACTAGAGCTGGTGGTGGGCAGCCTTGCATCTTGCATGGATCTGGAGCTGTCTGGAGCTGAGGAGAAGTTCTGCAGCAAGCTGGATTAGGAAGATGTGCTCCTGGGCTGGTACCCCGTAGATGACAGCTGTCACATCTATGTCATTGGCCACAGTGGTGCCCACCTTGGGGAGTATGAGGATGTGTCCAAGGCGGAGAAATACAGGATCTCACAAGAAGTCCATGACCAGAAGCAAAACTCACTCCGCTCCTCCCTGAAGCGCAGCAAGCTAGGTCAATACAATGAAAACCAGCGTGTACAGCAGGCACAGCTAGAGGCTGAGGCCACCCAGTACCTCATGGACCAGAAGGCCCAGGCCAGTGCCATCCCTGTGGGCAACCGCTGTGAGGTGCAGGCACTGGGCTTCCCCCTGACCAGGGTATCGTCATGTTATGTAGGTCCCAGAGATTTCAAGCCTGGCTACTGAATTGGGGCCTGCTATGATGAACCACTAGGGAAAAACAATGGCAGTGTGAATAGGAAAGGCTAATTTGAATGCCAGGCCAAGTACAGTGCCTTCCTCAAGCCATCAGTTGTGACAGTGGGGGATTTCCCTCAGGAGCACTACGAGTTGGGTCAATGTGATATCCAAGGACAGACATCCTCCTGCTCCAGCTAACTAGCCCATTCATTGCTCCACCCTACATGCGCCAATGGCTCTCTTTCCATGGCCCCATTTTTATTTTATTAACTTTGTTTTTGCCATTGACTTTTTTTATTTTTTATTTTTGTTTCAGATATTACAGATGTCCCTTTTTCTCCCCAAAGACCCATTCCACTCCGTCCCACCCCCCTCCCCAGTCCCTTTCCGCACCATTGTCCCTGTCCTTGGGTTGTGCATATATGCATATAAATTCTTTGGTTACTCTCTCCCCCCTCCACCCACCCGCCCTTCTCCATCCCTCTGACATTCGTCAGTCTGATCCATGCTTCCATGTCATTGACTTCCGAGACTTGTGTATTAAATTTGCTGGACATGGAAAAAAATACATGAGAAACCTTAATATCCAGGAACACTGAAATATGTAAATTGTGGTATATTTCAAAAATGAATGCAACAGTGAAAATGAACTACATGAATTAATGCGTGTGCAATGTGAATACATATTATTGGACAAAAAAAAAAGCAAGCCACATAGGAATATGTAGATATGATGGTTAATTTTATGTGTCAACTTGGCTCAGCAACAAGGTGCCCAGATATTTGGTCAAATATTATTCAGGTGTTGCTGTGAGGGCGTTTATGGATGAGATTAACATTTAATTGGTGGACTTTTAATAAAGCAGATTTTCCTCTATAATGTGGATGAGCCTTTTCCAGTCCATTTAAGCTCTCAACAGAACCATAAGTCCAGCCTACCTCAAGCAAGAGAGAATTCTCCAGCAGACTCCCTTTGGACTTCATCTGCAACATCAGCTTTTCCTGGTTGTATAGCAGACAGCTTTTAAATTTGAACTGGAACATCAGCTCTCCTAGGTCTCCAGCTTTTCACCTGACCCTGCAGGTATTGAAGTTAACAGCATCCATAATCACCAATTCATTATTATACACGCACACACTCACACACACACACATACACACATCACACACATCCTATTGGCCTGTCTCTCTGGAGAACTCTGACTAGCACAGTAAAGTATGATTACATTGATACAAAGTCCTAAAATAGGAAAAATAAATAATAGGCTATTTGAGGATACATAAGTGGTAAAACTATAAAGAAAAGCAAGGGAATAATTAACACAATATTAAGGACAGTGGTTGTTTCATCAGAGAAAGCAGTGGGATAAAATCAAACATAGGCCCACAGAGGTCTACAAAGATAACAGAAATCTTCTATATCTCAACCTGGGTGTCAAGTACATAGATGTTTTTCTTATTATTATTGTTTTTAGCCTGTGCAGATATATATATGTTTTTATAATCCTGACATGAGGGGAACTTTCTAAAACCAGACAATATATATCAGACTATAAAGGAAAACCTAAGGGATTTCACCACCTAAAAGTGATAGATATTTTATGATGTGATAATAGATGCAGTAAATAGGGTTAAAAGGAGACTTTCCTACATTTTATTCTTACAAAAACACTGTTCCCATTTAATAGAAGTGAATATTACAGCTGAAATAGCTGCAAAATTCAGACTCCATCTAAGAAGGAGTTGTTAGGGAAACCCAAAGACAACAGGGGAGATAAGAACCAGGACATTAGAGGAATTTGAAGCCTGTGGCACCCACAACAAACATGAAATATGGCCCAATTTCTACTTATATTAAAATAAAGCCTCACACTAAAGGCCTATGTACGTCAGTTACTATTACATGATATATCGTGTTCAACTTTCAACAGAAAAGTTACAAGCCATACTAAAAAGCACAGTCTCAAGGGACAAAGCAATTATAAGAAAAAGACTCAGCTAGGCCCAGATTCTGGGATTATCAGACAAGGGATTTAAAATAACTATGATTAATATGTTAAGAGCTCTAATGGAAAAATGTAGGTAGACAACATTCAGGAACTGGCAGGCATGTAAACACGGAGATGGAGACTCTAAGAAAGAATAAAAAACAAATACTAGAAATAAATTTTAAAAACTATAACAGAACTAAAGAATGCCTTTAATGGGCTCATCAGTAAATTGGACATGACCAAAGAAAGGATGAGTAAGACTAAAGATATAGCAACAGAAGATTCTCAAACTGATAAACAAAGAGAAAAATAAATGAGAGAAAAAAAACAGAACAGAGTACCAAGAATGGTGAGATAAATGTTAATAATTTAACAAATGTGGAATTGGAATACAGGATGGAGAAGTTAGGAGAACAGAGCAGAAGATATTTGAAGTAATAATGGCTGAGAACTTTACAAAATTAATGACAGATACCTAACCACAAATTCATGAAGTTCAGAAAACACCAAGCATGATAAGTACCAAGAAAACCATCTAGGCATATCAGATTCAAAATCCAGAAAACAAAATGCAAAGTCTTGAAAGAAGCCATGGGGGTTATGGGGAACTAAAATAATTACAGTGGACTTTTTCAAACAAGAAGAGTGTGAAGTGGAATATTTAAAATGTTGAAAGAAAAGACAAGTGACAGTCTATGCAAAACTATTATTAACATATGTATTACAGTTAAACTAAAGCTTAATGTTCTCAACAATGAAGTCAAATGCCTATAAATTAATGAGAAAAAAATAACCCATCAGAAAGAAAATGAGAAAACTACATGGATGAGCATTCTAATACATAGTACAGTGAGCCACTAAACATAAGAAAATGTCATATTAGCAAACAAGGGAAGTGAAACTGAAATAAGGTAGCATATTTTTTCTTTGCATCTGATTGGCAGAAATGTAACAATACCTACAGTTGTCCAGGTTGTGCAGAAATGAGTACTTTTGTATAATACTGGTTGGGGTATTATTTGGGAGGACAATCTGGCAGTACTTTTTAAATTAAAAGTGGGCATTCCCTTAAGCGCAGCAATTCCATTCTTAAGTTTTAGCTTATAAAGAAATGTTTGCACTTGTGCCAAACAGACATTCACAAGGATGTGCTGCAGAGTTGTTTGCAAAAAAACAAACAAGCAGAAACAACAAAACCTAATTGTCTTTCTTTTTCATTTTTTTTCAAATTACAGTTTACACTCACTATTATTTGTATTAGTTTCAGATATATGGCATAGTGGTTAGACAATCATGTACTTTACAGACTGCTCCCCCTGATATTTCCAGTACCACCTGACACCATACATAGTTATAACAATATTATTGACTATATCTCCTATGCTGTACTTTACATCCCTGTGACTATTTTGTAACTACCAATATGTACTTCTCAATCTATTCACCTTTTTCACTCAGTCTTCCAACACCTCTCCCCCCTGGCAACCATCAGTCTGTTCTGTGTATCTATGAGTCTGTTTCTGTTTTGTTTGTTCAATAAAGAAATTAGTTAATAAATTGTGGCACATTGATAGTGTGAGCTAATTGGCAGAGTTAGAAAAAAAGTGAGGTAGATCTATTAGTTTGTATTAACATGAAAAATTTGTTAAATTGAAAAATTTGCAAATGAAAAACTAAATTGCAGAACACTATGTACAAAATGTTTCCATTTGTGGGGAAGATACACATACATACAGTGCATATATTTGTAGGTGTACGTATATTTTATGTGGCTATGCATGTGTGTGTATGTGAGTGAGGGGGGAGAGAAGAGGGAAAGAGGGAGAGAAGGAGGGAGAGGAAAGGTAAGTAGATGTGTATATCTGATTTGCACATATATGTTTATGCTGTTATATAGGGAACCATTTGAAAAGACAAAATAAACTTAATGGCTACCTCTTAGAGGAAAGAGGCATTTGGGGAAGGGAATCAAGTAGGGTTGGGCAAGAAATAGGGAAAGATTTTCACATATTACTCTATAAATTTCAGAATATATTACAGTGAGGATAAGTTAATATACCACATTTTAAAAATTTAACTAAAATAATAAAAAGAATATGGCTATTTAAAAAAATGTGGAATGAAATAAAAGTGCAACAAATGCCATAGGGATTTAATAGTGTGAAATGGCTGTCAATGAAAGTGTCTTACATGTGATTTAAAATGAAATTTGTATGATAAATCATGCCTTCTCCCATAAGTAATGAAAGCAACAAGATTACATTTTTAAAAGTGGACTCTGCTTTCATGTAGAGATTCTCTAATTTGACAGTCATCTCCTTTGCAGCCAATACCATCTTTAATGACCAGACCAATAACTCTTGTCAATGAAGCCAATTAATCTTAGCTCACACAACATGACTGCCCTTAACAGATTCTTCTTGCATTTGGAACTAAGATGCATTGCTTTTTTTGTCTCTAACCAACCAATCTGTCAACATGAAATCATCCTCTTCTTATTAATTTCTTGTCTCAGCATCCAAGGTTCAGTTTAATAACTGACAGATGAAGTCACGTAAGATTAATTTTATACTCCAAATTTGCATGTGAATCATAAATTCATAGCAAACTTTACCTAAGCAAATCTCAAAAAGTAAATAACTTTTTTATTCTTTTTATTTTTTCTGTTTCTACCCTCTGCCAGGGACTGAGTGAGTTGCTGCTAGAGATACAAAGATGAGTAAGACGTGGTCTTTAAATATTCTGCTGGGTGAGGTGTACAAGGTTTTTAAAAATGTATTTTTCCTTATTAAAATGTAAAACATGATCATTGTCTAAATTTTGTAATGAGGTAAAAACTATAAAGAAAAAAATAAAATGATACAAAACTGCATTATCCAAATATAAACTCTTGTAACATTTTGATGTATTTTGTCTGGTTTTCTTCTTTTTTAAAAAATTTATCTTTATTGTTGAAAGTATTACAGATGTCCCCCTTTTTGCCCCATTAACCCCTTCCACCCTGCACCCCCTCCAGGCCTTCACCACACTATTGTCTGTGCCCATGGTTTATGCATATATGCATGTAAGTTCCTTGGGTAATCTCTTCCCACCTACCCACTTACTCACCTACCCCTGCCTTCCCTATGAGATTCATCAGTCTGTTCCATGCTTCTATGTCTCTGGATCTATTTTGTTCATTGGTTTGTTTTGTTCATTAGGTTCCACCTATAAGTGAGATCATGTGATACATGTCTTTCTCTGACTGGTTTATTTCACTTAGCATAATACTCTCCAGGTCCTTCCATGCTGTTTCAAAGGGTACGAGATCTTTCTTCTTTACAGCTGCATAATATTCCATGATAAAGATGTACCACAGCTTTTTTTTATCCATTCATCTACTGATGGGCACTTGGGCTGTTTCCAGATCTTAGCTATTGTAAACTGCTCTGCTATGAACATAAGGGTGCATAAATTTTTTCTGATTAGTGTTTTGGGTTTCTTAGGATCTATTCCTAGAAGTGGCAATCCACCATATTTTTGAATAGCATAATGCTTAATTGACCCAAGATAATTAGGGTATTATCCATATGATTCTGAATACAGCTTTTTTTGTTGTTTACCATTACACAATAAGCAATTCTCATGTTATTACAATGTTTGACAATCCTAACTTGTAATAACTGCATGGTTGTCCACTATAACTATGGCAAGCAGCCAGCAATAGAAGGCGGCTTTTGGGAATGTTAATATTTCTGCTGGGTCCTGTGTTGATAGTGTGTGATGGGTAGTGGGATTCAAGGAAAGGAAAAATCATGTGAAGAGTATTCAATAACTACTGTAGGCAAGAGAAGCATAACACTTTCTCAGAAAACCAAAGTAGTTTAGAACTACTGGAGTACAGAGTTCAGGTGGGAGTGACAGGAAATAATGCCAGAGATATAGACAGTGACCAGATCATGAAGGGATAAGGTAACCTGTACTATGCAACCATGTGTTAAGCACTAGGCCAATTTTGTATATGTTGTGAAGGGCTTTGTATTCTATGCTAAAGGTTTGAAATTTAGCATTGAGGCAATGGGAAGTGTGGATGGAGTGGCCAATAAGAGATTTTAAGCTGGGAAGTTACATGATTAACTTGGTAATTTAGAAAAATTGTTCCAAGAATTGTGTTTATGAAGACATTTTAATATATGATATAATGTTAAGAAAAATAAGTAAGACAGTGCTGTAAAAATTTGGAGGCTTTTATTCCGAAGACTTGGGTGGGGTGCTATTTGTAGAAAGAGAAAAGCAATGCAAGAGGGACTGCAATGTGGAGAGCATTAGGGCAAAGGGTCATTTGTGAGTTGCTGGGTACCAAAGAGAAGAGAAGAGTAGTGGAGGGCACTGAGAAGAAAGAAATCTAAAGAGGAATTTCAGAAGTTTTGCTGTGGATTGGGCTCTAACATGCTTCAAGGTTTACCTTGAAGTAAACCTACAAATATCTATATTCAGAGTTGGGCTAAAGCTCATTTGAATAATACCCTGTACTAGTACTTCATGACAAGAACAAGCCAGCCAATTTTATGCTGATTAAAATAATATGCAAACAGTATGATTAAAAACTATGTAAAAACATACAGTGACTAAGAATTTTAAAAAAATAAAGTACCAAAAGATAACAGGCTATCTCTGGCTGATGGAAGTATTTTAATTTTTCTCCTTTCTATATTTCTTTATTTTCCAGTGTTTTTACAATGAATAAATATTTTTTCAACCACTCACAAGTATATATTCTCTTTGAAGAAGGATCTAGACCTGGAAGTTATTAGTATTTAAGCTACAGGTTAAGCTAGGTATATGGATGAGCTAGCCCATGAGAACATATTAGATGAAAAGTGGCCCAAACACACTCTTGAGAAATACAGGGTGGGGCAACAGTAGGTTTACAGTTATGAGTACACTAGAGTATATTTTTATTATTGTTTATTAATTATTGTATTACTTTACATACAAACAACTGTAAACCTACTTTTGTCCCACCCTGTATTAATACTTAGGAACTAAGGTAGAGTGAAAGCAAACCACAAAAATTTCTGATATCAAGCAACCAGAGAGGTAGAAGAAGTAGGAGTGATTCCTTTCATCTAAACAAAGGGAAAACAAAAATTTCAAGAAAAGAAAGACTAAGAGTTTCAAATTCCATAGACCAACAGTTAACTAAAATAAATATAGGGAATTGCCTATGGAATTTGGTACTCCTGGGTCATTGGTGACATTTCCAAGAATAATTTTAGTAAGCTGATGGTGGAAGAGGCCAAGCTGTTGGAGGGGTCAATGAGGGGAAAATGGGAGGGGGTCATCTGTAATACTTTCAACAATAAAGATAATTTTTTTAAAAAAGAAAGTAAGGTGAAAATTGTAGAAGGTTCCTTTTCAGGAAATGTGGCCATGTTTTCACTAGAGAGAAGTTGTCATTTAACTGTTGTTTTGTCTACCTCCATGAGAAACAATCAGTGTAAATTTCCTTTTTTTCACCTTTTAATTTATAATTAATTTTTAGAATTGAAATAAAGTTTTGCTCAACATGGAAATTATTACAAAGATTACAGGGATAAATTAAATAAAATATGAAAGTACCTCACACAGGGCCTGATATATAAGAGAAACCCAACTAATGTTACTTTTCTAAAAGAATTGCATGAAAACAATAACAATGGCCATGTCATAGAAAGGACAGAAAGGTGTTTTCTGTAGTGTTCATTTTTTCTAAAATATAATTTGGTAATTTCATATTTTTATGTTTCCATTCCTGGGAAATGTTAACATAAAAATTTACCACATTGTGAAATCTCAGTTTACAATGTGAAATCAAAGCACAGTTTAATTCATCATTAGAAACTGATAACCTGTAGTCAAGGCACAAACACTAATACAACAGATTTCTTCACTGAAATTTGTACAAAAATAAATCTAGTATGTAGTACCATCTTTGATACATAAAAAGTGATCAATATATAAATGAACAAGTAAAAAAAAATTGTGGTGAGTGAGTGAGACAGTGGAAAGTTGAATGAGTGACATCACTTATGAATTTGCATAAGAGCATTACCCAGGATTATGTTCCAATCCTGTCACTCAATAAATTGTTAAATCTCTCTCAACCTCTAATACCTCATTTTTGAAATGGAGAAAATAATATCGTAGTCGTCAGGATGGTTTTAACAATAAACTCATCATTTAAGAAGTGCTCCATGCTTAAGGTAGACTTTATGACTTGAACTATGGTCAATGATCTGTAGTGGAGTAATGCACAATCAAATTAAAACCCACCAGAAAGAACTGCAAATGGAACCCTATTCCCAATACCTCATAGGTCTATAGAAAGCAGGAACTTTCCACCCTGCATCCCCTTGGAGGTTTATCACATGGAAAGCTCACTCTTCACTCCTTCACTCTCTCTTCTCAGGAGAGATATTATGGCTTCCCTGCTTGGTGAGCTGAAGACACAGAACCTAGCATGCTTGTCTCAATCCAGTTTTCTGCAGAGGTGAGTTCAGTATATTTCATGGATGCCTTCACATTGTCCCATTTAACCAGTGGCTGGGTAAGTTCATCTTCCTCAAGAATAAAATATTAAGAAATCTGTTATGGGGCCCGGCCGGGCGTGGCTCAGCGGTTGAGCTTCGACCTAGGATCCAGGCGATCGGGGTTCGATTCCAGGTCAGGGCACATGCCCGTGTTGGGGGCTTGATCAATGACTCTCTCATCATTGATGTTTCTCTCTCTCTCTCTCCCTCTCCTTTCCTCTCTCTGAAATCAATAAAGATATATTTAAAAAAAGAAAAAAGAAATCTGTTATGGTTGCATATGTAAGTCGCATCAGGTCTTCCAGCATTTGTCATGAATAAAGTAGACTTTTTGCTCTCCATCTCTTTCACTTTTTCCTGAACTCAGGTATGGAAGACAGAAAGACTGTTTTCTTCCCTTCTGAGAGCCTCAATGGATTCATTCCCTCATTCCCACTCATCCCACACACCATCAATCATTTGGGAAAATGTACCAATGTAGGAGTAACTTCTTTCACTTTTTTATGCTTCAAAGAATCCACTCAAACGAACTACTCTCTTGTCAGAATTCTGGGAAATAATAGGGAGCCAGGTGTAATTACATCAAAAAGCTAGTCTTTTTTTTAACCTTCACTTCCAGCTCATCTCCTCTGCTTATTAAGTTCTTGTCACAAAAATACTATTTTATTTTGATTTAATTTCATTTTTCCTCATTACCATCTCATGGATAACTAATAGGATCTCTAAGATATGGTGGGTGGACTGTACAGTCAGCACTTCTTTTGTAACTTTTGGGTAATAAGTCTTATTAAAACATTCATTTCAACCCTCTTATTTGATGTTACCATCTGTCTATTATTGGTAAATCTATTCCAGGTTTTCTCACAGTTCCCTGTATCCTTCCTTCACTATTTACATATTTCACTGATAGAGATAAATACATATTTTTACTTTAGAGTCAGATACACACTTAATAGAGTAATAGAACACCAGGCCACTACTAAGTGATTTACTTACATTAATTAGATCATCGATATCATGATCATCATTTTATAAATAAGGAAGCAGAGTTTCAAGAAAATCAACTCACCGTTTTTGTTTGTTTGTTTGTTTGTTTGTTTTTAATATGTCTTTATTGATTTCAGAGAGAGGACGGGAGAGGGAGAGAGAGAGAGAAACATCAATGATGAGAGAGTCATTGATGGGCTGCCTCCTGCACGCCCCCTGCTGGGGATGGAGCCCGCAACTCGGGCATGTGCCCTGACCGGGAATCGAACTTTGATCTTCTGGATCCCAGGTGGATGCTCAACCGCTGAGCCAAGCCACTCACCTTCTGATGGTCACATAGCTTGAAAGTGACAGAGCCAAGAACTGAATTCGGGTCTAGCTGATCTGGTATTTAACCACCAGTATTTGACTACTGCTTATGATTTTAGACTGTGAAATGGCTTTGGAGAGTTTTATTTTGTTCTTAAGTTATATATGAGAAGTATTTTTTAATGTTAATCCTCTCTGGAGAATATTTTTTCCATTGATTTTTCAGAGAATGGAAGGGAGAGGTGGAAGGCAAGGATGGAGGAAGAGAGAGAGAGAGAGAGAGAGAGAGAGAGAGAGAGAGAGAGAGAGAGAGAGAGAGAGAGAGAGAGAGAGAACATCTATGCGAGAGAGACACATTGATTGGTTGCCTCCCAAAAGCACCCCAATCTAGGCCGGAGATTGAACCTGCAGCCCAGGTATGTGCCTGTGATGGGGAAATGAACCTGAGACCCTTTGGTGTGTAAACCGATGCTCTAACCACTGAGATGCCGGCCAGGGCTAAAAGCATTTTTCCTAGATTTTTTAACAGAAATTTCCAAACATACAGATATGTTGAATTTTATAGTGAATACCAACTTAACCACCACCTAAGTTCTACAATCAACATTTTATGATGCTTGTTTTAACCAATATTTGTCCACCACCCAATCCTTCTCTCCATCTATCATTCCATCTTATTTTTATGTATTTGAAAGTTGTAGATACCAATACACTGTCCCCAAATATTCCAGCATGTAGATCATTAGCTGGAGTTCAATACTTGTTTATAGCTCTTTTTTCTTTTGAGCTCAAATTCCCATTCAATAAATGCACAAATCTTAGGTATACTGTTACATAATTCCCCTGTCAAAAATAATTCCCCTGAATACATGTATGCAACATGAACCCCTCTCAAGATACAGAGCATTACCATCAGTCTAGAAAGTTTCCTTGTATGTTTCCAGTAAATCCCTATCTCCAACTCCCAAAGGCAACTATTGTTCTAGTTTATTTCTACCACAGATTAGTTTTGCCTTTTGTGTGACTACAAATCAATGGATTCATGTAGTAAGTACTCTTTTATGTAAGGCTTCTTTTAGCCAGCATAATGTTTCTACAGTTTATCCATATTGTGTCTATCAGTAGTTCATGCCTTTTTACTGCTGAGCAGTATTTCATTTTATGAATGTACCAAAGTTTATACATTGTCCAATTGATGGATACATGGGATTTTACCATATTTTGAAATTACAAATAAAGCTGCTATAAAATTTTTGTACTATTCTTTTTGTGGTATTGGAAGAATCTTAATTATTAATAAGGCCTAGTTAATCTATTGGAGCCCTTCTTAAAGACCAGTGATCCCACTTCTGGAAATACATGCAAAGAAACATGGAACATGAACTCTAAAGAATATATGCACCCCTACGTTCATATCAGCATTATTTACAATATCCACATATAGAAACAGCCCAAGTGCCCATCAGTGATGAGTGGATAAAAAAGCTGTGGGACTTCTACACAGTGAAATACTATGCAGCTATAAAAAAGAAAGATCTCTTACCCTTTGGGACAGCATGGATGGACCTGGAGATTATTATGCTAAGTGAAAATAAGCCCGTCTGAGAAAGACAAATACCATATGATCTCATTTATATGTGGAATCTGATGAACAAAATAAACTGATGAACAAAATAGAAACAGAAGCATGGATACAAGGAACAGATTGACAGCTGTTGGAGGGGAGGGGGTAGGGAGGCTGGATGAAAGAAGGTGAAGGGATTAAGCAAACATATACACACACACACACACACATATATATATATATATAGTTTTTTTTTGACAACAGCATGGTGATAGCTAGAGGGAAAGGGGATGGAGTTAGGTGGAAGTGGGCAAAGGGGGGGAAATGTGGACAGAAAGACACTTTGCTTGGGGTGATGGGAGCACGATGCAGTGTGCAGATGATGTTTTGTGTACACTTGAAGCTTGAACGATTTTGTGAACCAATGTCACCCCAATAACTTTTTTAAAAAAAGACTAGAATAATATTCTCAACAATAAAGATAAAGAAGCTTAAAAAAAAAAAAAACTAGAGAAGATTCAAATTCATAGAAAATTTTACCATCAGCCAGCAGACTGTATCAATGAGAAAGCAGAATCAATCACTGAAGAGAGGTGTACCATCTAAAAAGCATATTAAAAGTAATGTGAAAAATTATTAGAGCCTTCAACTTTAAAAAAAATATCTTTATTGTTGAAAGTATTACAGATGTCCCCCTTTTTTTCCCATTGACCTTCTCCACCCCCTAGGTCTTCACCACACTATTATCTGTGTCCATAGGTTATGCATATATGCATATAAATTCTTTGGTTAATCTCTCCCCACCCACCCACCCATCCTCATCTTCTCAGTCTTTCAAAGTCTTAAGTTAAATCAGACATAGTCTATTTTGAGGCCTCCAATCTTTTGAGGGGTGGTTACTTTATTTCTTAGAATAGCTACCATTTGCTGAATACTAACTTTAATAAGCTTTTTATATATGTGCACAGTCTCATATTATCCTTACAACATCTCTATGAGATAGGCATTTTATTAAGTCTACAATTTAAAGATGATAATCCAGAGATGTAAGATAATTTACCCAAAGTCATACAGTCATTATATAGCGGAGCTGGGAATTTGAACTTAGATCTTATCTGGTCCCAGGGCCTGAGCACCCTATATGGCATTGAACAATTGAGCTCCAGCCACAGACATACAAACATGGTGGGGGGCGTGGGGTTCCTAATGTCTAAAGGAGAATAGAGAAAGATGCCTGAGATTCCCTGAGTTCTGCTCCCTATCAGCACTTTGAAAGAGGCAGCAAGTACAGGAGATGAATGGCTGGCAGTGGGGGTGTGAAGCCCTTGGTACAGAAAGTAAAGCCTCAGCAAAGATTCTTGTGGCCAGGTTTGGCACAAATACCTGGACAATACCTGGACAATACCTAGTTTGTCCCCATACCTGACAATCACTCAGACTGGAATAATGGGCATCTCAGTGATATCTGTATCATCAAATATCTTAAGACCAGACTCTATCACCTAAAATATTGGTACAGTATAAGAGCCTAAGAGTATGACAAACTCTTTCGAGTAGGAAGACCTAAATATGAGAGTTTAAATTTCCCTTATCCCCATGGAATAAAGACTAAGAAGCATAAATTACATTATTATAGAAAATAAATCAATATTTCTGGCACAGAGTCCATCCATGTTTCCTATACTTGTTTCTACTGGGAGTGTCACTATACATCCCATTTAACTAACAAGGCATGCCAGCTGATAACTGCTGAAGCTTGGCACATAGGAAGTGATCCAAAATTGTTAGATGAACACGTATTAGATAATAATAAATACCTTTTGTGTAGAACTAAATGTATAGTTCATAGTAATTGTTCAATATATGTCATATAATTCAGTTGGTTGATTTGTTTCAGTGTAATATTAAAATCCTATATATATTTTAAGACAAAACTTTAAGGCAAAGAACTTTTTTTAACAAATATATTTTTATTGATTTCAGAGACAGGAAGGGAGAGGGAGGGAGAGAGAGATAGAAACATCAATGATGACAGAGTCATTGATCGGCTACCTTCTGCATGCCCCTTGCTGGGGATCGAGCCCACAACCCGGGCATGTGCCCTGACCAGAAATCGAACTCTGATCTCCTGGATCCTAGATCGATGCTCAACCACTGAGCCATGCCCAGCCGGACTAAAGCAATGAACTTTTAAATCTGATTTCAAAACATGTTTTTCTTCTCTAAATTCACAAATTTGAAATAATATCTAATCTGAATATATAACTTCCTATTATAAAGATTTTTATTAATAACATGGCCTTAGCAATGGAATTCGGATTCAGTTTATATATGTTATTTAAATATGCTAAGTTCAAGTTGATCAACATAAAAATGCATATATGAATTAGGAAAATGTAAAGAAATCTAATAGTTTAATGTCATATAGTATTCAACAAACTTATGTTCTAGCAATATAAAAAGAATTATGGGCAACTATGTACATGTGTGCTGTTAAGCTGAGTCCGAATTATTTCAGTCAAATGTGTTATGGAATGTGGAGGTGTTCAACTCTTAGAAATCAAAATGACAGATGTTATTGTGTGCATATTCTTCTTGCTTAGATATTTGTATTTCAGAATTTAAAGAGAAATTGAATGTTACAATTGGGTCACAGAATTTTGTATTTTTTACTAGAGATATTTCTAAACTTTCTGGTCCATTAGAAGTACCTCTTTAAGTAAAAAAGTAGCTTAGGGGAAGGTAGTCAAAATGTACAAACTTTCAGTTATAAGAAAAATAAGTGCTGGGTATGTAATATACAACATAGTGATTATAATTAACAATATTGTATTGTATATTTGAAAGTTGCTAAAGAGTAGATTTTAAACGTTCTCATCAGAAGGAAAACATATTTGTAACTATGTGAAGCAATGGGTGTTAATTAAATGTATGGTGGTAATCATTCTGCAATATGAGCACATATCAAATCATTCTGTTTTACATCTAAAACAAATACAATGTTATATGTCAATTATATCTAAATAAAACAAGAAAAAATTAGTTTGTTGACAGTTTTAAAACAAATTAAGATTAGCATATGAAACAATAGGGGAAAGATGCTTAGTATGTTATGGCATCTAGAAGATAATACCTATATTCTTAAGATGAAAAAATTAAGAGCATTAACCTGGAAAGTGCTATAATGGACTTTGAAATAAACTTGCTTTTCTCTACCTTTTTAAAATGTTTTGTTTTATTGGGGTAAGAACACCTAATAAGAGACCTACCCTCTGAACAGATTTTTAAGTATACAACACAGTATTGTTATAGACAGGCACAATGTTGTACAGAAGATCTTTAGAATGTATTCGTGATGTATAACTGAAACTGTATACCTGTCGATTAGCAACTATCCATTTCTCACTTTGTTTGATTTTTGTTATTAAGCTGCATGAGTTACTTATATATTTTGGATGTTAACCCCTTATCAGATGTAGAATTGGCAAATATGTTCTCCCATTCAGTAGGTTCATTTTGTTGATAATTTCATTTGGTGTGCAGAAACTTTTAAGTTTGATGCAATTCCATTTGTTTGTTTTTGCTATTGTCATTTCCTTTGGAGTTAGATTCCCACTCACCCCCACCCCCAAATACTACCAAGAGCAATGGCAACCGCTGAGCCACTCCAGCCTGGCTTAATTTCTTTTTAATCACACCAACATTTTTGTTGCAACAGCTATTGACAGAATTATCCAGGACATGGGACAAACCCAATTTCTTTCTCTGAAATTTGTGATATGTCTGTATTTCATCTCCCCCAGAGGCAAATCAGCTGACAGGAGGGGTGCTGGAGAGAGTCAGCTGTAGGACTTAGATGAAAGTGTTCTGGTGATCAGGTGAGCTGGTCAGTGAGCGAGAGAAGCAAGTAGCTCAACACAAAACGTTCTGGGCATACTAGAACTGGGGTACTATCTTTTAAACAAATAATGATGCAGACAGTATTAAATAGGTCTTGTTCGCTTAATCAGTCTTTCCAAGCTCCATCAAAACATCTTGTATTGCTCTGCTGTAACGTACTCCTACAGGGAGAATCTCTTTATCCAATACAGGGCCCAGCACAGAATTCTAAGTGATTTATTGAATCAAGTTCTCTCTCTGCTCATGTTGTGTCCTCATGCACACCATGTGCATAAACAAATTATAGCCCCTATCTGATTTCAGCGTATTTGTTTGTATGTCTTCCTCCCCCACTGCTGGGTTTTCTTAGGGAAAAGGCAGGATCTTTGTCCACTTTTCAGCCCCAAAGTCTAGCCCCATTCCTGGTATTGAAGAAGTGCTCCACAAATGTTTTCCTGAGTGAAGGAAGCTCACTCCCTTCTTGAAAATGCACTTATATTCTGTGTTAAAAATGTGATTTAGCTATAAACTATATATTTATATATCATATTTTAATATAAAATTTGATGTTTTTAAATCAAACAGTACAGAAACAGTAATAACAACTACAAGGTATGATGAAGAGTATCCACAAACAGCAAACCTCTCCTTTCTCATTCAAGTAACTACTGAAAACAGTTTCTTGTGCATCCGTCAGATATTTTTGTATTGCTATATAACTTTTCATGCGTATATGAGTTGATTCCAGCCTTCCTAATTAGATGCTGAGTTCATTAAGTGTAAGTACTGCAGCATAACCTTCTCCCGTACTCCACATACTGTCTTTGTGCTGGACACCTAGTAAGTATGCAATAAAAAATAACTGCAGCTGTGACAGTTCTGTTGACTTTGTTAAAAAAAGAAAAAAGACAAATTGCAAGCCATGCAGAATATTATACTAAGCCACGGCAACATTTAAAGGCAAATAGTAAATTTCTTTAATCACATTGGTTAGTAATCCCAGGGTCTACATTTAAAAATCCCAGTAAAATTTTACTTTATTTTTTATAGTTTGATTTTTTTTTTTTTTTTTTTTTAGAGAGAGAGAGAAGGTGAGGGGGAGAGAGAGAGAAACATTGATGTGAGTGCAACATGGATCCGCTTCCTCCTGCACGCCTCCTACTGGGGATCAAGATGCAATCCGGGCATGTGCCCTTGACCCGGAATCAAACTGGCAACCTCCTGGTGCATGGGACAATGCTTAACCAACTGAGCCACACCAGCCAGAGCAAAGATGAATCCTTTTGTTGTTATTAATCTTTACCCAAGGATATTTTTTCCATTGATTTTTAGAGAGAGAGGAAGGGAGGGAGGGAGGGGGGGGAGAGAGGGAGGGGGAAACAGAGAGAGAAACATCAATGTGGGAGAGATACATCCATTGGTTGCCTCCCACATGTGCCTGGCCTGGGGCTGGGGAGCAAACCTGCAACCCAGGTACATGTCTTTGACTGGGAATAGAACCCATGACCCTTTGGTGCTCAGGCCAATGCTCTAACCGCTGAGCCACACCAGCCAGGGCAAAGACGAGTCATTTTTAAAATTTAGGTAGAGAAGCATTCATTCATTTAACAGATTTGTATAGAGTAAATACCTGGTTATATTCTGTGGGAAACACAGAAGCACAACAACCTTATGAAGAAAGTATTATTATCTCTGTTTTATAGACAAAGAAATTGAGATTAGAAAGGTTAAGTATTTTCTCAAGGCTACGTAATTAGTAGATGGCCAAGTTGGAATTCAGCTTCAGGTAGTCAGACTCTAAAGTCTATGTGCCTTGAAGGAAAGAAATGGACTTGAGGATTGGTATAAAGCAAATATTAGAATGTATTTAGCAATTGATTCAGTTGGGGTGCATGTGAAGGAAAAGCAGACAAAATGGTCATGAGGATTCAAGCCTAGATTTCTCAAGAAATAATTTGAGAAAATGTCTATGTCAGTATTCAAAAACACACATCAATAATGTATGCCCTCCCCAGGCAAATATGAAAACAAGTTTTATGAGTGATGAGGAAGTTAGGAAACATAATAATCACTCACTAAATAGCATTACTTTATTTTCCCTGTATAATTGCTCCACTTATATAAATATACTGAGTTTTTTTTATATAAATAATAGATGGCTAGGATATTCTTGGCTAAAGTTTATCTTCTTAACAGATTTACAGGAAGCAGATTAATAAATGTCGATTCCCTGTGCTCAGAGGTTAAAATCTTGCCACGCTCACTCAATCATGGCAGGGTCAAGTGTCTGCCAGTCAGTTATCTGTTCCTGTAGATTCCAGGCGTTCAATTCCATGCTAAATACTGGGGTAGATAAAACAGCAGAAAACCACAGCAGGAATATGGAAACAATTTTTCTTATACCAGTATACTTTCTGGATCAGATTAGGCGCTGTCTCTTTCTTCCTGATATTTAGGAAGCCTTTATGTCATCTTATTAAAGATTATGCAATACAGTGGCCCCCCCTTAGGTACATTCCAACCCCCAGTAGGTACCTGAAACCACAGATAGTACAGCACCCTATATATACTATATTTTTCCTCTACATACATACCTATAATAAAGTTTAATTTATAAGTTAGTCACAGTAAGACATGAACAACAACAATAATAAAATAGAACAATTAACACAATACACTGTAATAAAAGTTATGTGAATGTGGTCTTCCTCTCTCTCAGCAAACTAACAAAAATTTCTTTCTTCACAATTTCATGGATGGAAGATTCGTTTTTACCATAGATCTTAGCAACTTCAGCATACATTTTTTAAATTTCCTTAGTAAGCTGAGAATTTTCACCTTTTCACTTAAAAGAAGCCTTTACACTTCTCTTTGGCATCTCTGAATTGCCAGCATTACTACTCTTGCACTTTGGGGCCATTATTAAGTAAAAAAAGGTTTAGCTGAACCCGAGCACTGCAATTACCTGGACAGTATAAGTGATTAACGGGTGAGTATACAGAGTGGAGACTTTGGACAAAAGGACAATTCATGTCTGGGAGGAACGAACTAGACAACGTGATTTCATCACGTTACTCAGAACAGCGGGCAATCTAAAATTCATAAATTTATTTTTGGGATTTTTCATTAATATTTTTGAACCATGGCTGGCTGCAGGTAACTAAAACCACAGACAACCAAACCACAGATAATGGGGTACTACTATAGTTCTTACAAAAATTGCATATGCAGATCTGAGTGCCAACAAGATTGAAAAAAAATGTTACTACAGAGAAATTACAAGAATGCTGTGACTTCCAGAGAGACTGAGAAATATGAAATGCCATGCTAGAATGCCTATGTATGTTCTCATAAATGTACTTGGTTACCTCTGTTATGTGAAAGAAGCCACCTCATTCAGCAGGATAATAAATAACCACTGCCTGGAACATTATTTTCCTCCACACTAGGCATCTCCATGAATGTTTCTCTCTAAATATCAAGGTTTTCCCTTTACTAATAGCCTGTCATTGCCCAGCCTGGCATGGCTCTGCAGTTGAGTGTTGACCTAGGATCCAGGCGATCAGGGTTCGATTCCTGGTCAGGGCACATGCCTGGGTTGAGGGCTCGATCAATGACTCTCTCATCACTGATGTTTCTATCTCTCTCTCTCCTTCTTCTTTCCTCTCTCTGAAATCAATATAGATATATTTAAGTAAATAAATAAATAAATAAAAAATAAAAGCCTGTCATGCCCTACTTGGTTTGCTCAGTGGTTAGAGCACTGGCCTGTGGACTGAATGGTCCCAGGTTTGATTCTAGCCAAGGGCACGTACCTCAGTTGCAGGCTTGATCCTTACCAGTGGGTGCACGTGCGGAAGGCAACCAATTGATGTGTCTCTCTCACACTGATGTTTCTTTCTCTCTCTCTCTGAAAAGCAATGGAAAAAATATTCTCGGGTGAGGATTAAAAAAAAAATAAAAAAAAATAAAAGCCTGTCATTTACAGAGAGCTGGTTAAAAAGAGAGGAAAGTCAGATGATATTGACTGGACTTGTTTCTCTGACATGTTTCTAATCTTGAACTCTTCAACCTGCATGCGAATCTTTATGCAGATTTGTACTGTAGAGACTTTGAAAAAGATCCTAAGTCTCAGCCTCTAAGAAAAGATTCATTTCCTCACAGTAAGTTCCATGAAATGGAATGCTTTTGTGAAATAAAATATACTCATCATGGAAGTGTTAGAGGATTTAGATGAGATAAGCTGTTGTTATGATAATTAAACTACATCTGCACAGCAGCACACACTGGATAATAGGACAGGCATAATATATTCACCTCTCTGGATTTGCCTTGGTCCAGTGCAGTACTGAGTACGGCAAGGACCCACAGATATAAACCACAGTGCCACTTACCCTACCCAATCATCTTAGTAGGTCACAGTAAATAAGACCTGCTGGCCACATTCTTTAATCAGAATTGATAGTAGACAATAGAAATATATTTTGACAGCGAACATAGCTCTCATGAAATATTCATGGAAATATTTAGTTCAATAGGTATGTCACTTGCCTGGGGAAAATCTCCTATCACAATATCTCTGTATTTGCATGTAAGTGACCAAAATCATGGTTTGGGGATGTTATGGTCAAGCTGTTTTTCCCCCGCAAATAACAATTGGAAATATATTTGAACCCAAAAGTCTAGAAATGTGTGAGCTACAAATTTCTAATTAATACTCTGGTCTTTTTTACTAAAATGTAAATTCTCTGCCTTTTAACAAGCACCCCACAGTAGACTGAATTTAATGATATGAATTCTCTTCCTCTGTATATACAGGTATCATCTACTTTTCAACAGTTCACATTATGCCACTTAACTTTTTCATAAAAGGCCTACATTAATATGTGTTTTCCCTAACAGAAAGAAATCTGAAGAAATTCTTTTCTTTTACAAAAATAGGTGAAGAGCAAAAAGTAGCATTCATCATTTGTTTTGCAGGGACCATTATAGAGGTACTGCCAAGCTCCCTCCCCAGGCACTACACTCAGCATCTCAGCATCAAGCCATCATCGCTTTGAACTGTGTCTGTGAGCATCTGTGCTTTATCTCAAGTTATTTTGTGCATCCATTAGCAAGATGTGTCCTAAAGTAACAGCAAAACCTAGGAGAGCTTATTAAGGTTTTACACTTAGTATAAAACTAGATGTGATTAAGCATATTTAGTATGATTTGGTAGTTTATTTTGTGGATCTGGGAAGACTCAAAATTTTTTTCATGTAAATTAATGGTAATTGCTTCTTTGCACCATTTTGGCTTATGAACGATTTCATAGAAACACTCACTTTTGAATAGCAGGGGAAACCCGTATGCACAATTTAACTACAAAAGTGAATAAATATATACCCCCTCGTTTTAAAAGTGATTTCCTTGTCCAAAATGACATAACTAATACCTGGAAAAGCAATATTTGAATCACAGGTCTTGGTCTCTCCAGAGTGAAGAATGTAAAAAAGGTCTGAATTGTCAACATCAAAACTTGTTCTATTTTGATCTCTATTCAATACTATGAGGATTTTGCTAAGATTATACATGTGTGTATGTATAGAAAAGATTTTACAGCTTATCATGCACAAATTTTTACTTTTGTAAAAATACAAGCTATGATACTTGAGCAACTGAAATGTAACATTATTAATAATTTTTCTTTGCTTAGAAACTCCTCAAGGACAGGGGGCTGTTGTATGATAGGTAACGATAAAGTTTTCTACTTTGGAAAATTGCATTTGAAATCCCCTCATATTTGATCAGAATTTTCATGTAGAAAGTCTTAGGCATGCACTTTGGAATAATTAATATCATTCCTTCTTGAAGCCCCATAAATAACTCTTGTGCTTTTTTACCTAGATTCATCACCAGTTTTAAGAGATTAACTTAATTTACTGAAAACCCACCCAAAACCTTGATGATCTCTGTGTGTTTTTTCTGCAAATAGAGTGAAACAAAATGAGCTAATTTTTCCAGAAAATTACTTCATATACCGGATGAAAAAAACATCTACGAGAGCAGGCAACAAACTGGAAAGAAAAGGGATAACATTTTCATTGAGCCTGGCCGGGCATGGCTCATCAGTTGAGCTTCGACCTAGGATCCAGGAGATCGCGGTTCGATTCCCGGTCACGGCACATGCCCAGGTTGGGGGCTCCATCCCCAGCAAGGTACGTACAAGAGGAAGCCGATCAATGACTCTCTCATCATTGATGTTTCTATCTCTTTCTCTCTCTCTCCCTTCCTCTCTCTGAAACCAATGAAGATATATTAAAAAAAAGAAAAAAAATTTTCATTGATTTCAGTCTACTGAATAACACTATTAGTACTAATTAAAGTTATGATTTATGAATCATTTACTATGTGACAGAGTTCCTGTGATAAGAGCTATGCACATTATTTTATTTATTCCATACACATTTATGAGGTAAGGTGCTACAATCATCTTCATTTACTGATGAATAAACTGACTTTAGAAAAATTACACTCAGTTGCCTCACAGATCTTGGCCTTAAATTTAAGCCTGTCTAACTCCAAAACCAGTGTTTTCATATATATGTGCAGCAGAGACACTACCATAGACAAAAACATGGAAATAATGTAAATTGTGGTTTATTTATTCTTTCTCAGTGGGGAAAAAAAAATGCCAGCTAAATCAGATTTTACTTTCAAGTATGATGCCAGAAGATATAAGAGTGGACCAAGTATTGTTAAAGAAATTGGAATTGCTTAGAAAATATAAAATAAACGGTGAGTAGGGGGCTACTTCTTATGTGGTGGTAGAGAGACTAGAGCCTTAATATATACATAAAGTTAAGCATTTTTGAGAATGGTGGGTGATGCTGGACCTCCAAGGTACACTGAGATTAGCCTTTCAGAAAGGTAAGGTTACAGGTCACAAAACTTATGTTGCATAAGTTATGAGAGAGAGAAAAAAAAAACAACTTTTCCCAAGGTAGGGGTGGGGAGAGGAGTTACTGCGAAGAAAAGTGAGGATATTGGTTGAAGTAGTCAGGATTCCTCAGAGAAACAGAACTAATAAGAGATTTTTATATTTTTATGTGTGTACACACATGTATATGTGTGTGTAACAAGGCTTATTATAAGGAACTGGCTTGCACAATTTAGAGGCTGACAAGTCCCAAGATTTGCAGTCAGCAAGCTGGAGACCCAGAACAGTCAATGTCATAGTTTATTCCAAGTTAAAAGGCCTGAGAACTAGGAGAGCTGATGGTGTAGTTCCAGTCCAAAGGCCAGGAGGCTTGCGCCCCAGATAAAGCTGATGTTTCAGTTTGAGTCCAAAGGCAGGAAAAAAAATGATGCCCCATTTCCAAGGCAGTTATGCAGAAAGAGTTCCATCTTCCTTGCAGAACAGTCAGCCTTTTGTTCTATTCAGACCTTCAACTGGTTGGGTAAGGCCACCCACATTAGAGAGGGCAACCTGCTTTACTCAGTCTACCAATTCAAATGTGAATCTTTTCCAAAACACACTCACTGACACACCTATAACAATATTTGACCAAATACCTGGTAACCCTGTGACCCGGTCAAGTTGATACATAAAATTAACCATCACACTGGTTATACTTCATGTAAATGGTGGTTGCTAGAACTAATCCTCATAACACAACACTTCTAGGGCAGGCAGGAAATGCTTGTGTGGAATAACTGAAGCAGCTGATTGATATAACAGTTGCCCAGTTCTGTCAGGGAATTGAGTCTCTGATATTAAATATTTCCCTACAAAGAATTACTTCAGCAAAGCTCCTCATAATAACCACCTGAGCAGTAGACCCAGTAGAGTTTTATGGGTAAATACTCTTCAAATATGGCTTCCAAGAATAAGTCTTGCCCTCACAAAGTATACAGAAGAAAGATACTGACCAAGAAAATATATATCTTCAAGCAACTTGCAGGGGAAATAATGACCTAAAATATCACAGATGTCAGGAATTTCTGTGATGCACCCAAAGGAAATGCCTATATGGAAATTGGAACTCTCATTGAAAGAATTATTACCAAATGCAGTGAAAATGCTTAGCACAATTTTTTCTCTACTGCCCTTCAAGAGGAAGAAAGCATGCAATTAATAACTTTTTTAGCATGAAATACAGATACTTACACAAGACTTGATAAAATAAACAAAGCTTACAGAATACTAGAAGATAAGTAGAAAAACAAAAAATAGACTAAAATAGAGACCTATATAAAAAGAGAAACAATTACAAGACAAATAAAAAGAATTGATTACATTGTATTACATAATTTAAAATTGCTGACAGTAGAACTTAAATGTTCTCTCCAATCAATCAATCAATCAATCAATATGTGAGAGAATGGATGTGTTAATTAATTAGAAGTTAGGAATCCATTCATAATGTATACTTATATCAAATCACCATGGTGTATACTTTAAATATCTGCAATCTTATTTGTCACTTAAACCCCAGTAAAGATAAAAACATAAAAATAAGAGTGAAAAAGGAAGGCAGAATTGCTCGCTTTGAAAATGGGAGAAGGGGTTCATGAACTAAGGTATGTGTGTGGCCTCTAGAAGCTGGGAACAGCCTTCAGCTGACAGCAAGGAAATGGAGACATCAGTCCTGCAACCACAAGGAACTGAATTCTGTCAACAATCTAAATGAGTAGGGGAACGATTTTCCTCTAGAGCCTCAAGAAAAAATAAATATCCCTGCTGACACCTTGATTTTAGCCTAATTAGACCCACACTTAATATGTCACTTACAGTATTGTAAGATGGTGAATTTGCATAATTTTAAGCTGCTAAATTTGTAGTAGTTTGTTATGGCAGCAAGAAAAAACTACAGATGGTCCCCAACTTATGATGGTTTGACTTCTGATTTTTCTATTTTATAATGGTACAAAAGCAATACGTATTCAATAGAAACTGTTCTTTGAATTTTGAATTTTGATTTTTTCCTGGGCTATTGATATGTGGTATGATATTCTTTGTGATGCCGGGCAGCAACTCTGAGCCACAGTTTCCAGCCTGCCATGCAATCACAAGGATAAATAACTCATACTCTACAATGTACTGCATTGCCAGCATGTTTTGGACTTTGTATTTTGTGTTTTCACATCCCATCATGCCTGCAAAATGCCCATCTGTCTCCTGCTTTGGTGAGAAGAGGAAAGGCAATTACTTTTGAGATGGAACTAAAGATAACTGCCCAACTGTGGGCTAATGCAAGTGTTCTGAGCACGTTTAAGGTAGGCTAGGCTAAGTTATTATGTTTGGTATATTAGGTGTATTAGATACATTTTGATTTCCAACATTTTCAACTTACAATAGATTTATCAGACATAACCCAGTCGCACGTGGAGGAGCATCTGTAATACCACTGGGGTATAGAAAATAGAGGAAGGAAGAAAAGGAACATCTCAGTCAGCCCTCCTTTTGTCTAAATAAGGAGATTTCCAAGCAGGAGATATTTCAACTTAAGGAAAACATGCAGAAGTTCTTGAGGAAAGGTCAATGTCATTTGACAAGTCAATGATTTGACTTGTCCTGAGTGAAGAGGCTCAGGACATGACAGCATGCCCCAACTTTTAATTAGCTATGTATTTAGGACTGAGGCAGTGTTTTAAAAAGGTGGAGGGTTATACAAATCATATATATTTGGTTTTGTAATTAATGTTTATTATTATTAAAAAGAAGCAGATTTCCTACTCTTTCCTCTTCTACACCCTGAAAAGCCAATCAAAAGTCCCCAATTACATGTCTTCTTTTAGATCTGGATCAATATCATTAGTCATCAAGAAAGTTCAAATGAAAAACATATTGAGATACCACTTCACACCCTCTGGAATTGCTGGAATCAAGAAGAGAGCCAATGCTCAGCCGGTGTGGCTCAGTGGTTGAGCATCAACATATCATCCTGGAGATCGAGGTTCGTTTCGTGGTCAGGGCACATGCCCAGGTTGCGTGCTCGATCCCCAGTAGGGGGCGTACAGGAGGCAGCCAATCAATGACTCATTATTGATGTTTTCATTTCTATCTCTCTCTCCCTTCCTCTCTGTGAAATCAATAAAAATATATTTTTTTAAAACAGAATAGAGCCAATAACTAATACAGGCAAAGATATAGAGAAATGGGTCCCTCATGTATTGCTGATAGGAATGTAAAATGGTGCAGCCACTTTGAAAAATGGTCTGGCGCTTCCTCAAAAAGTTAAACAGAGTTTTCACATGACCCAGCAACTCTACTCCTAGGTATATATCTAAGAGAAATGAAAGTATATGTCCCCATTAAGTGTTCACGGTAGCATTAGTCATGATAGCCCCAAAGTAGAAACAACCCAAGTATCATCAGTTGAATAGATAAACAAAATTCTGTATATCCATATGATGGAATACTATTTGGCCATTAAAATAAGTATTGATACATGCTACAATATGGATGAACTGTGGAAACATTATGCTAAGTGAAAGAAGACTGTCACAAAAGGCCACATTTTATACAATTCCATTTACATGAAATATCCAGAATAGGCAAATCTATAGAGACAGATAGTAGAATAGTGGTTACTTAGGACTGGATGAAGGGGGATCTGGGGAAATAAGGAATAATTGGTAATAGGTACTAGGTTTCTTTATGTGGTGATAAAAATGTTGATTGAGGTGCTAGTTGTATAACTCTAAATATACCAAAACTCATTGAATTGTATACCTTAAGAGTAAATTTTATGTCCTGATCTGGCTCAGTTGGTTGGGTGTTGTCCCATGCACTGAAAGGTTGCTGGTTCGATTCTGGGTCAGGGCACATGCCCAAGTTGCAGGCTCAATCTCCTGTTTGGTTGTCCAAATTAAAATTAAAAATTTCCATCAGTTTTACATAATGTGAAGAAAATGCCCTGGCACATGCTGCAAGTGGAAAGGTAAAATGGTACACATTTTCTTGAGTATTATTTGGTAATGCTTAATAAAAACTTTTAAAAGGTGCATACTCTTTGACCCAGGAACTCTTCAAAGAAATAAAGTAGTGAGCAAAAACAATTATAAGGATGTTTTATTTCAGTGTTGCTTATAATACTGAAATGTCCGAAATAATTTAAATATCCAAAAAGAGGGGATTCAATGTATAAGGCATTATTTATTTATACAGTTGAAAATGTAAAGACATTTAAAGTAATAATGTAGCCCTCACTGGTTTTGCTCAGTGGTTAGAGAGTCTGCCTGTGGACTGAATGGTCCTGGGTTTGATTCTCTCTCACATCGATGTTTCTCTCTCCCTCCCTCCCTCTTTCTCTGTTCCTCTCCCCTTCCACTTTCTCTGAAAAGCAATGGAAAGAATATCCTTGGGTAAGGATTAAAACAAATACTAATAAAAAATAAAGTAATAATGTAGATTCATACCGACATTGAAAGATATCTAACATAAATTGTTTAATGAAAAATTTCTCAAAATATAAAAATGTATACATATGTATGTAAATGATATAAACACAAATGTTGATACTTGTTATATGTAATGGGGTTTTATGTAATTTATATTCATGTTTTTTGTATTCTAAATTTATATAATGACCAGAACTTACTGTTGTGATTGGAAAAAGTATAGTAGGAGATACAGGAACACGTTAGAGTTATAACAATTGTGTGGAGTTGTAAAGTCGGAAAACATAAAGAATTGTGGAAGTGCTATATAGGCACATAATTGAGCTATGCAGTTTTGGAGACTCCTTTTTTAAATAGTGTATTAAAAGCATACACACAAGTGTAGTTCCCTTCACAGTGGTCACCTGAAGACAAAACACTTATTCCAATAATGCTGATACTAACGGAATGTTAAAGGCGATCTATTTCCACATGTCATAGGTGAGAAATCATGGGCTCATTACATCTAAATGCTAGCCAAGGTCACACAACAGCTAGGTAGTGGGAGGTTCACAAAATCAGGTTGCTTTCCCTTTTCATTTTTTTGTTAATTAACTATCACTATAAAACTAAGTTTTCCAACCAGACTGACCTCAATTGTTACTTTTCCCTTTAATACCCAAGTATTATCAGCCTTTTTTCCCCTCAAGTAACCTAACCACGCTAACCACCTAACCTAGTCTCTGCCTAGTTTCCTTTCCCAAGTATTTCTGAGAAATATTTTTCTTGGTTATATATGTTCCAAAAATGAACTGCTTGTCACTTACCAGTTCTTTCTTAGGGTGAGTGCTTCAGACATTTCTGCTGGTCTTACTGTGCTGTCTCACTACCATTTCTCCGTGCTGCTACCACTTTTCCCAATCTACATCACACTGAGAATTAACAGATCACACTAAAAAGAAAATCCCTAAAATACAGTTAATATATGACTCTTATGCTTAACAAACTTTATTGATGGTTTGGGAATAGTGGAAGAAAATTACCAAACAGAAAATGGGAATTTTAAAGCCAGCCATCATAGATCCATTGTCTATGCCTCTACACAGGGATCCCTTAATAGCAGTCCTTCTTGATATCATACTTGTTGCAAGTGCCAATTTATTTCCCCTCTGTGAGTCTCCTTTACTCCCTCCTTCTTTACAGGTGACTAAAGTTCCCATTGTTCTTTGGAATAAAAAAAAGAAGCATCTTCATCTCTCCCAGTCAAAGGCCTGTTGTTTTCCCATTGGGAAAGTGGAAAAACTCATTTCCTTTAGCAGAAACTCTTTGCCACAACTGGTCTAGCCACCATGTCCCAGATAAAACAATTATAATAGCACATTTCTCAGTCTGGATTATTCATATAATTGCGGAGTATGCAGGGGGTGGGTGGAGGGAGGCAAAGGGGGGAAATGGGGGACATCTGTAATAGAGTCAACGATAAAAATATTAAAAATATTAAAAAGGAAAAGATATATTAATACAACGCAGAGATTTAAGCCATATTTAATATCAAATAAGTGTTTCTGCATCAAGTAAAATAACTAAATATTCTCTTTTCATATATAAATATTATGGTAATTGAAGTATGCCAATACCATTTGTGATCTCTTGCTTCCTCATGAAAATACCTTGAAATAAAAATCAAACTGCTGGGTTAATACTTTTTCAAACATGCAGTTTAATACAGAGCATTTGCTTTGTTGGGTCATGTAAATTTATTTGTATCACTAATAATTATACTTATAGAAATATTAATAACACAAGCTAAACATACCTAAACACAACATTTGCAAAGACCTAACTTATTTCAAAAACTGTTGTTCAGAAAATCAACCAGGGATTTACCCAAGCTAGAGAAATTTTCTGATGCTTTCTCATGTGCTACTTAGAGGTTTTTCTTTTAGTATAACTTCAAACAAAAAAAATCAGGATTCACTTTCCTAAAGTCTCATCATCTATACAGATTTTTTAACATAGCTACGTTCGTTCTCTAGCTCCTAAGCCTAATTAAATACAGTCGGAGTCTTTGCACAAAAGAATTTCAAACAATTAATTGGCAACCCGCTGACATGACAATTATGGCTTGAAAACCCAACTCTTCCAATGTTTAAAAGTATATTACACTTGTTGAAATGCTTTCTTTGCACCTTGAACCCAACCAAAAATAATTTTAAAAATTTTAAATGATTTGTCCTGATGCAGTTTAAAATTTGTTTTTCAATCCAAGAACTCTCTTAAAACCTGAATTGCACCTAAGAAATTATAAATAATGCAACTTATTCCCATAATCCTTACTATTTATTAAATTTAAAGAGATGTTTTCCCTTAATTCAAAACAGGCTAGTGTGAGTTAATACCAATTTCAGCAGATCTAACATTGTGATATTTTACCTAAAGTTGTAAATAGTGATGATAGTTTTTTAAAAATATTAATCCAAAGATTATTACTTTCCCATGGTGTGTGGTACCCATGTTGTAAGTAGATACCATCTGGAATAAATTCACTGCCTTTCACCTCTTGAGTTCTCTTAAAACTTCTGCAAGCAATTCTAAAAATGAATTTCCTGCCAAAAGGGCATTTTTAGAAACCATGGCAAAAAAAATCACTGACCTGTCTTCCATATCCTCTGCTAATACCTGGCCAGAACTAAAACAGGTTTCTAGGAAAGCATTCCACACTGGAAATAGTTTGTAAATCCTTATCTTAAATGGAAATGGAAGTCTGGGCTCTGGAAATGATCTAATTGTATTTACCTTACTGAAAGAGGTTTATGTCCTAGACCTTTTGTCAGGCATTTTAGGTCTAGTACTGGCTTTTTGAAGAAAATGATAAAAATTCAAAGTGACTTTGAAAGACTGAAGATGTAGGGATGATGCAGGAAGGTAGTTGTTCACCAGGGATCAGTTTAGAGCTATCAATTTAGGAAGGAAAAATCAAAGAAAGAATGGGAAATCCGTGAAAGAAACAGGATTTTGTTTTCCCCTTGAAGACAGACAGACCTAGATGAGTTAATACCACTGTTAACATCCTTAATATCATAATATTTTACTTGGAATTCCAAGTAAAGCATATCCTAATTGTAGCAATAGCTATAACAATTATTATTTAAATGGTACGTCAAACACTATGCTAAGTGTTTGATAAATAATATCTCATTTAAGCCTTTGATAATTCTATGAAGTAGTCAGGTAACAGCCTCATTTTATAGATAAGAGAAGCTAGGATTAGAGGTGTTAAACTATTTGCATAAGGTCACACAGCCAATAAGTGACAAAAATGGGAGTCAATACCAACTCTATTAGACTTCAAATCCAACCATTCATCCTCTACAATGTCCAATTCCAGTAAATGTACCTTTGAGTTCTGCTCGAGGATGTTGAGGACTCAATTGCTTTTTCAGCTTCTTTTGTCCTCTTATAGCTATTGATTTAAAGGTTCTTTATTGCTGTTAACTACAGAAAAACACAGGGAATGGTAAAAAAGATAAGAAGTTGGAAAGGTAAAAGAAATCTTTAATAGCAATGGATCACCCTGCATTTAACTGAAATATAAATTTACTAAGCCAGTTCTCATCTCATCATACCCCCGTGTATGATGGATATGACCTGGGGGCTAACCCCTTCCCAGCGGTCTCACTAAGCAATGAACTTTGACGAACTTAATCAGACATGAGCTCCAAGTGGATGCAGGAGGTACCATTGCTAGATAGAATGGAATTCTCAGTTTTTCTCTATAGATGGGCTCCCTCTTTGACTCTAGGTTGTATTTCTCCTTTGCTGCTTCCTTTGGTCCCTGTCTATTCCTGAGTATGGACAAGGAAGGTACTTCTCTAGGAAGTGTAGCATGGCAGGGAGGTGGTATAATTGAGCAGTTAAGAACATAGACTGGAGCCAGACCACTAAGCTTAAAGCCTGGCTTTGTCATTTACCAGTTGTGTGAGGTTGGACAAGTTGCTTAACCTCTCTGTACCTCAATTTCCTCACTTATTAAATAGAGCTTACACTAGAACCTGCTTTAATGACTGTAGTAAGGATTACGTGAATACTAATTCGTATGTTCTTGGGGCATAGTAAGCATTGCATAAGCATTTTCTATTGATAAAATTAAACTTTCAGATTGTAGGCAGAAGGACATTGTAATCCTCTCACTTGTCGCTATAGGAGGTCTGGCCACTGGCAGTTTTATTGCCTTTCCACCTGTTTTATTCTCCTACAGTGTAGTCACAGATCAGTTATTAACACACTGGAATACTACTCAGCAATACAAAGTACAACCTACTGATACAGGAACAGCTTGGATGGATCTTAAGGTTATTTTGCTGAGTGAAACCAGCCAACCTCAAAAGGTTGCATATTGTATAATTTCATTTATATAACTACCTGTATAATTTTTTTTCATTTCAAGATTGAGAATAAATTAATGGTTGACAAATTTAGGGAAAAGAGGGAGGAAGTTAGTATGAGGGAATTTCTTTGTGGTAATAGAACAGTTCTGAATCTTGAATCTAGTGGCAGTTTTATGAATGTGATAAAAATTGCATTAAATTACACACACACACACACACACACACACACACAGAGAGTAATGCATGTAAAATCTGGCAAAATCTGACTGAGGTCTGTAAAGTGTGTAAATTTCCTGGTTTGAGTATTGTACTATACTCGTCTAAGGTGTTACCATTACCATTAGGGGCAGCTGGGTGAAGGGTACACATAACTTTTCTGTGCTATTTTTGCAACTTTCTGTGAGACTTTGTTTCAAAATTTAAAAAAAAAAAGTTTTTTTAAATGCTGATTCAGGATGCTTTTACCAATTATTGAAGAAGGGATAATTAACCAATTGGGCCAAAACCAAATTCACCAAACTGGTATTTCGGGAACACTGTTCAGTGAAGAGATTTGTTAATAGCTGTGCTGCAGAAAAGTTTTCTGAAGTTAATAAATTTAATGAGCACTACATACTACCCTCTGGGAGATTTCCCTCTACATTGCTGTGGTTCTCAATCCTGCCCATGCATCAGAATCATCTGAATAAAAACTAAAGACAGAAATAATCTTCAAATCAAAGAAATAGCAACAATCCCAGGCCACACACTGGAAAGAGTAAAGTCTAGTTACTATAAAATTTAAACCAAAGGAAATGCAGGTTTTTTGAGTCAATGCTGCTTTCACAGATCTCAGGCAATGCACAGATTCCTTTAAATGTTCAAGGCCCGGATATTTGATTTAGGCCCTGTGGCAGACATTGAAAGCAGCAAGAAATGACCCCATAGGGAAACAGCTCCAAACACAGAACAAAAGGGGAGCTAAAGTAAAGGATGAATTATACCAGCATATCATGATTTTCTGAGATCCTCCAGAGCCTGCTTCAATGTGAGGAGGCAGTCAAGCACCAAGTAACTCTACAGATGCTAGCCAGTTAATTGAGCAGAAATTGACTATAAGATCCCCACAGAACACTTCTCACTCAAGGCATTTCCCTGAGTCGTGCAGACCTATTGCTCATTCCAAAGCTGACCATGGTGAAGTGAGGGCTGAGAAGAAAACACCATAAATACATGCAGAGAAATGACCTCCAGCAGAAGATACAGCAATTTTGAGAGAGAACGAGACGAGACAAACCTGAACTGAAGCTTCTGAGATGCTCAAGATCAGTTCCTTCTACCTCTTCACACATCACAATTTAGCAAGCTATTGTCCCCAAATCTGAACAAAAGACAAAGACTGAGCACAAATCATTTAAAAATAAGAAGCAAAACAGTATAAGCAAAAGGCAGCCAAAGGAAGAAAAAACTAAGAACAGGTTTTGAATATTTTTTAAAACCTCATTTTGAAAGGTAAACTTAAAAAATATATACTGAAGGATATAAAAAAGACTCGATTCCATGGAAAAACATTTTGCCCTTGGATAAGAAAACTGAATAATATGAAATCCATGATCCTCTGCAAATGAATCTATAAATTCAAACAAACCTCAATGGGGAGGGAGCCTGAAAAAAAGTGATCCTGCAATTCATCTGGAAAAATAAATAGGTGAAAACAACCAAAAACTGCTAAAAACAAGTTTTATAAGGAACTATTTTTATCAGATAATCAAATGTATATGAGGAGTTTATGTTTTAAAAGATTTATACTGACATAAAATAACACTTCTGAACCAAAGAGTCCAGAGATAGGCCCGAACACATAGGGAACATATTATATAATAAAGGCAGAAATGAATTACATTAGATCTTCAATAATTCTATAAATGGTGTTAAAACAACTAGTTAGTTGTGTTAAAAAAAAAAAAAAGTGGTATAGCTACCTCAATCTTCCCTTTAAAATGATCCCAGAAAGATTAAAGCTTCAAATGAACCCATAAGAGTACTGTAAGCAAACATGAGCAATTTAAAAAAAAAAAAAATGACATCAGTGTGGAAAAGTCTTTCTAAGCCAAATACCCCAAATCCATAATCAAGCTAAAATAAATAAATGTGACTACTGTATATTAACATTAAAATTCTTCTTCAGGGAAAAAGAAAAAAACAACTGAAAAAAATCAAATAAGAAAATGTTTCAACATATGCAACATTTTCTCTTAATTCAAAGACAGTGCTTATAGTTACTAATCAATTAGAAAAAGATGCTCCTAACCTAACTGCCCATCATAAAAAAAACAAACCTGATGCAATAAATTATGATATATCCATTCTTAATATGTGTTTAAAGAATGAAGCTTACATGCACTAATATAGAAAGGGTTCCAAAATATGTTAAATGAGAAGTGAAAGGGATAGAATAGTAGTTATCATGTTACTAAAGGTAGATATAGATATTTATTTTCCATATACAGTGTGGTTTCCTTTGAACTTAGAATTGTTCCATTTTTATACTTTTCAGTATATATTCCAAATCTTCTGTAATGAACATATTTTATAGTCAGAAGATGTAATAAAATAATAAAGTGACAACTTTCAGTGAAGCATAGTGCAAAAAATATATACTTAATCTCCTTAATTTATATAAACCATGAATAAAAGATGAGAAAAATACCAAATTTTATTAGCACCACAGTGGAAAATAACAGCTTCATTATGTTTATTCTTTTCTTTTTAAGTCAGTGTCACGCAAAATTAAAAAACACAGTCTAGGAAACTTGATATGAATGTGTGCTTGAAAATTCTTAACCCTATGCTACTTTATTCCAGTGATCACATTTTGTAACGCACCATAGCATAATAAAGAAGCCGCACCTAGTGCAAGTTGGCCTAAACCCTTCTTACTTCTGAGCTGCGGGCCAAACACATTTGGATTGGCTCTTCAAGTATGTTTTCCCCCCAAGTAACTATTAACTTCAGTGAAGAGTTCTGATCATTTTTCCAATCACTCTGTAAAAGCTATATGACAAAAAGACATTATAAGGACTAAGCTATATAACAATCAACAATGATGCTGCAGAGAATTTGCTGTGTTCTGCAGCTCTTGAAGTACACTTCAAATCCCATGCCTTTTATTTTATATTTCTTAAATTTATCTTTATTGTTGAAACTATTACAGATGTCTTCCCCTTTCCTCCCATTGAACACCTCCACCCCACAGCCACACCCTCCAGGCCTACCGCGCCCATGTGTTTTAAAACTTAAATTATTTCATTGTTGGAATTTAAAAATATACTGTACAGAAAATATAACATTTGAAGGAACACATAAGTGTGCAGGTTGCCCTAGTACATGGGCCAGGGGGTACAAACACTTCACCAAGTGAGAGTTTAGACTGTTTTCCAGGAGCCTGCAATTCCTTTTCAAATCAGGCTTCTGTCTTATCACGTGGTCCCCGGCGCTGTTTGAGGGCAAGGACATCAGCATCGCTAGGCCCTCACATAATTGGGCATTTGCATCATTTGACTACCCGTGCTGTCACTTTCTTCACTTAGCTTGACACTGGCCACCACTACCTCTTGCTGCTTAGGAAAGCCCCTCGTTATCTAAGTCTGGCACTTGGAAGGAAAAGAGCAAACTTTTGGAGTAACTTTGCTGGGGGCCTGGATGGGAAAGAACTCACAGAGCAGGAGGTGGCCACGACTGCAGCGGGTAGGAAGGGAAGGCGACCCCCTCCTTAGGGTTGGGGGGAGGCCTGAAGGGAGCAGCTGGCCTCAGCCTTGAATCGCAGCCAAGAGAAACAGCTCACTGGACAGAAGGTGTGTGTGTGGGGGGGGCTCCTTAAAAGCTCTTCTCACGCCCTGGCCCCCTGCCCTTGAGCTGGGTTCCCAGTCTGCTCCTCCTTCTGACATCATTCATTGGCTGAGCAAGTGTGATGGTCAAAGCGCAGCCCAATGACTGTGCGAGCTCAGTGGGCCCCGGCTCTATCCACTGCCACTAGCCAAGATGGTCCTAGCCCCTAACAGCCCGCTTGAGTTTCTGGAATCATCCCTTTACTGATGAAAATATCCTTGGCACCTGCTCCCCTCGCCCAGGCTTAAAGTGAAAAGGTAAAAATATCAATAAGCTGTCTTTCCAATTATCTTCTTACACCCCCCCCCCACCAACTTGAATTCACCTTTTGATTGGAACCATGAACCTGTGATAAAACATAATCAAGAGAGGGACTGGGGGGAAATACACCAATCTACCTGGCATATCTTACTGTAGTGTGCTTTTGGATGATTTTTATTTTCTTCATTTCTGCTTCTATTTTGCAAATATTCTATAATGACGCTCGCTCCTTCAAGATTGGAAAATACAGACTGGGAAGGGGCTAAGATAAATAATTCTGTAAGTGTTCTAAGGTGCAATAAAGATGTTGCATCCCATATAGAAGTTTTAAGGGCTCTGCTGTCTGTGATGTCAGGCAAGCCCAGTGTGTATCTGAGTTGGGAACCTCTGTAACAGTGAGCCAGGTGCACCATATTTACTATGGTCTTCCTTTGGGCTCTGGCATATAAAGTAAATCTGCTGCCATACCCATTTTTGATGGATGTAAACATCTCAGAAATAAAACGAAGGTACTGTCAAAATTGCAATGGGATGGCTAAAAGCAATCATTTGATTCCAGATTTTGTATAACTCCTAACAACCTAAATATCCAAACATTTGTAATTTGTCATGGGTTGTAATATTTTTACATTTATAGACATGCGGGGGGGGGGGGGGCTATTGTTAAGCAGGGATAAAAGCAACACTAAATAACATATGGTGTGATTTGGAAAAACAATTATGTAATTTTATTGCCTAGAGATCCAGAAATTCCCAAATCCTGTTTTCTTCCTAACACACCTCTTTCCTGTAAGGTCTTGAAGGAAAAGAAATATATGTGGGAGAAAAAATGGCAAGTGTGAAATAAGATACCACTTTAATATTTGTTGTGCTTGTGCCTCTCTGCTCAGTGCAAAACCTCTGGTAAACTGAGTTTATGGGCCCTCCTCCTCACACTAATTTCAAACCAAAATCTTAAGATCTAATTACCTTGTAAGCAACTGCACTGTGCAGAAGAGGTGACAGGATGATTTTACCTATAAGAAAAAAATAAGCCACACTTGGGAATGTGACCTCTGCCCTAGTCAAGGTGGAGCACTGACCTGGGTCATTTACCCATCTTGCTTTTGGAAGTGACAGCAACAGCTTATATAAAAGGCCTTTCTGGGTGAAGTACTTCTGCCCTCTGCCCTTCCCTTCTTCCCATCCCCACCCCCTCCCCTCTCCCTTCCTCCCCAGCCCCTTCCTCCCCTTTTCACCTCCTCCCCTCTCCCTCCCCAATCCCTTTCTCCCCTTATCACCCCCTCCCCTCTCCCTTCCTCCCTACTCCCTTCTACCCCTTCTCCTCTACCCCCTCCCCTCTCCTTTCCTTCTCTTCTTTCCTTTCCCTTCCTCCACCTTCCCACCCTTTCCTCCTTGTAGTTTCCTCCCATATTCTTACTCTTCCTTCCTCCTCACTCTACTTACCTGTTTATCCCCTTTCCCTCTCCACTTTCTCTTCTTCCACTTTCCTCCACTTTTTCTCCCTCTCCCATCTCCCCTTGTCTTCTTTCTTCCTGGTCTTGTCTCCTCCCCTGTCCCATTTCTCTCTAATCACTGGAATATGTATCCTCCAAAGAAGAGCTAAGATCCAGGGAAATGAAGAAGAATGTTATAATAGTTATATATTTTTAAAAACCCCTTTTCCTCAGTATTTTCTATTTTTCCTATAATGAGCACTATTTTTGTATAATTAGAAAAAAGCATGATTCACTTCATTTGACATTTATTTATTTTAGGTTGCAATAGAAGTACATGAAAAATATCAAATGATGTAAAGTGATCATTTTCAGCAAAAGGCAAAGTAGAACATATCACAAATGTGGTAAGTAACTTTACAATTACACAGCATAAGATGAGGAAACTTTTAAAAATACTATGTTATATTAACACCTCAGTAGTAAACAATTACTTCCTGATGACTAAATTTGTAGACCACTGCCACATAAATAAAGCCATAGTCATATCATATATAGTCTGGATGGACTTTCATAAATGTATGCTAATCTCTTTTCAAGCAGTCATATTTCACAATGAGCTGTTCTAGTTAATATAAGTACTGTATTTCTATAGCAAAATAATGAAGGCACAGCTAGTGCAAGCAGATTTAAACCCTTAGTCTTCTGGGCTGGAAAAATAACAACACTTGCATTGGTACTTCAGGAACATTGTTTTGTTCAAGCAAATATTTGTCTCAGTTAACAATTTTGACAGTTTTCACAGATACATTCTAATAGGAACATGACAAAAGGACTTCACAGAAATCAAAACTATATAGCACCAAATTAACATGCTTTAAATAACTGACAGCAGTTTACAGGTTTTGGAGAATATTACACTACAACAGGCTATATAGAATAAACTGATACTTAGACACCTGAAGAGAATTTTTCAGATTACCAAGAAAATACAAAAACACAAGACTGTAAGGAATACTAGTAATGAGGTTATAGAGCAGGTTTTATTTCACTTCTTGAACTTTTGAGATCTTAAAAATTCTTTCAGGAAGCCTCTTTATTTTCGGTATTTCCTGTTTCCATAATCTTTACCCCTATAATAGGCACCCTTGATTTCTCCTGTAAAGTAATAGACTGATTTCAGAATGACCTTATCATGTAAAATTTGACCAATTTCAAAGTCCTCTTCAAGGATCATATCTTCTCGTGGCTCCAGCTTTCCAATCTTAGGAATCTCAGGAGGGCTAAAGAAATTGAAGAATGATGAATTAGGAACCACTCTTGGCTGGATTTCAATTTCTCCAGTGGCAGTTGTGCGACTGTAGGTGGTTGTCAAGGTAACATTCTTTCCTCTTCTCCAGTCTATCTTACAGCCTTTGCAATCGTGGATTTCCCACCCCCAAGAGAAGAAGGGATCATTGTAATCTGGCTTTGACTTTATTATATATGTCTTGGTCAGCACCTCATTTCTGAAGTATGGATTGGGCAGAAAATAAAAATAAAATGTGTAACTTATAGGCTGGCCAGGCTTTGAGAACTTCAGGCTAATATCCGACAAGAACTTCAGAATGGGCTCATCATACTTCTGAATCAAGGGCCCGAGCTTGTCAACATTCTTTAAAACAGTCAGCCAGTATTTAGGGATGCCTTTAGGATCCTCTTTCTTAGGCTTTCCCTTACGAGCTCTTTTCAGATTCACTCTTTCTTTAGGCCTGACCTCAAGAATTCTTTTAGGAGCCTCTTTTACTGCAGCCCTTGCCTTAGCCTCTGCTGCTTTAGGCTGTTCTTTATCTCCTGCCTTTGCCGGGGGCACTTCTTTAGGCTCTTCTTTAACTTCAGGCTCTGCCTCCAGAAGATCTTTAGACTCAGCTCTGCCTTCAGCCTTTGCCCCCGGAATTTGTTCAGGAACCTCAGTTTCTTCAGCCTTTCCCTGTGGTTTTTCTTTAGGATCGCCTTCCTCCTCACCCTCTAAGGCAGGCATTTCACTAGGGCTGTCGTCCGGCACCTCCTCGTCACTGCTGAACTCTTCATCCTCTGAATTCCATTCACATTCTTTGACTGTCGGTTCATATTCCGCATTTATGATTTGAGATCGCCGATCATATAGAGGCTTATTGAGTTCGGCATATTTTCTTTCGAGACCGTGAATTGCCTTTAAGAATAGGATGTCTACCTTGTCACACTCAACTTGAATATTTCTGAGCGCCTGCACACGATTTCGAACTGCCTGAGGCAGCCGGTCCACGAAACTGTTACTACCGGACGGAGCCCGCCGCGCCCTTCTAGAAGGCTCAGGTACCCTCTTCCTTCTATAAAAGCGGCTGTGGCTACTGCTGTCGCTGGTGCTGGTGCTGGTGCTGGCACTGGCGCTGCTGCTGCTGCAGCTACCAGTGCTGCTGCTAGAGCTACTGCTGTCAGATTCTGCCTCCGAATCACTAGACGACCTAGCCACCTTCTCTTCAGCACCCCCCTGGGCGGCAGGTTCCGAGACCTTGTTAAGATCCGCTTCTGCCATTTTGCAAGCCTTGCAAACCTCTTAAGGTGGCAACTACCGCTGAGACCGCGCGGCCAGGGAAGGGCAGAAAATGACTCACGGATGCTTGGGTGGCTGAGGCTCGGGATGAGGAGGTGGTGCGGCGACCGCGGCAGCAGTAGCGCAGGGCTGGCGGGGCTGGGCAGCGGCGACCGCGCGTGGGTAGCGGTGGCAGCCGAGGCCTGCGCGAGAGCAGCGGCGACAGCGCTCCCGGGGCTGCGGCAGCGGCGGCGGCAGCGGCGGACTGAGGCGTCTGGGAGCTGAATGGTGCAGTGTGAGACCCCGAGATCTCTCCACTGTTTTGATCGCAAGCCCCCTCCCCTTTCAGTCCTACCTCGCGTTCATTGCGTTCCCAGTGTTCCTTTAGCTAGCACCTCATTTGCTGGGCATGCTTGATTGACAATCCCTAAGCCCAATGAATGGCCAAACGCTACGCCCCCTCCAGGCTCCGCCCACCTTCCCAGCCGCTGCTCCGTAGCTGAGGCGCACACCCCTGGAAGACGTTTTTCCCCTCAAAATTCTATCGTTTTAGTTTTATAATTAAAAAAACAAACAAACCAAGAAACCCTTAGATAAGCGGTAAAAATGCTAGCCATTGTTCCTAACAAGGGAAGAGGAGTATCCTTCTCCTGTCCGCTCATCCAGAATTCCTGTTTGGTTTGTCAGGGGCCTCTCACAAAAATCTGTTTTTAAACAATTGGATGAAAATACTCCAAATGGCATCATTGGGCAGTGTGATTGTGTATGAGTTTTTAAATCTCTTTTTCGAAATATTCTATGAGCATGTATTTTTTTTTCACTGAAAATAAAGGGGCAGTCGTTTATTGGCAAAGGGGGGAGGGGCTAGAAAGCAGGCATATTGCATTCCACGTAGCAGTTTTAATAAGTGCTGTCTGTGATGTTTGGCAAGCCTGGTTTATATCCATCTACAAGGTTTGCGAACCCATGTTGCCGTGAGTCAGTTACACCATTTTTACTATATTTCTCTTTTTAAGCTCGCCTGAAATATCCCCCAACCTTGCTGCTGCCTTGCCATGTAGCCCTTCTCAATGCTTACAGCAGCCTTGTCGATCAAATAAAAGGATATTCAAACGTTAGGTAGCATTATTTAAAGGCAGACCGTTTGCTCTATACTTTTTTGCAGCAGTTGTCGATTCCAGGAACAGCAGGACGGGAGGGGGGATCTGTGCTAGTGAAAGTGCATCCTCTGTCAGGGTATACTTTACTATGTCATCTGCCGCCAATTTCCTTCTACCGTTGTGAAATTCTAGCCAAATTGCAGTATGATTTACAAGTCCATTCATATGTGAATAAACTTTTGCAAAATGAGGTTTAAAAACAGGTATGTGTTATTTTTATTTACAGGATTCTTTTCTGCTACAGAACAACTCCCTTGGTACAACCAAAAAGACCAGTGTTTACTTTTCATTGAAAGGTAAGGAGCATATTTTAGCCCGTTTTTATGAATGACAAGAATTACCTATCTGTATATGAATACAAATTCACAGGGTATCGTCTTTTAAAGACTCAATTGGGAGGTATTTTGATATTTCTATGGAAGCAGGAAAATCCACAGAGGTGGTCTGATAGCTTTATGTAGAAAATAACCTAATTAATCACATTCACTATCTAAACCTGCTCACAGAATACAGGTAGTAAATCAAAATGTAAAATATGTTGAATTATTCAGTTTAAATGAGTAAAAATATTAAAGTTAGATTAACCTTTATGTTATTGTTTTATTATAGGATTTGTGCTTTGTCATTTAGTCATAATAAGTTAGGAAACACTTTTATTTTCTATTTTGTAAATGAATTTACTTTTATTGTTTATTTCTGATTGTCAAAGTATATAAGCATTTTAAAGAAAAGTACAATATAGAAAATTTCAATGATAGTAAAAATGCAGTCTTAGTAACCAAATGATAAACACTGTTAGCATTTTGATGAATTTCTTTCCAGAAATTTCTTTGTACATATACACACCAGCCTATTTAGATGTTCTGCTTTATCTATGTGACATCACATTATATTTTGCAATCAGCTCATTTATCAATTAATTTCAGCTATATTTTCATGGTAAATGATCAACATCTTATTTTAAAATAGATTCATAACCCATGGAAATAGTTCCCTCAATTTATTTGACCAGATTCATGTTGTAACACAGATAATCCCCACACCATCTCTCCACTAACATACACAATTTTCTTGCTGTTATTAAAAAAATTAGCTCTGCATACCTACTATATGCACTTGTGACAGTCATAGGATGAATTCCTAGAAATAAGAGTGCTGGAATAAATTGTACACTCATTTTTTTCTTTGGTGCGCGTATTGCCAAACTTCTCTACAGAAAAGTTATCTCAATTTCCAGTCCCACCAAGAATGCATATGAGCTCATTTATTTAGTCATTCAGCTAATATATTTTTGTGCCTGCCATTGCCAGGCACCTGTGGTAGAGGATGGCGATATAATGGTGAATAAAATGTACTGGGTGTGTATCCTTTCATTTCATACTTTTACTCAAAACATATACTGTAGAAAATATTATTTAAATCAGTGGGGTTATGCCACAAATATTGTTTTGCAACTTACTTTTATTTAAAATGATGGATATCTTTTTAAATGAATGCTCTTATATTTTATAGTACATTATTTTAAAAAATTTATCTTTATTGTTGAAAGTATTACAGATGTCCCCTTCCTCCGCAATTGACCCCCTCCACCCCACTCCTGCACCCTCCCCAGGCCTTCACCACACTATTGTCTGTCCGTGGGTAATGCATATATGCATATAAATTCATTGGTTAATCTCTTCCCACCCCACCTCACCCCTTCCCTCTGAAATATGTCAGTCTGTTGCATGCTTCAATGTCTTTGAATCTTTTTTGTTCATCAGTTTATTTTTTTCATTAGATTCCACATATAAGTGAGATCATGTGATACTTGTCTTTCTCTTACTGAATTATTTTGCTTAGCATAATACTCTCCAGGTCCCTCCAAGCTGTCTCAAAGGGTATTTTATAGCACTTTAATGCTTTAAAATACATGTTAAATTTTGTAACATCAAGAATTAGTATTTTGCAGTAAGTAATGAATTAAGGATCCAGATTATATATATATAATTAGCCAGCTAATTTTCTTAGTACCATTTATTTGATAATCTTTTTGTCTCACACGTATTTGAAAAAACACATTTATCATATTAACTGAATTGCTTGGTTTTGTTTCTGAATTTTCTTTTCTAATCCGTTGGCCATAATGTTTTTTTACAAACAATTAATGAGGTAGTTCTTTTTTAAATATATCTTTATTGATTTCAGAGAGAGGAAGGGAGAGGGAGAGAGAGAGAAACATCAATGATGACAGAGTCATTGATCGGCTGCCTCCCACATGCCCTCGACTGGGAATCGAGCCCGCAACCCGGGCCTGTGCCCTGACCGGGAATCGAACCTCGATCTCCTGGATCCTAGGTCGATGCTCAACCACTGAGCCATGGCCAGCCGGGCAGTGAGGCAATTTTTAAATAACTTTATATTTTGTCAAAATTATATACATTTAAAGAAATTAGATAGTACATTGAAATCCAAGTAAGAAATTAAAAGTAACTCAAAATAGCCCTGGCTGGTGTGGCCCAGTTGGTTGGAACTTCTGGTGCAATGAAGGGTTGCCAGTTAGATTCCCAGTCAGAGCACATACCTAGGTTTTGGGTTTAATGTTTCTCATACATCAGTGTTTCTCTCTCCCCCCCCCTTTCTCTCTCTCCCCTCTCTCCCCCCCTCTCTTACTCTCTCCCTCCCTCCTTCCCTCCTTCCCTTCCCCTTTCTCTAAATTAAGTAAAACATATCCTTGGGTGAGGATTTTTTAAAAAGTAACTCAAAATGCACAGAGAGGTGATCACCATCCACATTTTAATGAACATCTCCAAATTAACTTTTTATTATTATGTATTTGTGTTTTCTAGATTAGTGATAAGGTAAAATGTCTTTCCATATGTTTTTTGTTTATTTCAGAATTGTCTATTCATACCCTTTGCTTGTTTTCCCACTGAATTAAGAAAGAAATTAATTGGTGGTGAAATTCTAAAGGTAAAATAATTTTGGCCTTGATTTGAAGCATTTGTGACTCTTTAGAAAATACCCTTTTCAGACTTAATGATATTAGACAAATATGACTCAGTTACAACTTGAGTCATTCTAAAATTATCTACTTGGAAGGTGGTTTAGATGCTTTTTAAGGACTAGTACTTAATCACTGAAACTGATACAGAAAAGTTTGGAGGGGAATGGAAAATAAAAAGAGGGGAAAAATCAAACTTGTGAAAACCTCATACAAAGATAAATACATTAATAAACTATTCAGATTTTCAATTTGGAAGTATTTTTTCACAAGCCATAGGCTATAGGTTACTTTTCCTAACCACAACTGTCTATTTTTATAAAATTACAGTTTACATTCAATATTATTACTATTATTTTTTTAAATATATCTTTATTGATTTCAGAGAGAGGAAGGGAGAGGGAGAGAGAGAGTTGAAACATCAATAATGAGAAAGTCGTCAATGATCGGCTGTCTCCTGTACACCCCCAACTGGGGATCGAGCCCACAAACCAGGCATGTGCCCTGACCGGGAATCGAACCTCGATCTCCTGGATCCTAGGCCAATGCTCAACCTCTGAGCCATGCCCAGCTGGGCACATTCAATATTATTTTGTATTAGTTTCAGGTGCACAGCATAGTGGTTAGACAAGCATATACTTTACAAAGTGTCCCACCCCCAATATTTCCAGTACCCACCTGGCACCGTACATAGTTATTACAATATTATTGATTATATTTTATATGCTGTACTTTGTATCCCCAAGACTATTTTGTAACTACCAATCTGTATTTCTCAATACCTTCACCTTTTTCACCCAGTCTTCCAACCCAACCCCTTCCTTCTGGCAGCCATCAGTCTGTTTCCTTGTATCTGAGTCTGTTTCCATTTTGTTTGTGCCCAAAACACTAATTCAAAAGAATATACAGGGGCCCAGCCGGGCGTGGCTCAGTGGTTAAGCATCGACCTAGGATCCAGGCGATCGGGGTTCGATTCCCGGTCAGGGCACAGGCCCGGGTTGCGGGCTCGATCCCCAGCAGGGGGCGTGCGGGAGGCAGCCGATCAATGACTCTCTCATCATTGATGTTTCTATCTCTCTCTCTCTCTCCTTTCCTCGCTCTGAAATGAATAAAGATATATTGAAAAAAAAAAAAAAGAATATACAGGGGTGGGCAAAATAGATTTACAGTTGTGAGTACACGAAACAGTTTATTTTTGTATTATTATTGATTTATTAATTATTGTATTATTTGTGTTGTCTTTTTTTTATTATTGTTATTATTTTGTATTCTTACTTATGATTTATTTTTTAGGTAATGATGGTTGGTAACTTAATCTACTTTTGCCCACCCCTGTATGCACCCCTGTGTTCATTGCAGCATCATTTACAGTAGCCGAGCTATGGAAGCAACCCAAGTGCCCATCAATAGACGAGTGGATAAAAGCTGTGGTACACACATACAATGGAATATTACTCGGCCACAACAGTCTACTTTTTGTTTTTTAAATTTGTCTTTATTGTTAAAAGCACTGCAGATGTCCCCTTTTTTCCCCCATTGATCCCCTCCACCCCACATCCACCCCACCCCTAGGCCTTCCCCATACCAATGTCAGTGTCCATATGTTATGCATATAAGCATATAAGTTCTTTGATTAATCTCTTCCCACCCACTCCCACCAGAACTGAGAAACAGTCTACTTTTACTGTGTATGCACTACCTTAAGGATCTAGTAACACACTTATTTTTGTAGCATTTTTTCAGTCTATTAGTTAATTTTATAATGGTAGGTACCTAAAGAAAATATGTATTTTCTTCATGTCATGAACTAATGCATAATACCATATATTTTCTACCATGAATATTTTTATAAGAATTAGTTCTAGCATGGACAATATTCTTATTTTTTCGTAAGGCTATCTATAAATTACTTGCACAATCCTATGGTCTCTGTTCCATTATTTTATGACACTTGGGTGGGTTAAATGTTCATACTTCTACATGAGACGATGCTTAACATAATTTTTTGGTATACTCAGGCTGAACGTGACTTGCTGACATCTTACACCTTTCCTGTTATGAACATATACAAAATTCTACCCACCACCCCTGACATACAACATATGTATGCAATACACAGTGACAAGTGCCACAACAATACCTTTTGTTGTAGATATTTAAGAAGCCAAGCACTGCAAGTTCATTTATATTTGGACTTACTTTTATGTTATTCTCTTTTGTTAGTTTATCTAGACAGGTTTTATCTTGTTACACAAGTTAATTCTTTTTAAAAACAAATTTTTTGAAGTATAATTGGTACAACCTTACATAAAATGTACAATCTGATACATTTTGATAAATCTATACACCTGTGAAGCCATCACCACAGTCAAGATACTGAAAATTGTCATCACCCTTGAAAGTTTCTTCCTGCCTCTTGGTAATCCTTCCCTTTGTTCACAGGCAACAACTGATCTAATCTCTGTTTCTATAGATTACATTTTCTAGAATGTCATATAAATGGAATCATGCAATATATCCCTCTTTTTGCTTGTCTTCTTTCACTTAACGTAATTATTTTGAGATGCATCCATGTTGTTGTATGCATGAGGAGTCATTTTCCTATTTTGTTTCCGAGTAGTTATCTATTACTTGAATATACCACAATTTGTTGATAAGCACTATGTTTTGAGTTTTGCTCTGCTACAAATAAAGCTTCTATGTTCATTTGTGTATAAGTCTTTGGATGCACATATGTTTTCATTTCTTTTTTAAAAAAATACCTAGGAGTGGAATGACTGGATCACATAGTATATACATTTAACTTTTTAAGAAACTGCTTGTTTTCCAAAGCGGTTGTACAATTTTGCATTCCCTCCAGGCGTGCCAATACTTGGTATGGTCAGTCTTTTTTATTTAATTTTTAAAAAATATTTTATTGACTTTTAGAGAGAGAGGGAGAGAGAAGAAAACACTCATGTGAGAGCGCAACAACCATTGGCTGCCTCTTGCATGCCCTCCTACCCGGGATTGAGCCTGCAACCCAATGTACCCTGACCAGGAATCAAATCAGCAACCTGTTGGTGCATGGGAGGACGCCCAACCAACTGAGACACACAAGCCAGGGCTGTCAGTCAGTCTTTTTAAATGTAGCCATTCTAATAGATATGTAGTAGTATCTCATTGTGGTTTTACTTTGCATTTACCTAATGACTGATGATGGTGAACATCTTTTTGTGTTCTGATTTACCATCCACGTATCTTCTTTGCTGAAGTGTCTATTCATGTTTTGCTCATTTTTCTGTTGTGTTGTTGTCTTACTATTGAGTTTTAAGAATATTTTATGTACACTGGATACGAGTCCTTTATCAGGTTTAAGTACTGCAAACATTTTCTCCCAGTCCATGGATTTTTCTTTTCACCCTCTTAACAGTGCCTTTCATAGTTTTCAAAGAGTGGAAGTTTAAAATTTTGATGAAGTTCAATTTATTTATTTTTTTTAATGGATCATGCTTTCGGTATGAGCTCTAAGAAATATTTGCCTAGCCAAGGTCACAAAGATATTCCATCTTTTTTCCCCAGAAGTTTTGTACTTTGGGGTTTTACATTTAAATCTAAACTATTTTTGATGTGGTTCAACGTATGGATTGAAATTATTTTTTTACATGTGGATGTTTAATTGTTCCAACATCATTTGTTGAAAAGGCTATTGTTTCTCTACTGAATTGCCTTTGCACCTTCATCAAACATTAGTTGTCCATCTAAGTATGGATGTATGTTGGACTCTCTATTCTGTTCCATTGTATGCTTATTTAAATCACCTAATTGGTAAATCTTTTTTTAGATATGTTTGGGAGGGAATTAAGAATCAAATTGTGGGATAACAGAATTTCATTGCAGTGGAGACAGTTACAGCAGATGGATCTTCACCCTGAACCTTTCATTTCTGCTCTCAGATATCTAAGAGAAAGGGGTAAGAAACAGTAGTAATAACCTAGAAAATGAATCAAAACAAGAAACACAAGTTCTCTTCCACTTTATGAATTTACCATTGTGTGGCTCTCTATAGCCCAGCCACAGGAATGGTAGCTAGCATTATTCAGGAGTACAAATAATACCTTCGTTTCTCTCACCTCTGATAAAAGAAACCTGTTTGCTAAAAGGTAAATAGGAAGTACTTTTAAGCTAGTAATAAATTATGGTCAAAAAAGGCATAGTAATAGAAATGGTTATTATTGCATACTACGGTTTTCAAAGCAAAATTATCTTGTTCCATACTCATTCCTAAAATAAAGACATGCACAAATGAATAGAATATGTTATATGGCTATACTATTTGATTTTTAAAATAAATATTTGTGAATTACTTTTCTGGCACTACAGCCTTAACTGCATGGATTTTAAAAGGGCAGTTACAATTAATGCCATGGCAGAGAAGGAAAATCGGTTACTAATTTGGATATTTGCATTAATGCTAGTTTTCAACTTAAAAATAGCATGCATTTTTCAAAAATGTAAATTCACCTCACAGAGAAATACTTTTATAGGGGCCCTCAAGACTCTTTTGCTCACAGTACTCACTTGAAGAATTCCCACACTAAAATTAAAATAAAGGAAACCATTCTTATTGTAAGTTTGGAAGCATTATATTTAATTGTACTAAAAGAGAGGAAAAATTTGAAGGATTTGAATGGTGAATGCCCATGCATATATATGTGGCAATAACTATTTCTAAATTTTGCATTATATTTGGAAAATGTAGAACAAGCCCAAATTGACATTTTCCATCATTTTCATCTAGAATGCCCAAATGCATTTAATTAATTTGATTAAGTACACCCTGTGAGGAAAATGAGTCTTACGATACTGCAGATATTGGAATGGGAACAAATACATATTCCACAGATCTTCAGAGGTGATGGTCATTTTTTATCAAACAACATATACACAATTCACAAAACCCTTTCTCAAGTTTAAAAGAGGAGAATTCCAGTAATAATCAAGTTTAAGCATTTGATTTTCTTCATGAGACCTTATGACCTAAAGTGATTTTAATACAGGTTCTGGAGACAGAATTGGTGGGCTTGAATCCCAGTTTTTCCTTACTAGTTGTATTAGATATTGGGCAGGTTACCTCACTTTTATTACCTCTGTTCTTCCTCTCTAAAATGGGGCTAAAAATGGCACATAGAACTCAAATTCAATATTGTTGGCTATTTTTCATAATATTATGTATCAAAATGGTGTATAAAGAAAACTTTCATGTTACATAGTCTCAAGCCCCTTGAAATTTCTTTCTGATGATGGCGTGACTTCTATTTTGGAAGCAGCATAGGAATCTACAAATAGAGACTTTCCAATTCTAATACATGTAAGGGTGGAAATTACATGGATGTTGGCAACTCCTTCATATTAATAATAATGTTAGATCCTGATAGTTCTGAGGTCAAAATAGCCACTCATCCTGCTTAACATTGCCTGTCTACAGAATGATTCCTGTTATTTCAAAGGAAAAACATCAACACAATTTTAAATAAAATTCCAAACCAAGTATTGTTTTAATATTTTACACCACACACAGATCCCTCTCTTTCTTGAGAACTTTCAAATTTCCTGACAGTCCTAAATTATCAATAGTATCTAAACCTTAAATTCATTGTATCTCATGTTTATTTTTAATACCATTTATTTTTTATTCCATTATGAAGGATGAGAGTATAAAATTTGCATACAATAAACTACGTATATCTTACATAATAAAATAACTCTCAGTGTGTTAAGTAATGAATTCTATTCTTGATATTAATAACAAAAGTTTTAAAACTTTTTATGTTAGTTAAGTTTTCAGTACTATTCATTATAACTTAATTTTAAATACCCACCTAATACCTTAGATTTTCCTTTTCTGTTGTTTAAAGTAATCATCTCAAGTCTAAGAGCTGGGTGAAAATATTGTCCTTGTTGGAGGTGGAAGGGATTTTAGAGATCATCTCCAATCCCCTTATACAGACTGGGGAAACAGATGCCTTCTTTATTAATGGACATAGCACACTATTAAATATACTATTATGTATTCAAAAGGTCATTTTTACAAATGTTAATTATTTTAGCTTAAGGGTAGATTAAGGAGTAAATAAAGATTGTTCAGGTCCTCTAATAATGGATAATTATCCTAAGCATGTAGGATAATTATGTAATAAGTGTTCATAATTGTCACTAAATAAAAATAGCTAACTCTATCACTTTCAATGTATCAGAAACTGGACCAAGTGCTTTATTTTTACTGTTTCATTTTAATGAACCCATTCAGAGGTCATTATCATCTTCATATTATTCTTATATGATACTATCTTCTTATCATCCTTAGTATCCTCTACTGAGGATAAGTGAATAACTTGTGCAAGGTTACATAGTTTATAATTGGAAGAGCCCAGATGTAAAACCAGATGGTTTGATTCCAGATGTTGAGTTCTTACCACTCTACTATACCATATTCAATGAACAAACGTGAATGTACTGGACAGAAGTTCTGGAACTGGGGTTAAATGACAGGCATGGCCACTCTTCCATTTGTCTGGTAATAGTTAGGTTCTCATGGTGTTAGTACATTTAGGGGTACCAGTCCTCAAATTCCTCTGGCTTACACAAGTCTTAACTTGAACTGCCAAGGTATACTAAGACAAATTAATTTAATGTAAAAGATGGATTTCATTAATTCTGAGATGCCTAATGACTTTATTTGGTTAACAGCCAAACACTGGGAGGTCATAGCTTAAAGTAAATACCAATGTATACAATTAAATGAAAAATATCCTAGGAATTTTTCCATTTAAGTAACCCTAACAACAGAGGAACCTGTACATTGAAGAGCCTGAATGTATGACCTGAAGCTACCCATTGAAGGCAGGAAAATCCTTTGAAATCTATATATTTTAACTATACATTTCTTTTCAGTATTTGACTTGTTAGCATTTCACAATTTATTGATACTAGTTTTTATATAAGATAAGATTTCCTATCCCTGAGTAAAACTGATACCCAGGAAGATGCAATATGTTGATCTGATCTATTTTCCTGTGAGTTTCAAGCAGTAGCACAGCTCTGGGGTCAGGCTGCCTGAATTTAAATCTTTCCACTTACTGTTCCTATGACCCTGGACAAGTCACACATCTCCAGCCCTTAGTTTTCTTATCTATAAAAAGAGGATGGTGATAGGAACTGCCCCATAGGGATCTTATATAAGAATTAGGGGGATAATCTATGTAAAGTATTTATCAGATGCAGACAAACTCAATAAGTGTTGTCTATTATTATACCATTCACATGACCATATAGAGATTCCCATCCCATTTAAATATGATCCAGGGCCAAGGCTAATGAATTAATTCAGCTTAATTTGCTGTTCTTTATATGTGCACCATCCCTTTCAACTTAGAAAACAAGTTGAATTTGCCTTGTAACCCAAAGTCACATTTTATTGCTAAAGTCAGAACTCATATCCTTGGTTTAGTCATTCTCCATTTTCCTTGCTTTTTAAAAAAATATATTTTTATTGATTACAGAGAGAGGAAAGGAGAGGGAGAAAGAGAGAAACATCAGTGATGAATCATTGATCAGCTGCTTCCTGCACACCCCCTGCTGGGGATCGAGCCCGCAACCCGGGCATGTGTCCTGACTGGCGATCAAACCTCAATCTCCTGGATCCTAGGTCGATGCTCAAGCACTGAGCCATGCCGGCTGGGCATGTAGCAGGCTTTTCAATTAAATTATAAGCTTAACACGTTGTAAAGACTAATGTTTTTAGCAAACCTACTATTAATACTTTCAAGGTGAAGATAGCAAAACTTCAGTTATCTTAACTCAGCAATGAAAGTGAAGTGAGGAAATTGTGTCATGATTGACTACAAGTGAGTAAAAAGGATGTTTAGTGAACTCATTGCTGTTTTAGTTATCACCAGAAAATCTGCTTAATACAGAGGAAGAACAAGAAATGGAGCCATAAGTTCCCAAATTCATTACTTTGTTTTAGTGACTCTCTTCAAACAGATGTCACCAAAATTTCAAAATTTTAATATTGAGCAGGTTTGTCTGTCTTTTTTTTTTTTATGACCAATGTTTGTATATCTAAACAGCTAATTAAGAACTCTGTTTAAAGGTAATCAAATGCTCTAATTAACACAATTCTATATTTGACATCATGAGAATGTGCCTGGCTTTGTCTGGAAGAAAGGTTAAAAATGACAAAGACAGAATTATATCAATTATTTAACTAAATGACCAATATGCTTGCAACAGCCTCAAAATTGTTCTCTATCCAAATTGTCTAGCTGCTAATATATGTTATACATAGTTCTTTGAAAATCTTCCAGAAAACAATTATAACCCTGCTCTAATCCCAAAATATTGGTGGTACTCCATTGTCTGGAATCACACCTCTGTATATAAGGATAAGCTGTGTCTTCTTTTTTTAAAAAAAGTTTTTTATTGATTTTTAGAGAGAGAAACATCGATGTGAGAGGGAAACATCAATTTGCTGCCTCCTGCATGTCCCCTACTGAGGATTGAGTCAGAAATCCAGGCATGTGCCCTGACCAATAATCGAACTGGCAACCTTCTGGTGCACAGGATTATGCCCAACCAACTGAGCCAGGGCATAAACTGCATCTTTTATGCTCTGGTAACTTTGGGAAAATTTCTCAATTCACGTTGCCTCAGTTTTCTCATCTGTAAAATGAGGATAATAATAGTGCCTACTTCACAGAAAAATGGTGAACTTTATATAACATAATACATGTAAAATACTTAGAACATGGTGGGTGCTCAATGAATTCTAACTTCCTTCCAGGAGTGCATACCCAATGGAATTTAGTTCTTTAACTCTTAATTTCCTTCTGGTATTATTTACTTGCACTACATTACATTTTTGTGTGCTTTTTGATAAATATAACAGAGCCACATTGGCCATTCATGTATACAAACACCTCCTTTTTCTAAGTATTTTTTACATTTCCTATGACAGAGCCCAAGATATTTTCTTCTATCTAACCCTCCATCCTTGCACAAAGTACAGTATTGCTATGCACAAGAACACACTTAGTATTAATAAACTAACTTCTTAAACTAACGAACTTCTGGCTTCCTGATAGCAGGATTGTTTTTACTTACTGCTGAAGTAAAAGCCATTTTTAACCTTTAATTACATCCTACTTTTATTTAACAATTGTCCCCTAAATATGCCAAATGTACTGGTGCATAACTGCCATGCAGCAAGTCATATTAGTTTACTAAATTTTCAGTATTTAAAGAACTAGAGTTTTAGCAACCAACTTCTAAAAAGGAGCACCTCACACACTTTATTAACAGAAGGTTATGCAGTCTTCAGAAGAAAAATTCTGGAATCTAATGAGGACCCATATTAAACATTAAATTAAAATGCCTGTGAACTTAACTCTTCTGTTTCACTAATACAATCAGCCCTCCATATCTGTGATTCTGTATCCATAGAGTCAACCAACCATGGATCAAAAATACTTGAAAAAAAATCCCAGAAAATTAAAAACAGCAAAACTTGAATTTGCCATGAGTCAAGCACTATTCTGAATCCATGAATGAAGTGATATGTAGGCACACCCTGCTGTATAGCCTATATGCAGATATAGGCTATGTGCAAACACTATGTGAAAACTCCCCAATTAATTTATTATTTAAAAAATATTTTTTTCTAAGAAAGTCAAGGTTTCCTTATGTGTGTGTGTGTGTTTTTTTCTTCTTCTTCATTTTGCTTTTCTCTTCTCCCCACCCTAAAGCCAGTTATTAAATCATTTACGTGTTTGGGAAAATGCCTACGTACAAAGGCTCTCCACAGTAGACTATCAAATGAAAAAGGCAAGTTGTGGACTTCCAGTCAAGATGGTAGGAGGGGCAGAGAAGAGGAACAGCTGGTCCCACACCCACATGTGGCAGATAAAAATTGGGAAGTATATTTCAGCTGTGGAGGTCCCCCCTGAGGAGCAAGGGTATCTGAGCCGCACACCAGGGCCCCTCAGCCCAAGGTTCAGTACCAGGAAGAGAAGTCCTCATGACTTTGGGCTATAAAAACCAGCAGGGATTGAGGCTGAGGAAGAGAGAGGCTGCTGGAGTCCCAGGCAGTTCCTCTTAAAGGGCCAACTCATGGACTTACTTGGACTCACTCCCTCTGAGATCCAGCATGGGGGCAGCAGCTTGAAAGACATACAAAGAGGAACTGAATTGTTTGGCATTAAGGTGAGAGCTGGAGCAGCAGCTTTCTCCCAGATAGAAGTGCTGGCAGAAGCCATTGTTCCTTTGATGAGCCTCCCCATAAAGAGCCAGCCAGCAGGCGGATGCAATATCAGAGACTCGACAAACCTGGCTCACACTATTTGCCCCACCTTGCTGATTCCCTGAGGCCCCACTCCACCCAACTTTTGAGCCTACCTAAGCTGTTTCCAGTGTTTTTTTCATATGAATGGCCTGCCTTGGCTCTTCAGATTTTCTTAAAATCTCTCAAACAAGCAGCATCTGGCCTCTGTAAGCCCTATACCTGTTGCTAAGTGGCCACCAGCAGCAGCTGGCCTTGGTTCACAGCTTTGCTTCACCTGGGCACTTCCAAGCACAGCACATGTAGCAGCCATCTGCAGATCGCCCTGTAGCTTACACTGAATGGCCCTCGGCAGAATACAGGTGGTGGCTGACCTTGGTTTGCACCTCCCAGGAGACCTTAAAGCCAGTGTACCCAGTGGACAGCTTCAGACCACATCAAGGCACCACCACCCAACCACCTCCACAAGCTAAATACTCAAGGTGCAAACTCAGTAGGCACCAGAGTCCTGCTGAAGTATGTCGTGCTCTGTGGGTTGGGTCCCTGTACAGCTGATCCTCCACGGTGGTCAGAGGTTGGTGGTCAGTGGTCACAGCCACTCTTTGCAGCTGATCAGCCTGGGTAAATCCCTTCCATTGATATGCCAACAGCAATCAAGGCTCAACTACAATAAGAGGGTGTACAGCCCACATGGTGGGTGCATCTTTAGTACCAAGCTTGGGTGATAGGTGAGGCTGTGCGACTGGACCCTACAGAACACCTACTATGTTAGGCCACTCTACCAAGTTTGAGAGATGTAGTAGCTCTACCTAATACATAGAGACAAACACAAGGAAGCTGCCAAAATGAGGAGACAAATAAACATGGTTATAAGGATATTCAAAGAACTTAGTTAGGAGCTCAACAGCATAAAAGAGAAATAGTCAGAAAGGAAAGAAACACTAATTGAAATAAAAAATAATTTACAGGGAATCAACAGTAGAGTAGATGAAGCTGAGAACCAATCAGCAAAAAACACCCAATCAGAGCATCAAAAACAAAAATCCCAAAAAAATGAAAAAAATGTACCAACATTTGCATCATGAGGGTACCAGAAGGAGAAGAGAGAGAGCAAGGAATTAAAACCTGTGTGAAAAAAAATAATGGTGGAAAACTTTCCTAGCCTAGTGAAGGAAATAAACATACAAGTCCAGGAAGCACAGAGAGTCCCAAAAAGAGGAACCCAAAGAGGCCCACAGCAAGACACGTCATAATTAAAATGCCACAGGTTAAGGACAAAGAGGTCTTAAAAGCAGCAAGAGAAAGCAGTTAGTTACCTACAAGGGAGCACCTATATGACTTCCAGGTGATTTCTCAAAAGAAACTTTGTGGGTCAGATGGGAGTGGCAAGAAATATTCAAAGTAATGAAAAGCAAGGACCTACAACCAAGATTTCTCTACCCAGCAAAGCTATCATTTAGAATGGAAGGACAGATAAAGAGCTTCCCAGACAAGGAAAACTAAAGGAGTTCATCACCACCAAACCAGTACATGAAATGTTGAAGGGTCTGAAGAAGAAGAAGAAGAAAAGAAGAAGAAAGAGGAAGAAGAAAGAAAAATATGAACAATAAAATAGCACTAAATACATATCTATCAAAAATTGAATCTAAAAAACAAAATAAATGAATAAACAAAACAGAAACAGTCTCATAGATACAGAGAACATTTGACAGCTGCCAGATGGGAGGGGGCTGGGTGGTTGGGTGAAAAAGTGAAGGGATTAAGAGTACAAATTGGTAGTTACAGAATAGCCATAAGGTTGTAAAGTACAGCTCAGGGAATATAGCCAATAATAGTGTAATAACTATATACGGTGTCAGATGAGTGTGAGATTTATCTGGATGATCACTTAGTAAGTTGTGTAATGTCTAATCGCTGAGGTGTACAGCTGAAACTAATATAATAATGTATGTCAACTGTAATTGAAAATAAAAAGTGATGAAGAGTTTATTAAGTTAAACTGGAATTACTGTTATGTAAGGCAAATTTTGCTTTATTTTTCAATAAAAGGTTTTTATCTTTAAATAAAAGGCAGGTTGTAGATAGTATCTTTAGTATAATCTTATCTATATAAAAAGTATATAGGGTGTCCCAAAAAATGTATATATACAATGTATGTAGATTCTATTACATTTTGAAAATGAGATGTATTTTAATAAACACTGCCTCTATAATTATTCAAAGTGTGTATACATTTTTGGGGACATCCTGTAGTTGCATGGGTGTGTGTTTTCATGCTCATAGGAAAACATCTGAAAATATGTACAACAAACTAAAGGAATTAGATGGAAGCAAACGTTTGAACATTTTATTTTCTATCCGAAGTATTTTTTGAGTTTTTAAACAACAGACATGTATTATGTTTAGAACTAAAAAAGAAAAAGTTAAGGCAGCAATGAATAACATTGTTTGAATAAAATTTGGATTGTTATTTATTCAATCAAGGTTTATACAGACGGCTAGAGTACTGTCCCAATTATCGTATTTGCAAAGTAGGAACTATCTTTTGCTTGAGCAGCACTCATAAGCCTGATCTGAGGTATCATCATACACTGGTACCTTACAAAATGTACCACTTGCCAGCTATCCATGCTTTCTTCTGATTGTTATTTGAAGCCTTTATACAAAGTTGTTCTTTCCCAAACATGGTATTTTGTTGGGACACTAAAACAGTATCAGAGGCAGCACTGATAATGATTGCAAAATAAGTATTTTAATTTTTTTATTTGAATTGTTTCCTTTGCTCTTATTTTGAAACTCATATTATTTTTCCTATTAACAGCTGTTTTTTTATCTTTTATCTTTTTTGTTTTGCTTTTTAAATTTCTTTTTAATTTTTTCAATTACAGTTAACATACAACATTAGTTTCAGGTATACAACATAGTGATTATTTATATAACTTATGAAATCATCACCCTGATAAGCTTGTTACCATCTGGCACCATATATAACACCACATATAATTATTACAGTATTATTGACTACATTGTACAGCTATTTTTAATGGAGAAAATGCCTTGCTTCTAGAAGCTTATGTTGCCTAGAAAATGAAGATCATGAGTGGATCAAACATTCTTCTGAAAAGTTTATTTTTTCCTTTGTTGGAAAAATTTTAGCCAATTCTCCAAATATCTGTTTAGATTTTTTTGATATTCTTTTTCCCCCTGTGCTTTGTGATAATTTGAAGAAATTTCAAGCCATAAAATGTTACTTGATTATAAAATATCTAGGGAAATTGCATTTTTCTGCAAATGATGTGTATATAATTTAGCTGCAAATGATGTACATTTGCTTATAAGTTTACAATCTCTTACTAAGAGTTCTGTTTATTTCTGTAAAAGTCATATACTTACTGTACTGTAATTTGAAATCAATAAACTGAAGTTATTATAAAATAGTAAAAAATATAAATGGAATGCACATTTTATGGAGATAGCTATGACAACTGATAAAGTATTCTAGTAACTATTCCCTTCTTGCATTCCTATCATTTCACAATTTCAGGCCACTGTAATTTCCCCTCTGGATCATAGATCTCATTCTCTTCATTTACCTCCTACCTTAAGCTCTCTTGCTCCCCCTATAGCCTAACATTCTATTGTGAAATCAATCTTTCTAAAATGCTAGTATTTTTATTTATTTTATTTATTATTTTTGTTGTTATTTGTTTCATTTTTCTTACTTATTTTTTTTTTAATTTTATTTTTGTTTAAAATATTACAGATGTCCCTTTTTCTCTCCAATGACCCATTCCACCCTGTCCCATTCCCCTCCCCAGTCCCTCTCCCCACCATTGTCCATGTCCTTGGGTTGTGCATATATGCATATAAATTCTTTGGTTACTCTCTCCCCCTCCATCCACCCGTCCTTCTCCATCCCTCTGACATTCGTCAGTCTCATCTATGCTTCCATGTCATTGAATCTATTCTGTTCATCAGTTTATTAAGTTCTTTAGATTATACCATGGAATACTATGCACCTGTAAAGAAGAAGGATCTCGTACCCTTTGGGACAGAATGGATGGACCTGGAGTATATTATGCTAAGTGAAATAAGCCAGGCAGAGAAAGACAAACATCACATGATCTCGCTTATACATGGAATATAAAATGCTAGTATTTTTAACATGCCTTACCTTTCTTGAAAATCTGCAGTGAATCCTCATTTAAAGGCAGAATGGTGTAGAGAAAAGAAGCCCGGCTTTTAAGTGCATCTTGGTCATGCCATGCAGCCTTTGGTAAGTAATTTTATAGATCTTAGATTCTAGAATCAAATATACCTACATTTGCCACTTGCTAGCTGTATGGCCTTGGAAAGTTACTTAACATCACTAATTCCCTGGTCTCCTTATTGATAACACGTGAAAAATAAGATATAACTATATCAATTAAGACTTTTTTAGTTGTAAGCAACATAAATCAACTCTGCCTATCTTACTCAAAATTTAATTTATTGGAAAAATAACAGGTTCTCACAGAATCTGAGGAAGGCTAGTGAGTCAGGTCTGAAAACAGGCAGGAACTGAAGTGTCTCTGGATACCTAGGAAGTGGTAAATACAGCAAGGGCTTCATGACCAGAACAGTCTAATAATGATATTAAGGATGAGATAAACTGGAACTTCAGTCATTTTCAATTTGATTTCTTGCCCCTCACTATAGAAGGGTATGGCTTCTAGTTATAGTCCCATTGGTCTCTTCTCAAGAGAAAACCAGAGTGCCATGAGAATGAGGAAATGGATGCCTGGTATCCAGCGAGTGTCCACTATGCATGTAAACCAAAGGTCACATGGCAGGTGCTCAGTAAATGGCCATTTTAACAGGATGAAGTCTGGACAACTTAATCAGGCATTAATAACCATTCACTTTCTAGCCTCAACGTATATTTTCAAATTTAAATTTCTCCCAAATTCTCTACATAAACCCTGAATTCTCATCTCTGCCCTTCTCACTCAGTGCATTTCCCCTCCCTGAAATGCTCTTAGCCCCTCTCACTTTTTAATATCCAATTCATCTCTTCTAACGCTCAGTTTAGCTCTTTTTTTTTCTGATCCATGAATCACTAATTTTCTGATTCCTCATCTTCTCTTAATCATGGATTGCTTCTTGAAATCTTTTGAGAATGGTAGTCTCCTATTGTCTAACCCTTTATTGGCCTTACTTATTTCTCCCAACTAGATTATAAATTCCTTGACAGAATAGATCATGTATCATATATTTCTTTGTTTCCTTGATGGTGCTTCCAGTGTTATGCACATATTAGGTGCTCATAAATGTATGATAAATGAATGCAAGGAATGTAAGTAGTCAGCTTGTGGTAATTCTTTTAAAGGTACAGAAAAAAACCTTGAATGTTGCCTTTGATGTAGGTCAGTCTAATTTAGGAGAGAAAAAATAAAAGCATGAAGCACCCCAGAAGCAATTATATTAATACATAAAAAATATCATGTGAGAATATTATATATTGGTTCTAAGGGCATATGAAGACAAAAAAAAGCAGGAGATAACTACATATATGTGAGGTACAAACCAATTGCCTTGTCTGAGATGAAGTGTTCACTTTAGGAAAGAATAAGAGATAGCATTGGAGAACATTGGCTGAAGACTTTGAAAGAGAACTTTTTGTTGTTGTTGTTTTAATTGAATTTATTAGGGTGACATTGGTAATATTATTGAAGTTTCAGGTATACAATTCTATAATACATCATCTGTGTATTGTATTGTGTGTTTACCACCCCAAGTCAAGTGTCCTTTCATCACTAAGCATAAAGTTATTGAAGTATATCCATGCTGTAGCCTGTATCAGTAGGTTGTTCCTTTTAATTGATTAATAGTATTCCATTATATAGATATATCACATTTTGTTTATCCATTTACTAGGTGACGGACATTAGATTTTTCTACACTTTATTGCTATTATGTGTAATGCAACTATATTTACACACATCTCTAAGTGGACATATATATATATATTTTGTTGTTCAAAATATTACAGATGTACTTTTTTCTTCCCAATGAAACATTCTGCCGCGTCCCACCCTCCTCCCCAGTCCCTCTCCCCACCATTGTCTGTGTCCTTGGGTTGTACATATAGGCATATAAATTCTTTAGTTACTCTCTCCCCCTCCACCCACCTGCCCTCCTCCATCCCTCTGAGATTTGTCAGTCTGATCCATGCTTCCATGTCATTGAATCTATTCTGTTCATCAGTTTATTAAATTCTTTAGATTCCACGTATAATCGAGATCATGTGATGTTTGTCTTTGTCTGGCTTATTTGACTTAGCATAATTTTCTCCAGGTCCATCCATACTGTCCCAAAGGGTACAAGATCCTTCTTCTTTACAGCTGCATAGTATTCCATGGTGTGAATGTCCCACAGCTTTTTTATCCACTCATCTACTGATGGGCACTTGGGCTGTTTCCAGATCTTAGCTATTGTAAATTGTGCTGCTATGAACATAGGGGTGCATATATTCTTTCTGATTAGTGTTTCAAGATTCTTAGGATATATTCCTAGAAGTGGTATCACCGGGTCAAAAGGCAGCTCCATTTTTAATTTTTTGAGAAACCTCCATAATGTTTTCCATAGTGGCTGCACCAGTCTGCATTCTCACCAGCAGTGTACTAGGGTTCCCCTTTCTCCACATCCTTAGCAGCACATGTCATTTGTTGATTGTTGACGGTAGCGATTCTGACAGCTGTGAAGTAATACCTCATTGTGGTTCTAATTTGCATCTCTCTGATGATCAGTGAGGTTGAGCATTTTTTCATATGTCTCTTGGCCATCTGTATGTCCTCTTTGGAGAAGTTTCTATTCAGGTTTTTTGCCAATTTTTAAATTAGATGTTTGTCTTCCTCTTGTTGAGTTGTATGAACTCTTTGTACATTTTGGAAATTAGTCCCTTATCAGCTACATTCTTGGCAAATATGTTTTCCCAGACCATGAGTTTCCTTTGTATTTTGAGGCTGTTTTCTTTTGCTGTGCAGAAGCTTTTTAGTTTGATGTAGTCCCACATGTGTATTTTTTCTTTTGTTTCTCTTGCCATAGGGGATGTATTAGTAAAAGTTCCACTATGTGAGGTGTCTGTGACTTTACTGCCTATGTTTTCTTCCAGAATTTTTATAGTTTCACAACTTACATTTAAGTCTTTTATCCATTTTGAGTTTATTTTTGTGTATGATGTAAGTTGGAGATCTAGTTTTATTTTTTTGCATATACCTGTCCAATTTTCCCAGCACCACTTATTGAAGAGACTGTCTTTACTCCATTGGATGCTCTTGCCTCCTTTGTCAAATATTAACTGACCATAATGGCGTGGATTTATTTCTGGGGACTCTATTCTGTTCCATTGATCTATATGTCTGGTGTTATTACCAATACCAGGCTGTTTTGATTACAATGGCTTTGTAGTACAGTTTGATATCTGGTAAAGTGATCCTTCCCATGCTATTCTTTTTTTTTTCAAGATGACTGCAGCTATTAGGGGTCTTTGTTGGTTCCATAGAAATTTTCAAAATGTTTGTTCTAGCTCTGTGAAATATGCTGTTGGTATATGAATACGAATTGCATTGAATCTATAAGTTGCTTTGGGTAGTATGGATATTTTAATGATATTAATTCTTCCAATCCATGAGCATGCTATATTCTTCCACTTGTTTATATCTTCCTCTCTTTCTTTTTTCAGTGACTTGTAGTTTTCCGAGTAAAGATTTTTTATGTCCTTGGTTAAGTTTATTCCTAGGTATCTTATTTTTTTAGTTGCAATGGTAATTGGTTCTTTTTTTAGCTTCTCTTTCTGAAAGTTCATGCTTGGTGTATAAGAATGCCACTGATTTCTGGATGTTGATTTTGTATCCAGCTACCTTGTCAAATTTGTTTATCAAATCTAGTAGTACTTTGATGGAGTCTTTAGGGTTTTCTATGTACAATATCATGTCATCTGCAAATAATGACAGTTTTACTTCCTCCTTTCCAGTTTGGATACCTTTTATGTTTTCTTCCTGTCTGATGGCTGTGAGAAGAACTTCCAGTACTATGTTGAATAAGAGTGGTGAAAGTGGACATCTCTGCCTTGTTTCTGTTTTTAAGGGAAATGGTTTTAGTTTTTGACCATTGAGTATGATTTGGCTGTAGGTTTGCTATATATGGCCTTTGTTATATTGAGGTATGATCCCTCTACTCCTGCTTTGCTGAGAGTTTTTATCAGAAATAGGTGCTGGATTTTGTCGAATGCTTTTTCTGCATCTATTGATGTGATCATGTGATTTTGGTCCTTCATTTTATTTATGTGATGTATCACATTTATTGATTTGCTGATATTATACCAGCCTTGCATCCCCAGAATAAATCCCACTTGGTCTTGGTGTATGATCTTTTTAATGTATTGCTGGATCCAGCTTGCTGGTATTTTGTTGAGAATTTTAGCATCTATGTTCAGTAGAGATATTGGCCTGCAATTTTCTTTCTTTGTAGTGTCTTTATCTGGTTTTGGGATTAGGATGATACTGGCCTCATAAAAAGAGTTTGGGAGTTTTCCCTCCTCTTGAATTTTCTGGAATAGTTTCAAAAGAATAGGTGTTAATTCTTCTTTGAATGTTTGGTAAAACTCTCCTGTAAATCCATCTGGTCCAGGACTTTTGTTTGATGGGAGTTTTTTGATTACTGCTTCCAATTCATTAGTTGCTATCGGCCTATTCAGGTTTTCTGCCCCTTCTTGATTCAGCTTTGGAAGGTTGTATGCTCCTGGGAACTTGTCCATTTCACCCATGTTGTCCAGTTTGTTGGCTTATAGTTGCTCATAGTATTTTCTTACTATCCTTTGTATATCTGTTGGGTCGGTTGACATATCGCCCTTTTCATTTCTGATTTTATTTATTTGGATTCTTTCTTTGTTTCTGAGTGAGTCTGGCTAAAAGTGCATCAATATTATTGGTATTTTCAGAGAATCTGCTCTTGGTTTCATTGATTTTTTTGTATTGTGTTTTTAGTTTCTATGTCATTAGTTTCTGCTCTAATCTTTATTATATTACTTCCTTCCTTCTACTTCCTCCAGGCTTTTCTTGCTGTTCTCATTCTAGTTCTTTTAGTTGTGTTAGATGTTTTATTAGAGTTTTTTCTTGTTTCTTGAGATAGACCTGTAATGCTTTGAACTTTCCTCTCAGGACAGTTTTTGCTGTGTCCTATCAATTTTGTGTTGTTGTCTTTTCATTTTTTTCCATGAAGTGTTTGATTTCTTCCTTGATCTCATTGGTAACCGATTCATTATTTAATAACATGTTATTTAGCCTCCATGAGTTTGAATATTTTTGAGTTTTTTTTATAGTGGTTGATTTCTAGTTTCATGGCATTGTGGTCTGAGAAGATGCTTGATATGACTGGGTGGACATATATTTTCATTTCTCAAGGTTAGATTCCTTGTAATAAAATTCCTTTTTTGGTAAATTTGTTTTTAACTTCTTAAGAAACTGCCAAAATATTTCCCAAAGTAGCTGTTACATGTTATATTCCCACCAGCAATGCACAAGTGGTTTACTTTCTCTACATCCTTAGCATTTAGTATCACTTGTCTTTTTGATTACAGGAATTCTAATGGATGCATTGCAGTTTGTTGTTGGGATTTTGATTTACATTTCCCCAAATCACTAATGATGTTACATATATTTACATGCCTTTTTTTGCCATTTGTATATTTTCTTTGGGGAAATGTCTATTCAAAGAATTAGTTCATTTTTAATTGAGTTTTTTTCTTTTCTTCCTAATAATTATTGAGTTATAAGAGTTATTCATGTATTCTGTATACAAGCCATTTATCAGACCTATGATTTGCAAGTACTTTCTTCTGGTCTAGGGTTTATATTTTTATTTTCTTATTAGTGACTTTTTAAGAGTAGAAGTTGATAAAGTCCAATATATCATTTTTTTTCTTCTATGGATTATGCTTTCAATATTATACCTATGAACTCTCTGCCTTCCCCAAGATCATGAAAATTTTCACCTATATTTTGTTTTATAAGTTTTATAGTTTTAACTCTTAAATTTAGGTCTGTTATCCATTTTGGGTTAGTTTTTTTATATGGTGTAAAATAAAGGTCACATTTTCCTTTATTTTTTTAAACATGGTATCCAATTGTCGCAGCACCATTTGTTTAAAAGACTATCCTTTCCCCATTGAATTTTCTTGGTATCTTTGTGGGAAATAAATTGACCATTAATGTAAGGTTTTATTTATGAACTTGCTACTCTGTCCCACTTACCTATGTGCCTATCTTCATGCCAATACTACACTGTCTTGATTAACTGTGCCTTTATCTTAAGTTTTGAAATTGGAAGTGTAAGTCCTCCATATAAATTTTAGGATCAGCTTGTCCATGTCAATTTCTACAAAGAAGCCAGCTGGGATTTTCACAGGGGTTGCATTTAGTGCATCCATCAATTTGGGGAGAATTGACATCTTGATAATACTGAGCCTTCCAACCTAAGAGAATGGAATATGTCTCTATTTATATTATTTAATTTCTCTTCATTTGATTATTTAATTTCTCTCAGCAATGTTTTATGGTTTTCAATGCATAAGTCCTTGCAGAACTTCTGAGTTGAATGAATTGGGGGTGCGGACTATGGAACAGCTTCAGGGCTTAATGCCACACATTCCTGCTTTTTGTACCTCAACACAGTAATTTTTCAAGAATGAACTTTTCTCGGATGGATGTATGGTTTTGATCAATTTCCAGAGTGCAGAAATGGTTGCTTGTGTTAATTTTGTCCAGGTTTATAGTGTTTTTTTTGGGGGGGAGAAGATTTCCCAACATTTTCATCCAGCTAGATAAGTTCTACTCTGTGTATTTTAGTGAGAATTTGTGTTCCAGGCACTTCTTACTCCAAAAGCCAAGTGATAGGAGCTACGCCAATTCAGTAAAAAAAAAAAAAAAAAAAAAAAAATTTGTTAAACTACCACTTGTCTTGTAAAGACAAAACATACAGGTCACTGCATAAGTTTCTTCGTTGTATTATGTGTTTAGAGTTGTGATAAAACAGGGACTAAGATTGACTACATAATTTAATTCAAATAAACAAACAGATATATTGAGAACCTATTATGTGCTCAATGATCTGATACTATAGATAGTAACAGATCATTTTTGCTGCTCTAAAGAAATTTTTCATGTAGTGTCAGAGTCTAAACTAACTGAAGTATAGAGTAGATCACTTTTGAACCCAGCCTCTATATAATCAACTGCTTATTCAAAATCTCTACTTGGATATCTAACAGGCACCTCAAAATTAACATGCACACATAAAAAAATTGCTCACCCACTCTTTACCACTTATCTTCTTTAGTGAGCCCCACCTCAATAAATGGCACCTCCCTATGCCAAGTCCCACATAGTTGGTAATCATCCTTGATTCCCTTTTCTCTCTTACCCCATATTCAATCAGTCACTGAGTCCTCTTGGTTCTACCTCCAAAATAAGGTCTCATATCTGCCATTTTTCTCCAACTCTAGTGCCAACATCCTAGTCCAGACCATCTTTATTTACTGCCACCACCCCATTCTTAACTATCATACCTGGACTACTACCTAAAATATCACCCTGTATTTTTTCTTAGCACACTAATGTAATTTCTCTATACACGGGCAAGATGATCTTTTACAAATGAATATGTGATCATCTCACTTCCTTGCTTAACATTTTCAGTGGCTCCACACATGCTGTACCATAGGATGCTCAGTTAAGGGTGTTGTTCAAGAGCCATGGCATTCTAGCCCCAACCTAGTCCAGGTAACCATTTCTCACCTAGATTAGCATTCCTTCTGCATTCTGTCATACTTATTTCCTATCCATTTTCCACGTAGTAGAGATAGTGATTTTTATTTTCTTTTTTTATTGAGAGTGATTTTCCTAAAATAGAAATATGAGCATGTCTCTTCCTCCTCTGTTCAAAACGCTTCCCATGAGTACCAGGAATGGTGTGTGGCTGCAGGGTAAGGCTGGAGGAGGAAATGGCAGAAGTGGCAGGAGCTGCTGGGCCAGGGCCTCACATACTGGCTGAGGAATTGGACTTCACCCTGAGGTGAAAGTCATTGGAAGACTTTTTAAACATCCTTTTTAGCCCAGCCTGGTGTGGCTCAGCAGTTGAGCATCGACTTAGGATCCAGGAGACCGCGGTTCCATTCCAGGTCAGGGCACAGGCCCGGGTTGCAGGCTGGATCCCCAGTAGAGGGCGTGCAGGAGGCAGCCAATCACTGACTCTCTCATCATTGATGTTTCTCTCTCTCTCTCCCTCTCCTTTCCTCTCTCTGAAGTCAATAAAGATATATTTTTAAAAAATAAACATCCTTTTTATTGTGATTTTTACCACTATAGAAGTCTATGCAAATTTTAAATGTGCATAAAGAAAATAAAAATCATTGTTACGAAAAAAAATAATCAAAAAACCTCTTCCCATGTCTTTTTGGACAAAGTATAAAGCATATAATATTGTCTACAAGATCCTTCATGATCATGCTCCAGCCCATTTCTCCAGTATTATCCCATGGCACTATCACCATTGATCTTTACCCTCTAGTCATTTTGGCCTACTGTTTCTTTAAGGAGCCAAATTTATTCTTGCCTCAGTACCTTCACATATGTTTTCCTTTTGCCTTGGACAGGCCCCCATCTTGTTTACCTGGCTAATGACTAGTCATCTTTCTAATTTATACTTGATATCCATTGTAGTTTGGATTAGCTTCCCTAATCTTGATATTACAGGCATACTGACAGAATAATAAATAGTGTCTACATGGATAAAAACAAATATTATGTCTGTAGGGAAGAGAATGTGGGTGTCATCCATCCATCCATTAGCAATCAATGAGAGAAAGAGGTGGTGATGCAAAATATGCTTACTTTTCCTAGTCTTTTTATTGTTTCTTGTTGAAATTTTCCTTATGGCAATGGTGTTCAGACTTTATACCATAATAACCTGAGGAAATTATTAAAATTATAAATTTATAGGTCTCATTTCCAGATATTCTAATACAGTTGGTCTGGCATGGAGCACAGAAATCTGAATTTTTAAAAACACCCTATATGTTGCTAATCTTGAGGGTTAGTGGACTATACCTCGAGCAACACTATTTTACAGAGAACTTTGCTGTCTTTAAATAAGCCTGTGGTTCTTTGTGTTCATTTGTTGCTGGGCAAAATGCCAAAGGTTTCTGTGAGGTTTCTGTTAATTGGCTAAATTGATAGCCGGTTCCAGGCCTCTCATTGGTCACTGCTGTGTGCACAAATCACAGAGAGCATTGAGAAAATGGACATAGTCTGTATAAAAATAACAGATTTGGGCCAGAACTAGGGGAAGACAAAATGGCTGCCAGCCTCACAGGAGGCTGTAGTCTGTGCTCATAGGCAAACAACAGAGAATAAAATTCTCTGAAGACACCTTCCCTGTTCAGAAGCAAAAGCAAAATTGCATGTGATGTTGCCAAACAGTAGCCTAGGACCTAGGAGATATTACTGCCACCCCATAAATCTCCATCATACACCCCCAATCTCTGTGATCTAGCATAACCACCTCAAATAAAACAATCTAAGTAGAATCAATGTACTTGACCTATGGAAAAGTGATTTTAAGTCCCTAATTTTTTCTAAGAACATGATTATTGCCCCTAAACTCCTCTTATATAGATATTTTTTAAATTTGTCTGGAAATAAGTAACTATTTAAATGAAAATGTACAGTTGGAAGGGGATTTCAGAGATGGGGGAAAGGGAAAAGAGTAAGAGCAGGGAATCTGTTGAGAGTGGAGCAGGCTACTATTATAATCAAGTGGCAGAACTAGGGTTTGAATCAGACTCTTATGTATGTATACTTGTTTTTATTATATTTTTCTAACATTAGTGTGTGTAACAGTCATCTGAGGGCACGTTAAAAATGTAAGTTCTGCCCTGGCCAGTGTGGCTCAGTTGACTGAACATTATCCCTATGCATGGAGAGGTCTGTGGTTCAATTCCCGATCAGGGCAAATGCTCAGATTTCAGGCTGGGTCCTTGTTTGGGGTGCGGGTAGAGGCAACCAATTGATGTTTGCTTCTCTCTCACATTGGTGTTCCCTCTCCCTCCTCTCCCTCCTCTCCCTCCTCTCCCTCTCCCTCTCCCTCTCCCTCTCCCTCTCCCTCTCCCTCTCCCTCTCCCTCTCCCTCTCCCTCTCCCTCTCCCTCTCCCTCTCCCCTCTCCCTCTCCCCTCTCCCCTCTCCCCTCTCCCCTCTCCCCTCTCCCCTCTCTCTCTCCCTCTCTAAAAACATATTTTTAAAAATGTAAGTTCATGCCCTGCTGGCTCGGCTCAGTAGTTGAGCATCGACCTAGGATCCAAGACATCACAGTTAGATTCCTGGTCAGGGCACAGGCCCGGGTTTCAGACTCGATCCCCAGTAGGGGATGTGCAGGAGGCAGCCGATCAATGACTCTCATCATTGATGTTTCTATCTCTCTCTCTCTTCCTCTCTCTGAAATCAATAAAGATATATATATTTTAAAATCTAAGTTCATGACTGCAGAAATTATTTAGTAGTTCTTCTGTGGAGTTGAGAAATAGTTTCTCAGAGGAAGATTCTCAAACTTTTTCATTTCAGGATTCCTCTTTATTATTACAAATTACCGAGGACCCCAAAGAGCATTTGTTTATGTGGTAAATAACATATGAGAAAACTTTTTAGTATTAAAAACTAAAAGTGAGAAATGTTTAAAATACTGCCCTGGCTGGTTTGGTTCAGTCGTTAAAGCATCAGCCTCGGACTGAAGGGTTCTGGGTTTGATTCCAACCAAGGGCACATACCTCCCTTGGTTGCAGGCTCAATCCAGGGCCCCAGTGAGGGCGAGTGATGGAGGCAACCAATCGATGTGACTCTCTCTCCCTCTCTCCCTTCCACTCTCTCTGAAAAGCAATGGAGAAAAAAATATCCTCAGGTAAGGATATATATATATATATACTTGAAAATAGCAATAAGACCATTACATTCTCACTAGATAACATTTTATGAAAAGTAACTATATTTTCCAAAGTAAAAAATATTTAGTGAGCAGAAATGCTGTATTATTTTATATTTTAAAATCTCTTTAATGCTGACTTAATAATTCTCATATCTGCTTCTACTTTCAATCTGTTGTGATATGATGTTTTCATAGAAAAAAATGAAGAAAATCAGGCCCCATACAAAAAAATATAGTTGGATAAAGGAGAAGCTTGCAGACTCCCTGAAAGGATCTTGGAGACCACCATGGGTCCCAGGACCATACTTACAGTTACTGTCTTAGAGTAATATCTGCTATTGCCATCAGAAAGGTCTTTGTTGGTCATTCTAGGTTGGTCATCAAAGTTTAGGGACACCAAGGGAGGTAGAAAATTAATTTATTCCTTAGGTTGTTTTCTATTGTTAAATTATTTCATACAATTTATGACAATATAGCTCTTTGTTAATTTACTTTATAAATTTGAAAGCACTATAGAAGTATAAAATAAGAGTCCAGGCCTTGGGGCAGAATTTTATTTAAATTTATTGGGTTTCAGGGAGTTTCCAGGTGCTCAGACTGCTGCTCGGCAACTGGTGTGAGAGAAAAAGGGTCCCTGAGGCTTGGGTAAGAACCAGAAGGCCTGGATGGGAGCAGCAAGGCTTGGGTGAAGCCTCGAGTGGCAGCAGCAGAACCAAAGTGTACAACCAGGGACTGGTTTCCAAAACACTCCCACTGGTTGCATCTCTGGCTCTTCATTCTTGTCGACCTTGTGGTGTGTGTGTGTGTGCGTGTGCGCACAAGCACTTTTTTTTCTGTGTCTTTTGCCCTGAATGGTTTGCCTGATATCTAAATTAAGAAGTTGACTCCTGCTGTAGCTGGTTTTGCTCAGAGGTTAGAGTGTTGACCCGCAGACAGAAGGGTCCCGGGTTCGATTACAGCCAAGTCATGTACCTATGTTGCAGGCTTTAAATCAAGTTGCTAGGGGTTCAGTCTTGGTTATATCAATGAGACCTTGGGCAAATTACTTAAACTTCCTGAGACTGAATGTCCTCATCTGTCAAATGAGAAAAATAATAATACCTACTTCCTGGAGCTGGGACAATTAAATGAGATAATTTGTGTAAACCACTTGGAACAGTATCTGTTCAAGGTGAATACTAAATAATTGTAACCATTATTACATGATTCATGATAATAGTAATAAGAATATCAAGTCTCTACATTTATATAGACTTTCACAATTTTCACACCATGCCCAAAGAGTATTTCATTTGAACCTGAGGACAGGAGATGGAACTGTAAAGAGAATGATCATATATCAACTCAATTTTCAGATATGAGAACTGAGACACAGAGAGGTTCCATTATTTGTGGGAGAGCACTCAGCAAGTAAATGGGGGAGCTGGGCCCTCAACTCTAATGGTAATGAACTCTAATAATGATTCAATGTATTTGTGATGTTAATGTAGTATTCCCAGTGAATTTTCCTAAGACACTTTATTGGCCTTTATCAAGCAAACTCATCCTCAATGCTCTTTCTTGAAAGGAGAACTGTTTTTGCCCCCACTCCCAGAGCTACAATTCTGAGTCATCTCTTCCACATAGTTTTCCAAAGCAGGCCAGTCATGGAACTGTAGTTCCCTTTGATTCCAGCATAATAATGTAATGGCAATAATACAAGTTTTCAGTTTGTGATGCTCCTGAGCACACCTTACTATTATTCCCAATAAGCATCTATGATTTAATTATTGTAACAAATAAGTCTATGTGATCTTGCTTCTGAATTTCTAGGAAATGTATATATGTACTCATTTCTAATGTGAGAAGAGATGTGACATGTAAATGTACCAAGCTTCAATAAGTAACTGTGAGGCTTTTAGCTATTTCATAACTGGTATATTCATATAAATACACATTACATGAAATTCTCTGTTCTGTTTTTAGAAATACATTTCAAAAATCATGTGAGAGTGGCAGGGTACAGAAGATAGTGATTGAAGCATCAATACATGTAAAACTAAGTAAGGCTATTTAAAGCCATGTATAAATATATGTGTTTTAAACCGTGTTCTCTGGGAAAATAGGAAGAAGTTCCACTGGTATTTTGCTTCTTATGCTAACTTCATTTTTTATAAGTTGTTATAGGAGATAAAAAGTGTATTCTGGCACTACTAGATTCTAGGGAAAAGTTGACAGATTTTGAACTGCAAACCAATTTGGATACACAGTGTGTTGCCTCAAGAGGCATCTCATTATCCTCTAATAAAAATATATATCACTTTAACACTAAATGTAGATGAAATTATAAACAGTAAATGGAAGGTTCAGTTCTATCTTTCTTTGAAAGTCTAATATATTAATGACATTCTATTTATGTCCTGGTAAGTGTGAAAAAAATTGACTTTACATACTCAGTACTAAAAAAACACACTGATGTACCAAGCTTTGTGAACTGAGGAATTTCTTCAAGGGTTTCTACAAAATTCACATTATGAGACATCTGTTAAATAGAAACTGGAACAATAGGGAGAAGGTATGTGGAAAACTATAATTTTGAGGTGTAGTTTCATGGGAGTCATGTCACACAGATGGAAAGAAAGTAGAAACCAATTAGTTTGGGTTCATGCAAGATGGTCCCTTGAATAGTGGCACTGGAATTTAAAGTGTTCCTAGGATATTTTGATTACATCATCTATAGCTACATCTTACCACATGTAAACATATATTATAGGTCAAAATCAGTTGTCAAGCAAGACTCAAAAATGTCACTAAGGAGTATCCAAAACTTATCAAATGCACTAACAAAGTTAGAACCTTCTTGGCAAATACTTAGTTGAATTTGCCCTTATGTATATAATGCTTTTCTATGGAGGGTTTCTTGAAATATTGACACTGGCACTATAAACAATAACATTATTCTGTTCATGGTTTCTTGATTAGGACAAAGTGATAAAGGGGAAAAGCTAGTTCTTCTGAGGGGCTTTGTTCTTTTTTTGACTATACTCTTAGACTTCACACAGTTTCAGATATATCTTCAGAAGAGTTTCATTCTTATGACTCGACAAATAGGCATTGTATGGACTCTGTTGATGATAAGTCAGCCATGTTACCTAGATGTGACACTACCGTCAATAACATTAAAATAATTTCATATATTTCTTAGCTGTGCCTGCTAAGAAGTCCTAGAAGCAACAATACCCCAACAGAAGTGTAGGGCTAATGAAAGGGATATATAAAATGATCCTGGCATATCTTGTAGAGCCAGGAAGTAAGGAAGTGCTTGTGAAACAAAATGATGGGGGGGTGTCAAAGGGACATAGGATCCAACTAAAAGAGCACCCAAAGTCTAAAGCTGGAACAATTTTAGCAACAAAATAAATAAAGTAGTAGTGAAATATTACCTAAAGTATAAAATCAACATTCCAAATCCATGCTGATATCAATAAATCATTGAAAAAATAAAGTAATGTGGATGAATGGACAAATCACCGACACACATAAGTTCCAAATAATTTATGTAGATATTCCCTCATCAAGGATGTGGAGCATTAGTCTCCATTCCTTAAGTGTTCATTGCACTAGTGACTTCTTCCAAAAAGTACAGTATGGATTGGGAGGATAATCTTACAGTGGAGAAAGTTGACAAATACTACCTAAGTCAAGTGATCAATGTTAACATCAGTGATAAGTCACCTTTGCATGTAGTATGTACCCTTGATATATGATGTGATGACAATAGTATTTTACCTGTTTTTTTTCCTCCCAAGAACTTACAACCTAACTCTAACTATGAGAAAAACATCAGACAATCCCAAATTGAATAGCATTCTAAAAAATAAATACCTGATCAGTACTCCTTAAAACAGTCATTAAAACCAAGGAAATTCTGAGAAACTGCTGGTCTTGAGCAGCCTAGGAGACATAATGACTAAATATAATGTGGTATCCTGGTTGAATTCCTTGGACAGAAAAAGGACATTAGCTAAACACTAAGGAAATTTGATTAAAGAATGGACATTAGTTAATATTAATGTGTCAATATTGGCTCATTAATTGTGTCAAGTGTTCCATATTAATGTAAGATATTAGCAGTAAAGGAAACTGGGTGCAGAGGACACAGCAATTATCTGTACTATACTTGCAACTTTTCTGTAGATCTAAAACTATTCTAAAATTAAAAGTTTGTTTAAAAAAGCATTTTACTTTATTCGCATAAGAGCTAAACAATAACAATGATTTGCTTTTTTAATATAAAATCCAAAATGTATTACTACATTAAGATAAGAGGGTGAAGTACTTATTTTTTTAAATAAACACTTAGCTAAAATTTACAATTAGAAGTTCTACTGTCTCATAACCATTCTTTTCTAATGTGTCTGCAATATTTTGTTGTTGCTATAAGCTTTCTGGTATAATCCTTAAGGTAGTACAGACTGATCTCTTGTCATTTGACAGTTCTGTAGAAGGAAGAAAGAGGAGGTAGCACTTTAAATTCTACACCTTTTCCCTAGAATGACAAATGCTCCATGACACAACTATACTAGAGGGAATTCACATGAGGAGAATGGTTTCAATATATCACAACTTTCCATCATGTTGACTCCACTCACAATAAGAGCAATAATTCCTAACTCAAAACAGTCATTTTAACAACTAGAATAGAATGTGTTCATGTTTGAGTTTTAATTAGAAGGAAGGATATCATATTACATACACTTGCTAAAGCTAGATATTTTCAGGAAATTGTGAAATATCATTAAATTTCTACATAAAACCTCTTTGTCTCTTATTTGGCCTTTGAACTAGATTGTGCTGCAGCTGTGCTATTTTATCATTCAATGTGAAATGGGAAAACAGTGTGATAATTAAAGGTATTGTGAGTATACATGGGCAGAGTATTATTATTTTATAGTTTATTAACTCATTGCTAGCTTAAGTCCTTCAAGTAGCTTTATAAGAGGCATTTAATTCAGTAGCAAGGTTCTTAAACTTATATTAGCTAGTGTGAACAGAGAACACCCAGTTTCTTTTTCTGGGGCCCTCATCCAAATGTCCAGAACTTTGGAGAAGAGTTGGGTACTTCAGATTAAGTCTTGGAGTGATTACCAACTTTTTTTTTTTTAATCCCCACCCAAGGATATATTTTTATTGATTTTAGAGAGAGAAGAATGGAGAGGGAGAGAGAGAAACATCAATGTGAGAGAGAAACAACAATCGGCTGCCTCCTGTATGCACCCTGACTTAGGATCAAACCTGCAACCTAGGTATGTGCTCTGACTGGAATTGAACCCACAGCCTTTTGGTGTATGGAATGATGCTCCAACCAACTGAGGCACCCTGCCAGGGCACCAACTATTTTTAAAAGTATTTTCCATTCAAGTACATGTGTCTGTGAGAATTTGTCTGCAGTTAGTCATATCATTGAAAATTCAATGAAATGGTTTGTAAAATATAGTATGTCTCTAAAAATACTGGCCTTGGAGATGTGTGCAATAGAAATTACACTGTGAAACATTAATATATATTTTAATTAATTAAAATTCATATTGACTTTTACCTGAGCATATGTTTAATAGAAAATGGCATAGATACAATCACTTTCAAGGTGAAAAATTGATGTGATGACTGGTTTCCAACCTTGTAATAATGTGAATATTTTGCATTGTATTTGGCTTTTCCTTTTCACCCCAGAGCCTTAGCATCTGCTGTTCCTTCTAATGAGAACATTCAGTCAACTTTGACTTTTAAAATTACTCCTATCTTGTTTAACTTCTTCATCTGACTAGCTCTGACTTATTCATTAGGTCTGAAATTATATGTTAGTGTCTCAGAGTTGACCTTCCATTCTGAATTAGGTCTCTCATTATACCTTTCATAGCATCCTGTACATTTCCTTCATCATTTCAATCACAATTATAATTACATACTCATTTGTTTGATATTTGTGTAATGAATATTTACCTTTACTAAAAGACTATTATCTCCATGGCCTATAACATGGTATCTGGTGCATAATACAGGGGTTTGCAAAAGTAGGTTTACAGTTGTTCCTATGGAAAATAATACAATAATTAATAAATAATAATATAAGAATAAACTTTGTTTCACATGTTCACAACTCTAAACCTACTTTTGCAGTGCGCTGTATATGATCGAAAAGGAGTTTTTGTAAGAATGCATGAACAAATTGCTATATAACACTGAGATTACCAACAGAGTTGTCACAATTTACATCTAATCTCTATACAAAATTAGCATAGTGCATACAAATAGAGATACAGAGAATCAACTTTCTCTTCTATCATAGAAACAGAAAGTAAGCGACAATACTTTTAAACAGAGTATTTGAGCAAGAGACTTAATTGGTGCTACTTTTTCTCTTGTCTCAGTGTGCTTTATTTTATGAGAAAAGCACACAGATTCTATAGTTCTGAAGGCCTCCCACATAATTGGTTTTGTGTCAGCACTCTCTCCCCCTCTGAAGTTATTCCAAATCTAATGTTTTTTACTTTAAATTTTTAACCTTTTTTTATCGAATTATGTAACCATTATCACAATAATTCCTTTTTTAATTTTAATTTTTAAATTCTCATCTTCCACCCTCTTCCCTTGGCAACTATCAGCCTGATCTCTGTTTGTATAGATCTGTTTCTGTATTGTTTGGTTTGTTCATTTTTAAGGTTCCACATATAAATGAGATCCTATGGTACTTGTCTTTCTGTGACTTATTTCACTTAGTATAATTCCCTCTAGCTCCATCCATGTTGTCACCATTGACAAGATTTCACTCTTTTTTATTGCTGAATAGTATTTCAGTCTGTGTGTGTGTGGGGGGGGGAGGTGTGCATACGTAGAACATCTTTATCCATTCATTTGTTGATGGGCATGTAGGTTGCTTCCATATCCTGGCTATTACTAGTAATGCTGCAATGAACACAGGGATGCTTAATCTTTTCACATTAGTGTTTCTGTTTTCTTCAGATAAATACCCAGAAGTGGAAATGCTAGGTCATAGGGCATCTCTATCTTTAGCCTTTTCAGGACTATCCATACTGTTTCCCATAGTAGCTGTACTTATTTATAGTCCCAAGAGTGTATGAGGGTTCCCTGATTTCCATGACCTTGCCAACTCTTGTTTTTGTGCATTTATTGATGGTAGCCATTCTGACAGGTGAAGGGATATCTCACTGTAGTTTTCATTTGTAGTTCCCTGACAATTAGTGATGTTGGCTATCTATATGTCCTCTTGGGAGAAATGTCTATTCAGATTCTCTGCCCATTTTTTAAATTTGGTTTTTGTATTGTTCCTTTGTGTGTGTGGGTTAAGTCGTATGAGTTCTTTATATATTTTGGATATGAACCCTTTATCAGATGTATCACATGCAAACATCTTCTCCCATTCCGTAGGTTGTCTTTTTGTTTTGTTGGTGGTTTTCTTTGCTGTGCAAAACATTTTAGTTTGATATAGGCCTATTTGTTTATTTTTTCTTTTGTATCCCTGGCTTGAGGAGACATATCCAAGAAGATATTGCTAAGATGTCAGAGTTTACTGCCTATGTTTTCTTCTGGTAGTTTTTATTTTATTTCAGGACTAACATTTAGGTCTTTAATTAATTTTGAGTTTATTTTTGTATATGGTGTAAGAAAGTAGTTCAATTTTATTTTTAACACCTATATGTAACTTTAATCATTGATCTCAAAACTCCTATGCTATGTCAACCTGCCTTAATCATAGCAGATGACCTTGGCACTTACCTTTGCATGAAAGTGAAGGCTATAATGTGAAAAGTACTTAAAAAACTTTCTACCTTTTATCTTTCTCCCCACCCCTATCCCCCAAAAAACCCTGAACCCATACCCTTTCTTAACTTTTTTGACTCTGCTCTTTCAAGAATATGCATCTTCTACCTGGGGCTGATTTCTCTCTGTTTCCTCTATGATTTTTCCATATCCATTATTCTCTCTCTTTCCTATTTTCTTAAAACTTTCTCTTTATAACTTATGTTTCTTGTGACCCTATGAATATGTTCTATTATTCTATAATAGAAACAAACAACAAAAAACATCCTTTTCTTTAATTCTGCATCTGTCATTATGGTTACCTTCTTATCTCTTTACTTTCCATCTGAAATAAGTCGACCCTATGTCTCTACATTCTCACCTCTTTAACACACTGTCATTTGGCTTTCACCCTTAATATTTAATTGAAATTGCATTAGCAAAGGATACTAATGATTTCTTTTTAGCTAAATATAATGGGCATTTTCAGATCTTATCTTACTTGACCTATCTGCTCCATTTAATATTGTTGTCCATGACATATTTTATTCTTTTTCTTTTTGAAGATAAAGATACTTGCTTATCATAGAAAATGTAAACATTACAAGAAAACATACTAAAAATGCCTCCCAATATGCAGAGATAACCAGTGTTTACATTTGGTGAACTCTCTCAGGAATATTTTGGATATAGTATTCCATTGTGTACATATGCTGCAATTCATATGACCCTTTGGTTATTGATGCACATTTAGTTTTTACCACAATTTTAATATTTAAAAATTGCTCAAATGAAATTTATGAACATGTGCCTTTGAGAATTATTGTTCTCATCTTGAAACTTTACTTTTCCCCTTGTGTTCATGTGACTATTACTTTTTTCCTGATACAAGTCTAGTTCTTAGCTCTCTGACTAATTTTCTGGAGTGTTCTTTGTAGGCTTTACATTCTCTGCTAATGTCTTGCATGTTGTTAAATTGGGCCCAGTACTCAAACTCTTTTTCATTTAAAATCCTCCCCAAGGTAAATAAATTTCTCTCATGTCTTTAACCATCACTCCATGACTTCTAGTCTTATATTGCAAACTCAGATCACCTTCCAGATTGCCAATGCCCATATAACCAATTTCCTACATGCAGATTCATTCAGATGTTTCACAAGCACCTCAAATTTTAAGAATCTAATGCTAAATCTAGACATTTTCTCAAAACCTATGCTATCTCCTAGGTTACCTAGTCTTTGGCATTGCCTTTTACCTAGTCTCTCAAGACAGAAACTTATGCTAGATTCCTTTCTCCTCTCAGCCTTTGTAATCAATTGGTCATTAAGCTCAGTTGAATCCTTTGATTATATTTCATGTACTTCCTCCTTTTTACATTCACGATGTCACTGTTTTTAGTTCAGACTCATTTCTTGTCTGCCTGCATACTTAAGTGATGTCATTGTCCTCAATCTTACCTGCCCCCAGCTCATCTCTTAGACACTCAAATATGACCATATCACTCTCCTGCTTAAAATAGTCAATATTTTCCCTTTAGTTTCACTATAATTCCCAGGGAATAAATTCCAACCCCTTTAGAATCACATCCAAAGACTTTGTGAACTGGTTTCTGCCTATCTTTCTAGCTAATGTCAGGACTAAGTCTCGAAGAACTGATATTAGAATGGATTATGCTATTCTAAATGTCCAGAATCAGTAAGATGAATATGAACTAAAATTCTTAAGGTATTTTGATGATTAAATCAAGGGAACAATGACATTTGACAGATCTTTAGGGTAGGATTAAGAATGAAAAAGACAGAAAGACCTGAGTACCTGCCTTGATTTGATACAAGACTTCCTGGGGATGAATGTGGAAATGCATTTAGAACAACTTCAACCTGGGCTGCACACCTGTACAACAGCTAGCACAACATGGTCAAGGTTGAGCCCCACAGTCAGCCAGCCTGAGGGGAGATATCACCTATGACAGTCAAGATCCAATTACAACAGAAGACCCCAAATAACCCACTAAAGGGACATTTCTAGAGCATGTAGCTCAAGAGATCAAGGAGACTACATCACTGGGTCCCACAGGGCACTTACTACATAAGGCCACTCCACAAAGACTGAGAGTCATAGCAGTTCAATCTATTACATAGAAACAAACACAAAGAGACAGTTAAAATGAGAAGACAAAGAAACAACGCCCAGATCTGGGAAGATGGAAGGAGGAGCACCTTTACTCCCAGCCAGGGACTTGATTTACCATTAAAATACTGGGTAACCAGCATGTAAAAACCAGAGAAATATACCTGAGTGGACATATTTTGAGCAGGGAGCACTGAAGAAACATCATAGAGTCTGGTAACAGAGGGGGGCATAGAAAAAAGGAGTCCCCCCTGAAGCCTATGCTGGGCTCTGAGGCCCTAGGGCTAGAGGCTGCAAAGCCCCCTCCTCTTGGGAGTGTGGACTGGCATCCAAAAGCTGGGATCTCATACCTGGAGCCCAAGAGAAGGGAAGAAGAGCCCGTGCACAGAGAGCAGAGGGACCCAGGGGAACACTATGCTTGCGAGGAGGAGACTGTGTCTACAAGTGAAACAATGCGCTTAATGGCAGCAGAAGGCACAGGTCTCTTTCTACCCAGTTACTGACCATGGGAAAGGCTGTACAACAGTGTGTGGCTCCCGAATAAAAAAGAGCCAGAGGGCTGCACTGAGCAACCACATACAGGGAGCCTCTGCCTTCCTGTAAGGTATTGTGTAGAACCCCAGAGAGCATTTGATCTGTCTGGTGTGGGGAAGGAAATGAGAGCCCTCCTGCCACCAGAGAGGGTCCAGAGCCACCAGAATGGCAGATCCGGACTCAAGCTGCCAGAGCTGCCATTTTTTTTTTTTTTTTTACCTGCGCTGTGAGGAGATGAGATAGGGTGCAAGGAGTTGCCTCAGCTTTACTGAGATCCGTTGTGCAGGGGAGCTGAGTGGGGCTGACTATGTGACCCCTCCTGCTTGATACCAAGGCACAGGGGCAATGAGACCTCACAGGGTGAGTTCTCTGTCTCTGTGTTGCTTTGTGCAATTATGAGTTTTTGATTGCTGAATGAGTGTCCACCTTCCTGGCTTGCACTGGGGAGACAGACCAGTGAAAGCTGGGATTTGTGGCTGCATAGTGAAGAATTTGAAATAAACACTGCGTGCACCCAGCCAACCAGATCTGGGAAAGGAGAGATGGAGCAAGTCTTCCTCTCCGGCAGACTAAGCACCACTCTGAAGAGGAAAGGAGCTGGTTCAGCTCACTAAATCCCCAGATATCCCCCACAAGGCACAGTCCTGAGGGGGAAGGGAAAACAGCTCAGAGGATGACAATATATGAATAAGTCTCTCAAGGACAATTGTTTGGGAACTGGAGGAAAACCTTAAAAACTTTACTGGGGGTTGGGCATGCAAAGTGCTCTACAGATTTTTTTTTTTTTTTAAATCAAACTCACTGAGCCCAGGCTGCTGAAATGGCCCATTCAGAAAAGGCAACAGACTGATGTCAATCTGAACCTGCAGCAGGCCAGTGCATGGGGAACTAGAATCAGAGGACAGGGTAGGGACTGAGGAGCGAGCTTTGAAGCAGAGACTACCTTCCCCAGAGTGAGTGCCTGACACAGAAACCTCTAATTAAAGGGAGAAATATCCTGAGCTGCACTAGCCAGCCTGAACCCTAAAGACTCTTCAGAAGACACTGGAGTAAGACCAAGGAACCACAAGGGGGAGGCAAAATAGTTGACAAGTCGAGATGGCCTACAGAGAGTCTCAGATCAGCCAACTACCAAAGAATACCAGCACCAAACCTAGACAGCTCCTGACATTGGCTGATACACAAGGACCTCCCAAGAGAACCAAAATCAGCATACAAAACAGTGAGCCTCAGACAACATAAGCTGCGCAGATGAAGCTCACCCGATTAACTTTTTTTTTAAAAAAAAAAAGAGAAAAAAAAAATTCTTTTTAATTTTAAATTTTTAAAAAAATTTTTAATTGACTTTTAAAAAATTTTTGTTTAGCTTTATTTGTTTTGTTTTGCTTTTTGCTTTGTTTTGCTTTGTCTTTTTTCTATTGTCAAGATTTTATTGATATTTTCTGTTTAATTGCTGGGACATTATCATTATAACCTATAAGTTTACTAATTTTCTCTATTGTTTCCCCCATATCTCTTATTGGACTCCCTCCCTTCCCTTGCTTTATCTCTCTCTCTCTCCTTGTTCCATTGGCAAAACTTTTTTTTCTTTATTTCTTCTTTCTTTCTTTTCTTTTTCTCCCTTCTGTCTTCCTGTATTTTTCATTTGTTTTTGTTTTTCTCTTTATTGTATTTTTTTTATTTTTCAACTATTTTCCTATTCCTATGCTCTACCCTTAATTTTTTGTGTGCCTTTCTTTCAGAATCTTCTATAACCCTTTTATGTCACAGTAGCTTCTCTATTTTTTACTTTTTATTTTATTATTTATTATTATTTGTTAGTTCATGTCTTTTATTTATTTTATTTATTTATTTATTTATTTATTTTTTAAAATATATCTTTACTGATTTCAGAGAGAGAAAGGGAGAGAGAGAGAGAGAAAGAAACATCAATGATGAGAGAGTCATTGATTGGCTGCCTCCTGCATGCCCCCAACTGGGGACCGAGCTCACAACCCAGGCATGTGCCCTGACCAGGAATTGAACCCTGATTGCCTGGATCCTAGGTCGATGCTCAACCATTGAGCCATGCCCTCAGGGCCATGACTTTTATTAACCCATATACAATTACCTGTCTTCTAGTTTGTTGAAGTAATAGGTCAGACAACATTTGCCACAATAATGTCTGTCAAAGGGGCTGGCCATAAAAACTCCAGCACCACATTCATCTGAAGGGCACTCCTGACGAAGGTGGCTGATTTTGCCAATCTCATCCACTTTGTAGTATTTCAGGACAGCCAGCTTAACTTTATTTCTCTTATGCTTATTCTTCTTGGGAGTGGTGTAAGACTTCTTCTTCCTTTTCTTAGCACCACCACAAAGTCTCAACACAATATGAAGAGTGGAGTCCTTTTGAATGTTGTAGTCAGACAAAGTACATCCATCTTCCAGTTACTTGCCAGCAAAGATCAGTCTTTGCTGATCAGGAGTAATTCCTTCCTTATTCTGGATCTTGTCCTTTACATTTTCTATTGTTAAACCTCGAGAGTGATAGCCTTTCATGTAAAAATTTTCATGAAAATCGGCATCTTGGCAGTGACTCCACCTGAGGTGCAGGAAAAGGAAGAGATGGCTTAGACCTGAGAACACAGGAGAAGGAAATCGGTAGGCCACTGCCCAAGGAGCAGCCAAGGAGCACACACCTAATTATTATGTTTTAATTTTCAATATTATTAACAGTAATATCCTTTTCTGTCTCTCTCATTTTATTTTTCTTTCACATTTGTATTCTCCCTTCACTCCTCCAATTCTTTTACTTGGGATGTTTTCATAATGATTGTTAAGATATTCCGTAAGATATAGCTTGTTTCCTGGCAGTTTGGTTGTGTATTGTCTTTCCCTGCCAGCACCTGTACCATACCTCACACAACATGGTTGAGGCTGAGCCACAGAGTTAGCCAACCTGAGAGGAGAGTCCTCCCAAGAACGGGTCAATAACAATCTAGACCCAATCAAAACAGGAGAGCCTGAAGAATCCACAAAAGGGATACCCACAAGAAGGACACGCCTAGAGTAAGTAGCTCAGAAATATAAGGAAAACACATCTCTGGGCTCCACTGGACATACACTACAAAATCTCACCCCCAAAGACTGAGAAACAGCAAATATATCAAATATACAGGTACAAACACTTAGAGCCACTAAAATGGGGAGACAGAGAAACAGCCCCCAAACTAAAGAAAAGGAAAAATCACCAGAAAAAGACCTGGATTAGGTGGAGTTAAGCAATTTATCAGAAATAGAGTTCAGAGTAATGGTTATAAAGCTGCTCAGGAAATTAATGAGAACAACAAGACACTTAATGGAAAGGTAGAGGAAACATAAATAAGAATAACACAGAAATGAAGAATACTATATCTGATATAAAGAAAATGCTGGAAGGAAATAAAACCAGGCTCAATGAAGAAGAGGATACAATGCGTGACTTAGAAGATAGGGTAGAAAAAAAATCTCAATCAGAATAGCAGAAAGAAAAAACACATACAAAGAATGAGGACAGTCTAAGGGAGCTTTGGGACAACATGCAGTGAAACAACATTCGCATCAGAGGGGTGGTAGAAAGGGAGGAAAGAGAACAAGGGATAGAGAATTTGGTGGAGGAAATAATGATAGAAAACTTCCCTAGGCTGGCAAGGGAGAAAGCCACACAAGTTCAGGAAGCACAGGGGGTTCCAAACAAGAGGGATCCAAAAAGAACCACTCCAAGACACATCATAATTAAAATGGCAAATGTTCAGGACAAAGAGAGAATATTAAGGTCTGCAAGAAAGAGACAAGCAGTGACCTACAAGGGAACCCCCATAAGGCTGACAGCTGATTTCTCAACAGAAACTCTTCAGTCCAGAAGGGACTGGCAAAAAGTTCTCAAAGTAATGAAAAGCAAGAACATGCGGCCAAGACTGCTTTATCCAGCAATATTATCATTTAAAATTGAAAGTAAAATACCTTCCCAAACAAAAGAAGGCTAAAGGAGTTCAGTTCCATGAAACCAGCATTGCAAGAAATGCTAAAATAACTGCTCTAAGAAAAAGAAGAAATAGTGAGAGAAAGGTACATCAGCAAAAAGGGGGGAAATGGCATTAAATAAGTATATATCAATAGTAACCTTAAATGTAAATGAAAAAAATGGTCAGATCAAAAGACATAAGATAGTTGAATGGATAAGAAAGCAGGACCCAAATATATGCTGTCTACAAGAGACCCACCTGAGAGCAAAAGATTCACAAACGCTAAAAGTGAAGTGATGGAAAAAAATACTCCATACAAATGGAAACAAAAGAAAAGCTGGAGTAACAATACTTATTTCTGACAAAAAAGACTTCAAAATAAGACACATAACAAGAGACAAAGATGGTTACTACATAATAATAAAGAGATCAATCCAGGAGGAGGAAATAACACTTATAAATATATATGCACCCAAAATAGGAGCACCTAAATATATAAAAAAGGCTTTTCATGGACTTTAAGGGGGAGATTTACAGCAACACAATCATAGTTGTGGATGTTAATACCCCACTGTCATCATTGTACAGATCAAGACAAAAAATCAACAGGGAAACACAAACCTTAAATGACACACTAGATCTAATGGATTTAATTGATATTTACAGAACATTTCATCCCAAAGAAGGGGAATACACATTCTTTTCAAGTGCACATGGAACATTCTAGAAAACAGACCACATGTGAGGGCACAAGGCAAGTCTCTACAAATTCAAGAAGATTGAAATCATATCCAAAATCTTCTCAGATCACAAAGCCCTGAAACTAGAAATCAACCACTATAAAAAAACTCAAAAATATTCAAACACATCGAGGCTAAATAACAGGTTATTAAACAATGAATGGTTTATCAGGAAGATCAAGAAGAAAACAAACACTTCCTGGAAATAAACAAAAATGAACTGACAACAGCTCAAAAATCTATGGGACACAGCAAAAGCATTCCTAAGAGGAAAGTTCATAGCATTACAGGCCTACCTCAAGAAACAAGAAAAAGCTGTACTAAACCATCTAACACAACAACTAAAAGAACTAGAATGAGAACAATAAGAAAAGCCTGGAGGAAGTAGAAGGAAAGAAATAATAAAGATCAGAGCAGAAATTGATGACATGGCGACTAAAAAGACAATACAAAAAACCAATGAAACCAACAGCAGGTTCTTTGAAAAGATAAATAAGATTGATGCACCTTTAGCCAGACTCACCCAGAAACAAAGAGAAAGGACCCAAATAAGTAAAATCAGAAATGAAAGAGGCAATAAAACAACTGACCCAACAGATATACAAAGGATAGTAAGAAAATACTATGAGCAACTATATGTCAATAAACTGGACAACATGGGTGAAATGGACAAACTCCTAGAAACATACAATCTTCCAAAGCTGAATCAAGAAGAGGCAGAAAACCTGAATAGGCCGATAACAACTAATGAAAATGAAGCAGTAATCAAAAAACTCCCAGCAAACAAAAGTCCTGGACCTGATGGATTTAAAGGCAAGTTTTACCAAACATTCAAAGAAGAATTAACACCTATTCTATTCAAACTGTTCCAGAAAATTCAAGAGGAGGGAAAACTCCCAAACTCTTTTTATGAGGCCAGTATCATCCTAATCCCAAAACCAGATAAAGACACTATAAAGAAAGAAAATTGCAGGTCAGTATCCCTGATAAACCTAGATGCTAAAATTCTCAACAAAATACTAGCAAACCGGATTCAGCAATACATTAAAAAGATCATACATCATGACCAAGTGGGATTTATTCTGGGGATGCAAGGGTGGTATAATATCTTCAAATCAATAAATGTGATACATCACATAAACAAAACGAAGGACCAAAATCATATGATCATATCAATAGATGCAGAAAACGCATTTGACAAAATCTGGCACCCACTTCTGATAAAAAACTCTCAGCACAGTGGGAATAGAGGGATCATATCTCAACATAATAAAGGCCATATACAACAAACCTACAGCCAACATCATAGTCAATGGTCAAAAACTAAAACCATTTCCCTTAAAAACAGGAACAAGACAGGGGTGTCCACTTTCACCACTCTTATTCAACATAGTAGTGGAAGTCCTTCCCACAGCCATCAGACAGGAAGAAAACATAAAAGGTATCCAAACTGGAAAGGAGGAAGTAAAACTGTCATTATTTGCAGATGACATGATATTGTACATAGAAAACCCTAAAGACTCCATCAAAGTACTACTAGATTTGATAAACGAATTCAACAGGATAGCTGGATACAAAATCAACATCCAGAAATCGGTGGCATTTTTATACACCAATATTGAACTTTCAGAAAGAGAAACTAATAAAATAATACCACTTACCATTGCAACTAAGAAAATATGATACCTAGGACTAAACTTAACCAAGGATGTAAAAGACCTGTACTAGGAAAAATATAGGACCCTGAAATAAGAGAGAGGAAGATATAAACAAGTGGAAGAATATACCATGTTCATGGATTGGAAGAGTTAATATTATTGAAATGTCCATATTACCCAAAGCAATGTATAGAGTCAGTGCAATTCCTATTAAAATACCAACAGCATATTTCACAGGGGCAGACCAATATTCCACAGATTTGTATGGAACCAAAAAAGACTCTGAATAGCTGCAGACATCATGAGAAAGAAGAACACAGTAGGAGGGATCACTTTACCAGATATCAGACTATACTACAAAACCATTTTAATAGAAAAGAGCCTGGTATTAGTACAATAACAGGCATATAGATCAACAGGACAGAGCAGAGACCCCAGAAATAAACCCACGTCATTATGGTGAATTAATATTTGACAAAGGAAGCAAGAACACACAAAGGAATAAAGACAGTCCCTTCAATAAATGGTGCTGGGAAAATTGGACAGCTATAAGCAAAAAAATGAAACTAGACCACCAATTTACACCATACACAAAAATAAACTCAAAATGGATAGAAGATTTAAATATAAGTCACAAAACCATAAAGATCCTGGAAGAAAACATAGACAGTAAAGTCACAGACACCTCATGTAGTGGAATTTTCATTGATACATCCCCTAGGGCAAGAGAAACAAAATCAAAAATCAAAAATAGGACTCCATCAAACTAAAATGCTTCTGCACAGGAAAAGAAATCAGCCTCAAAGTACAAAGGTACCCCACGGTATGAGAGAATATATTTGCCAAGGATGCATCTGAAAAGGGGCTAATTTCCAAAGTGTACAAAGAACTCATACAACTCACCAAAAGGAAGACAAACAACCCAATTACAAAATGGGCAAAGGGCCTGAATAAACACCTTTCCAAAGAGGACATACAGATGGCCAAGAGATATATGAGAAAATGCTCAACGTTGCTAATCATCAGAGATGCAAATTAAACCCACAATGGAGTGTCACTTCACATCTGTAAGAATGGCTACCATCAGCAAATCAACAAATGACATGTGCTCACAAGGATGTGGAGAAAGAAAAACCCTGGTACACTGCTGGTGGGAATGTAGACTGGTGCAGTCACTATGGAAAACAGTATGGACATCCCTCAAAAAAATTAAAAATGGAGCTGCCTTTTGACCCAGTGATCCCACTTCTAGGAATATATCTTAAGAATCCTAAAACACTAATCAGAAAGAACATATGCACCCTTATGTTCATAGCAGTGCAATTTTCAACAGCTAAGATCTGGAAATAGCCCAAATGCCCATCAGTAGATGAGTGGATAAAAAAGCTGTGGGGCATTTACACCATGGAATACTATGCAGCTGTAAAGAAAAAGGATCTTGTACCCTTTGGGACAGTACGGATGGACCTGGAGAGTATTATGCTAAGTGAAATAAGCCAGGCAGAGAAAGACAAACATCACATGATCTCACTTATATGTGGAATCTAAAGAACTTAATAAACCGATGAACAGAAATGATTCAATGACAGGGACGCATGGATAAGACTGTAGAATCTCAGAGGGAACAAGGGTGTGTGTGTGAGGGGGGATAGATTAACCAAATAATTTATATGGTTATCTGCATAACCCAAGGACACAAACAATGGTCTGATGAGAGACTGGGGAGGAGGGTGGGTGGGGTGGAAGTTTTCAATGGAGAGAAAAAAGCAGATCTGTAATATTTTGAACAACAGAAAAGAAACAAAAAAAAGTAAAAACAAACACACAAACAACAACAACAAAAAACCCCAAATGAAAGAAAAGAAGGAACGTCTAGAAAAAGAACTAAAGAAGTAGAAGCAAGCAATTTATCAGACATAGAATTCAAAGTAATGATTATAAGGATGCTGAAGAAACTGAGTTAGAACTACAAAGAACTTAATGGAAACTAAAGAAACTTAATGGGAACTATATCAGCATAAAAAAGACATAGAAAGATCCAGGCATAAATGTGAATATCATACCTGACATGGAGAATACACTGAAAGGAATGAAAAGTAAGCTGGATGAGACAGAGGACTGAGTCAATGATTTGGAGAAAAGATAGAAAAAAACACCCAATCAGAGCAACAAAAAGTAAAAAAAAAATTAAAAAATGAGGATAGTTTAAGGGAACTTTGAGACAACTTGAAACCCAAAACTATCCGCATCATAGGTGTGCCATAAGGAGACGAAAGTGAGCAAGGAATAGAAGACCTGTTTGAAGAAATAATGACATAAAATTTTCATAATCTGGTGAAGAAAAAAGGTACACAAGTTCAGAAAAGACAAAGAATCCCAATCAAGACAAACCCAAAGAGACCCACACCAAAACAAATCATAATTAAAATGGCAGGGGTTAAAGAGAAAGAGAAAATGTTAAAAGCAGCAAGAGAGAAACAGTTAGATAACTACAAGGGAGCTCCCATAAGGCCGTCAGCTGATTTTTCCAACAGAAACACTTCAGGCCAGAAGGGACTGGTATGAAGTATTCAAAGTAATGAAAGGCAAGGACCTGAACCCAAGACTACTCTATCCAGTAAGGCTATCATTTAAAACTGAAGGCAAAATAAAGAGCTTCCCAGACCTCCAAAAAAGGCTAAAGGAGTTCAGTACCACCACACCAGCACTGCAAGAAAGGGACTGCTTTAAGAAGAAGAAATATATAAGGAGGAACACATGTATAAAGAAAAAATGGCAATAAATTAGTACCTATCAATAATAACCTTAAGTGTAGATGGATTAAATGCTCCAATCAAAAGATATAGGGTAGCTGAATGGAAAAGAAAACATGACCCATATATATGCTCTCTACAGCATACCCACCTCAGAACAAAAGACTCCCAAAGGCTGAAAGTGAAGGTATGAAAAAAAAAAATTCCATGCAAATTTATGTATCAACAAAAAAGCTGGGGTAGTAATATTCATATCTGATGCAATAAATTTAAAATAAAGGCCATAAAAGAGATAAAGTAATCCACTGCCTAATACTTAAGGGGTTTATCCAACAAGAGCACATAAGCCTGTAAAACATACATGTACCCATATAGGAGCACCTAAATATATAAAAAAAATACATGGTGGACTTCGAGGGAGAGATGGGCAGCAATACAGTCATAGTAGAGGACTTTTACACCCTACTGTCATCAATGGATATATTTTCCTGACAAAAATCAGCAAGGAAACAGCAGCTTTATATGACTCACAGAATCAGATGGATTTAATTTATATTTACATAATAATTCATCCCAAAGCCTCAGAACATTCATTATTCTCAAGTGCACATACAATACTCTCAAAGATAGACCACATGTTAGGACACAAAATAAGCCTTAACAAGTTCATGAAGACTGAAATCATATCAAGCATCTTCTCAGGTCACAAAGACATGACACTACAAATCAACTACAATAAGAAAAAAACTCTCACCCAGCCAGGCATGGCTAAGCAGTTGAGCACCAACTTAGGATCCAGAAGATCACGGTGTTATTCCTGGACATGGCACATGCCCAGGTTCCCTGCTCAATCTCTAGTCGAGGGTGTGCAGGACACAGCCGATCAATGACTCTCTCATTGATGTTTCTCTCTCTCTCTCCCTCTGCCTTCCTCTCTCTGAAATCAATAAAGATATATTTAAAAAAAAACACACACCAAAAAACTCTCAAACATATGGAGGCTAAATAGCATGTTATTAAACAATAAAAAATGGAAAAGACAGAGAAGTATAAAAATGAGAAATACCACCAACAATCCCACTATACAAAATAAACTCATGGTAAAGTTAAAAAAAAATAACTGAGTTACCAAAGAAATCAAGAAACAAATAAAGAATTACTTGGAAATAAGTAAAAATGAGCGCAAAGCAAATAGAAATCCATGGGACACAGCAAAGGCAGTCTTGAGAAGGAAGTTTATAGCATTACAGGCCTACCTCAGGAAGAAAAAAAAAAAAATTCTCAAATAATCAATCTAACCCTACACCTAAAAGAACTAGATAAAAAAAACAAAAAAAGCCCAGAGTAAGCAGAAAGCAGGAAATAATAAAGATCAAAGCAGAAATAAATGACATAGAGTAAAAAAAAAAAAAAAAAATACAAAAGATCAATGAAACCTAGAGCTGGTTTTTTGGGAAAAAAAACCCCACAAGATTGATGACCCTTTAGCTAGACTTACCAAGAAACAAAGAAAGAGGACCTAAATAAATAAAAATTAAAGATGAGAAATTAACAACTGACTCCACAGAAATACAAAGGATTCTAAGAAAATACTATGAACAACTATATGCCAACAAATTGGACAACCTGGGTGAAATGAACAAATTCCTAGAAGCATACAATCTTCCAAAACAGAATCAAGGACATATGAAAACTTGAATACACCAATAACAACTAATATAATTGAAGCAGTAATAGAAAAAACTTCAAGCAAACAAAAGTCCTGGACCAGAGAGCTTCACCCCCCAATTTTATCGAACATTCAATTAATAACTAACACTTATCCTCCTCAAACTATTCCAAAAATTTCAAGAGGAAGAAAGAATTCCAAATTCATTTTATGAGGCCAGCATTATCCTAATTCCAAAGTCAGATGACACTACGAAGAAATAAAATTATAGGCCAATATCGCTGATGAACATAGATGCTATAATCCTCAACAAAATATTAGCAAGCTGGATCCAGCAATACATTAAAAAGATCATATAACATGACCAGTTGCGATTTATTCTAGGGATGCAAGGCTGGTACAATATTCGCAAATCAATAAATGTGATACATCACATAAACAAAATGAAAGATAATAACCACATGATCATATAAGGTGGGAAGATGGGGGACATCTGTAAAATGACAAAAATAAAACAAATCACATGACCATATCAATAGATACACAAAATTTCATTTCACAAAATCCAACACCCATTTTTGATAAAAACTCTCAGCAAAGTGGGAATAGAGGGATCATACCTCAACATAATAAAGGCCATATATGACAAACCTTCAGCCAACATCATACTCAATGGGCAAAAACTAAAACCATTTCCCCTAATAACAAGAACAAGACAGAGGTGTCCGGTTCACCACTCTAATTCAACATTGTACTGGAAGACCCAGCCACAGCCATGAGACAGGAAGAAAACAAAAAAGGCGTCCCAATTGGAAAGGAGGAAGTAAAACTCATTATTTGCAGATGACATGATGTTGTATATAAAAAACCCTGAAGACTCCACCAAAAAAAACTACTAGATTTAATAAATGTATTTGTCAAAGTAACAGGATACAGAATTAACACCCAGAAATCAATGACATTTTTACACACCAATAACAAACTCTCAGAAAGAGAAACTAAGAAAACAATCCCATTTACTATTGCAACAACAAAAAATGTACTTAAGTATAAACTTAACCAAGGAGGTAAAAGACCTGTACTTGGGAAACTATAGAATGTTGAAGAAAGAAATAAAGGAAGATACAAACAAGTGGAAGCATATATCTTGCTCATGGATTGGAAGAATTAACATCATTAAACTCTGCATTCTACGCAAAGCAATCTATTGATCCAACACAATTCCTACTAAAACACCAATGGCATATTTCACAGATCCAGAACAAATATCCCCAAAATTTATATGGAACCAAATAAGACCCCGAATAGCTGCAGCCATCTTGAGAAAGAAGAACAAAGTTGGGGGGATCACAATATTAGATATCAAACTCTACTACAAAGCCACTGTAATCAAAAGAGCCTGGTATTGGCACAAGAACAGGCATACAGACCAATGGAACAGAATAGAGAACCCAGAAACTGTCCCAAGCCATAACACTCAATTAATATTTGACAAAGGAAGAAAGAGCATACAATGGAGTAAAGACAGCCTCTTCAATAAATGGCTTTGGGAAAATTGGACAGGTACATGCAAAAAAATGAACTAGACCAACTGACACCAAATGCAAGAATAAACTCAAAATGAATAAGAGACTTAAATCTAAGACACAAATTGATAAAAAATACTGGACAAAAACACAGGCAGTTAAATCTCAGACATCTCACAGCAATATTTTTGCCAGTATGCTTCCAAGGGCAAGGGAAACAGGAAAAAATAAACAAATGGGACTACATCAAACTAAAAAGCTTCTGCACAGCAAAAGAATCCACAAAAGGAAAAGGGAACCCACAGTATGATAGAACATATTCCCCAATGATTCATCTGATAAGGGTTTCATCTCCAAAATATATAAATAACTTATTCAACTCAACACCAGGAAGACAAACACTCCAATTTAAAAATGGGCAAAGGACCTGAAGAGACACTTCTCCAAAGAGGACATACAGATGGCCAAGAGACATAAAAAACCCTCAAGGTAGCTAATCATCAAGATGCAAATTAAAACTGCCATGAGGTGTCACCTCACACCTGTCAGAATGGCTATCATCAATAATCAATGAACAACAAGTGGTGGCGAGGACTTGGGGAAAAAGAACCCTAATGCACTGTTGGTGGGAATGCAAACTAGTGCAGCCACTGTGGGAAATAGTATGGAGTTTCCTCAAAAAACTAAAAATGGAACTGTCTTTTGACCCAGGATTCCCATTTCTAGGAATATATCCTAAGAATTCTGAAACACTAATCAGAAAGAATGTATGCACCCCTATGCTCACAGCAGCATTATTTACCATAGCTAAGATCTGGAAACAGCCTAAGTGCCAGTCAGTAGATGAGTGAATAAAAAAGTAAGGTATACCATGGAATCATACAGGGCTATAAAAAAGAAGGACTGCTTACCCCTTTCAACAGCATGGAGGCACCTGGAAATTATTATGCTAAGTGAAATAAGCCAGTCAGGGAAAGAATAATAACATATGATCTCACTAATATGTGCAACCTTATGAACAAAATACTGTGATGAACAAAATCGAACCAGAGGCCTGGATATATGAAGCAGACCGACAGCTGTAGTTGAAGGGGTTAGCTAAAGAACATGTACGCATAGGCCATGGACCCAGACAATAGTGTGGTGAGGGCCAAGAGAGGGGGTGGGTTGAGGTGGTGTAAGGGGGGGAAATGGGGGACATCTGCAATAATGTCAACAATAAAAAATTTAAATAAAAATAAACAAATATTTTTTTTAAAAGACAAAAAGACTTAAGAAAAGGTGGGAAGATCTGAAGGGAAAGGAGAATACGCGCAAGAACCCAGCAAATGAAATGCAGGAAACTATCACCAAGAGCCACTGTAATATCTGCGGCATTGAATTTGGCTGACTTAAAGGGTCAGAGTAAAACTCGAGACTGACAGAAAAGTCTATGATGTGGCTGACCATCTTTCCCTTCTATTTAAAATACTTTATTGGCTTCTTAACTACAGGACAAAATCTCAGATTTTATAATGACCTAAGAGGGGCTTCGTGATGAGGCTATTTCCTATCTATGCAACTTCACCTCCTGTCACTGCTGTTTGCACATTAGACTCCGTCAACACTAAATACATGGCTTTTAGATCCCTGTAACTTTTCACATAGTCTTTTTCCTGCCTGGAATGTCCTTCATTTTTCATTTCCTGGATAAACCATTTATCCTTCAAAATCCTATACAGGCATCCCCGACTTTAGGAGGCTTCTCTGAATGCCTCTCTCCCCCAGAGTTACCATCCACCTATCCATTTATTTGGTTGGTATTGAGCAAATAGTTATTGAGTACTTAGAGTAATCCAGATACCATGTTAGGTACTGGGAACACCATGGTAAATAAAACAGATCAAACATGGCCTTTATCCTTCTTGGCCTTATATTTAGTGGTGGGCAGACACACGCAACACACATCCAAATAATCAGAGCAATAAAATGATCATCGATTTACTAAGTGCTATGGATAAAATAAACAAAGAACTGGGATACAGAATAACGAGGATGAGTGGTAAATACAGAGGCAACTGACTTTAGTATAAGGTTGAGCCATATGAAATTGCTGGTATGCACTTGTTTTTGTTTTATATAGTTGACAGTTTATATAGTTCAACTTAACATTTGCCTTTCTGATGAACTGACATTTAAACTGAGACATGAAGGAAGATGTGGAACTGGCCATGGTGGCTAAGCTTGGATCTTAGCATATTCCAGAGAGCAAGAGAAGAGTGGAGAAGGTAGAACTGGGAAAAGGGGTGTGACTCCAGGTGAAAGAGAGAGAAACAGGACAGATCATATAAGACCGTTATAGGAGTTTGGATTTGATTCTTATTAAAATGTAAAGCCACTGACTGTAGCATGGGACTGGAATGGAAAAGAGTAAGGGGAGAAATAGGGCAATCAATTAAAAGGTTGCTATAAGGAGGTAATATAGCATTGTGTTAGGTTGAAGGGTTGGAGGTCTGGCTGCCTTGCTTTAAATTCTGGTTCTGCCATTTATTAGATGTTACTTGACATAAGTTAGTAAATTTCTCTAAGCTTGAGTTTCTCCATCTGCGAATTAGGGACAATAATAGAATGAACCTCATAGTATTAGCCTAGAGATTGAATGAGATAGTCCATTGCAAAACACTAAGCCATCTTTGGGAGAAAAAAAACCACTTAGTAGATACTAAAGATTAATAGTCCAAGTGAGAGATGATAGTGCCTTGACTAACTTGATGACAATATATTTGGAGAGAAATAAATTGACATGAAACCAATTGTGGAGGTTTAAACAGCAAGATTTAGGAATGGATTGGATGTGAGAGTTGAGGGAGAAAGATTTTTTCAGGTGTTTCTGAATTTCTAGATTTGTGTCAAGGAATGGAGTGGATTGTGCTGCACTTCTTTAAGTTGGAAAGGTCTTCCTGGTGCAGAATTTTTGCAATAAAAATTTGTCTCTCACATTATACCATATAAGACAGAATCAAAGAAAGAAAAAAAAGGAATGTATTATACAATACAAAAGGAAATACTTATTAAAAATTTTAGATAACAAAACCTTACATGAATTACATAAAACACTTTATTTGTATCACAATGTCTAAAATATGCAAAAATCTTAACGATGTATATTTGTTGTTCCTAAGATTTTGAAAATTTCTACTGTACTATGTGATAACAGTGGACAGTTAAGCTTCTGTGGTTATTTTGTCTTATATTAAAGGTGTTTTATAATCATTCTATCTGCTTCTCTCCCAGAATAGAGCCTCCTTGGTGTACCAGCAGATGAAGAGCTTAATGAAGGTGTCTAACCTCGTGCCCCTTAGCAAGTGAGTCTGCCCTGGGAAGCATTAAGCACCATGGGAAAGCGAGATAATCGCATAGCCTACATGAACCCCATCGCAATGGCCCGATGGAGAGGCCCGTCTCAGCCTGTAGGCCCAACAATACAAGATTATCTGAATCGACCAAGGCCCACGTGGGAAGAAGTAAAGAAAAAAATAGAAAGCAAAAAGAAAGGCTCCAAGGCGTTAGCAGAATTCGAAGAAAAAATGAATGAGAATTGGAAGAAAGAGCTCGAGCAAAGCAGGGAGAAAGCATTAAGCGGGAACGAGGGCTCATCCAGAAAAAGAGAACGAAAGAAAAAGAAAAAGAAGAAATCTTGCCAGTCTTCGCCTTCTTCCTCGAGCTCCGATTCTTCGAGCAGTTCTTCGGATTCTGAGGCCGAGCCCAAGAAGCGAGGCAAAAAGAGAAAGAAGAAGAAGAAACACTCGCGCAGATCGTCAGAAAGCTCTACACAGGCCTCGGAATCGGAGAGCAGGGAGCCTGGAAAGAAGAAAAAGAAGCCAAAGGATGAAACAGAGAGAGAAAAGGGTGCTCGGAGCGGCAGCAGGAAAAGGAAGAAAACCGACCCCGAGGACGAGCCCTTGGCCTCGGAGCCTCCCTCGGAATCGGAGTGTGAAGCGGGGGCGCGAGCGAAAAAGAAGAGACGGCACGAAGAGCGAGAACAAACGACGGAGAAAGCGAAGAAGAAGAAGAAGAAGAAACGCCACAAGAAGCACGGCAAGAAGAAGAAAAAGAAGTCGGCTTGAGGCACAAGCGGGGCAGGGCAAGGGCCCGGCAGCGACGCCAGGCGCCCCTCTCTAGCGAAGCAAGCTCGCGAAGGCAAGGCAACTGCGAGTGCTCGGGCCCCGCGCCCCCCTGCATGGCCCCCCGAGTTCCCCTGCGCTCCCCCACTTCGCCCCGGGCTTTGCCTTTCCAGTCAAATGCCACCGCGTCAAAAAGTGCCGTCATTGTTGCCCGTGGCTTAAACATAGGGTTCTGTTTGTGCGTTTTTCCTTCCAGTGTTTAATCACGCTGCCAGCTGAAGACCTTTTGTCGTACTAGTGGTTAAAATGGTTGGAATTCAAGTAAAATGTTGTAAGTAATAATGAGGAGAAGAAAAAGATACCTAATTTTTTAAAGTGTCGAATTTGGATTCATGTTTGAACATAATGCAAAACATCCAGACAACCATAGTTGACGTTTTTGAAGCGTGGACTTAACATTGATGTCTCAAAACCCTTCCTTTTGAAAGATAAGTTTCGTTTCGTTTCCTTTTCTCCTTAATAACCTTTTGTTTACATGGGCAAAGGGCTTGTGGGGGGAAAGAGTGTGTTATCACTTTGGCTAGCTGAGTAGTGTGCCTTTGATCCTTACACATTCTATTTTTGCCAGTGCAGCAGCCATTCTTTTCTTACTTAATGAAATTCTGGTATGTTGTTGTATGCTGCTTCAAGTGAACGAAAAAGACAGCAACTTAACAGTATAAGTAAGCCCCCAATTCTATGAAATTTACCTCTAATTCAACAGTACTGAGTAGTATTTAGCATTAGAATGTTACATGATTTGCATTAACTTTGATACCCTTTGGAGGGGAATAATTTTAAATAGACCCTGGTATTTTTTGATTAATAAAGATTCTGAAATATTTTGCATGTTTTATACTATTAATTTTTGATTATCCACAAATATTCTATATAACCAGTAATTCTTTTTTATATGATTTATGTTTAAGAGACAAGTTTCAAGTTTGTAATTTCTTAATCTTACTATATTAATTTCATTACTGTGTTTAATTTCACACTTGCCAAAATATTTAGCATGTAAAAAGAAGGTTTTTAAAAAATATTTAATGCCTTCATATTGAAGCTGGTTTACTGTAAGCAAGATGAGTGCCAGACCTCTAGTATGCTGTATGTCTTATTACATAAAACTACTGCCACAATTTTAGTAAATATGCTGTTTTAAAGCTTGTTGTCTTAAGCATTAATATTAAATTAAAATAGGAGTTAATTTGGGAGATAATGACATCATTGATCTTCCTATATCATATTTTACTAAGATTTCATGCCTCATTTCTGTTGCTGATTCATGTTAACCACTAATGCTGAAATGAGTTGAAAATTATTTTTACTTTACATTTGTATATATCAGAGTAATATGATTTATAAATTGATGTTTCAAAAGACACCTGTTACAGGAGATGGGCTAATTGTAACGTCATGTACAAAATATTTTGGCATGATGAAAGAGTCAATAGCTATTTTTTTAAAGTTGCTGATTTTGTGTCAAGTCCCTTGAATCACAAGCAAATTTATTATAAATATAGAAAACATCTAGTATGTAAGTAACATATTTGCTCCTCAAATTTTTGGAGTGGAAATAACAAAACCTCTCAGTAAGGTTCTTGGAAGATTATAAATGTAATGCCATGTTAGCGCACCTTGAAGCCTCATAACATTATCTGTTTCCTAAAATATATATCTATATCTATATAATGATAAATTTATTATATTTAAGGGATATTTTGTATCCATAGAGAGTTTTTCAAAAATTGTTGCTCATTAAAATATGAAAAAGCTTATATTATTTGTAGAATGTGGCAAAAACATTAACAGCTTATCAAATGTGCTCCTATCACTTCCCAGCCCCTTGCAGTTAGGCAATGCCATTTGACTACTTCTAGCAGAGGGTTTGCAGAGAGATTGTAATCAGAAGTGATGCATCATTTCGATAGTGGAGCCATAAAAAGTCCTGCATGGATCCTCCAGCTCTCTCTTTACCTGCCACAGTGACTTGAAAGCAATGTGCTCCAAGCAGTGTAGCTACAAGATGGATGCAACCTGGATCCCTAAGTCGCTGTTTGTAAGGGGCCTGCCCTGAAGAGCTGATGGACTTGCAGTGAATGTTTTCAGAGTAAAAAATAAACTGCTATGTGTTAAGCCACTGAGATTTTGGGTCTTTTTTAATCACCTAACCTAATCTGACTAATAACATGGAGCTCTAGAATGTTTATTTCATTATTTGCATAAAATAACTCACTTCTATCATATCTTCCTGTAGTCTGCAGATTGACTCAGAGGTGATCATTTATGCATAGTAGGAGGAAACGTTATTTCATTTGCATTGTTTTTTTTTTTCCCTGTAATGATTGAAGAAGATCATTGTCTAGCATAATATTTCATGCTTATCAGCAATGCTGACCGACTAGGAAGTAAAGCTTCATTATTTCTCTGATTATACCCAAAACAATCTTTCAGTAAAGGTTTTGGGAAGGAAATTTCCAAAGCACTGAAGAAGAGGAATGATATTTTTCAGATGTAAGTAAAGGTTATAGGTAGAAAAAAGTGATATGGAAATATGTAGAGAACAATAGGCTAAATAGATTTAGGTGAACATTTAGTATATAGCCTCCATATTGAAATCCAAATAATTTTCCTTATGTGAAAAACCCTAAAATTATTATTAGTAATTTGCTTTATGTGACTCATACAGCAGCTAATAGCTTTAGCCATAACATTCAACTAACTTTGTGGAAAGGGAAGCAGTGGGAAAGTCAATAAGAAAGTAGGACAAAAATCAATACAATCTAGATTAGGAATGTAATTGCAAGCACAAAAAATAGAATTTGAAACATATCAGGCTGTAAAAGGATTATATTGGAGATGAGAATAAATAAAATTTGAGGTTCTGGTTTTATATCTTGTGATATGATAGTTTCTTTGTTTATTATCAATTTATCTTGTGAAATTTGTAACTCTGACATTGTAACTCTGTAGTTATTTCCTCTTTAGTCATATTTATTTTACAAAGCAATATTTAATCTGATGTAAGTTTATAGTTACTTCATGACTCATGAAAACTGTAGTCAAACGTTCAAACATACCTATGGACTGCAGCGCTGAACTGATTTTCCTAGCCCTTCCTGAGCTGCAAGCAAGATGTGTTCTTTTTTCAAATGGTTCTGTCGCTTTTACTTGACTTTTGCATGACACTTGCTTTAATCTACCTTGAATTGTGTGTTTTGTTATAATTTTTAAGAGCATTGGCTCTTGGCTAAACACCAGGTTGAAATTCTTGGTGTGCCACTTCTTGATGTGTGAACCTAATCAAGTTAGTTTTTACCTCCTTGTGCCTCAGTTTTCTCAGATACAAAATCAGAAGAAATAATATTATCTACCTCTAGGATTACCATGAGAATAAAACAAAATAACATTGAAAACATTAACACAGTTCCTGGCACATAGTAAGTGCTCAGTAAATGGAATGTCTTCTTTCCCTCCTTTCATCATAGTCATTATCATCAACAATATTATACCATAGTCCCCATTACTTCACTTGAACTTCCTTAAAGGCAAGAGGCTGTTTCATCCTTTATCTCTTGCCATAATGGGACAGTGTTTTGCATATGACAGGTGCCTCGTGATCTTCATCAAACCGAGTTAGTTGGCCATGCCCTGGAAGAAAGAGAATCTGAATAAATGCAATATTTCAAATGCTATGTATCAGCCCCTTACCTCACACTTTTAAACAACTTACTGAAATATAATTCACATACCATATGATTCACCTTTTAAGTGTATACAATGTTTTTTAGAATATACACAGATACATGCAAGCAAAACCACAATCAATGTTAGGACACTTTAATCACCTCAAAAAGAAACTCCATAATCTCTCTTCCCTATGGCCTCCAGGCTTCCCAGTCCTAAGCCACAACTGACATACTTTCTGTCCCTATAGTTTTCCCTGATCTGAACATGTCCTGTAAATGGAATTATAAAATATGTGGTCTTTTGTGGCTGGCTTCTTTCACTTAGCATAATATTGTCAAGGTTCATCCATTTTGTAGCACACACCAAGAACTATACCAAGATGATATGAAAGAAAATCTAATGCATCCTTCAAAATTTCTGCAGGAACCAGGAGCAACACCACCTCCATATTTAGATGTGTTGAGCATCATTAACCTGACTTCTACTGCTTTAAATATTGCAAGTTATTTGAGAAATATTTTCTGGACATTAAAATGTTCAAATAAGGTTTCATGAGAGAGAAACTGAACCAAAATTTATAACAGAGGCTGATAACATCAACACAAGGTAAGTATGATTTTGTGCTCAGAAACTTGCCAAGAGTAGAACAGTTTAAAGAAGAGTATAGATATGCTAACATTCACTCCAATAAGCTACTACTACATTGAATGGTATAATCGAGAACTCTACCTGGTGTTTGCAGATGTCTTTTCCTAGAAACTGTTTACTAAAATCAAATTATTATCATTATTAATAATATTATAAATGAACTCACTGCTAGTTAATTGAGCATTTTGTTGCTCATCTGGGGGAACTAAATTTTTTCCCTTGAATTTGAGCTGAAATAAAGTTTATAGAACTATTTTATATACTGTAAAATGGTCTCCTATTCTGCTATCTTACTGAGAACTGAAAATGTCATAGCTCCATGTAAACTTATGAAATAGAAATCAACTTAACAACCTTTAAAATAACCATTTGTATCACTTAAAATGGCTATATTAAGTCATCAAATATTTGCATGAACTTTGTTTTTCAAAAAATCTTGATGAAATTTTAATAATAATACTATCTAAAAATAACCAGTGGAAATATCACTTTGTAAAAACCAGGTTATTCTCTATACAAGTACAAAAACCTGAAAGTTTGAGTCTCTACAATTGGTCTGTACATTGTGCTATGTGACAAGCCTGCCAACTATGAGGTTAATGTTTCCACCTGATAGTTTTAGACTCTGGAATTTTATTGAAGAACTTTAGACAATAATGCTGATGACTCAGGAAGGCATTTATTTTTTTTAGTTGAGTCTGACTACTTAGTAGTTTCATGAAAAACCTGTTTCATGGAAATGATTTTAAAGGATATCCTCAAAAACTTTTAGTTTATACTAAAAATTAAACTTTTTGCACCTGTCCCTTTTCCTTTGACTGCATCGTATCAACACAGAGCACCCAAATACATAGTGTGGCCAAAAGACAACGCACCTCCCCACATTCTGAAGGACTATTGTAGACAATCAAGTCTCACACCAAGCAAAGGGACTTTGTATTATCTCTTTCCTAAACTCATGGCAGTATTGTTGAATACATGCAAAATAAGTGTTTCTGTACTTTGTCTCTGGACTTGGAAATCCCTTTTTATATGAGTATTACCAAGCTTTTTCTATACATGAACAGTTGCAGCAGTCCATTGATAGCCATAAGGTTACATCCCTCCCATCCCAATTCAGAACCCAGGCCAGATTTTAGCTGCCAGTCATTTTCCCCTAAAACAGTTATATAGTTGTCACTAAGTGCAATGAAACAGGGACGTAGCATAAATTACTGGGTTTTGTTTAGTCCATGTTGCAACTTTTGCCATGAACTTTATTTGCAAACTTAGGTGCAAAATTGTAATGCCACATTTAGAGGCAGTACAGTGTGGAAATTAAATGTACAGGCCTTGGAAACAGACTGTCTCAAGCAACCCTACAATTAAACGAGGTAATACATGGAAAATCTAGGTTTTAAACTCTCTAGGTTTCAACCACTCCCACCTATTCCATTTTAAAAGCAACAGATATCACTTTCATCCTAATACCTCACTACACCTGCAAAATCCTTAATACTCCCTTGCATTACATATGTGTATGTATCCATGTCAATCTATCACCAAAGTGCAAATAGTAAAATAAATTCCCTATATTTTTTAAGACTTCATTTTCTCCTCCCTTCTCTTCATGATACATATTGTCTCCTTTTACAGAGATAATTGTAATTCTCTTATTTAGTGTTCCACTAAAAAATTAATTATTTATCATTATATCTTATTTTCAACCCATCCACTCCACATTCTAATCTTTATTCAATTAGTTTACCTAAATTTGTTTTTAAGATGTATCACACTTCCTACCTCAAGCTTCGTAGGATTAATTTATCTAGATCTTCAGATATAATCCACAAGAACATGTTTTCCTTTATTATACCATCTTTACTGAGATAAAGAATTTACCAGTACAATAGAACAGTAGTTAAAACCCCATTAAATCTATCATAGACGAAAAGTAGGGAAAGCAGTGAATAAATTCCAAAACAGAGTGTAGCTCTAAACAATCTCAATAATATTTCAGTACATAAAATGCAAAATAAAAATGGAAAAATAAATATCGACCAAAAAAATTGAAACTTAACAAAAGACATCCTAAGGCTATTAAGCAGTCAATGCTTCTGCCTGATGTACAGAGTAGCCCTTTAGAAAATTGCATATAGATATCTGGCACATACCCACCTTGCCATACATAGTAGGTTATACCAAGAACACTGCCCAGGAGGATTGTATCAATTAGAGACCCAACCATTTAACAGATGATACACACAAATTAGGATCATTTGAAAGGGCTTATTTACAAAAGGGCTATTTACAAAGGTGTTGGCAGAGTATAAGAGAACCACATGGGATAGTGCAATAACCTGGGGCTAGTAAAAATGAGCTCTTACTACTTCTAGGCCTATAGGAACTATAACTATGAAAGTGAGAGTTGTGTATAGAAGGCCACCTTGATCAGAGCATTGTCATAGTCAGCCTGAGCTGACATTTCAGAGAACAAATACTTTTATCTCACTTCTTTCCTTTCTTCTGATCTGTTATCTTGGTTCCCCATTAGCTGAACTCAGTTGGAAATCAGAATTCATGGGATTTCATCAATATAGCCCATATAGTCAGTCAGTCTCCTGGGGCTCAGAGCAGGTTGAAGAAGGGTGGAAAGTGGAGCCAGAGGAGCAAATGAAAGATACTTAATACTGTCCACCTTTTTTGCACCTCGGTATCCATTCTTGACCTTCATTAGAGTGAAAATTTTGTTTCCACCAAAGGAGTTTCATGAAGTCACCCAAGTTAACATATTGCAGGCTGTCATTTTGATCATATTCTGCCTAAAACATTAGCCACTACTGACATTATTTATTAAAATAGTGGCTGGGGGCGGGGGGCAAAGGAACATAAAGCATAGTGCTGGACTTTTCTCCTCTGTAACTATTCGTGAGACTTGGTACCATAGCTGCTGCCTTTCATTTCCTATTCTGTGTTCCCCTTATCTTCTGCCACCACCTGGATAGATGAGGTTCTTTATCTGGTTGGGCATCACAAACCTTTATTCCTGAGGGATCTGAGTCCTGTGGTCCTTCCTTTATTGGGTTGTTGCAATGTTCGGTTGATGAAGACAGTTTGCCAAGGGAGTAACAAGAGGCACCACTTTTTGTTACTCCCTTGCTTAACTGTGAAGCCTCTGGATTCCAAACATAATCCCCTTTGTCCTATTGTGTAGCAAAACCCCAATTTCCCCTTAAAATTAGTATTAATTACCTAGTCCAATACAGTGACTCCCTTCTTTGATTATTGGTTTAATGGCATGAAGAGTTTAAAAAAGGTCATGAAGTGGTTTCATCTTCCCACCCATGACCTTGTTCCCTGGTGGAAAGATTCCTCCATTATACACTAGGATTTCCAAACACCCCAAGCCTGATTGTGAGAATGGAAGCAGTTTATTTTTTTGAAGTGTGTTATGAGCCATAATAGTAAGAAGAGTCACTCCCACCCACCACTTAGTTCCTAGCTATGGGAGAAATTGCACCATTTATTGGCCCTTGGTTTAAAGCATGTATGACATCCTTTAGGACAGCATCTTAAGCTTGCATGTTGTATTCTCCTATTTGTCATAACAAATGAATCTTCAGCCAATCATGTAAAGCACACAATAAAACCAGTGAATTCTGTGAGTATGAGCCTCTTGTTATAAAATGTATCCCCTGGTTAGACATAATATTGGGTGAGATACTACATCAATCAATTAAACCATTCTATAAGTCCATGAACAGTTGTTCTGGCACAATCCTCCTAGGCAGAGAAGGGATATCAATATACAGAACACGTGTCTGTCCCATCAAAGCCAAAGTGTTGCCTCCTCCATAAGAAGAGGGCTTCCATGTAATCACTCTGATTCTAGATAGTCTGCTGGTCCATTGGAAATGGTACCATATTCAGTGTTCAATATTAGCCTCTGCTGTGAGCAGGTTGGGTGCTCAGAAGTGGTGTTAGCCAAGTCGGCTCTGGTAATGGAAATACCATATTGTTGAACCCATGCATAGTCACTCTCCCAGTCACCATGTACACTTTGTACACTGGCCTATTGAATAAGCATCAGGGTGGCTGGGGAAAGAGCTTGACTAACTAAAAGAGTAGGTCATTTTTTCCATCTGATTATTGATGTCCACTTCTGGTCAATATATTGCTTTACATTCAGCTCATTCAAAGAGGTCTATACAAATATACCCCATTCTGCCTGCAATGTGAATCTCTTGTCACCGATTTCCCAATTCTGATTTCTCCAAATCCTTAATCAACAGTTTGGATGTTGCTTATGAATTCATGTACATCTATACTTCAGGAAATTTTTTCTTTTACTGTTGTGCAGGGTCCAATGTGCTGCAGAATATTCTGCCCACTGGAAGGATTTCCTTTCACAAGTGACTTTCACAGATACTCCTAGGTGGTATTCGCCTATCATGCTGATCCATCTGTAAATCAAGCCTATGTTTTTCCTCCTTATTAATTACTCATATGGAACTCCTCATAAGGTAATAGGTGTATTTGAGGGAGAGGTGGTAAAGTGATATAACCAGGTACCATGATCCTCTGAGATATCTGCCCATAATTTTTAATAGACTTTATTTGTAAATCAGTTTTAGATTGCCAGCAAAATTGACTAGAAGAAAGAAAGAATTCACATACACCAATTGTCCTGATATACACACATAGCCTCCTCCACTATCAACATCCAGCTCCAGATGAGTACTTTGTTGCAACCAATGAACCTACACCGACACACTTTTATCACCCATGGCTTACACTCTTGGTGCTTTACAGTCTGTGGATTTGGACAAATGTATCCACTATTACACAGAATAGTTTCACTGACCTAAAAATCCTGTGTGCTCTGCCAATTTATTCCTCCCTTTCTCCTAATCCCTAGAAACCACCGATTTTTTTTTTTTTTTTTTTTTACTGTCTCCATAGTTTTGTTTTTTCCAGCATGCCATATAGCTGGAGTCATATAATATGTCAGTTTTTCAGATTGGCTTTTTTCACTTAGTAAAATGCAGTTAAAGTTCCTCCATGTCTTTTATGGCTTTACAGCTCATTTCTTTTAACCACTGAATAATATCCTATTGTCTGATGTACCACAGCTTGCTTATCCATTCACCTACTGAAGGGCATCTTAGTTGCTTTCAAGTTTTGGCAATTATGAATAAAGCTCTTATAAACACCCATGTGCAAGTTTTTGTGTGGACATAAGTTTTCAATTCATTTGGTTAAATGTCAAGGAGCACAATGATTAGATCATTTGCTCACAATTTTTGCATTTCTTTCCAGATCTGTTTAGGCCAGGTACATACAGCTTCTCTTTTATAATGAAATGCCTCTTTGTTCATCCAAATTCATGGTTGTGTGAATCAGATAGCAACAGTTCATGTTGAACAAAAAGTCTCTTCTAAGGCCCGTTTCTGAAGCCAGGAGCTGTGTTTAAAAGGGAGAATAGAGGGAGGTAAGGCCTTTCTGCTAAACCAAAGGGTTCTGTGCTATCATCTTCCCATTGGGGTTTGCCAGAGGCTAACATCTCTTTCTGTCACAGAAACTTTCCATACCTTTGCCACCTCTGATCCATAAAGCCTTAGTAGTGAAGCATATTGCACTGAAGCCTGGACCTGATGGAGAACCCATTCTTTTCTAGAACTCACTTAAAATTAAAAGCTTTACAGATTACCAAAGATCTGTCAGAGCAGCCTCCCAAATGCAGAGGACCACTAAACATTACACCTATTTTTTTTTTTTTTTTTGTGGTAAGTCGTAAAAAGTAAAGCAACTTTTTTTCTCATTTTAGAAGCAAATATCTCAGTATACCCCAGACTACTGGACTCCTAGAAGCTTCACTAATATGGGAAGTCCTGAACCTTTGCCTAGTTTATGTCCTACTCTGTGGCATTCATCCATCATCTATGGCTGTGCTGTATGGTCCATGGACTCATGTCCGTTCCTAAACTGTTTGTTATTGGTCTGCAACCACATCAATATGGAAAGTGATAGACATGTCTAAAAACTTACACAGTAATTTGACAAATTTACAACTTCCAATCACATGTTTTTTAGTAATTTATGTTTATCATATTTTACAAAAGTATTGATCTTTGATTAAATAAAAAATAATGACAACTTTTGAAAAATTAGAAATTAAAAATAAATGATCCTTCACAAGTGAAGTTTGATAGGAACTAGTACAGGGGGCTTGCTGTTTCCTCCTCAGTAGATCCCATTAGCATTATATCATCAATCTAATATTCCAAAATTATGTTCTATGGAATGTCAAGATTGATCAGAGTCCCTCTGGACTATATTATGACCAAAAGCAGTAAAGTTCAAGGGCCTGATGTAATACAGTAAATAATATACCATTGCCTATGCCATGCAAATGTAAAGTGTTTCTGATACACCTTACTGATTAGAAGGTAAAGGAAAGCATTTTACAGGTCAGTAGCTGCACACTAGATTCCAGGGGCTTTGTTGATTTGCTCCAGTAAATATACCACATTTGAAACCACAGCTACTATTGACATCACTTCCTGATTTTATGCAGTAGTCTACTGTAATTTTCAATGATTCATCTGGCTTTTGCTCCAGCCAAACAAGTGTGATAAATTGGAGTGTTATAGGAATCATTTTCCCTGCATCTCTAAACTCTTTGATGGTGGCACTAATCTCTGCAAATTCTTCAAGGGCTTTTGGTTTGTTTTCTTGGAAGAGACCCTTACTTCACTTTTTCTACCATAATAGCCCTCCATGAGGCTATTTTTCTACTATAATAGCCCTCCCAGTTGACATATCATCACTTCACAACTCGATCAATTCTATAAAGTATTTCAACGTAACTCCATGAGACAAGGAGTCATTGTGAAATTCTGCCAGTTACTTAATAGATCTATTCTTGCTATATACTCTGCAACCAGGGAAATAACAGAACAGGTCTACATTCCAAATGGATGTACTGTGAAATGAATGTTGGGCAAGACTCCATCTCTCCTCTAATTTCACTGAGCTCCTACTTTGACAAGTGAACTACAGTAACATTTTTGTCTCTAGGCATCAGCCAAAATTATAGGTAAGTAGCTATTAATCCCCAGAAAGTCAGGGTATTTTTCTTATCTCAGTGCCCAGTTACTTGTGTTAATGGTTGCAGATGTCATTGAAGAAGGGTGGGTCATGGTGTAAGCCTGTGGCCACATTGCAGAGTCCCTCCTCAAAGACTGACAGTTTGCCACTCAGTTGAAAGGTTTTGACCCAATTGAAGTTGATGATTTGGAGGCGAGGCTATGGGTTCCCACTATGGTGACTCAAATTAGGTTTCTAACTTGATATGGAATTTTTCCATATTTATTACCCTTTAGAATTTATTAGGTTGTCAGTCTATTTAATTTCTAGGCTACAGTTTTCTATATGTCAAAATACTCTGATTATCATTCACTTATTGTGAAATTGCACATATCTTGTTTCTTTTTTTAATTTTTATTTATCTTTATTGTTGAGAGTATTACAGGTATACCATTCCCCCCCTCAATTGATCCACCCCCTTCCCAGGCCTTCACCCCGTTATTAACTGTGTCCATGGGTTATACATATAACTTCTTTGGTTAATCTCTTCCCACCCTCCACCCCCTTCCCTCTTTCCCCTGAAATATGATCCTCTGTTACATGTGTCAATGTCTCTGGATCTATTTAGTTCATCAGATTCTTTTGTTCATTAGCTTCTTGTTAAAGAAGGCCCTTCAACATTTCCGGTAGTGCTGGTTTGGTGGTGATGAACTCTTTTCGCTTTTCCTTGTCTGAGGAGCTCTTTATCTAACCTTCAATTCTAAAGGATAGCTTTGCTGGGTAGAGCAATCTTGGTTGTAGTTCCATGTTTTTCATCACTTTGAATATTTCTTGCCACTCCCTTCTGGTCTGCAAAGTTTCTGTTGAGAAATCAGCTGACAGTCCTATGGGTGCTCCCTTGTAGGTAACTAACTGCTTTTCTCTTGCTGCTTTTAAGATTCTCTCTTTGTCTTTAACCTTTGGCATTTTAATGATGATGTGTCTTGCTGTGGGCCTCTTTGGGTTCCTCTTCTTTGGGACCCTCTGTGCTTCCTGGGCTTGTAAGTCAATTTCTTTCCCCAGGTAGGGGAAGTTTTCTGTAATTATTTTTTCAAATAGGTTTTCAATTCCTTGGTCTCTTTCTTCCCCTTCTGGCATCCCAATAATACAAATGCTGGGCCTCTTGAAGTTGTCCCAGAGGCTGCTTATACTATTTTCATATTTCTGGATTCTTTTTTCTTTTTGCTCTTCTGGTTGGGTGTTTTTTGTTTTCTCGTGTTCCAAATTGCTGATTTGATTCTCAGCATCCTCTACTCTGCTGTTGATTCCATGTAAATTATTCTTCATTTCAGTTCCTGTAGCCTTCATTTCAAATTGGTACTTTATTATGTTATCGATTTTCTCAGTTATTTCCCTAACAGTCTGCTTAAACATCCTTATAACCATTATTCTGAACTCTCTATCTGTTAGCTTGCTTGGATCTATTTCATTTAGTTCCTCTTCTAGATATTTCTTCTGTTCTTTCCTTTGTGACATGTTTCTTTGCCTCCTCATTTTGGCTGCTTTCAGGTGTTTGTTTCTATGTAGTAGGTAGAGCTGCTATGTCTCCTGGAATTTGTCAAGTGGCTTTGTGTAGTAGGTTTCCCGTAGGGTCCAGTGGCTCAGCCTCCCCAGTCACCTGAGCTGGGCCTTCTAGGTGCTCCCTTGTGTGGGCTGTGTGCACTGTCCTGTTGTAGCTGAGCCTTGGTTGCTCTTGGCGTCCCTGGGAGGAACTGACCCCCAGACCAATCAGCTGTGAGGACCAGCTGCAGCTACAGCCAGAGAGCTGCTGTCCTGGAGACACCCCTATGGAGCAGAATTTACTTCAGTGGAGCTCTGGTGTTCACCAAGTGCACCCCTTGAGTGTGTCACTTGTGGATGTGGTAGGGTTGTAATCCAGTGTGGTAGAGTCTGATCACCAGGTGCACTGTCTCTGGGGCCTCCAGGGAGGTGCAAAGTTAGCCTCTGCCAGTGCCTTGCCCAGGGCCACCCAGCATGAGCTACACAGCAAACCGTAGTGGCTGCTACTTGTGCTGGGCTTGGAGGTGTCCAGGAGAGGCCAAGCTATGAGCCAGTGCAGCTGCCACTAGTGCCAGGCCTGGGGCCACTTATCAAGCCGTATGGGGCCCGCTGCTGCTTGTTTGAGAGATTTTAGGAAAGTCCTAAGCATGAGGCTCCAGAGGCCACTTGCACAGAAAAGCCCCTGGAAAGGGCCTGGATGAGCTGCAGGTGGGGAGGGGCGGGGCCTCCGGGAATCACGGGGCGGGGCCAAAGGTGAGAGTCAGGTGCTAGCGATTCAAACATGGCCCCTGCCTGCCGGCTGTGTGGGGGGAGGACTCGCCAAAGGACCCGTGGCCTCCGCCAGCCCTTCTGCCTGGGAGGAAGCTGCCCCTCCAGCTCTCGCCCCGACTTCAGGCAGGTTAGTTCCCCCCGAGTGTCCCGGGTCCTTTCAGGCCGCTGCCCGGCGCTGGGCTCAGAGGGAGCGTCCGAGTGAGTCCGTGCGGGGCCCTTTAGAGGAGCTGCTGGGGCTCCCGCAGCCTCCATGACCCTCAGGGACAGTCCCGCTGGTTTCACAGCCCAGAGTTGTGGGAACATCTCTTCCCGGCCTGGAGCCCTGGGCTGGGGCCCTGCTGTGGGGCTGGGACCCCCCCTCCTCCTGGAAACCTCCGCCGCTGAGATTCCCTCCGGGTTTCAACGGCAGCACTGGGTGTGGGCCCGAGGCAGGTCTTGGAGATTCAGCCCCGATCCGCCCGCATCTCTGCCCCTCCTCCCGGTCTCAGTGCTGCTTCAGCTCCCTGGTTGTGGGGCCAGATTTCAGGAGACTCAGAGTGAAGGTAGTTCTGTATTTTAGTTGTAATTTTGATGTGGTTGCGGGAGGCTATGGGTGCAGCTGTTACCTACGCCGCCATGTTGTTGTTCCTCTTGTTTCTGATAATTAAATATTGCTGCTGGACCTCTACCATACCAGGATCCCATTATTGCCGTTGACATCAGGGAACCAAAATCTATGTAATATAGAGTTGAGAAGATTACATATAATGAATCCATTCCAATATTTCCATTTCTCTGGGCCTTTGGCCTCTTTTCTTTAAGAGCAGTGGTTCTCAAACATCACTGTGTATCAGAATCACTTGGAGGGTTTGTTAAAACACACATTACTGGGTCTTACCCAAAAAGCTTCTGAGTAAATAATTCTCGGTGGTCCCCAAGAATTTGAAATTTTAAAAAATTCCCAGGGTAGGCTGCCGCTGCTGCTCTAGGGACTACTTTTTGAGAACCAGTGCTCCAGTGCATGCCAAGAAAATACTAGTATTTTCACGTCATTAATTGTAGGACATTTATTTTATTTTATTTTCAATTACAGTTTAATTTAATATTATTTTGTATCAATTTCTGGTGTACAACATAGTGTTTAAGTAATCATATACTTTACAAAAGTTTTCCTCCTGATATTTCTAGTACCTACCTGCCATCATACATAGTTATTACAATAGTGTTGATTATGTTTCCTATGCTGTACTTTACATCTTCATGACTATTTTGTAACTATTAATCTGTACTTCACAATCCCTTCACCTTTTCCACCCAATCCCCCAACTCCCCTCCCTTCTGGCAACCATCAGTCTGTTCTCTGTATCTCTGAGTCAGTTTCTGTTTTGTTTGTTCATTTATTTTATTGTGTAGATTCCACACATATGTGAAATCATATGGTCTTTGTCTTTCTCTGACTGACTTATTTCACTTAGCATAATACCTTCTAGGTCAATCTATGCTGTCACAAGTGGTAATATTTTGTACTTTTTATGGCTTAGTAATATTCCATTGTATATATGTACCACTCTTCTTGATCCACTCATCTCCTGATGGGCACTTGGGCTGCCTCCGTAGCTTGGCTATAGTAAATAACACAGCAATGAACATGGGGTGCATGTATCATTTTGAATTAGTGTTTTGAGTTTCTTTGGATGTATTCCCAGAAGTGGAATTGCTGGGTCATAAGGTAGTTCCATTTTTAATTTTTTGAAGAACCTCCATACTGCTTTCCACAGTGGCTGCACCAGTCTGCATTCCCACCAGCAGTGTACCAGGGTTCCCCTTTCTCCACACCCTCACCAGCACATGTTGTTTGTTGATTTGTTGATGGCAGCCATTCTGACAGGTGTGAAGTGATACCTCATTGTGGTTTTAATTTGCATCTTTCTGATGATTAGTGACATTGAGCATCTTTTCATATGTCTATTGACCTCTTTGAAGCAGTATCTAGTCAAATGCTTTGCACATTTTTTTAATTCGATTTTTTTTTGGTGCTGAGTAATATGAGTTCTTTATAAATTTTGTAGATTAACCCTTTATCAAATGTATCATTGGTGAATATGTTCTCCCATTCAGTGGGTGTCCTTTCATTTTGTTGATAGTTTCCATTGCCATGCAAAAACTTTTTAGTTTGATGTAGTCCCATTTGTTTATTTTTTCTTTTGTTTTCCTTGATAGAGTAGATATATCAGAAAAAAATTTTACTATGAAAAACATGTGATAGATTATTGCCTATGTTTTCTTCTAAGATTTTTATGGTTTTGAGTCTTACACTTAAGTCTTTAATTCATTATGAATTTATTCTTGCGTATGGTGTAAGAAGGTATTCTAGTTTCATTTTTTGTATGTATCTGTCCCATATTCCCAACACTATTTATTGAATAGTTTTTAGCTCATTGTATGTTCTTGCTTCCTTTGAAAAATATTAATTGACCATAGAGGATGGGTTTATTTCTGGGCTCTCTATTCTGTTACGTTGATCTTTCCACCTGTTTTTATGCCAGTAACATGCTTTTTTACTTCTACGGCCTTGTAATATATTAGATATCAGGTAGCATGATTCCTCTAACTTTGTTCTTCCTTTTCAAGATTGGTGCATCTATTAGGGTTCTTTTGGATTATTCTAGTTCTGTGACATATGACATTGGTATTTTGATGGGACTTGCACTGAATTTATAGATTGCTTTGGGAACCGTAGGACATTCTTGAGTCCAGAATTCAAGTAGTCAGTCTAGCAGACTGCTAATGCTATTCTCAGGTTCTTGGGTGAGCATTTTAAATGCTGAATCCTAAGTGAAGACACCCATGTTAATGCACACAGTCCTTTGAATCTTAAATTTAACCCTCCTTGGTTTAACATCCTTATAATCCATTCCTATACCTGCCCTCCACACTCCCTTATGGGCCAGGAGACAGATAGGTGGTGGCCCACAAGGAGGAATAATTTCAGTTCATTAGTGCTATTCAGTAGATATGTATGATTCTCTTCCCAAGCACATAAGATTTCACTTGTTTACATCCTTGAACTGCAGAGTCACTGTCTGCATACCAACACAGATGCAGCCTTCAATTCCAGGTGTATTAAAAAAGTTTCCATTAAAAAATTAAGAATAATTTCAATTATTAAGTATAGAAAAATCATTTGAATGTTTACTTTGAACATTAAATTGTCAAAAAGGCTTTATATAAAATCTTTTTCTAGGATTTAGAAAGAGCTAAGAAAAATTGATGATGGCAATAGAGAGTGGGAAAATTTGAGCCTCTCAAGTTTGTAAAAAGAAAAACTAGACAACTTAGGAGTATTTAAAGATGATAGACCTGAGAAATTGAAGCTAGAGCACTTAAAACTAAGTTGAAAGAAAAAAAATAGGAGAAAGAAAAAAATGTATTACTGTATAGCATACAGTGAAATAGTATAAACAATTCCATGTTTTGTTTATGGATAAATACGTTTCTGATAAAAGTGGAAAGTTATGCATGGGAATGATAACCTCTAACTTTAGTATATTGACTACTTCTGTTAGGAGAGAAAATTCATTGAAGAATACTGTCCCAGAGTATGACTGTATTTATAATGGTTTATTTCTTAAGTTGGTCGACGGTACAAAGGTATGTATGTATTGTTCTTCTTACCTTTTTATATATCTAATATATTACATAATAATAAAAGGGAACTGAAATTATGAAAATCTCTTTGTTTTCTTTAATCAAATAATTACATCTTTATAAACTATTGAGCAAAATTTTTAATATTCTGTTGATTAGCAAAATAACTGTTTCCACCATTGGTGCTTGGGTAAAACTGTTGAAGGAATCAAACTTCAGTCATGTTGAATTTTATTTTGAATTATACCCACAAATATTTTTTAATTTTGTGTATGACACATTGTACTATCAACCACTCAACTCACATTTATAGATATTTTTAAAAACATTCTTATGAAACTAACTTTGACATAACTGGATTATGGGTAATTGTGACAAAATCCATGTCAGAAATGAAAAAATTCTAACACAGTCATACTCAAATATTTTTTCCATTGATTTTTAGAGGGAGTGGGAGGGGGGTGGGAGGGAGGGGGGAGAGAGAGAGAGAGAAACATCAATGTGAGAGAGACACATGGATTGGTTGCCTCCCATACATGCCCCTCTCAGGGCCAGGGATCAAACCTGCAACCCTTCGGTGCAAACGCTGGCACTCCAACCACTGAGCAACACTTGCCAGGACCAGGACATTTTTTTATAATTTAAAAATTTTTTAAATTACAATTGATGTACAATATTATATTTTTTTAAGGTGTGTAACCCAATGATTAGACATTTATATTACTTATGAAGTGATCACTCTTATAAAAATAGTCTTATCTAGAATATAAAAGAAGCCTCAAAAATAAATTAATTTACTTATCTGGATGTCCCTGTAAAATGAAAATAGTTATAATGATAACTACTTATCATTATCACACATATATCACATGTGGTCATGGAGAGGAACAGAAAGGGTAATATACATGTTAAGATTGTGGAATAATGTTTTGCGTATAGTAAGGGCTACATATCTATTTTTACTTTCTAAATATTATTTTATGATTATCAGGTGATATTAGTATAATGACCAAGTTGTTATCTAAGAGTGCATCATTTTTTTTCTAAGCACTTGGTGTTTTTCAATATTACTAATTTTATTTTAAATTTTGTTATCAAATGATAGCCTATGATATTTCTACACAATTGACGTTATTCAAATTTTCTTAATAGCTTGATATATTGTAAATTTTTGTATATGAAGAGAAAAAATTTGAAAACAATGTATAACCTCAATTAGTGTGTTTTAGAATTCAAAGCACATCTGTTAATTTTTAGGTTTTAATTTCATTTCCTCTATGGTATTTTTGTTTTGTTATGTTGTAGTTTGATGAATTAAATATATCACACTGTAATTTTGTTTTCCTCAATTTCTTTTTGTTTCTAGTAGTTTCTACCTTTGCTTCATATATTTAGGCCTTTATTTATCTTTTTGCTCAAAGCATGTCTCTTGTAAGCAACATATCATTGAATTTTATTTATAATTCAGTCTGAGATGTTATATGATTTGATGAATGAATCTAGGCCACTTACAAACTTGTGATAATTATTATATTTTGCTGCCAGGTTAGATCACAATGTTTTGTTTATTTATTTATTCACATATGGACACACAATTGTGGTGGTAGGACTGAGGTCCTTGTTTTTTTGCTGACTGAGAGCTGCAGCAAGTCTTTGTTCCTAGAAGACCTCTGTACTACTTCTCGTGCTTTCCATGTGTTCCCCTTCTGCAATAATTTGTTGAGTCCATGCCTTGCTTTGAATCTTTCTGATATACCTTTGTGCCACATCTCTCTGAGTTCAGATTAAAAAATGTATGTGCATCTAAGGACTCATGTAATTAATTTGGGTCCACTTATTTAATCAAGGATAATTTCATGTTGGTGACATTAATTACACCTGCAAATTCCCTTCTGCCATTTAATGTAATTTATTAATAATTTTCTGGGATTGAGATTGTGGACAATTTGGGAGATATTCTATCACAATCTACCTACTAAGATTTATGCCCTTCCAAAAAATATATATATTCAGTTCACCCAAATGTCTTCAGTTTTCTCATTCCATTACAACATTACAACTCTAAGCCCATATAAATCTTATCAGTTTAATAATCCCAAACTTTATCATCTAAATCGGATGTGGATGAGGTTCCATTAAATTCAACTCTTAGGGCACAATTCCTCTTCATCAGTGGACTTGTGAAACTAAAGAAACAAATTATCTATGATAGAAGATATAGACATTACATTTCCAAAAGGGGATATTGGATAGTGAAAAAGAATCACCACTCCAAATCAGTTTTGAAATCCAGCCATTCAAGTTCCTTATGGTTCAGTTAACTGGGAATAATTTTCTGTGGCTTTCATCTTTACACTCCATGCTCTTAGCTTTTCTCTCTCAGCTCTTGGCTCTGCCCTCTGAGCCATCTTTCCTTTTTCAGGAGGTAGCACATGTTTGCAGCTGAGTAGTTTTTATCAGCTTGTTTACAGCCAGCAGCATTTTGAAGGATCAGCAGCCTTCTTTCATTCTGTACTCTCTTAGTCTTTTACAATCCAAGTTGGCAATGTTTCTGCTGATATAAAATTTCAAGAACTTTGTGGGTCTCCTGTGGATGTTACAAGGATTCAGCTCATTAGACAGAAGTTAGCTCTACAAATCTTCCTGAGATGATCCCTTCTCTATTTCTGGCTTCTGCCCAGATGTCTAAGGGGTAATAACTTTAAAATTCCTAGAGGTTCCCAGATTTGTTTGTGGAGATCTGAGTCATACCCTTAATCTCATCAAAGAGATTTAGTCTGACTAGATATTCTGACCTTTTGGCATCTATAGTGTAGGCTGAAAAATTCCCAAGTCATTAAGTTCTGGTTTCTTTTTGTTTCACAATACTTCTCTTAATTTATTTCTCTCTTTTTGCATTGCACTATAAACAGCAAGAAGAAACCATACTGCACCTTCAACACTTTGCTTGGAAGTCTCATCTAAATGATTAGGACTTCATGAACTAATTCAGTATTCCCTATAATGGCAGGACACAATCCACTAAACTGTTTGCCAGTGCAAGACAAGGGTCCTTCTTCTTTTGGTTTCTAAAAACATGGCCCTCATTTATTTTTGAGACTTCGCCAGAAGTATCCTCCAAGTCCAGATTTCATGGCTATGTAGACTTTCTCTAAAGTGATTTATATTTCTCTTAAATTCTCCTCTGTTCCTTCTGAACCCTCACAAGCAGCATCCATATTTTTATTGATAGTGTTGTCAAGACAATATAGGTTTTTTTCTATCATACTCCTGAAAATTCTTCCAACTACCACCTATTACATGATCCCAAACGCACCTGCACATTTTTCAGTATTTGCTATATAACCACCCTACTTCTGGTATTAGTTTTCCACTGCTGCCATAACAAATTACCAAAAATTTAACAACTTAAAACAATGCTCATTTATTATATCACAGTTCTGTGGGTCAGAAGCCCAGTCACAAGGTGGCTAGGTCCTCTGCTCAAGGCCTCACAAAGTCTAAGTCAAGATGTTGGCAGGGTTGCATCTGTTACTGAAAGATCTGGGGGGAATCTGCTTTGAGCTTATTCAGGTTTGGTCAAATACATTTCTTTGTATCTGGAGCACTAAGGTCCCCATTTCCTTTCTGACCATTCTTGAGGGCTGGTATTTTCTTCTAGAAGCTGCCCACATTCCTTCTCATGCTTTCCATGTGTTTCCCTCCAAGAACTGTACATTGCTTTAAACCTCATGCTTTAAATCTCTCTGACTTCTCTTTCCTCTGACCCTGACTCCAGCCATAACCTTCCTTAAATCTGTACTGTCCATTTTGTCATGTAAAATAACATAGTCACATGTTCCTGGGATCAGAGCATGGACATATTTGGAGGCCATTCTACCTACCTCCATATTTTAAATAAGTTAATAGGAAAAAAGAATAGGTTATTATATTTCTCTTCTGGTAGTTGATTTTTATATTTTGCCCAGAGTTTTTGGTTGTAATCAGTGGAAGAGACAGGCAATAGTTACTCTATCTTGGCTGGCTCCAGAAGTCCTAATCTTTGTTTTAAAATTAATTAATTAGAAAACAAAACAAAAGTTTCATTGAGTGCCTTTTATGCACTTGGCACTGTGAGATATTAGGCCAAAAAATATAGCATGTTGTTCCTGACATTAAAAAACTGATGGTCTTTAATTTTTATCATTATTTTTTTAATCCTCACCAGAAGGTATTTTACCCTTGCTTTTTCAGAGAGACAGAGAGAGAGAGAGAGAGAGAGAGAGAAAGAGAGAGAGAGAGAGAGAGAGAGGGAGAGAGATGTGAGAGAGACACATGGATTGGTTGCTTCCTGTCAGGGCCAGGGATTGAGCCTGCAACCAATGTTCCTGCCCTTGACCAGAAATTGAACCCAAGACCCTTCAGTCTGTGGGCCAACTCTCTAACCACTGAGCCAAACAGGCTAAGGCTAAAAAACTGATAGTCTCTACAGTGAAGAATAAAATATCATTAAATTCTGAGGTTAAGGAACCCTGAGCTATATTTTTAAAGACTAGTTTTTCTACGAGTTATTTGACTCTGTCCTCCTGTAGCTGTAATTCATTAACAGAAGTTCATCAGAAGAAGAACAATGCAGCTGTTAAAATACCAGCATATTCAGAAATAGCTAATTTAATTTTCTGATTGGCCAGAAAGGCTGTACCAATTAGAAAAGAAAAAAAAAAAATCACTTATTTGAAAACTGCTGCCATAGAAACAGCTTTGTGTCAGCATTTCCAAAAGGTTATTTGTTTGACTTTGAGGGTGAAGGTTGGGGACAAAATGAGAGTTAAAAAGAAGGACTACTCACACACAAAAATGAATTTAAACATATATATTAGAGAAAAAAAATATGAGATGATAAGGTGAAGTGGAAAGGAAAGAATGAGAAATCTAATGAACACGTGAGGAATTCTCTCAGGGCTGAGGCAGTGGCTTTAGTTTGCAGAGTCAATGGTGTAAATGAGACAGTGCTGGTTACTTGGGTAACAGTTTACGAAAGGAGTCAAGCATTCTGGTCTCAATATTATAAGAGAAAATTGGCACCGTTTATAATGAGTGCTTAGGGGGATTTCTCTGGTATTGAGTTCTTTGGTAATGATGTTCTTTGACATGACAAGAAAGCACTAGTGGACCGATTATGAGCCCTGTCTCTGGAGATAGATAGTCTAGATTTCAATCCTGGTTCCAAACCATTTGTGAATACTTGGCAAAGCAACTTAACTTCTCTGTGCCTCAGTGTCCTGATCTATAGAATGGAAATATTCATGATAGTACCCACCTCACTAGGTTATTATGAGGATTAAATGTGTTTTACATGTAAAAACTTCAGACTAGGACCTGGCACATAGTGAGCACTATGCTAGTTATTAATGCAGCCAGCAACAGTGACAATCAGGAAGTTATGTATGATTATGTGTCTTCAGCACACAGGCAGTTGGGAAAGCAGATATTTCGGCACTTAGGAGACAATGTACAGCCAGCAGGACCTGTCCTCCACCTCAGGAATGACCTTTCAGAGCTTTGCAGGTAACTTAAAGAAAGACAAAAACTTTTGGCAAACAGAATGTTAAAAAATATTTTCTTGATTCTATAGTGTCTTCAATGTCATAGGCAATTAGCCTGAAAGTCCTAGTTCAAGTCTGACCCATGGTGAAAGATTGAGAGAGAGGCAAAAAGAAGAAAAGACATTTCTTTTCATTAAGCTCCTCTAGAAGGTAAACTTTATAAAGGTAGGGATTTCGGTTTGGTTATTAGTGTATCACAACCTCCTAGAACAGTGCCCTGTACCCAGTAGATATCCACTAAATATCTGTTAAATGAATGAATGTTATAAGCAGTTCCTGTTACCCTCCCAGTTCCACCCTTTCTCCAACATTATGCTAATTTTCCATATGACATTGGGGTAGGGAGACAGTAGGGGGCACTTACTTACTAGTACATTTCTTCTATCATCCTAAGAGATGTCAAATCCTATCTTATCCAAAGACTTCCTCCTATCCTTTGATATTCCAGATAAACACTGACCAGACATCTAGGTGTCCCAAGCCAGTAATAGAAAAGTCCACATTTATTCACTTTTCCTAATGTGTAGCTTTTTCATAGGTGGATGTGAATGGTGTTCTAACTTAATTAATTGTGAATTAAAGGAAAAAAGAAAATTCATTATGCAAAAATCTTCCCATTCAAAGCAATCAGGCCTTAAATTGATTCATTCCTTTATTTTTCTAACAGTTTTTTTCAAACTTTAGTATGGATCAGAATCTTCTGGATAGCATGTTAAAACACAGTTTGTTGGTCTCCATCCATAGCATAACTGATTCACTTCTGAGATAAGGCCCAATAATTTGCGTTTTTAACAAATTACAGGGTAATGCTGCTGAGGCTGATCCAGAGACCAGACTTTGGATGTCACCGATCTAACAAAAAAATGGAGTGCCAGCTATATTCCAGGCACTGTATTGGATGTCAGAGATACAGTGGTAAACAAAAAAAAGGTAAATTCAAACATGGAGACTATAGTATAATGTGGGAAACAAACAAAAATATATCAGGTGTGAAAAGTCACGAAGAAAATAACAGCAGGCTAGGGGACTAGAAAGTTATGGGGCATGTTTATAGAGAGGGTAGTCAGGAAAGACCTCTCTGCCTAGTGGCATTTAGCAGATACCTTAATGAATATGAATTAATGGGGGAAGAATGAAATTCCTTAAACAATTCTAGAATTAACATCAGTCCTTCTGATTTTTAATATTATTTTCATAAATTGATTGCTATTTCAAAAATGAGATTGTTGTGACAATCCTTTATAATCTGAGATAATTAGTGATTGGATAAAATATTTAACATTTATGTGTTCCAAACAAAGAAAAGGCACACTTCCCATTTGTTTTTAAGATATAAGTTGTTTCCTGCCTTTAGAGAAGGCAGTGATAATGGTCCTCATTTTTACAAAGAAAAGGGCTCTAGAAGGATCAGACATGACTTTTCTTATAAAAGAAAAACATGCTATTTAGGCAGATCCTTAACATTGTGAAGGACACAAAAACAACAACTTTCCTCAGGTGGCTCCTCAACATCCTTGACAAAGACAGACTCTTGGACCTCTTTTAAGGAGAGAATGGATGCTAGCCCAATATGCCGTGTTGAGATGTGGTTTTCCTCTTGTCTCAGTGTGGAAGTTTATCCCTCAGTGTTTCCTTTTTCTGCCTTAGTTCTATCCCTTCTTTGAGGCAACCCTCAGTTTTGGTTTCTCCATGGCATATTGTTCAATTCACTGTCTCAAATCTTTCTTAAAATAAACATAAGCAAACACATAAAATGTATTAAGTATACCATTAAATTTTTTTTCTGTCCTTTGCAAGAGGCAGCTATGTAAAGTGAGCCAACTTGATGAACTTTGAGCCAGGCCTGGTGGCATCCCAATGGCGCTGCTCTGTTGTCCTTTACAAGTTATTTTTTCCCATCTGTGCCTATTTCTTAATTTGTGAAATGAGGATAAAGAGCTAGAAGACATTCTCTAAAATTAGAACTTTTCTTTGGGGAAGAAGATCCATATATTTACTCATCCTCCAAGATGCTGTGCTTTGCTTCTGGATTTAAACTTCTATATGTAGGAATAACTTGCCTCTACACCTGATCAAGGTAAGAAGGGGGCATTCTGAATGATTATTTTTTTCTCCCACAGCCCTTTACTCAAATGTTATCTTTTCTCTTGATAACAATAGGGAACTTTACTGGATTATCTGATTTAAACTCTGTTCCCTGAGTCTCCCTTCCTGACATACTGACCTGCTTCTCCTTAGATCATTTCTTCTTAGCATCAACCTATGGGCTTTTTTTGTTTTCAGCTCTTCATTTTTTTATCCTTGACAACAGTATTTACACACACACACACACACACACACACACACACACACACTTGTGTGTGACTTTTCTCTGTTGGACTCCAGCTTTGCCTAGGTTTATTTTACATATCCAGTTGCTGGGATATTTATTCTTTTGTTCATTATGTCAAACAAATACAAAAAATCTTCATCTTAGTTATTTATCAGTTTTATGCTTAGCTTACCAACTATTTCCTTATTTTTCTGACTGATACTTTAAGATGCAACCACCTGGAGTGTTGAGACCTATAACAAGCAGAGTTTCTTACCTATATTCTTACCAACAGCAAATCCCGCTTCAAAATATAATCAGGCAAAAGAGGAAACTTGTTCTGCTCCTTATGTAGCTACATTAACATAAAGCTAAATGTGTTTTAAAAGGGACAAGTAATGAAATGTACTTGTTAGAACCAATTGCTGGTTGCAAAGTTGCAACTGACTGAGGCTTAGAATCATAATTTTTCTTTCTGGCAATTTATCATGTCAACTCCTTGAATAAGTGGAAATGGCACTGTTTAACCATTTTAAAGGGAAAAAACAATGCTCTCAATTTTCTCCTTAATTATCTGAATTTCAAGGTTTTTCTTGCTTTTCTTATTTTCTTGCCTTTGTAATAACACATTTATTTAAATAGTCTCAGCTCCAAGATTCTGCACAGTTTGACAATCATTTGGGCAAGGGGGACACTGCAGGAAGGAAGGCTCTGCTGAAATTAGAGGGGCTGTTCTCAGGGAGAGTTCATGTAATTAGACAATGGCTTTGGTTGTGTGCCAAATACGCAGGCATAAGATTTATAGAAGACAAAATATTTGCATTTCTCTATGTCAAGCTCCTATCACTAGGCTGGGGAAACATATGCCCAGATAAAATCAATGTAGAGACACAAAATAGATGGTAAATGCGCCTGAAAATAGCACCTGGGAAACAAATGGATATAAGGGTAAGAAAGACCTTAGTAAGAAAGGTATTCTGGAACTTCTCAGGGTGCCTGATGCCAGGTTTACAGAACCCTCGGCACAAGCTCCTTTCTTTCTGAGACTGAGTGAAGGGCATTACTGAAGTACTCCACAGACACTTAAAACACTGAAGCAGACATTACAAGGAGTGGGGTAGAATGTTCTCATCTCTTTGATAAGAAGTTTGCTGATATTCTAATCAAATAATATCTCAACTTATGGCCTGATGGAAATTTCAGTATTAGCTACATCTTTTCAAGACATTGAAGACTCCTGTTAAAATGCACCAGCCAGATAGAAGGAGAAATCATTAATTAATTAACCAAATATTTACTGAGTACTCATTATACACTAGATGCTGTGTTTGGTGTGGTTGGTGTAACGATGAACAGAACTGGGTCTCTGACTTCAAGGAGTTTCTAGTCCGGTAGGGGAAATGGACACATAAACGTGCTATTACAATACAAGGTGATCAGTGTGGCTAGGGGTGATGGGCAAAGCATAGGTTGAATATTAAGATCATAGAGGAGGGCCACATAACTTAAAATGGGGATTGGGTCAAGAATGGCTTCCCAGAGGAAGAAACGTGTGGTCTGAGACAAAGAGCACAGATAAGATTGAAATAGTGAGGAGTGGTTGCTGCATGAAGGGACTAGAGATAGAGAGGAAATTTCAATAGAAAATTTTACTAAGTAAATTATTGATTAGATAGGTAAAAGAAGTAACACAAATCAGAGCAACACATGAAGTGGAATGCATACACACATATGCAAACAAATAAAAGTAATTAAATATTTTGGTACCTTGGCATAGAATTGAAGGTCAAGCACCATTTTGACCCTAACCTTCTTTAGCAATTTCACTATTCTAATTCCCCAAGTCCTAAACCTTATTAATTTAGATGGTACTTTCCTCAGAAAATGGAGTTATTGGGTTCAAATTTTGCTTTTGTGTTCTGTTATTGTGGTTTTGTTTTAATTTCTTGGGACTAAGGTTTGCAACCTTTTCCTTGTCATGTGCTTAAACCTGTCAAGTATTTATAAACAAAACAAAAAAAACCCAACAAACCTCACAGTATGAAATAGCATATTGAAAGCTTTAATTGTACATCTGAAAAAAATATTTAGCATATAACATTGCAGTGTTCAAAAAGGAGATGTATTAAAAATCGATGCATATTTGGGACTTCAGAGTCATTGCATCATAAGGAGAGAGAGATTTGGAAGGATTTTAGTAGTGTGCTCTGTTATCTGGCTAGCTCTTGTACTGGAATGAGTGCCTTCAGTGATTTAATATGACATTTGTAGTGTATATGCTTGATTATTTTTTCCTTTCTCAATTACGGTGATGCCTCGGTTTTCAAATGGGATCCACTCCGGGAGCCCGTTTGAGCTCTGAAACGTTGGGAAACCGAGGGGATCCACAGCTGACAGCTGGGCCTCAGGATCTTGCCCTGAGCGGGAGCCGCAGGGCACGTTCCACTTCCGAGGCCTGTTTGAAAACTGAAGCATTTGCTTCTAAGTTTACGGCGTTTGTAACCCAAAATGCTCGTCCACGGAGACGTTCAAAAACCGAGGCAGCACTGTACTCATATAAAAAGACAAAAATCCCAGTAAGAAAAAACTTTCCACAATTGGAATGGCTAAAATTAAACACACTGGAAATGCCAAGTTGCACTAGTGTGGAGCAATTAGAACCCTCATTTATTGCTAGTGGGTATGAAAAATAGAACATTCTCTGTGATAAACACTGGCAGTTTCTTAAATTGTTAAGCACACACCTATCATATGATCCAGCCATTCTATTCCTAGGTAATTACACAAGAGAAAAAGAAACGTGTGTCTATACTGAGATTTTATGTGAATGTCCATAGCAGCATTATTCATAGCAACCACAAACTGGAACAGCCCAGCTGTCTATCAATAAGAAATGGAAAATGTCTTTAAAACAGTGTGTTATATCCATACAATGTACTACTTGTCAGCAATAACATGCAAGAACAGAATGAATCTTAAAAGCATTATGCTAAGTGACAAAAGCCAGACACAGAAGACTTCATACTGTATGATTTCATTTATATGAGATTCTAGAAAAGGTAAAACTATAAAACAATAAATAGATTAGTAGTTTCCAGAACCTGGGGATTCACAGGATGATTCTTTTCTTTATGTTTTCCACATTTTATTTTATTTATTTATTTTTAATTTATCTTTATTGTTGAAAGTATTACAGATGTCCCCTTTTTACCCCCAGAACATAAGGAAACTTTTGAGATGATGGAAATAGTCTATATGTTGAGTATCATATTGACTACATGACTATATACATTTGTTAAAATGCTCCAAACTATAAATTAAAAAAGGACCCATTTTATTTTACCTTAAAACTTAAAAATATAGACAACAGCTTTAAAGGGTGTATTTCCTTACTACCTAAGATTTATCTGTAAAAAACTATGATCATAGTTCCTAATAATGCTATTGAAGGTGGAGGAAAATAAAACTGTGACAAATAACTTTGTAATGAACACCCCTGCCTTTGGTTCTTCTCATTTCCTAGTAGTAAGTAAGGTAGTTAAGGATGCACCTCCCTTTTCTAGTCAGGTTAGCTGGTAGGCAGAGAACAGGTATGCTTCAAGCTTCATGAATCTAAGAAAGAGACAAGGATTTTTTAAAATAAATGTGGGTTGAGGTTATTAGTGTGTTGTGATCAATTTAGTAGGTCATGACAATTCTTTTACTATTTTTAAATAGGATAAAATTGAATTGAAGATACAAGAGTACATCTCAAGTAATAAGGGTAAATACTGCTTTGTGGAATTTTTTGTTTATATATATGTGTGTTTACATATGTGTGTATTTAATTATTCATGATATAAAATATATTTGTTCCAATGGATATTAATTTTAAAAACTTGAAAGTTTGAATGCCAGTGCCTTATATGGCAATAGATCTTTGAGTGTTGATATGGTTTCTCCCAAACTTAATAGGATAAAATGCAGAAAGTCTGTGTCTCAGACTCCTCTGACATGGCCAGTCACACCCCATGCTGCATGACCATCCAATATATGGTGTTCTTCTATGAGGAACTAATAAGGCAAGGAGGACTTATTTCCACCAATTCATTTGTATCCTAGTTGAGATTAGTTCACTAGCAATCAGTAAGTGCTTTGAAGCCTGGCAGCCCAGAGATTCCCTTTTTTTTCCTTCTTAATTTTATTTTTGTTTAAAATATTACAGATGTCCCTTTTTCTCCCCAATAACCCATTCCACCCCTCTCACCCCCTTCCCCAGTCCCTCTCCACACCATTGTCCGTGTCCTTGGGTGGGGCATATAAGCATATAAGTTCTTTGGTTACTCTCTCCCCCTCCACCCACCCGCCCTCCTCCATCTCTCTGACATTCATCAGTCTGATCTATGCTTCCATGTCATTGAATCTATTCTGTTCATCAGTTTATTAAGTTCTTTAGATTCCGCAAATAAATGAGATCATGTGATGTTTGTCTTTCTCTGCCTGGCTTATTTCGCTTAGCATAATACTCTCCAGGTCCATCCAGACTGTCCCAAAGGGTACGAGATCCTTCTTCTTTACAGCTGCGTAGTATTCCATGGTGTGAGTGTCCCACAGCTTTTTAATCCACTCATCTACTGATGGGCACTTGGGCTGTTTCCAGATCTTAGCTATTGTAAACTGCACTGCTATGAACATAGGGGTGCATAGATTCTTTCTGATTCATGTTTCAGGATTCTTAAGATATATTCCCAGAAGTGGGATCACTGGGTTAAAAGACAGCTCCATTTTTAATTTTTTGAGGAACCTCCATACTGTTTTCCATAGTGGCTGCCCCAGTCTGCATTCCCACCAGCAGTGCACTAGGGTTCCCCTTTCTCCACACCCTCGCCAGCACATGCCATTTGTTGATTTGTTGATGGTAGCAATTCTGACAGGTGTGAGGTGATACCTCATTTTGGTTTTCATTTGCATCTCTCTGATGATTAGCGGTGTTGAGCATTTTCTCATGTGTCTCTTGGCCATCTGTATGTCCTCTTTGGAGAAGTGTCTGTTCAGGTCTTTTGCCCATTTCTTAATTGGGTTATTTGTCTTCCTCTTGCTGAGTAATATAAGTTCTTTGTACACTTTGGAGATTAGCCCCTTATCAGATACATCCTTGGCAAATACGTTTTTCCAGACTGTGGGGTACCTTTGTATTCTGAGGCTGTTTTCTTTTGCTGTGCAGAAGCTTTTTAGTTTGATGTACTCCCATATGTTTATTTTTCCTTTGTTTCTCTTGCCCTAGGAGATGTATCAGTAAAAATTCCACTACGTGGGATGTCTGTGACTTTACTGCCTATGTTTTCTTCCAGGATTTTTATGGTTTCATGACTTACATTTAAGTCTTTTATCCATTTTGAGTTTATTTTTGTGTATGGTGAAAGTTGGCGGTCTAGTTTCATTTTTTTGCATGTATCTGTCCAATTTTCCCAGCACCACTTATTGAGAGATTTCCTTTTTAAACAAGTGTTGAGCAGAACCCAGAGCTAATGAGGTTTACACAGACTAAAGAAGAACAAATGGCTGGCCTGGCCTGGCTTGGAGCTTGAGCATCGACCTATGATCCAAGAGATCGAGGTTTGAATCCTGGTCAGGGCACATGTCTGGGCACAATCTCCAGCAGGGGGTGTGCAGGAGGCAGCCAATCAATGACTCTCATCATTGATGTTTCTGTTTCTCTCTCTCTCTCTCTCTCTCCCCCTTTTTCTCTCTGAAATCAATAAAGATAAATTAAAAACAACCAACCAAATAGCCTGCTTCATGATATGGTGTGAAAGACATGAGGTTAAACATTGTCCCCCATCAAAAGTCTTCTTTTGAAATGCAATTACTTTTAGGAGGAGGCTACTAAGAATACTTGATATATAGAACCTCTTTATTGGTAATTATTAGTATATATGATGCTTTCTTTAAATGGAATGGTAGAGCAGTAAGTGTCATGGAAAGCCATTGGATATCTAAGAGATAAAAGAAATAAAAGGTCTGGTATTTTAAAAGACGATAAGATTGGCTGCATCAAAGGTCACTATCACATAATTTATATTTTTATCCAGAGCCAGTTCTAGAGACTGTTCATTTTATTTTCCTGATAACCTAGTGACCTTTGCTGTGGCTCATAGTCATACCAACTAGCTACCCTTAAACAAAATTACCTGCTTTTTATTACAAGAGGAATTGGACAATATTAGAGTATCCATGCACCTCTATCCAACCTCCACCCCACTTACCCACTCAGAGACATATACAATCTTCCTTCCTTCCTTCCTTCCTTCCTTCCTTCCTTCCTTCCTTCCTTCCTTCCTTCCTTCCTTCCTTCCTTCCTTCCCTTCCTTCCTTCCTCCCTCCCTCCCTCCCTCCCTCCCTCCCTCCCTCCCTCCCTCCCTCCCTTCCTTCCTTCCTTCCTTCCTTCCTTCCTTCCTTCCTTCCTTCCTTCCTTCCTTCCTTCCTTCCTTCCTTTCTTCTTCTTCTTTTCTTTCTTTCTTTCTTTCTTTCTTTCTTTCTTTCTTTCTTTCTTTCTTTCTTTCTTTCTTTCTTTCTTTCTTTCTTTCTTTCTTTCTTTCTCTTTCTTTCTCTCTCTCTCTCTCTCTCTCTCTCTTTCTTTCTTTCTTTTTTCTTTCTTTTTTTTTCCTTCATCTATAAGAAAAAGAACACATTCCCATTACTGGGAAAGAATGAACTTTCTAATGATTAAACACTGAATTGAGTCAAAACTTTCTATGCACACTGCAATATGTATTAGCACATCACTGTATTTTACTCTCTTCTTTAAGATAACTGAAAATAACTATTACACTGGCATGAAATAAGAATTGTTTGAAATTCTAGTGAAACAAACAAAAAACTTCTGGCTTATCTTATAATGATAGTGATTCAATTTATGAAACCTGTATGTGGTTATTAAATTAGGTTGATGTTTATCCCCCAAATTAAAAGTAATGCTTCCTAATAATGTTCTTCAGGGTGTAGGTAGCTCTATATGACTTAAAAAATGGCCAATTTGACCGAGTTCATGGTATTAAGCTACCTAACAGATGGCAACCCATTTTCCTGAAGTGTAAGCTCCTCAGGACAAGGAATAGGTCTGATCCCTCTCAGAATGCTCAGTGCCCACTGCAGGGTCTGGCACAGTGGAAGAGAGCAAGATATGTTTTTGAATTAACTTCTTTATGTGAGCTTACAGAGTGAGAAGGGGATAAAAGGTAATGATATCTAAAGAGTGAGTTTTAGCCAAGGAAGTAGTTTGCAGTGAAAAACCATCAAGGAAAAGGGGATTATTTTAATTCTTAAACCAAAAACAATCAAAGAGAGAAAGAGGGAGAGAAAGGGAGAGAGATGTAGAGAGGAGGGGTATGCATGGTTAATTTATTTCATTAGTACAAACTGAAGTGTAGTGTTTTTCAGGAAGCTATGGGACAAAATGTTCAAAAGTAACATGTACTTATAGTAAAAAAGCAAGTGACAAGGTCATTCAATCACGCTGCTTTCTCAATAGGTAGCAGGCCAAGAGAACACCTGGTCTAGGACTGCTGGAAGTGACAGAAGGGACACAGGCTGCCGTTTTTTATTGTGCAGGTAGTCATAATGCTGGAGCATTCACTCATGCTGTAAGAACAGAGAGTGGGCTAGGAGAAAGAAAGGAGATGAGTGTGTGTGTGGGGGGGGTGCTTGTGTGTGTCTGTGTGTACCATAAAGCCAATACTACCTACACACATTTATATAATATTGATGTGTTATATTTTCCACCAAATACTAATAAAGGCAGTTTGGTACTTCCTTTACTTTTCCCCCAAAGACAAATAGACAAACAACAACTGCAACAATCCCCACCCCATACCTACAAAATGAGTAACTATATCTGGACTTGTGCCTTTCAAGTTGTCTTGCAAAGTGATTGCTAAAAAAAAAAATGAGTTCTCACTGTGAGGCTGCAGGCGAATGTGGTCTTGAATGCCTAATAAGAAAAATCTGCAGTCCTTTTATCTGGCAAAACCTGCCTTGTATGCAGAATGAGGATTAGCAGGATTTCTTGTTCAAGCTTCCTACAGAAAATCAATTGAAGACGAGGGGAGAAGAGCATCAATGTAGAGGTTTTAGAAAGCAATTAACTCTATCAGGTCCCAGAAAGCCTTAATGCCTAGAGTCTAATAATAATTGCTAACATTTTCGGTGTATTTTCCAAGTGCCAAACACTTTGTGAGTGTTCAACCTAGATAGTTTCTTTTAATTATAGTATTATTAGTAAGTTTCTAACTAGAGAGCCAAATTAGAGAGTCTACTCTAGAGCTCTAGGTCTAAAGCCCTGTGTTTACTGCCAGATACATAAGCTTGGGGTTCAGACAGTTCTGGATTAAAATGTGGCCTCTGTCAATTGCCAGCCTTCATACTTTAGGCAGATGCTTCATTTCCTCATCTGCGAAATAAGGAAAACAATACCTGGATCACAGAATTGTTGTAAAGTTTCAGTGAAATAAACCTCACACTTAGCTTTTTACTCAGTGCTCAACACCTAGTAATTCCTCTATATATGGTAACAATTACTGTAAGCAACGGCGTGCAGTCTATTTTATATTTATTACATAAATCTTTACTGAACATCACCATAGAGAATGGTAATGAGGGTATATTGATAGGCAAGGGCCAAATCAGAAACGACCTTGTCCACTTTGCTCCCAAAGAGAAATCTTAAGAATACATTTGCCTTTTTAAAAGATAATTCTGTGGCCGAGTAAATGGAGACTGACCTTCAAGGTCAAGAAAATCCATTCAGCTATTATAGCAATAGTCCAGGGGAGAAATAAGGACTTAATGTAAGAGGGTAGCAGTAAGGCAGTGTTGAGAAAGTAGATAAGAAGTATTTTGACTAGGTAGTGTGGAAATGACCTGAGGATTGTTTCAATATGTGGGGTAAAGGAGATGAATCTGACAAAGATGTCACTCAAAATTTTGGCTTGAACAGATAGTGGGATAATTGTTTTCATTGCCTGAAATAGGGAACTCAAAAGGAGGAGTAGGTTTGTAAAGGAATAGCTTCACTTGGGTAAAGATGAAAGTTATATTTTGGACATGTTGAAATGGAGTTACCTGAGGAACATCTGGAAAAATATGTCCAATGGATAATTGAAAATATAGGCTGTTTCTCTGGAAAATAATGTGTCCTAGAGAAATAGAGTTGGGATTTGTCAGCATACAAGTTGAAATATTAGATATGACTAGGATCAAACTAAGGTCCACATTTTGAGATGAGTAGGCTGAAGGCAAAATCCTGGAACACACCCATATGTAAGATGTACGCTGAAAGAAAGAAAAGTGACAAAAATTCAAGAAAGAACAATTGGGGAGGTCATAAATGATAAAGGCCAAAAATGCATAAATTATTGAAGAGGCAATTTTAATATGGTCAAAGGGACCTACAATGTCAAATGTTGCAGAGATCAAATAAGTTAAGAATTGAGAAGTGGTCATTGGGTCCGGGAACATGGATGTGCCTACTACCTACTGTAGGCCTCTCCAGATTAACTCTTCACTCTTATCCACTCCATTCTGATCTGTACCTGGGAAGCTGATGTGTATAAACTTCACCAGTGGACTTTTATTTGGGTTCAAACTTTGGGGAACCCTTGCAAGAGATCTGAGAGGAGAGTGTGGTTTGGATATTTATTCACTTTACTCCCTCCCTGTGGTCAGCATATGCTATGCTAGACTTTTCCTATGACAGAAAGTCACAGCTTCTGTTCAGTATCCATCTCTAGAAAGCTTTCTCTATTCTCCAGATCTAGAAACTGTTTCCTTTTTTTGCCCCTTCAGGTTGAAGGATAGTAAAGTGACTCCACTGTTAGTAGCATTCTTAGGATTCTGCAGTTTCCCTACACCCTGCCCAAATCTTTATAAATAATCCCTTTATGAAGTTATTAGCAAATTTTAAGATGCCATCTCTTTCCTGCTTGGGCCTTGACTGATACATTGGAGATGACTGGTGCAGTTTTGATATAGTAGTGGAGACAAAAACTAGACTAGATGAAAAAGTAAAGCAAATGGAAGGTGAGGAAATGGAAATAGTGAGTATAGAAACCCCTTTTAAGGTTGATAGCTAAAGAAAATAAAGAGAGAGACTAGTAGCTACAAAGGGACATAGATAGAGGGGTCAAGGGCTGAATATTTTTAATGTGCAGGAGACTTTAAAATATTTATAGGCCAAAGTAAACCAGCTGGAAAATAGAGATAGATTGAAGATACAGTAAAGGGAAAAACTAGTGTTATAGCAGATTTCGGAGGAGACAAGAAAGGATGTAACCCAGAGAAATGGCAGAAACATACATCTTGGAAAGAAAGAGGCTGAACCAATAGAAATAAGGTTATATATACAGAGATAAGTTTACAGGTTGGGAATAGGAAATTGCAGTAGCTTTTGCCTGCAGACATCTATTCTCTGAGATGAATAGAGAATTGTGATTTGTATTCTCCTCTGAGATGAGTGGAAGGTTGTGAAGAATAAATGTAGGAAATGGAAGAAGGATCTCCCCAGGGACACATGAACAAATAAATTACCCGGCTTTGCTGAGAGTGCAGCTGTGGTTGGAATCCACCAGTTTATGGTTGTATCAATATTCATATTTATGGGGAGATGGCCCATCTCAGTGACCTAAGGTGGGAGTGGACAAAATAGTAGGTTGTATTTACCCAAGTTTTGGAATTTGCAGGTCAATATCACTGCAAATACATAGAGACAAGGGAGTGGAAAATGCAAAATTTCAGAGTAGTTGAAGAGACAACCGTAGGGTCAGAGTTGAACAGGGAAGAAATGTTAGAAGAGGCTGATGACTTGAGGAAAAAAGAAAAGAGGAAGAGACTCAAGAGCTAGGCAAGCTAAAGAACAAGTGTGCTTGGAATAAGGAAATAAAAATAGCAAGGGCAATGTTGGCGGGTTAGTTTTCAATGATGCAGCACTGAACAGTGAGTGATATGGTCAATGTTGAACAAGCAAGAGGTGAATGAACTTCACTTACAAAACATACAATTTAGTATTATAGTACCTAACACTTTCTTGGTCTTCACATTATTTTAAGACTCTATTTAATCAATTTATATATTTTACTCTTTTTAATTGAATATTTATACAAATGCTATTAGTAAAATTTTTTCCTCAAATTCAGAGCTATTATAAAAACTTAGAAACATGTTGTAGTAACATTGATTAATGATATCAAATGCCACTTTTAATAATCCCTAGATGAAAAATATTTTGCTAATAGATCTACCTTACTGAATTTTAAAATTGAGCAGATGTTTATTTTATTATTTATAACATTAGACAGTTCTCTTAGCATTTGTGCCCTGCTCAGGATCAATTATCTCGCTTGTTTGTTTATGAAAATGACTGACTAATTGGTAGCAGAAAGTTGTGTAGCAAGTCTTATTTGAGATTCTCAAATATTTAATAAGATAGATGTATAATAAATATCATTTATGTAATTTTCAGGTACAGATTAAAGGCACTCTTATTGCTTGTAGGGATTATTTATTTTCTACCACTTTTGCTTTCTTTCATGTGGTGGGAGCTCCATTAGTGACTTTTCTGAATGATGTATTTGGGAGAAGGAACTGAGCATGTTTGTAGCTCAGTGATTACCTCACCCACCCTCTGGGTTCTGTAAATGCTTTGCAGTAAAGGGCAAGTCTCTGTGTGCAAGGCTTAAGTGTTCCATGGTTGCCTGTTTCCTAGGCAGATAAGTCTCCCTAATTCAGAGGTTTAGTGTCAAGAACAGTACTTTTCCTCTCATGGAAGACATATTCTCCTATATCAGTTTTATAAGTTATAAAGGGGATCTTTTGATGCCTATCTGCTGCACTGCTCTGCCTCTACTTCATAATTAGCTTTGATGCTGACAGCAGCCCTGCAAGGGAAACGTGCATAGTGGTTTGTGGATTGAAACTTTCAGGCTTTGAATGCCACTAATACCACATATTAGCTTTGTAATTTTGAGCACTTTACTTCACTGCTCTGTCCTTTAATTTTCTAATCTATAAAATGGAGATGATAATAGTACTTACTTCAGACATTTGTAAAGATAAAATAAGAAAATACATTTAAAACACTTAACTCTGTGACTGGAGTCTAGAAACCCTCAGTTAGCTGCTATTATTATCTCCACTTCAGAAATAAAAAATCAGAAGTTCAGAAAACATATGTGGTTTGCCCAAGGCCACGTGACTAGTAACCAGAACCAGAATTTTAACCAGGTCCTTTGGGTTCCAAAACTCCCACACAGTTTTCTATACTTGCCTGTCCTCTTGGGAAGGCTTGGCTCATCCATCTTTGTTTGCAGATTGTATCACATTACTGTCCTAGAGGAAAGGCACGAAACCAAAACATCCAATCCACTTGGAAGCAAGTCCAACACAGAGGCAACATGGAGGGTGACATAGATAACACAGAAGCGTGTTATCTATGATGTAAAATCCAGTGAGTATATAGAGGATTGTCTCACATTTTGTCCAGATGCTTATTTGGTGGCCTGCATTTGCCTTAACACTTTATATGATAGTACCCTCTAGTCCACTGTAAAAGTATAGTCAGGATCCTCAGCATCTGCATCACTTGGGGATGTGTGAGAAATGCAGGGTGCCAAGCCCCTCCACAGACTGAAACAGAATCTGCAATTTAATAAGATCCAGTAGATTCATATACATTGGATGTCCCCTCAAACATGTATACACACACTTTAAATAATTATAAAGGCAGTGTTTATTAAAATACATTTCATTTTCAAAGTTGAGCTATCAGCTGTTAAAGTTTGTACACATTTTTTGGGACACCTTGTACATTACTGTATGAGAAGTACTGTTATGGTCACCCAGTGAAAGTTAATATAATGAGTTTTTGACATATTACATTTTCTGTATATTTATAGGCAAATTTCAGCAAGTCTATCTATTCTACTTAAATATTACTATTTTTAAATTTATCTTTATTGTTGAAAGTATTACAGATGTTCCCCCCTTTTCCTCCATTGACCCCCTCCACCCCTCTCCTTTCCCAGACCCTTCCCTCTGAGATGAGATTCCTCAGTCTGTTCCATGCTGCTTCTTCTCCTTCTTCTTCTTTTTTTTTTTTAAATCTGTATTGATTTCAGAGAGAGGAAGGGAGAGGGAGAGAGTGAGAGAGAAGCATTAATGATGAGTCATTGATCGGCTGCCTCCTGCACGCCCCCTGCTGGGGACCCAGCCCACACCCCGGGCTGTTCCATGCTTCTGTGTCTCTGGATCTATTTTGTTCATTAGATTCTACATATAAGTTCTCAAGATATATTTACTATTTAGGTGATATTTCATATTGTCCAAGCATTTGAACATCTAAATACTAAACTAGATATTTATTTTTAAGAAAAAGGTAGAGGATCAAAGGATGGGGATTTCTGCATTGCAACTCAACCTCAAATGACTATAGTTCTTAATTTTTCCTGAACATCTGTGAACTATAATTATAATTAAACATGCTTTGAATATTAATTGTATATGTCATTTGTTTTATATTTTTCAACTAAGGAAATCATTAATAATTGAGTGTCTCTTACTTTCTCCAACAAACAAGCAAATAATTCCATATTTTCTATTTTATTTTTTAAAATTTTAATTCCATAATAGATGCTGAAATAGAAAAGTAAAGATTTTGAGTTGGGGGTAGTGTTATCTTCCAGTTATTTTCTACAGAAAAATTATTCTGTAGTTTCTCAATATATTTCTTAAAATCTCTCTGAACTCAAAATTATATTAATAGATCTTTGCAGAATAGCTAATTATGAGATTTTTATTCACTATACTAGAAAGATGTAGCAACATTTGCATAATTACTTTCCTCAAAATGAAAGACTTTGAATCATTATTTCAGGTTTCAGTTTTTTTTCACTCAAAGACAGCTTGACAGTAACGCTCATTTACAAATAAAGCTTATCAATTTAGAAAGTGACATTAAAATAACTGAGAAACATCCACAGTTTAAACGAAGGGCATTGTCATAATAGATAAATATGGACTCATTAAACTAAACAAAGTGAGGTTGATTTTTTTAATTTAACCACTTGAAATTTTGCTATTACTTGTTCTATGATCTTTTTTTATTTTTAAATATTGGACAGATTTTAACTAAATTGCATGTAATATGGGCATTAGGAAACACACTAAGTTTAATTTATATTTTTTGTCCAAAACAAAATGACAGTAAATATATTTTCAAATGGATATATTTTATATAGACTTGTTAACAGAGGGGAGAATGCCTTGTCTTACCTGGTTGCTGCTGGGAGTGAAGTTCTTGTGGTATCCTGAGAAAAGAAATTTTCTGAGACTTGCAAGGGAGGATGAGACATAGTAGAAAACTTTATTTTTGTGGAATTATACCCCTGGGTTTCCAAAGTCCTATTTGCCTTAGCCCAGTCATAAAAGAAGTGTAGTTGGGGTTTCAGTACAGCCAGAAACAGACCAGTGTCCAGTTTCCTTTCCATGTTGGAGCGTCGTCCAGTTCAGCTTCAGATGAGCTGCATTCCATCAATCCATTGCATGTGGGGTCAGCAAGGCCATGTGACTGTGGAGGAAACACAGGTGAATGCAAGGAAGCCAAGCACACCTGAGCAATAAAAGCAACTACAGCAACAAGAGAGCAAACTCCTTTGCTTAGGATATTATGTATTCCCAAATTTTCAAACCCTTGCAGTAGTCACTCCCGTCCTGGCCAATCATCTGTTTCCAGGTGTAATTAAAGGTAAATATCTTTCCTATGTCATCCCAACATTATTGGGCATGCATCTATCTTCCCTTTGTTGGATCCCTCCTTCAGTGTTTTGCAGGGAACATACTATAATGTCTGGCCTTCCCTTTGCTCCTTTCCTATTACTAATAACTAGCTAATTATAACAGTATCAGACTTTGGAAATATTTGCTTTTTTTAATTTTTGTTTATTGATTTGAGAGAGGGACAGAAGGACACAGAAAGAGAAACACTGATTTGTTGTTCCACATATTTATGCATTTACTGTTGCTTCTTGTATGTGCTCTGACCAGAGATTGGACACACAACCTTGGCAAATGGGAACAATGCTCCAAACAACTGAGGTACCTACCTGCCCAGGGCATATATTTGCTTTTTGAAATATATTTTCTGATAAACAAATGACTCACTATCATATCTTGAAATGCAGTACCTATAGTTTATGACAGAGACTATTTCTTAAAACTGGCTTTGTTTAATTCAGCCTATAAGTATATTATAAATATATCCATACTTACATATAAGAAATATACTAATACATATATTAGTTACAGTATTTTACAATTTTTATATATTAGGGAAAATAAATGCTACGTGTTATAGAACAATTACCTGATTACTTGTGGTACTTGAAGAGAGTCAGACTGGGATATGTAATGAGTTTGTCATCAAAATTAAAATCCTTTCCATCAAGTAGTATAGTCTTTAATACAGGTGAATGGTAGATAGTGACAAGAGCCAAAGAAACATTATCCTTAAAGAAATTAGCAAGAAAAATAGTGTAAATTTACTGCTGTACAGAGATATATTCAGATTGTTAATGTCTTCTATCCATATGATATAATAATGATTTCACATACACTATCTCTTTATCTCTCTGATGAGAGAGGGGCTAGCTAGACACATGATATAATCTCCATTTTGCAGAGGAGGAAGTTGCAATTCAGAGAGGTTTACATATTTGTCCAGTCACATGGCCTGTAAGTAGCAGGCTAAAGTCAAATTAGGATTATTTCTCTCCCAATGTAGTACATGTTTTCACTATATTGTATTGCATTTCTAAAGCTTTGATTGTGATGAGGAGAAGAATAATATCAACAAGGCTTTATTTTATTTATTGAGGACCTGAAACTAGTATTTTTATGGCCCCAAAGGAGGGAGCAAGGATGCATTTTAATAAAAAAGTTTCTTTCTATGGACAACAATAGTTTCTTGGGTTAAAAACAGATCACAAACCTAGAAGGGATGTTGCAAATGTCTGTTAAATACCAACCTATTTACATCCTTGCACTGAGAACTAATATTATCTTACGCAAGAAAGAAAGGTGGAAGAAGGATGAGAGGAAGGTAATTTTAAGTGCCTATTGTGTATCAGACACAATGCTAGCCACATACGGATGTTATTTCATATTTTCATTGTTTTCCACAGGCATCAGGAGAAGTCATTAGAAAGTTTTTGTTTTGTCGATTTTACAGATGAGCAAACCAAAGCAAAGAGGCAAAGTGACTTGCATAAAGTCATGCAGTGAATGGAATCAGAACTAAAATTATGATCTGTGAACTCCTGGTCCTGAATTCTTTCCAATACTTATCTTCAACGTAAGTCTTTAGCCAGATCTTCTCATACAAAATGGGCAATGACAAGTCACAAGGGAAAGTTCAAGGTGCCCAAGCATTTTGGAACACTATGATATGCAGGCTGATAATAGAATAATTGAGTATTGGCATTTAGTAAAAGTGTTGGTGAAATATTGTATTTTAGAAACTAAACCATTCCTAATATGTTAGGATTAATTCCTTCAACAAATAGGTACTGAGCTCCTGCTGTTGCTAGGCACTATTCTAGGCTCGGAGGATATTGTAATGAGCACAACAGAGATCCTGTTCTCACAGAAGCTAGTCTGGGACGTGGAAGATGTTTGCAAACAGATACTAATCAAGGAAACAAAAAATAAACAAGATAATTAGCTTTTTACTCACAGAGGGTGATAAAACTAAAATTAGATTAAGAGGTTTCTGAACAGTCAAATCAATTTCATACAGTACAATTCTCAGATGATAAGATTTTTTTAAAAGCAGTATCTTTATGGAATTGGAAAGTAACACACTTGCACCATAAATCATATACTTTGATGATCCTCTAAGTGATGATTCTTTAAATCAATCAAAAGGGAGCACTGAAATCAGACTCTGGGATAGTAGGTATTCAACGCTTGCCTAGATGCCACTTCTATTACTCACAGTGACTGGGTTTCTAATTCTGTATGTTGAACTCACTCTTCTTGGAACTTATTATAGATGTATTTGTTGTTTATAAACTGTTGGCACCAAACCAATTGTGACTTCTTCCCTTGCCACCTCATTACTAAATGCTTTTAATTAAGATTCAAGTACATGCTAGGAAATTTATCATGCATGTAAGATATATCTTTCTAAGTCAGTTTATGAAGCAAGCAGAGAAAACACAATGAAGCTACTACAGATTATTTCTTTTATGGAAAATTTCATAAATAATTTTAGTTTTCCATATAAAAAATGTATACACTCACATGAACACTTTCTTAGGACATAGATTCTAAAATGTTTCAGGCAAATGAATAAGATGATTGTTACAAAATGTAACTGAAAAAATAGAAATTTTGAGTTCATGTGCTAATTAGACACATGGTCATGTGAATATGTAAAATTTCTTGTAAGTTACTGGTGTATAGTAATTATCATGTTTTATAAATTATCTCTAGCCCAATTTCTTTTGATTTCTATATTTTACCAATGGCACATGTAAAAGTGCCTAGAACAGTGTTGGTACAGAGAAAATGTTCAATATTTTTTAAACAAAATAGTTACAAACCACCCCACTTCTGTACCACTGACAAATATCTGAAAAAAACACACACAAATGGACTTCATCTCCAATATGTTTTCAGTAGTAATAACAACAGTGCTAATGATGATAATAATAGCAATTGTATATTGGACACTAATTATGTCCCAGGCACTTATTACATGGATCACATCATCCAAACTTCACAACAACCCTATGGGGTAGGTATAATAATCTTTTATCTGGGCAGACCACGCTGGATGGCCGCTGGCGCTGCCACCATAGTGTCATCCCCTCCGGTCTCAAGGTGGCAGGGTGGCACTCCAGAATGGGAGACAAGCCAATTTGGGAGCAGATTGGATCCAGCTTCATTCAAGATTACTACCAGTTATTTGATAACTACAGGATCCAACTAGGAGCAATTTACATTGACGCACCATGCCTTACTGGGAAAGGACAGCAATTCCAGGACACAGCTGCCATTGAGGAGAAGTTGCCTAGCCTTCCTTTCCAGAAAATTCAGCACAGCATCACTGCACAGGACCATCAGTCCACATCAGACAGCTGCATCATCAGCATGGTTGTGGGCCAGCTTAAGGCTGATGAAGACCCCATCATGGGTTTCCACCAGGTGTTCCTATTAAAGAACATCAAGGACACTTGGGTTTGCACAAATGACATGTTCAGGCTTGCCCTGCACAACTTCTGCTGACCTCTTCCCAGCTAGGCACTCATGCTGTTTCCTCCTCCCTCCTCTTCCCGATACTCTTCACACTCCCCCAAATGCTCCAAATATCAGACGCAAAGGAGCAGGGCTGAGGTGGGAGTGGGCGCAGTGCGCCTCTGCTGCATAGGTATTGTGCATGATGTTTGGACGCTACACTAGCTACATCTGACAAGAGAGGTTTGTGTTGTACCGGGGCATGCCTTGGAAAGACAAGTAATGCAAAAAGTTGTTCTTTTTTTTTTTTTTTTTAATCTATTGACAAGTTGCTCTAGCAACCCAAAGAAGTGAAGGAGAAAGCAACTGCCTTTCAGCTGACAGTTAAATTGGTGGTAAGATTCCACAAAGCCCAGTAGAAATATTTCACCAAACATATTTTGGGGACAGTTGACATTTTTTTTAATTTCAAAATTTCTGTTCAGTAACATGGTATTTTCCCCATTAATGACTTTCAATTAATCATGGTGTTTCTTCATATAAGACCTACATGTGTCTTGTTTGAATTCTAGTATTTTGTGAACAAAATTCCACCCCACTTCCCACTGTAATTTTTAAATAGCTCTTTGAGGCAAATAAGAAAGCAATTTTTTATTCCTTTGTTTGATTTCTTACATTTCATATGCAGTTACCTTTCTAAACTCTATTATTAGCTCTGATTGTTTTTCTTTTCTTTTTAAAAAATATATCTTTATTGATTTCAGAGAGAGGAAGGCAGAGGGAGAGAGAAACATCAATGATGAGAGAGTCGTTGATCGGCTGCCTCCCACATGCCCCCTGCTGGGGATCGAGCCCACAACCCGGGCATGTGCCCTGACCAGGAATCAAACCGGTATCTCCTGGATCCTAGGTCGATGCTCAACAGCTGAGCCACACCCGGCCGGGCAGCTCTTATTGTTTTTCAATTAAGGTTGCTGGAATTTTCTAGGTATACAATCTCCTCTGCAAACAATGTAGTTTCTTCAATATCCCTACCTCTCCATTTCAATATTTATGCATAGTTTAATTGCATCTCTTAGAATTTGGCAAAACAGACTCTGATGTATAAAATGATACAAATGATTGTGTCTGGGTGCTATGATTACCTGTGATTTTAAAAAAATTTTTAAAGGAATACTTTTCAATATTTTTCTACTATGAGTAAGCACTTCTTCTATAACCATAAAAACTACTATAGTTATTTTTTTAAATTCTGTTTTTAATCTGGAAGTGGCAGTTGCCATTCATAGTCATTAGCCAAATGCTGGGGTCTACCGAGATTTACTTAACATGACTCTGTTCCTGCTGTGCCTGGTTGTCTCTTCAAGGCAGAGGTTGTCTTTTTCTTTCCCTCCTGCATATTTGAAGCAGTATGTATTTCTTTCCCAACCAGAATGAGCACACAGAAAACTACAACTCCCAGAGAGCAAAGCTTCCAAATCGTTTCTACTCCTTCCTGCTATTGAATTAATGACTTCACAGTCCAGAAAGCACTGTGAGAAATGTAAACTTCCACCATGAGCCAAGTTGCATTACTGGGAAGTGTAGTCCCAGAGTGAAGGTGGACAGGGAGCTACACACTGCTGAGGAGGCCCAGGTTAGAGGTGGAGGTGGGGGCAACTATGGAACTGGGAGTAAAACTATTATTACCTGTACAGTTGAGGAGGTCGCTACAGCTCTACAGGTCAGGAAGGCTAATTCAATGGTCCTCATACTTTTTCTCCCATGCTTCCTAAAATAACTGTGAAAAGCTATATATCGTTTTGCATATTTTGAATGCCCTCTTGATTGTTTATTTCATCACGACTTTAAGTAGTTGCAAAGGATGTGATTTCCAGGGTTTTGTCAATACACTGTCTTTTAATTTATTTGATGAGGTATAAGTGAAAATAGTAAAGTGCAAAGATCTTAAATGTACAGCTGGATGAATATGCAGACTGCACAGTAGTCTGCAGATCCACATATTTAGGATATTTCCATATTATCTAAAGGCTCTCATGTGCCATCCAGTCAAAATGCTCCAGAGGTAGCCATTATTTCAACTTTTATCATAAAGGATTCGTTTAACCTATTTTTGAACTGCATGTATAACATTGTATAAACAAACATTGTATCAGTATAGATGTACCAAGTGGAAGCTAAATACTGGAATAAAAGACATTATTATCTACTTAAAATTCATGAAAAAGTTATTTTTTTTACAGTTGAAAACTACATAGTTTCTTTTTCTTCTTGAACTTCTACTTCCACACTGTTACCCCACACAGAATTTTATTCAAATGTTATTGCATTATACTTCTATGTTGGAAAGGCTTTTCTATTATCTTATACTTCTGTGCAATAAAATTATGTAATTATGTAATTATGTTAACATTTAATTGTGTGTATATATATATATATATATATATATATACACACTCTCATTATAAGGTTCCAGGCTAAACATTTTTTTTCTAGACTGGGTGATTATCATTGTTAATAGAACATTTATCAAAACAACTTAAACATGTATATTTTGACTAATAATTATTAAACATTAAAACTAAATATATAACTTGAAATGCAGTTCTATTGTAATGGATTTTTTATTTTATTATTATTTTTTAAATTTATCTTTACTGATTTCAGAGAGAGGAAGGGAGAGGGAGAGAGAAGTAGAAACATCAATGATGAGAGAGTCATTGATTGGCCACCTACTGCACGCCCCCAACTGGGGATCGAACCCACAACCTGAGCATGTGCCCTGATCGCCTGGATCCTAGGTTGACACTCAACCACTCAGCCATGCTCGGCCAGGCTGTAATGGATTTTTAAAATAATTTATGTATATGCATTAATATTACATATTGGTAAAAAAGATACAGTTCATCGTCAAATTTCTCTTTTATTGCTTTAATAAATGTAACTAAAGGTAATTTACTCAGTAGATAAGAGTGCAAGTAAACCTGGGAATATATCCTAAGAATCCTGAAATACCAATTCAAAAGAATATGTGCATGCCTATGTTCATAGCAGCGTTATTTACAATAGCCAAGATCTGGAAACAGCTCAAGTGCCCTTCAGGAGATGAGTGGATAAAAAGCTTTGGGACATTTACACAGTGAAATACTACCAAGCCATAAAAAAGAAGCATGGATGGTTCTGGAGATTATTATGCTAAGTGAAATAAGCCAGTCAGAGAAAGACAAACACAATATGATCTCACTTATATGTATAATTTAGTGAACAAAATAAACTGACAAAATAGAAACAGAGGCATAAATACATGGAACAGACTGACAGCTGTCAGAGGGGAGGGGAAGGGGGGGACTGAATGAAAGAAGGTGAAGGGATTAGCCAAAGAACATATATGCATAACCCATAGAAGACAGTGTGGTGTGGCCAGAGGGAAGGGGAGTGAGGGCTTGGCAGATCTGAGCAAAAGGAGGGAAAATGGGGACATTGGTAACAGTGTAAACAACAAAAAAGAATTCAAGTAGATCGGTTGTACAATTCTTTGTCTTCCTTCAGCATTATTTTCTAAAAATAACATAGTGATTGATCATCAAGAATTATTTTGTTAATGACATACCAGCTGATAATTGGATTGAATGCTCTCTCAATTTTGTTGAAATCAAAGAATTACAAATTACTTAGAAATTAGAATTGCAAGTAGATTTGTTCCCAAACTTTATAGTCCAACTAAATATTAATATATCTAATTGTCCTTTTGTTTGGCTCCTTGGAGTTATTTTTCCCCAGTGCCTTTATTGTGGCATGATTTTCATATCAAACATTCATCAATTTTCAGTGTACAGTATGATAATTTTTAGTAAATTTACGGAGTTGTGCAACCATCACCAAAATCTACTTTTGGAACATTTCTATCATTTCAAAAATTTTTGATCATGCTTATATGCCATGAATTACTGTTCCTAACCCCAGGCCCAGGCAAGCACTGTTCTGCTTTCTGCCTATTTAGGTTTACCATTCTGTTGGAAATTGTATGTAAATATAATTATACAATAAGTAGTATTTTGTGCCAGGCTTCTTTAACTAAGCAAAATGGGTTTTTTTTTGTGTGTGTGTTTTTTAAGGCTCCTTCATATTGTAGCATTCCTTGGAAGTTGACTGCTCTGAAACAATTGCCATAAGTCAGGATCTGGGTGGGTAGAGGTATGTTTTTCTTCTTTACAAAATGAAAGTGGATTTGGAAAATTGTCAGTGTTAGAACAGAAGAGAATACATATCGAAGTCGAGATTTTGGAAAAGATTTTTAAAAAACATCCCATGCCTGTGGACTCCTTGGAAAGTCATTGTGTATTATCAGGAGTACACATACTTCATTTTGAAGAAAACTGGACTAAATTATATGAGAATAATCAACAGAGTTTATTAGAATAAAAGTTTCAGAAAATGTTTTGGTCATTTGGTCTCTGTGCTTTAATTTCCTGATATGTAAAATGAGCAGAATAATATCTACGTTACACTTTTGTCATGGGAATCAGAAATTTGAGGATTGTGAGGAGAAAACTGAAATTACTCTCAGGATCTGCCCCTTCAGATACCAGTCAGCAATTAATAATGGAGGACTTCTGTCCAAGAGATGTCATTTAACTTTAGCCTGACTCTTCTGCAATGTAAGGGAGCTAACTGGGATCTTGCCGGGCATCATTAGTGTTAGGATCTACAGATCTCCTTCTGCAGTAATTGATCTCAGCCGTTAGCTAAATATTGGTATATAAAGACCTACTTGGAACCTGGAGTTCCTATATACTGAGCCCAAAGATTAGAATCCATAGTACATTTAAGAGAAAGGGGGATTTCATCCTGGCTGGGTAGCTCAGCTGGTAGGAGCATAGCCTGGGTACACCAAGGTTTTGGGTTCAGTCTCCAGTCAGGGCACATACAAGAGGCAACCAATGAATGCATCAATAAGTAGAACAACAAATTCATCTCTCTCTCACACACACTCACTCTCTCTTCATCTCTCTCAAAAAAAAAACCAATCAATAAAACTTAGAGATAAAGGGATTTCATATTCAAAAGACTGCAAGACCAATTTCTTTAATTTGATTGCAAAAAAGATTACGATTTAATTGAAAGATGTACATGGTATATTTAGATTGCTATAGAAAACCGTAAGTTCCTCACTCCCCCCCGCCCCCCTCCAGGCTCTGAAAGCAGCTGGACGGAGGTAAATTCTGTCCCAATCATGTTGTTCAACTGAATTTATCAGTCAGTTCTTTTAGGTTTCCAATTTGGATGTGATATGATTATTTATCAAGAATGGGAAGCCCTGAGCAGGCAGAAGTACTGAGCATCCTTTTTAAAAAAATGGTAATATTTATACCTTCTCAGTAAGCCTAAGATATTCAGAAAAATGAGGTACATTAGGGATAACATCTTTTGTTTTGTTGTAGGCAATCTGATTTTAATTGAATTAATTTTCCAACGATTACTGGAAGATGCATTGAAGCTTCAGTAATGACGACAGCATTGTTGCCTAGCAAAAAGGAGGCTTAACGTGTTGCTGCAGTTGGATAGAAATTCAGCACACCCGGCGACCAATCATCACAGGAGGAGCTGCCGCTGCTTCTTTGTCGCAGTAGCAACAGAGGCAGACAAGTAAGACAGATGAACAGCAATTACCTTTGAAAACCCTAAAGAGGGGAACGGAGCTAAATAAGATATCTGACGCACGTTTTCAGGCTCCTGCCTGTGAAGTAGTAAATGTACAATATTTATCACGAAAACAAAGCCTTGTTCTGTGATAATGCTGAAGTGACGCCAGCAAAGTGGATCGCTGTCGCTATTATTAAGCTTGATTTCCTCCTCCTTCAGCCATACCATCTATCCCTCGAAGATTGTCCAGTTCGAGTTCTTTACTCCCTAATCAAGCATTCTGGTTGTACACAGTGTCTGAAAGACTGTCTGCTCAGATTACGTGTTTGGGGCATTGAAAAGGCTCCTTACCCAGACCCAGGAAGGCCACACCATTCTCCAGAATATTGTATGAGCACATTCTCCAAGGTCATTTTTATTTGCCCCTGCTCCCAGACTCTCCACCCCAGATAACTGGTTACAGTAGGAGTAGAGAGAAATACAGGATCATTACAGTGCATTTTCCCCCTGAATCTATTGTATCTAAATTAGAGTTCAATGATGGGACAGTTTATAGTAGGAAAGAATACCAGTGAACGCATATAAGATCTACAAAGGAGAAAATGACTCATCCTGCACCTGAATTTTTTTCAACTTTCTATTATGGAATATTAAAAATAGATCCAAAAAGAGAGGTAAAAGTACAATGGACCTCCATGTATAGATCACTCGGTTTCAATTACTTATCATTTTGTGGTCACACTTGTTCTTTGTATACCTCCACCTACTTTCTATCCCCACTCCCAGAATGATTTGAGGTAAAGCCCACACATCACATGATTTCATCATTATCTATTTCAGTATTTATCTCCAAAAGGACTCTTTTAACCCAATGTCATTATCACAACTAGCAGTTAACAGTAATTCATAATATTATCAAATAATCAATTCTGATTTCCTTGATCATCTCATAGACCTGTGCTCCTCAAATGTCAATGTTCAAAAGAATCATCAGGGGATCTTAAAAGGCAGATTCTGATTAAGTGCATCCAAGGTGGATCCTGAGGTTTTATATTTCTCACAAATTCCCAAGCAATGCCAATGGTGCTGGTTGTCACATCACACTTTAATTAGCAAGGTCTTTTTTTTTTTTTTTTTTGCTTTTTGTTTAAACTTTTACCATGTTAGAAATGTCATTGTAGAGGTCAGTGTACCTAAAGATGTCAGAGAAATGCACAATACTATTTCTGACCATTCATTTACTCCAAAACACACTTTGGTGTATACCTGGCATGGTAGGAAGCATTGGGAGTCAGGCAGGTTGGTGGTATATAGGACCTCTTCATCTCTGTGGCCAGCTAACAGCTGTTCTAAAGGGTAGAAAGGAAAGATATTTACTCATATTGAATTTCTGCCTGTCTCTTTCTTATGCACACTTAGTTATTATTTGGTATATATGTATATATTTTCCCCTTTATGAGAGGGTTGGTATATTAGTTTCTGATGACTGCTGTAATAAATTGCCACAAACTTTGTTGCTTAAAACAACAGGAAGTTATTCCCTCATAGTTTTTTAGTCCAAAAGTCCAAATCAGTTTCACTAATCTGAAATCAAGGTGTCATGTCTGCAGTGCTGATGTGCTTCTGGAGATTCTAATGGAGTATCTGTTCCTTGGCAATTCCAGCTTCTTGAGGGTGCCAGTATTCCTTGGTGTTCCTTTCTTTGTGGCTGCATCACTCTAATCTCTGCCTATCTTCACAGGGCCTACTCTTGTTTGGATCTCTCCTTCTCTCACCTCTGCCTCACTCTTATAAGGACATGTGTGGTTGGATTTAGGCCCCATCTGGGTAATCAGGTTAATATTGCTATGTCTAGATGCTTAGGTTCCAAGGACTAGGACATGATATTTTTGGATGATTATTATTCAGTATAGTACACTGGGCTCTTGATTTTATTGAAAATTTATGAACTACAAAATCTTTGCCAAGAGATCAATCCCCTCAGAGTTAAGTAAAAAAGATCTGGCATGACTCATTTACCCCATGGAGAATGAGGAGACCACTGTCCTTACCTGAGGTTGGGTAAACTGGTGCTGGGGTACATAGTGTGGACTGAAGGGTAGAAGCAACATGAGTGGTCAGAAATCCAATTAGTGGATACTCATTCCAGAGAACATGAGTTGAGTATCACAAGGAAGATAATGCCACCAATATTAATGCTTTTATAATTGAATATGATTAATAGATATATGGGATATAAAATTATATTCATATAGAAAATGCCCAACCTATTATTTACAACACCTGGCATGTCAGCTCCCACCTTGCTTTATTAATTTCATTATTGCAAATTGCACACATGGTCAGTGTTCCCTCAATATTTTATTACTTTTAATTATGATTCTGCATTTGAAAACATCATCATCCTAGATTTATAAGGGCCAGGGAAGCACAAATTCATACAATTCTTGGGATTGCTATGATCATCTCTTCTTTTAATTGTGAAAGATTTGCAGAAAGAATGTCAGTTCTGTTTCCAATTAGCAGACATTGTCAATCCACTTTAAAATGGCAAGGTTCAAGTATGAGTTTTAGGTTGCTTTACCAGACTGCTCATCAGATGACAAAACATTACCAGCCACCTAGTGGCCACCCATGCATTCCCTCTAAGTCATTACTTGTTCCTACAGAGTAATATTTACCCTGATTTCTAATAGCATAGAATAATTTTTCAAGTTTTATGGAATCATATATTTTGTGTGTGTATCTGCATTTTTCCACTCAGTATTATGTTTGTGAGGATCCATATTTTTGAGTTTAGTTGTAGATCACTCATTGTCATTGCTGCATAGCATCCCACCGTGTGAATATACCATGATTGATTGATTGATCTGTTCTGCTGTTGATGAACACTTAGATTTTCAGTTTTTGAAATATTATACATAACATTGCTAGGAACATTCTATTATATGTCTTTTGGTGAACAAATGTCCACATTTTTATTGAGTATATATCACAAAGTGCAATAGCAGGATCACAAAATATGCATATTTTCAGCTTTAATAGAATATGAAAGTCCAGGATTCTCTATAACCTTGTAAACCCTTGATTTAAAAAAAAATAGCCATTCTCATGGAGGTGTGGTGGTATTGCATAGTGATTTTAATTTATGCTGTCCCAATGACAAGTGAAGGTAAGCACATTTAAGTATGTTTATTGGCCATTTATACATCTTCTTCATGAGGTATCTGCTGGTCAAATCTTGTGCTCAGTTTTCTATTGGGTTGTCTGTTCTTTCTTTTATATATTCTGGATGAGTCCTAGACATACATATGCCTACAGATATCTTCTCCCACTCAGTCATTTACCAGTTTACTCCTTCAATGGTGTGTTTTGATAGGAAAAGAGAGCCATGGTATATTTTTAACATATGGTTATTGCTTTATGGATTACACTTATATGAAAATACCATGTCTTAGCCCATAGGGATTATTGACCTACAGCCTTTGCACATGCCATTTCCTTTGCCTAGAACCTATTTCTCCTTAAGTAGTTACTTCTTAGTTATCCTTTTTTTCACAGTTTAAGCCTCCCCTACAAGTTACATTAAGGTCCCCATGCTGCTTTTTGCTATGCTTCTTGCCAGCAAGTACTTCTGCTGCCATAGCTTCATCCGTGTTTGTCATTCCTCCCCCTTTTTTTCTAGATGTTCCCTGAGAACAAAAACTATTTTACTCTTGTTACCCATTGCATCTGCAATGCTATCATCATCATCATCTTTATCATCATAGCTAACATTCATTGCATGCTAGGCACTGTTCTAAATTCTTTAAATACACTATTTTCCTTTAATTCTTACAACAACTCTATGAGGTAGGTGCTATAACTATCCCCACTTTATAGATAAGGATACTGAAGCACAGACAAGTTAAAGCATCTTGTCCATTGACACACACACAGCTAGCAAAAAAAGGGATATAGAATTTGAACCTAGGTAGTGGGATTTCAAAAACATACCCTTAGCTACTATGTTGCACCCTTATAGTGGGCAATTAATAAATATTTGTTGAATGAGTGATTTATAACTTCAAAAGTATCATGTAGATCATCTAAGTTAACTGGTTTATTTTAAGAATGTGTTAACTGGGGTCAAGTAGTGAAGTGACTTGCACATGATCTTACTGCTAGCAGGTAAGTGCCAAAAATATGGCAAAATTCCAAGTGCCTTGAATGCCATTTCAGTGTTCATTCTCTTGGTCTATAAATCTCTACTTTCACATAGAGGCCATTTAGTTCTTTGTAAAATTCTGCTAAGCTCCACTGCCTTCAAAAGATAATCGTGGGCACAGACATTTCTAGTGATAAAAACTGTCACTTAGATACATGACATGACAGCTAAACAAATTGCATGAAATCATAGACTCATGGGCTTATCTATAGATTCATATTGTTATAGCTGAGCAAACCTAATAGCTTCCTGCAAAGTGAAAATTGCAAAGACTTTGAAATATCTGAATGTTTTTCATTGTGAGACCAAACTGAAATTTTCATTTTTCATGTGTTTATTTGGCACTGTGGCCAGATTGAAGGCAGCCTTGGTGTATACTGCCCTCATCTGCTTTAGTGCTCTTCTCTCCTCCCCTCCCTAGGCCAAATCCTGCTTGCTGCTATTATCTAGATTGGTACATCCAGACTGCTAACTAAGCCTGATTTAAGATAGCTTAGACACTGACAGCTATTTCCTGGTTTTTATTTTTTAATTTCACTAAATACAGGCTTGCATCAGGGAGACCAAATGATAACAGCTTGGGAAAGGATTAACTCTGGTAAGTGAGCTAAAATTTAATATTTCCCCATTGACTTTAATTTTCTAACACATTGTTTCTTGTGCTATAATCTGAGGCCATGGCCTACATAATTCTGAACTACATTCTGGATCTATAATGAAATATCAGGGGGGGGAAGCATTAACTAAGACAGAAAAGGGGGGAAAGCAGTATAGCAAGAAGACACACATACATTTAGATCAAAACAATCCAATTTTTATTGATTTTCAATTTATTATAGTATGGCAAAATATCAGAAGGTTACCTTCTGTTTTTATTGTAGACTCTAAAATCAAACAACACTATTTAACTATTGCAGTTTCTAAACCTTAGAAGTATTATTCATGGATTTTCAGAACTGAATTGGTTAAGGTAAAAAGGATTAAATAAGTCAGAAAAGGGGAATAATATATGGAAAACTCTTCATCTTACACTTGGCATAAACCGATGCTAAGTTTGCTAATGGTGTCACAGACAGAATGGTCAAATCTATGAAAGGGTTCTGCCTGCAGTATCAGGCTCAGAAAGCTCTTTCCCACCACCAGATTATGAAAATATTGCTCCTAGTCCTGGCCAGTGTGGTTCAGTTCGTTGGCCATCATCCCATGCACTCAAAGTTTGTGGGTTTGATTCCTGGCCAGGGCACATGCTGGGGCTGCAGGCTCAATCCCCAGTAGGGGACGTGCAGGAGGTAGCCAATAGATGTTACTCTCACATTGATGTTTCTCTCTAAAAATCAATAAAAAATATTTTTTTAAAACTTTCTTTGGTAATATTAGTCTTCCTGCTACTCATTTCCTTATACTTTCTGCCCTCTGAACCTTAGGAAATAGTGCTGAAACTAACCAGGGTATTTTTTTTAATTATGGAAAATTTTAACCATGTGCAATAGTGGAGAGTATAGTATTAGGAACCCCTATGTATACCGCACCCAGTTTCAACTATTATTAACTAAAAATCAATCTTGTTTTACCTGTAATTTCACACTTTCCCTTCTTGCATTATTTTTAAGCAAATTGCAGTCATCGTATCAATTTATCTTTAAAATGTTCAGTATGTATCTCTAAACAAAGAAACTCTTTCTGTAAACAATTCCAATATATTATCACATCTGAAAGAAAAACCAATTAAATATACAAGGGATGTTCAAATTTCCCCAAATGTCCTAGACTCTTTTTAATTGTTATTTGTTTGAATCCAGAGCCAAACAAATCCATCCAAACATTGCATTTGTTTTACATGTCTCTTAAATCTCTTTTAGCCTATAAATTTTCTGTTCCACTTTTTATTTTCTTACAGTTTATTTGTTGAAGTAATCATATTTTCCCCCCTCATAGTTCCTGACATTCTGGATTTTACTAATACAACCCTGTGGTATTAAAATCAAACATGTTCCTCTATCTCTTACATTGCCCTTAAACTGAGATATTAAGTCAGATTCAGGCTATTTTGGCTTTGTTTGTTAACAATACTAAGTAGGTGTTATTTTAATCTTTTTATTGTCTCTCCTTAAAAAGTATATGCCTAGTTTTCTCTCTTTTAGTCATGTTAGGATCAATCATTGAAATCAGCTGTTGTTAGCTGATCCTGCATTACAAAAACTTCCATCAGCTTTTCATTATTTTATTAGTGTATTCAAATTGGTGATATTTTGAGTCTATGATTACTTCCATTATTAAGTAACATTCTTCTAAAATTTTTAAGGAATTAGTTTAAGGAGAACTTTTCCTGTCAACTGCCTGTTTACTTGATATACAGTTCCTCAAAAAAAAAAAAAAAAGAAAGAAAAAGAAAAAAAAGTCAGGTAAATGCTTGATTCCTCTTTTTACACTAGTCTTTGAAATGATTATTTTATTTTCTTGCCTCATTCAAGGATGATCAATAAGTTTTTAAAAGAAGGAGATTTAAATTACAAACCTCGTATACAAAACTCACATAGTTACCATTTCCAGTTATTTTCATTCCTTTGTAGATGCAGTTTCCCTCTGGTATCATTTGTCTTCTACCTAAAGGACTTCGTTTATCATTTCTTGTAATGCAGGTCTGCTGGTGATGAATTCTTTCAGGTTTTGTGTGCCTGAAAATGTCTTAATTTTGCTCTGACTTATGAAAGATATTTTCGTTGGGTACAGAATTTTAGGTTCACCTTATTTTTGTTACTTTCAGTACTTTAAAGATGTTGCTCCATACACACACAAACACACACACACACACACATACATATATTTGGTATTTCTACAAATATTCTTCAATTTTGTTTTGGAACACAGTTAATTTACTTGGACATAATTTGATCCTTTCATATTTTGCTGTTAAGATTGGTTACCTCAGGCCAGAATGGTATTCAGTCAAGGCTAATTACCCCCTGCTACTATGGCAAGATCCTCTGATAGTCTACCCAATGCCATGGAATATTGAGGGTTTTTCAATCTACCTTGTATAACAGGGACTGTTTCCCATCATGTGTGAACATTGGACACTATTCCCTTTAATCAGGTGGTTCTTTCTCTAGACTTGGCGAATTTCCTTACATGCATGATCAGTATACATCTGAATACTCAAGGGAGGGGACCTGTACATGTGCCTAGAGTTCTCTTTCTATGCAGCTCTCTCCAGTCCAGTACTCTATTCCACGTTGGTGGAAATTAGCCATCTTGGTGTCCTCAGTCTCAAAACTTCCTTGACTCAACTCAAGAAGGCCACTGGTATCCATCTGAGTTTCATTTCACTGCACATGGCCTGGAAACTCACTGAAGGCAGTAAGCTTGGACATTTGTGGGCATTACCGTGCTTGTTTTCTCTCTCTCTGTGATCACTATTATTGCCTGATATCCAGTGTCTTGAAAACCATTGTTTCATATATTTTGTTTGTGTTTTTGTCATTTCAGGCAAGAAGGTAAATACAGTCTCTGTTACTTGCTCTTATTAGAAATCAAAGTCAGTTTTGTTAAAAATATGTAATGATAAAATCATGCCCTTTAACATATTTGATATGTGTCAATCCATTTTAGATAATAGTGTTAATGCTCAAATTTTCCCATTTTGGTCAATGAAAGCCCCTTCAGGGTGGTTTCTGAAAAAATCCAGGAGTCCTTCATATTGTCCTTGCTTTTTTGTCAACATAATTTTTCAGACTCATTTTGTACATTTGTTGTCTTAAATAACTAATTTCTCCAAGAATCCAATAGGGCTATTTTAAAGAATAGAAAGAAAGGAATGACCCAGGCCTGATACACAGAATGCACCAAGGAGAACATTAGGAAGGCAAAAGATTGTTAGAAACTAATTGGAACACATCCAGAGAGTACCCAGCAACTCAATAAGCATATCTCAAGCCTGTCACTCCTTTCAGTATTCCTCTCTATCTAATTACCCCCATTCAATACTTCAATACAGACAGACACACACACACACACACACATTTTCATCAAAAGACAAAGTAAATCTTTCATGTTGGTTTCTCTGGAATATTGGGAGCATTGGAAATTGATATCAAATATGGGCAATTCTGAGCATCAAATACCCATTCAATGTTCACTTTAGAGAATGGAGTCCTGGTTACTTCTTTCACAATGCCATTTAATATAAATGGTTTGGGAATGTGCCAAAAAGAGATATATGGCCCAAAGCAGATTAAAATTCTGTGGTTCTAAATTAATTTTTCAACTTTTAATATTTTGGAAGAAAAGAACATGGAAGGGTGAAATCCATGAAGGATGCCAACTCTTGTTTTTAAACACTATTTTCAACTTACATATTCAGCAAAAATTACCACAATTAGTAAAAGCAAACAGAACTGGCTCTCATTTTTCCTTTTTTTCTCCTCCCAGACTCATCATTTTAGAATAGTTTAGAGGCCAAAAACGCAAGTGAGGCAAGAACATAACACTGATTATTGTGTAAAAGAGGTGATCACCTAATCCTTGATAATCAACCAGTCATGCAGTCATTTGATAATGCAGGCTCATGAGAGTATTTGAACAGGTTTCTCCATATGGGTTTCTGATTTTTGTGCCTCTTCTTACCTTTGGAAGATTATTTCTGTCATAACTAAAAATATCTCTTGGGAAGTGAAAAATGAATTGTGACTCTTGAATACTGAGGCATAACTAGTGTTCAACTGTAATATATGAGGTTATAAATCATAAGCCATTAGTCAATCTTTATATGGCATTTTCACATTCATATTTTGGATTAGAACATTATCCACTTCATCTATAATATGTCCTGTTTAAAACCATTGATATTTAGAAGATAAACCCAAAGTCCTCTCACTTTCTTTCCTGCTATTTACTAGGGGTAAAAGGTATGGCCAAATGAGGGATAAAAATCTACCCCTTTCTAAATATGTCTGTAGCAACTAGATTGTTGTTTATGTTTATTCATATTCAGGCAATTCTGATACAAGCAATATTAACATAGAATTAGAGTTAAGGTTTTAAATAAAAATGGAAGTTCTTTAAGCACAATCCGGTCATCATAGTATGGATAAAAATGCAAATCATATTTTACTAAATTATTTTACACAAGTAATATATATTCAATGTAAAACTGTAGAAAATAGAAATAGGCAATAAGAAAATATTAATTTAAAATTACACAAACAATCTCTACCAGAAGATGACTGCTGGTTTCATATTGGAGAATCTTTCCAGGATTTTTCTTACAAAAATATAATCAGTTTTCCTTTTTCATCCCCCCCCCCCCCAAAAGCCATCATCTTGTTTATACTGTTCTGAAACAGTTTTGAGTCTTTTGATTAAAAAATAGAAGTCACACATAAACATAATTAAAATTTTAAATAGTATAGTAAGACCTAAAATAAAAATTGGAAGTCTACTTAGGCTTACTCTGCAGATATAGCCATTAATATTTTTAAACATATTCTTTAAAAAACATCTTATACACATACAGCATATACACCCACATACATGCTTGTCATTCATGAGGATGATATAATGGTAAACCTTCTATTTTGTACTTAACTTTTGAAAATTAATAATAATATTAATCATCATCTTGGACATACTTTTCTATCAGCACATAAATATTTTTCTTATTCTTCCCTCACCCTCACAAAGTACCAATATTCATTCTCATGGATTATATATAAGCAAAGAAAGACTTAAAAACTTACCAGAAAAATAATTTAAACTCCTTAAGTAAATAAAAAAAATTCTCTGTTAAGCAGGACAAACTGCCATTAACATAACGTAGAGAGGGATGTTTCCAATAAACTATTAATGACAAACACACAGGAAAATTATAAAAATAATTATAGAATATTACTTAAACTGTTGGAGAACCATAAAGACAAAAGGCCAAATGATTGTGAATCTTGAGGGTTTTTCTTAATGAGTAGGTTTTATCTTTCATTTATTCTCTTTGAGCATGCATATTCCTAACTCATTTCCTGTTTTCCCTATCATCTATTTATCATCTATCTATCATCTATCTATCATGTATCTATCCTCTATCTACTTATCTATCTATCTATCTATCTATCTATCTATCTATCTATCTATCTATCATCTATCTATCTATCTATCTATCATCTATCTATCTATCTATCTATCTATCTATCTATCTATCTATCTATCTATCATCATCTATCTATCTATCTATCATCTATCTATCTATCTATCTATCTATCTATCTATCTATCTATCTATCTATCTATCTATCATCTATCTATCTATCTATCATCTATCATCATCTATCTATCTATCTATCTATCTATCTATCTATCTATCTATCTATCTATCTATCTATCTATATCTATCATCATCTATCATCTATCTATCTATCTATCTATCTATCATCTATCTATCTATCTATCTATCTATCTATCTATCTATCTATCTATCTATCATCTATCTATCTATCTATATCTATCTATATCTATCATCTATCTATCTATATCTATCATCTATCATCTATCATCTATCATCTGTCTATCTATCATCTATCTATCTATCATCTATCTATCTATCATCTATCTATCTATCTATCTATCTATCTATCATCTATCTATCTATCATCTATCTATCTATCTATCTATCTATCTATCTATCTATCTATCTAATCTATCTATCTATCATCTATCTATCATCTATCTATCTATCATCTATCATCTACCTATCATCTATTTATCTATCATCATCGTCTACCTATCTATCATCCTTCATCTATCTATTATCAGCTGTCATCTATCATCATCTATCATCTGTTTATCATCATCTATCTATCTATCATCATCTATCATCTATCTATCTATCTATCATCTATCTATCATCTATCTATATCTATCTATCTACCTATCTATCTATCTATCTATCTATCTATCTATCTATCTATCTATCTGTCTGTCTGTCTGTCTGTCTGTCTGTCTGTCTGTCTGTCTATCTATCTATCATCTATCTATCATCTATCATCTATCAATATCTATCTCATCTACCATCTATCATCTATCTATCTATCATCTATCTATCTATCTATCTATCTATCTATCTATCATCTATCTATCTATCATCTATCTATCTATCTATCTATCTATATCTATCTATCTATCTATCATCTACCTATCATCTATCATCTATCTATCATCTATCTATATCTATCTATCTATCTATCTATCTATCTATCTATCTATCTATCTATCATCTATCATCTATCTATCTATATCTATCTATCTATCATCTATCTATCTATCTATCTATCTATCTATCTATCATCTATCTATCATCTATCTATCTATCTATCTATCTATCTATCTATCTATCTATCTATCTATCTATCATCTATCTATCTATCTATATCTATCTATCTATCTATCTATCTATCTATCTATCTAATCTATCATCTATCATCTATCTATCATCTATCTATCATCTATCATCTCTCTATCTATCTATATCTATCATCTATCATCTATCATCATCTATTTATATCTACTTATTATCTATCTACTTATCTATCACCTACCTATCTTCTATCTATATCTATCTATGTATCACTTTTTCTATCTATCTATGTATCTATCCATCCACCTACACCCACATCTATGCCTACATATATCCACACAGCCCCAAAACAATAGAACATGCTACTCTTAACAAGTAGGAAGGAAAGAGATCAATGAACTATAAGTCTGGGCAATAAATATGGGGTGTCAACCATTGTACTTTTTAAAGGTTAAATTTATTGGTGTAACACTGGTTAATACAATCATATAGGTTGCAAATGTGCATTTCTATGATATATAATCTGTATATTGCATTGTGGGCCCATCACCCAAAGGTAAATCATCTAATACCATATATTTGAGCCCTTTTACCTTTGCTACCCCCCATCCCCTTCCCTCTGGGAAACACCATACTGTTGTCTGTGTCTTTGAGTTTTTGTTTGTTTGTTTTTCTTGTTTGTTTACTTGTTGCTTTCAATTTTATATTTCACACAGTTGATCTGGTGATTACCTCTATATTTGGTAAAAATCAGAGTTCTTCTCAAGTGGAAGAAGTGGAAGTGTGTGTGGGAGTGGGGGCAGGGAATAAGAGAGAAATTTCAACGTGCACATAAACCCAGGATTTTGTTGGTCACAATGCCTAATGGTTAGACCTACCCACTTACTTTATAAGTGATTAATCATTTTATTTCTAGCAATGTATCAAATATCTCTTCGATTGTGTGTAAAAGAAAATGTAACCACTCTAATCTCAAGTGCTCTGCACTGAGCCCCCTTGAATGTTAGCTACTTCTAGATCATTATAATTGAAGCACATCTGCCTCTACATGTTAGTTAGATGCGTCACTGCTGTAATGACTTGTAAAGGAAGAATCAATGGCTGACAGCACTGAGAAGCCAATACGAGTAAGGTAAACATCTAGTTTGAGACTTAATTTCTGTTTCTCCGCTTCAGTTTCTTGTACTGCATCTAAAGATAAATATCCAGGGCTCTCATCAAAGCCCCAAATGCTCAGAAAAGGGATGTTGAACATATCTGTGGACACAGTCTGTAGCAATTGTCATGTCATCATCTTTCTTTCTCCTGAAGGCTTTGAGCCAAGTGTTTTCTGAAGTGCTTATCCCATTTATTTTGTTCTAAGACTTTCTCTTGGTGCCAGTCAACTTAATCCTGATGCTACTTTTTGCTTTATCCTTATCAAAATCTTTACCTCATCCAAAGTGTCAGAATCTGGCACATTGATTGCTTGGGGTTTCTCAGTTCCACAGGTTCTAGATTTTCAGACACTAGTTGAAAATAGGCCTCTATAAATCCTGTACCTGGGCTGCTGGCAGGTTCATCATCTTCACAGCCCAATGAAACCCCTCTCTCTCACCTCTAAAACAGCTGCTACATGTTTATCCTCCCTCATTTTCTTCAATCCTGTGTTTTCTAACGCAACTTTGTCAGACTTTATCATATTAAAATCTTTTTCCAGGTTTTTCTGCTGCTGCTCTGTTTGACATTTCACATAGACACTGGCTTAGGATCACATGGGGTTTTGTAAACTCATTTGTACTCTTTGGATCAACTCATAAAGCCCTGAACATCTGAGATTTGAAGTAAGATTTCCTCAATTGTTTAAAAGGATTATAGTGAAGATAATTCACCTTGTGAGAGGCTTTCAGTGATCAAGAAAATGAAGTATGTGCACTCCTAAGGGTAAAAGTCAGCTTTATATTTTCAATGAAATGAAATGCTAGAGTCAGATGTCTTGGAATTATGACTTTCTAGTCAGACCCTATAAAGTGAGAGAGCCACATTTAAGCTGTAACATTTTTAGATAAAAATAAGAACTCTGAATAGTCAGTTATATTTGTGCATGAAAAAAGCACTTCTCAATGAACTTCTTTTAGGAATATTCTAGTTCTCTTGCCCCAAAGAAAAGATTCAGAGGACCTTAAATTCACCAACGAGATAATATTTTCTTTGTTCCCCCCTTTGCGGAATGTCAAGGGAGAGGTCATTAAATTTTTCTGTTTGGGGAATGACAGATTGCTGCACTCGCTTTACATATTTTATAGTACTTAACCTCAAATTCCAAATTAGTGGTACCACTATTCTCTGGTAATAGAAATATCTGATAAATTGTCCAGTTCTGGGTTAAATCTTTCAAATTTTATTTCTTTTTTGTGTCTTCTTTAAGTTGCTCTAAGAACTGGATAAAAAAACTTATGAGCATTAAAGTATTCATAGATAATTGATGAAATATCTAGGACTTTCATTAAATAATTCATAAAAAGGAAAAGGGGAGCATAGGTATAACAAAAATGAACAGGAGTTGATAAATGTTGAAGCTGGGTGTTAGATGTGTGATGATTCATTATAATCTTGGCTCTACTTTTATGTATTTTAAAAATTTCCATAATAAAAGCATAAATTTTTAAAGTATTATTCTGCATATACTCAGAGACCCTCTGGCAGTAGCTAAAATGGTATGTTTAACCTTCTGGAGTAAACTTTTCTTAGTCTTAGAGCCACAGACATTCTTCTTAATAAGCAAGAGTGCAAAAGCCTGACAAAGGCATTGAGGGGGATTTTCTTCTGTGTAACACCTTGCTTAAGTAAATCATTAATTAGAACATGACTAAAATGAAACAGAGACTGTAAAATAACATTCGTATAGCCAGGATTTCCAAAACTGACCTTGGGTTTGTTGCTGTTAAGTGAGTGGAAAGGGGTCCCCTTGTTTATTCCAGTCAGTGTGATCCTGGTTACATTTTATTGTTTTTTGTTTTGTTTTGTTTTGTTTTTAAACATGGGAAGAGCTGTCTGAGAATGAAACTGTAACCATTTTTCAGGGAAGAGTGAGCAGAGGGTGTCTGGCTTGAAATACCAGTTATACATAGGTTAGAGTTTCAGAAGAGTTTTCTGGTCCTGCTACCATAAAAGAATGTGGACTGCCCAGACAGGCGTGGCTCAGCGGTTGAGCATCAACCTAGGATCCAGGAGATCGAGGTTCGATTCCTGGTTAGAGCGCATGCCCAAGTTGCGGGCTGGATCCCCAGCAGGGGGCGTGCAGGAGGCAGCCGATCAATGACTCTCATCATTGATGTTTCTCTCTCTTTCCCTCTCCCTTCCTTTCTCTGAAATCAATGAAGATATATTTAAAAAAAAAAAATGGAATTTGGACCACAAAGGCCCTAGGTTTTCTCTCCAGCATGTTTCAGACTCTGCTATTTCTCTCTGTGGTTTTTAAACACTTTCTGGGGTGGGGATCGGGGTTTGTCTTACTACTGAGATTTGATGCTATATCATTCACTTTTGAATAAGCTTTATTCATGTCGGAAGCAGTTCTAATTTCTAATAATCCAAACTGAGGTTGATGCTGTAGTCAAAGAATAGACAGTCCCAGACATTTCTTTTGCAGCCTTTGAGGTTCTCTAATTAGTCCAAGAACTTTTCCAAATAGAAGCTCATCTTTACCTCCAAACTTGCTGCGTTCGAAGAAACTTTTTTCCGCCTTTTTGTTTCTTTCTGCGATGTCTTACCATCTAGAACAGTTACAATGCTAAAACATAACATTGATAAGGTTTCATAGAGGTGTGAAGGTTTTTTTGATGGACTACATATAGAAATAACTCCCTTTGATTTGCATCCATGCAAGATATGTTGTCAATTGTCAGTAGGCTGTTATAGAGTTAACATCAAATGACTTTGATTTGCTCTATTGGGTCGAAAAACCAAATTTTTAATCTAATGATTCAGCTGAAATATCCTTGGAATCCCTTCAGTTTTATAGTGAACCACTAGGCTGACTTATACTATTTTCCATAAGTTCATAAGTTCTTTTTCTCTATTTTGTAAAACAAGTCTGCGTGCTACAAGCAGAGAGAGGACCATGTATTTAGAAAAATCATCCTTTTAAAAAATTGTTTTTAGCCTAATAAACTGATGAACAAAATAGACCCAAAGACACTGAAGAATGGAACAGACTGCTGAATCTCAGAGAGAAAGGGGTTGGGGGGTGGGGAGAGATTAACCAAAGAATTTATATGCATATGTGCATGACCCATGGACACAGACAATAGTGTGGTGAAGGCCCGGGGAGGGGGTGGGAGTGGGAGGCAGGGGGTCAATGGGGAGAAAAAGGGAAATCTGTAATATTTTCAACAATAAAGATAAATTTTAAAAAATAAAAAATTGCTTTTAACCAAAAATAACAACTTCACTGGAAGGTTTTGATGCTGGGGGAACAAAGGACTAGTGGAGTAATTGTCTTTTATATCCTGAATCAGAAAGGGACACAGGATTTTTTTTTCACCCCCACTAGGGGCAAGAGGTTGGGACACTACCTCTAACCTTTGTTTTCTTTTGTACTCTTTTATGGTTCATTAAGTTGTTCTTTATCTACAATAGAATTCACCAATTTCAACTGTATAACGTGGTAAATTTTGGTAATTGTATGCAATGTAACTGCCATGATGATTAAGCTATAAAACTTCTTCACCCTAAGAAGTTTCCAGGTGCCTTTTTCACTTCCACATCTAGTTCAGCTACATTCCTCCCCACCCCCATCCCAGGTATCCACTGACTTGTTTTCGGTCACTATAGCTTTGCCTTTTACAAGATTTCATTTGTGTTCTACTTCTTTAACTTCTGTAATGATTTTGAGATTCATTTGTGTTGTTTAAACTATTGATGTTTCATTTTTTGTTACAGTATTTTTGTAGTATTTCATAGGGTGAGTATACCCTACAATATTTATTCACCAACTGAGGCTCATTTGGGTAGCTTTCATTATTTGGTTATTATGAATAATGTTGCTTTGAACATTCATATGAGGTTGTTGTGTGGGCATAACATTTCATTTCCTTTGGTAAATGCCAAGGAATGGAATTGCTGGGTAGTATGCTTCACTTTATAAGGTGTTGCCATACTATTTTCCATTTCCAGTTTCTGCATATATACGCCAACACTTGGAATTTTCAGTCTTTTTAATGTTAGGCATTTTAGTAAGTGGGTAAATGTATTTTATTGGGGTTTTAATTTGTATTTTCTGATGACTAGTGACTGAACATTTTCCATGTGTTTATTGATCATTAATAATTTTCCTTTTTGAAATGCCTATCAAGTCTTTTGCTTATTTTTATTAGAATGTTTGCCTTACCTCTGACTTTTTGATAGCTCTATTACTGTTCCATTGTACGTAATCAGTTTTGGTGGACACTGAAACTGTTTCTAATTTTCTATAGAATTAAAAATAAGATTTCCATTAATGAATTATCTTTTTTGTTTTCCCTTTTTATTTATTGACTTTTTTTTAGAGAAAGAGAGGAAGGGAAGGAGCAAGAGATAGAGGAAGAGAAAACATCAGTTTGTTGTTCCACCTGTTTATGCATTCATTGGTTGATTCTTGTATGTGCCCTGACTGGGGATGGAACCTGAAACCTTAACCTAACAGGACCATGGTCTAAACAACTGAGCAACCCAGACAGGGCTGTTTGGTTTTTCTTTTTTCTTTTTGTGATTTTTTTCTAATACTAAAATTATTTGAAAAAACAAAGGGCCAACCTCACCAAGCAGCTCCACTGGCCTCTGGCTGCACCAACATACGCGGTGTAAGTTGCAAGGCTTAAGTTCATCTACCAAAAAAGTAATAAAAATAAAATTTAAAAGGGCACTTTCGACAGAACACAACAAAACTCCAGGCCCGCCCAGGAGCCTGCAGTGCAAACTCCAGCCAAAAAAGTAACACAAAGCTAAAATCAGCTCCTGGGCATTCCGGGATTAAGTTAAACCACATTTTTTTCTCCAGGTGTGGCTAAAGGGGCAGTTACTCTGCAGGTGAGGGCAGGAGGGTGTTAACAAAACTGTGTGGGCTGGCAGGCAGGTAGTCAGGGCTTGGTCTGACATCAGAATAGCCTGGGGCAGTGGTAGCACCTAGCCCTTGCCTAGTCTGATATGAGATGAGCTTATTATTGACCAGCGGGAGAGGAGGCTGCTGCAGGCTGCAGTGGCATGGCCTGTCCCTAGCTCAGAATGATAGGATTGCAGGGCCTGCAGGTAGAGCTCTTGGTCTTGGAGGACAAGATCGGCTGGCGAATGAATCTTCCTGGTCTCCTCAGTTGCCAAGTAAAACACTTCATCAGGGGCCTCAATTCAGTTCATCCCCCACCTCTTGACCTGGGGACACTTTGGTGGGGGTAAGACTTCCCATTGAACAGGAGCTCCCAGCTTGGTCCCATGTGCCTGGTCTTTCCATGGTTCACCAAGCACCTACTGGGCATCAAGAGGTGCTTCTTCATGTTGCCATCCATCCTGTTGTGCTGCTCATAGCTCTTCTTGCCCAGGATGGTGGGAAAGCCATTGTTGATGACAGGGGCAACTTGGCAGGGGGCAGGTCACTGGGCGCACCAGACATGCTCCTCAAGGGGTCGGACTTGAGGTGGGGGTTGGGGGTGGTTCTTGAGATACCTGAGCATGGCTTTCAGGGTCTTCTGCATGGTCTACTTCACCACCAGTGGCCTGTGCGAGGCTTTGGGGAGCCGAGCCATGCACTTGGCTTTGATGGCCAGGTCATTGATGGCCAGATTGTTGATGGGTTGAGTGGCAATGTGCCACGGACACAGGATCTCCCAGCACAGGTGTAGGGTGATCTGAGTGGACTTGGTGGTTTGCAGATAGAATTCCTGTCTCCTCTTCATGGCCAACTTGTGGCTCCCACTGCTCCAGGATGAGATGGAATAAAGTCTCATATTACTGCGGTTTGGTTTTGGCCTCTCTCCATCTAACTGGGTTGGCATTTTCAAGTCACCATATTTCTTTTAATATGTCCAATTAGATGTTCAGAGACTACCTGAATGTTAGGGGGACCCCAAGAATACCCCTAGTAAGACTGGGTGGTGTAACAGCTCTTGAAGGCCAAGCCAGCACCCAGGCTCTGGCCTGGTGCCCGTTGCCCTTCACCACACCCACCTTGACCTTGTTGATGCTGATCTGGTTTGGGTTTGGCTTGCTTTAGTTGCGAGTATAAACTTGATTTAACTCACTCTCAGCCAGCTGCTTTCAAGCGTTTCTGCTGCACATATCTGTTGGTGGTCTTCCACTTGTAGTAGTACCTGATGACGATGGTGATCAACTTCCAGGGCAGAAAGTCTTGGTGGATGTCTGTGAAATTTTTCCAGTATTTCCCCAGGGCCTCCTTGAAGATGCTGGCCTCTGAAACTGACCACTCCTTCATCTTGTCCCAGCACTGCATAGGCTGCCCTGTGGCACCAGAGCCAAGAAGGCCTTGGCAAAGTTTTACAAGTTCTTATGCAGAGTGGCTGTGGAGTGACACAGGGTGATGTCCCAGGAGGCAGCTGCAGCGCTCATGTGCAGGCTGAGCTGTCAGACCGAGCTGCTGCTGTTGTAGTTCAGGGTCCTGCCAAGGTGGCCACACCACCAAGAACTGGTCGATCTGCTTGTCTACGACTAAGTTGTGCATCTCCCATATGTTGGTCTCCAGTTTGGACTGGTCGCTGCTGTCCTCCTCTCCTTCCTTTAGCAGGTCACTGATGTCAGTCTGGTACACAAATCTCCACTTTATAGGTCAGCAGCATCTTCTGATGTGGGTAGAAGACGCGGGAGTAGAAGTCCTTCCTCTCCACGTAGGACTTGTGCTACTGGGTCTCATTGAGCAGACTGATGCTGCACTTCCCTCTGATGTGGGTGCGGGGCGGCGACTCCAGCTCTCTAGTTTGCTCTCAAGGAACAGCTCCTGGTGCCAAAGCTGGTGCTTTAGCTTCACGAGCAGATCGACCATCTCCAGGTTCTCCATCTCCTCTCCGATTTCCCCTTCCTCGCCAATGTGGACCCCCGGTCCGGTTTTGTCACAGACAGACAGGGTGGCATACTTGTCCACCAGGGCAATGAGGGTGCTGGAGATGTCTCGCCTCTGGTAGTAGCACACCACTTTGGCCTGCAGGTTCCCGTTGGCCTTTTTGTTGAGCGCCTCAATTCTCGGGATCAGGTAAGTATTGCTGGAGGAGTTCTCGAAGTAGAAGTAGTCTCCAACCCTGTACATGTTGAGGTCCCTGTCCCGCCACTGGCAGCCAGGGTGGAGGGCTGGGGCCTTTACATTTTGTTAGACACTGCCAAATTGCTTTCCAAAAGAAAAGAAAATGCTTTACTAATTTGTTTGGTTTTCCTTTCACAAAGGCCGTGCTAATTTTCCAACAATCATGCATTTCTTTTTTCCTAATAATACATCATGAGCATCTTTTCAGTTTAATATATAATCAAGATATATATATATATATATATATATATATATATACATATATACATATATATATATATATATATATATAAATTTTGATGGATATATAGTCTTTCATTGTATTGACATGGGATTATTTATTTAACCAGTTCTTTTTTGGTAGCTATTTGGATAGTTTCTCCTTTTTCACTAGTACAAACAATGTTGGAATGATCATTCTTGTTTGTAATTATTTTCACACTTACCTAAATATTTTCTTCTGATAAATGCCTTTTGATGCATATTTACAAACTTCCATGAGCAAAGATTATACTAATTTATTTTAACTCTTTTAAAATAATAAACCTGTTTACAGAAAAAAATTAACATATACAAAGTAGAGAGAATAATATGACCTCCTTACCTCATGTATCTGTCTTGAGTTGCAACAATTATCAACACACTGGCACAGCCTTATTTCAACATTACTCACTTTTAATTCCCTGACCCCATGGATAACTTTAAAGTAAATCCTGAACATTGTATTATTTCAAGTGTAAAGGCTTCAAAACATCTCAAAAAGGTAAAGACTTAAAAATCTAGAAACCTACAACACTATTAGTACAACTTTAAAGAAATAGCAATGGTGCCTTAATATATCAAATGTCTTGGCAGTACGCATATTTTCCCGGATGCTCACAAATGACTTTCTTTTCTCTTGCAATTTATGTTCATGGGATGCAGAGATGCCCCACTTATTGTATCTGCTTCATTTTCTCTTGACTTTAAAAAAAATTTTTTTTTTTTATATAGATCTTTATTGGTTTCAGAGAGAGGAGAGGAGAGGGAGAGAGAGAGAGAGAAACATCAATGATGAGAGAGTCATTGATGGAGCCCACAACCCGGGCATGTGCCCTGACCAGGAATCGAACCCCGATCGCCTGGATCCTAGGCAGACACTCAACTGCTGAGCCACTCCCGACTGGGCTCTTGACTTCTTTTTAATTCATTCATTCCTCCTTCTTAGCATCCCCACCCACATGTGCTATTTCTATGACAAAGAAACTATGCTGTTTGTCCTGGGAAATTTCACACAATCTTACCAATTTACTTTGACTTGCATTCTTTGATTATCATTGAGGTGGAATTCATTTCCCTACAATTATTGTCCTTTGGGTTTTCCTTTCCTTCATGCCACTTGAACATGGGCATAAATGGGGATTCACACCTCTCCTATAAATCTGTAATGATTTGTTATGTATAAGGATAAAAACCTTTTGTCATGTTTTCCTTATATACTTTCCTAGTTTCTCTTTTAATCTTCTATCATGCTATTTTTGACATACAAATATTTCAATAATTTAATAAAAAATTGAATGATTTAAGTAATTATAACTAATCTTTTCCTAATAAAATGTTTGTGATAATTAACTGCTCTTCCTTTTAGTCCATTTCCCCTCATTCTCCTTAGGCCTTTTCTTTTATGTGTCTCGCATTGTCTTGACTGTACTGCCTATACTGTGTGCTCTCTCTTTGCATTATCTGCCTCCATATTCATCACAAATTTGCTGTGTTTTCTGCTTTATTGCTGAATATTCCCCATGGTTTGGGCTCTTGCATTCGAGTACTCCTACTATTTTCATGCTTGGGACCTTCTTTTGGGAATCTGACTCTACATGGAAGAAATATTATGATTTCGATGGGAAAAGACTGATTTCTAGGCAGCATCACCAGGAAATCAGTCTTGTCCTTCATCTAGGTCCTCTCTATCATGCTTGCATTGTCATTTCTGAAAACATCTTTAATACCAGCATTGACTGCTGAAAGAGTGAAAAGAAAGAAGAATTTACTACAGGAAAGGAAGGCATCAGTGTCTGGCACACTTATTGGTCGGAGGGTTATATATCAGTCAGCTGCCTACTGTTGCAGCCCTAGAAACGAGCTTTTGATACAACCCATTTCTGACCAATAAATGGGCCGCACACTGATGCTTTCCTTTCCTACAGTAAATTCTTCTTTGTGTCCACTCTGTTCTTTCATCACTCAATGCTGGTATTAAAGAAAACCCTCAGAGAAATACTCTCCATCTCATATTAATGTTTTTATATTTAATGATTAACTTGGCTTATAAGCATCTATATGCATGAGTACAGCCTCTGTAACAGCTTCTGTTAGTTAAGCCAACAAAGAAACAGCAGTGATGGTTTAGGTCAGAAAATGTTTGAAATATTGACAAATAATAAGCAAAATTTAGTCATTAGTCACCCAAGGAAACACCATAGTGCTGCACCAGCTTTTTATATTAGATGCCGAGTAAGACCTTTGCCCTTTGTAATATTCTTGACAGAAAATCATGAACTTTGGAGAAATTACACCTTCATTAAACCCTCAAGATTTAGGTTTTAATAAGAAGTAGGCCATCATGAAATTAGTTGATGGAGAAAAAATTTTCTTTGAAAAGGAAGGCAAAAATTGTCAATAAGATTATTTTCAATAAAACAGCTACCCAGGTGAAATTAGAGTCAAATTGTTTACAAAGGAATCGTGTTTGGCTCATCTTTCTTATTGTTAAAGGGCATTTGAATCAATTGGAGTCCTTGTAATTTTTCATCTTTGTTAAATCAGAATTGCTCATAATTCATGTAAGTAGACATTATCAGGAATATTTTGTTTAGCAAAAGACAAATATCTACTTGTGGCTATCAAGCACAAGTGGGAACAATCTTTTTGCTTGGATTTGATGAAGATCAAGTAAAGTAATTTAAAGGAAACCACTCCATGTGTAAATAATAGCAACACTTCATAAAGCAAAAGTCTCAGGAAACTTTTTAGCTTCATTTAACTTCCGGTTGAATTGAAGTCCAGCTACATGGTAGTTTGGCTTGAGTAGCTGCTAGTTTTGAATTTCTTCTGGTTATGTGGCCAAATTGACTTTTTGTGTCCTCTTTAAATACACTCCTTGCTGACTCTTGGCTGCTCAGGGCCCATTTTAAATCCTCAAATGTTCAAATCAGAACACATGCTCCTGACTTCTTTTACCCAAGCAAAATTTACCTAATCCTCCACTTCTGATTTCCTCAGAGAGTCCATTGGAATATTTCACTAAATGACAATTGGTAGGAATGATCAATTAGTATCTGCCGCAGTGTGATGAGCTGGTGGGTTGGTCCCACTCAATTGCTCAACCAAATTAAAACATACTCAGAAAAGTGCTTCTTCTTATAGTGGAAATTTAAGGTAACTGCGGTGGTCTGGTGAAAGTCTTCATTGCTTCCCCAGTCATACTACATAGCCCTTGTTATAAGGCTGGCTCTGTTCAGCTAGTTGGCATCCTTCATTGCTAGTCCTCGCTTTTAGCCCATGAATCCAGCATAATCGTAATAGGTGAATTTATGATCTGCTGTACATAAGGGGAGCAATTCCATTTTGTTCTTACTATTACAAAATAATTGTTTTATATGTCTACATGGATCTAGAGAGGGTATTCTTTTTTTAATACTTTATTTTATTTTTTTATTATTTTTTTAAGTTTCTTTATCTTTATTGTTGAGAATATTACAGATGTCCTCTTTTTATCACCACTGATGCCCTCCTCCCCACATCCCCCCCCCCAGACTTTCCCCAGACCAATGTCTGTGTCCATGGGTTATGCTTATAAACATATAAGTTCTTTGATTAATCTCTCCCCACCCACTCCCCCTCCCAGCCTTCCCTCTGAGATCCCTCAGTCTGTTCCATGCTTCTATGTCTCTGAATCCACTTTATGAGTTTATTTTATTATATTCCACATATAAGTGAGATCATATGGTACTTGTCTTTCTCTGACTGGTTTATTTCACTTAGCATAATACTTTCTAGTTCGCTCCATGCTGTGCCAAAGGCTAAAAGGTCCTTCCTCTTTATAGCTGTATAGTATTCCATGGTGCAAATGTGCCATAGCTTTTCTTCTTCTTTTTTCTTAATTTTATTTTTGCTTAAAATATTACAGATGTCTCTTTTTCTCCCCAATGACCCTTCCACCCTGTCCCATCCCCCTCCCAGTCCCTCTCTCCACCATTGTCTGTGTCCTTGGGTTGTGCATATATGCATATAAATTCTTTGGTTACTCTCTCCCCCTCCACCCACCCGCCCTCCTCCATCCCTCTGAGATTTGTCAGTCTGATCTATGCTTCTGTGTCATTGAATCTATTCTGTTCATCATTTTATTAAGTTCTTTAGATTCCACATATAAGCGAGATCATGTGATGTTTGTCTTTCTCTGCCTGGCTTATTTCACTTAGCATAATACTCTCCAGGTCTATCCATACTGTCCCAAAGGGTATGAGATCCTTCTTTACAGCTGCATAGTATTCCATGGTGTACATGTCCCACAGCTTTTTTATGCACTCATCTACTTATGGGCACTTGGGCTATTTCCAGATTTTAGCTATTGTAAACTGCTCTGCTATGAACATAGGGGTGCATATATTCTTTCTGATTAGTGTTTTGGGTTCCTTAGGATATATTCCTAGAAGTGGGATCTCTGGGTCAAATGGCAAGTCAGTTTTTAATCTTTTGAGGAAACTCCATACTGCTTTCCATAGTGGCTGCACCAGTCTGCATTCCCGCCAGCAGTGTACCAGGGTTCCCTTTTCTCCACACCCTTCCCAACACTTGTAGTTTGTTGATTAGTTGATAGCAGCCATTCTGACAGGTGCAAAGTGATACCTCATTGCAGTTTTAATTTGCATCTCTCTGATAATTAGTGACTGAGCATTTTTTCATATGTCCTTTGGCCATCTGTATGTCCTCTTTGGAGAAGTGTCTATTTAGGCCCTTTGCCCATTTTTTAATTGGATTGTTTGTCTTCCTTTTGTTAAGTTGTATGAGTTTTTTATATATTTTGGATATTAACCTTTTATCCAATGTGTCATTGGCAAATATGTTCTCCCCTACAGTGGGCTCCCTTTTCATTTTGTTGATGGTTTCTTTTGCTGTGGAGAAGCTTTTATTTTGATGCAGTCCCATTTGTTTATTTTCTCTTTAGTTTCTCTTGCCCTAGGAGATGTGTCAGCAAACGTATTGCTACAAGAGACGTCGGAGATTTTGCTGCTTATGTTTTCCTCTAGGATTTTTATGGTTTCATATCTTATATTTTAGTCTTTTATCCATTTTGAATTTACTTTTGTGTATGGTATAAGTTGGTAAGAGAGGTTATTAAAGATATGGCAGGGTGAAATCTTGAGTGGGCTTGAATATTAATAGGCAACCAAAATACGTGTTTTCAAGAAATACTTGAATACTATGCAAAAATATTCTGGTTATCCTTTTGATAAAATATAATACTTTAGTAAAAGCCACACTTTACATTACGATGCTTGACAGCAAAAAAATACTTTCCTAAGCATCATTTAATTTGAAGTTCACAAGAGGACCAATGATTTACACAAGACAGAAACTCTCATTCCAGTGTCACAGATAAAACCTCTAAAGTAATTGTTCAAGTTCACCCAATCATTTAGTGACAGAACCGATATCCTCAGTCCATTTAGTGTAATTCAACTTGTAAGTGTCAAGTAGATGCAAGATCAATTGCAACCTGACATTTCTCAAGGGAGGATCCTTGATTTCATTTCCTCCCCCTTTCCTACTATCGAAGGAAGTCAGTTCTTGGTAAGAATCATGACAGAGTTTTTGCCGTCATATTTATTCGATGAAAGCCAACTAGTGATCTGGATTTTTTTCCTTTTGATATTATAAAATTTGGGAACAAATGATTGATTTGCTTTTTTCTTTATCCTAGCATAGACTCTGCATTAGTCTGAGACCTCCACAGAGTTATCTGGAAATAGAGGCACTTTGAGAATTATTATATGAAGTGTTCCTTTATTCTACAAATATTTGTTGTGAATCTTCTGTTAGGACAACAATAAAATAGGGTAATGGTACAGAGAATAGTGGGGGTGTGGACAGGATCGGGGGTTATTTTGGATGGGATGGCCTGTTGGAAGAGGTGATATTTGGCCTGAACTCTGAGTGATGAAAAGTCAAGAAAGCATTCCAGACAGGCAGAGCAGCAAGCACCAAGGCTCTGAGGCAGAGATCAGTGTGATGTGTTCATGAAACAGAAGGGTGTTGTGACTGTGGTATAGTGAACAAGGAGGAGAAAGGTAGGATCTGAAGTGAGAAAAGGAGGTGGTAGACAGATTACAGAAGCATGTGTTTGGACCATATTTAAGTGCAATAAGAAATCATCACATTATTTTACAAAAGGGCTAATTTTGGAGTAAAACATTATATGGTATTTGCCATCAGCAACCCTTTGTCTTAAGTGAAAATACCTTTGTGAATCCATGTGGAGTTAGTTATAGCTTAGGTTGTAGAATGTGGTACCACCAGAAATTGGTCTCCTCGACCCTAAGCACCTACGTCTCTACCACCAACCATAGTGGTGAACCTAGTGCAGTTTTCCCTGTGAACAGAGTATTTATTTCTGTAGACTTCTGAAATGTGTAGGTACATTCTGGTGAAATTGTTATTGTTATATTTTTCTCCTGAAAGCACAGTGAATCCATATAATTGGAGGAAGGAAGGGTGTACTCATTGAGAGATGGGAAAGCCATGTTAGATGCTACTTTATTCTTTGGTTCTAGAATTTAAAACTTCAGTAATGCCATATAATTTTGGAGAAAACCAAAAATATATCTTTGTGAAATAACTTTGTGAAAACATTTTTTCTACGCTATGGGATACAACCGCCTATATAATATCAATTCCAAACCACATCACTTAAAGAGTTTCCATTAAACCTGTACCTTAACTTTAACTTTAAATTCCACTAGTTCATAAGCTCCTTTGCCAAAAGGATGAAAGTGTCTAAATATCAGTTATAAAGGACAAAATGTTTCTTTGACTATCTTGAGATAAAAAGGTAACCTTCTCTGTCATAAAGGCAACATTTCTCCTTTCACATTCTTTAAAGATTTGCTTTGTAGAACATTAAACCTTTTTCCCCCTAGAACCTAATGTCTACCATGTACTAAGATTTCACACACACGCGCGCACACACGCGCGCACATACACACACACACACAGGCACACGCACACTTTTTTCCAATGTGCTTTCAAATTGCCTTTTTCTTTTGATTCAGATCATTAGCAATGGTCATGGAAAAAGTCTCTGATAGCTAGAGGGAAATGCAGTAATTTAGAAAAAAGGTTTTCCTTTGGGTCTAACTCTACAGTTTGGTCTAATTTTATTTGACATTTTTGTCCATTATAGTATAAGAGTCCTTTTTTTTTTTTTCTTTTCATAGAGTGAAAGAGCAGTTTATTTCTTTTAGGCTGCTGCCCTGTTCTTTGTTGTTCAAAAGGAAACAAAGGTTTTCTTTTCATCTTTCTTTTTCTTAGCCCCTGAGTGGAAGGCTTATGAAGGTTGGAGGATTGATAGCCGTAGGAGATTAAGAAATGTCTTTAATTCACAAACAGCTCTGGACTTGCACTTGTTCAACCCTAGTGATGAGCTAGAGTTATGCTTTTCTCACTTCTTATGTGAGCAAAGAAATTGCTCACTGATTTTTCAGTTTCTACTTCAAGGATATTTTAGTTCAGTGGGATAGGATATATTGGCAAGGAGGGAAGAAGGGAAGGCATACCTCTTACAGAATCAATAACCCTTGCTTCCAGCAGGCTGGGGAGAATCATCTTTGTAGTCAGACCATAGCTGTCTATGAAATGAGGAAAAGCGATCACACATTTCCTGAGTGCTGCTAGGTGCTGAGACTGTACTAAGCATTTTACATATGCTATATCATTCTCACAGCATTTTTTTTGAAGGCAATAGTACTATATTCCATTAACTGAGATTTAAATAATTTAAGCGATTTGATCAGCATCATACCTCTATGAGTTTCAGACCTTGGAGTTTAACACGAGGCTGCTGACGCTGTTTTTCATTGCTTCATACTTTCTTTTAAAGGATGGTTAAGAATGCAGCAACCAGCGTGTCTGTTTATTTCCTCATTCCTAATCTCCAGTGTCTACATTTGATGCTGTACATCTCTCTGAGCGTATCATATGTGACATCTCTTTGAGGGTTTTAGTGGTGTATCTTTCCTGATGGGACAGGAGAGGTAGGAAGTCTGGGTCACCCTTGTGCATGTTCATACAAACCATCCCTAACACACATAATAGCAATAATAGTAGTTAGCATTTGTCGAGCCCTTACCATGTGCCAGGCACTCTGTTAAGAATTTTTGAAATATGCTCACAACAAACCCAGGGTGGAGGCATATAATATTGTCATTAACATTTCAGAAAATGGAGACACAAGTAGATTAAGTGTCCTGTTTAAAGTCACAGAGCTATGTAGCAGAGTTAGAATTTGAATTGAATAGGCTGATTCTATAAACTATTCCCTTATCCAGTGTACTATAGTGTTTGTTATATACGTGATGTAGAATGGGAGAAAGATCTAAGTGTAATAGAATATACCAGGCCTCAGTGATTCTAAAATGTTGCCTGAGAAACATACTAATGCTTTTGACCTTATTAGCTGGTGCTGCTTTCCAACTCAATGTTATTATTTTCAAAATATGCAGAATAAAATATTGGAATCAAATATTCTATATCTCATATCACAAACAATTATCTGCTGATCTCTTACTATATTCCTGGTATTGTTTAGAATTTAGATGGAGATAAAGTAAAGAAGAACCAGCTCAATTACCTCCCTCACAAACGTGCTTGGACTCTGATTTTAGTGCCTGTATGATAAACCTACATTGGCTGATGTTCCAATGAGCATGTTTTTTTAAATCCATACTGATGGGCATATCAAAAATAAGGGAATTATTCTAGCATCTCTGAGATAGCATGTGATTTATTGAATATGAAGAGGAAAAAAACATGGTTGGCAGCGGATAAGTGTGTGATGCACATTCTCATTATATTTCCCAGTGAAGCCTATTGAATCTAGGCGACATATAAATGGGATATGAATGGTATAATGTTCCATTAGAAAGAAGAGACTAAAGTCAACTGAATCACAGCATGTTGAACTCAGGGAATTGTCTCATATATCTGAACATCACATTTATAGCTAAACCAGCAATCATTGATGGTAGTTTCCATTCTTGATTACCATCCATACAGAATCAAAAACTACCATATGCCACTGGGACACTTTTGAATTTCAAACTTAATTCAATGATACAATAGAGAAAGAAAACAGCATTTGTCAACTAGTTATCTCGTAATATACTAGCAGTGTGTAGCATAATGGTAAAGTAAAGACTTGGGTAGCCAGATTGTCTAGATCTGAGTTATGGTTCTCTGGATATGTGTCCTTAGTAAGTTACCTCTCTGTCCATTGATTTCCTCATTTATAAAATAATTACCTTTTCAGGTTGTAAAAATTTAATTAATTAATGCATATCAAACAATTGGAACAATGTTTGACATGTAGTAAGCATTCTATTATGTTTTTTTTAGTTTAATAAAATATAGTCTTACCCTGGCCAGTGTTGCTCAGTTGGTTGGAGTGTGATCCCATACCCCGAAAGGTTGTAGGCTCATTTTCTTGTCAGGGCATATATCCATGTTGTGGGTTTGATACTCTGTTGGGGTATGTGCTGGAGGCAACCGATTGTTTCTCTCTTGCATCCATGTTTCTCTCTCTCTCTCTCTCTCTCTCTCTCTCTCTCTCTCTCCCCCTCCTCTCCAAAATAAATTGTAATGCTATAAATTGTTAAATAAAAATATTTTAAAAATAAAACATAGTCTTTCTAAGATTCATCTAAGAAACAAAATAATTGAGCTCCAGAATCGTGTGACTTTTTTGATTTCAATAGGCTTTGTGCGTTTATCAGCAGTGCTTCTTACTCTTTACTTCATGTAACACAAGGATACTCAGATATGGTAAAATAGTTTTGTATCATTTTGCCATTATTATCACTATGACCTTAGAAAATACATTTATGTCAATAATTTTTTAAAGTTTTGTATTTTCCTGTTTGTCACAATAAGTTGAATTTTTAAAAATTATTTGGGATCCTATAAAATATTGTGTTGTTGATTTTCTATTTAAATTTTAGTCTACATTTGGAAATAGATGGGCCTGAATGCATGATATATTTTGGTTATGCTTAGCTGGACACACTGCCTGAATGGTTACATGATTATCAACTTTCATATTCAGTAGGTGTTTTTTTCTCCTTAAATAGGAAAAGTATGACTTTGTTACAATTAACTGTGATCGATGATCATTTGAAGTTTATCTCAGAGGTTAAACCTTTCAATATTGACAGAATAAAGGCTAGTGAATTTGATATGAAGGAATAATACCAATAAAATCAGTAAAAAATGACCACATGAGTCAGAAAATTATAATCTGGAAAAGACGGAACATGTTGCTGCTAAGAAACAGTCTGGTCAATTAAAAGCATACCAGCCCTTGATTATGTCTCTGATACTTTTTGATTAACTGCTGTATAAAACTGAGCTTTATTGTTTTTAGCCCAGATGAACAGATTAGCACTGCAGTTAATGTCCTATTATGCACATGTGCTTTACTGGCCCTGAGGGGTTGCAGTCCAACCTGTGAGCCAGCTGTTCCTTGTCATGAAAACTGGAAGCACAAGAAGCAATCCGCCTAACCCTGATGATTAGTTTATTTTTGGCTTGGCTTCATGAATGGATTTAAATGTTTTAAGTTTATGCTCCACACGCATGGTCGAACCCTAATAAACACTTTTAGAAATACTTCTATAATTAACACTCAAGCCAGTTTTCCTTGTTTTCAGAGAGGATGATAACACAAACTATATCTTTGAATTTTTAGTTCTATCAAATTGATGTGTTTTGACATGTGTTTATTTTGTTTAGGAACATAATCACTTAAATTCATAACTAAACACTTGGCTCCTGGGCACTGGAGTCTTGCCTGTGGGTAATATATGTGCTTTGTTGCAGCAAGTTTCATTACTGAAGAGTAGGAAGTAAGAAATATGTCTTCAGCAGGGTGAGCTTCAGCTGGTAAAAAAGTATTTCAGGAGGACTATGAAATCCAGGACTGAGGGATCTATCACTAGTACTAGCAGTGGATCTATTAAGCAGGTTAAAATCCAGATGACATTAAAAGAGCAGAGAGAGTTTGACTTTATAGAACATCTATTCCTCTATCTTTGCTTCATAATGATAGTTGAAATTTACAGCTGTTTCTAGTTGGCAGAATACTTTGAATTTTCTATTTTATAACAGCTTAATTAAGCTATGATTCACGAACCATACAACTTATACTTTTAAAGTGTACATTTCAATGTTTTATAATTATATTCACAGAGTTGTGCAACCATTACCACGGTCTACTTCCAGAACATCTCCATCACCCCCAAAACAAACACCATACCTCCCAGTCGCCCCTCTTGCCATTACTTGGAAAATAAGAATTTATTTTTGTCTCTATGGATCTGCCTACTCTGAACATTCTCTATAAATGGAATCATACAAAATGTGGCCTTTTCAACCTGACTTATTTCACTTAGCATAATGTTTTCAAGGTTCATCCATATTATAGTACATATTGATACTTCATTCATTTTTATTGCTGAATAATTCTTCATTGTATGAATATCTCAGGGTTTTTTTTTTACTTTTTAAACTTATCTTTATTGTTGAGAGTATTACAGGTATCCCATTTTTCCCCCCAATTGATCCCCTCCACTTCCCTCCCACCCCCTTCCCAGGCCTTCATCCCGTTATTAACTGTGTCCATGGGCTATGCATATAACTTCTTTGGTTAATCTCTTCCCACCCTCCACCCTCCTTCCCTCTTTCCTCTGAAATATGACTGTCTGTTGCATGCGTCAATGTCCCTTGATCTATTTAGTTCATCAGATTCTTTTGTTCATTAGCTTCTTCTTAAAGAAGACCCTTCAACTTTTCCTGTAGTGCTGGTCTGATGGTGATGAACTCCTTTAGCTTTTCCTTGTCTGAGAAGCTCTTTATCTGACCTTCAATTCTAAATGATAGCTTTGCTGGGTAGAGCAATCTTGGCTGTAGTTCCATGTTTTTCATCACTTTGAATATTTCTTGCCACTCCCTTCTGGCCTGCAAAGTTTCTGTTGAGAAATCAGCTGACAGTTGCATGGGTGCTCCCTTGTAGGTAACTAATTGCTTTTCTCTTGCTTTTAAGATTCTCTCTTTGTCTTTAACCTTAGGCATTTTAATTATGATGTGTCTTGCTGTGGGCCTCTTTGGGTTTCTCTTGTTTGGGACCCTCTGTGCTTCCTGGACTTGTAAGTCGATTTCTTTCCCCAGTAGGGGAAGTTTTCTGTAATTATTTTTTCAAACAGGTTTTCAATTCCTTGGTCTCTTTCTTCCCCTTCTGGCACCCCAATAATACAAATGCTGGGCCTCTTAAAGTTATCCCAGAGGCTCCTTATGTTATTTTTATATTTCTGGATTCTTTTTTCTTTTTGCTCTTCTGGTTGGGTGTTTTTTGTTTCCACATGTTCCAAATTGCTGATTTGATTCTCAGCATCCTCTACTCTGCTGTTGATTCCCTGTAAATTATTCTTCATTTCAGTTCCTGTAGCCTTCATTTCAAATTGGTACTTTATTATGTTATCGATTTTCTCAGTTATTTCCCTAATAGTCTGCTTAAACATCCTTATAAACAAAAATTTGAACTCTGTATCTGTTAGCTTGCTGGGATCTATTTCATTTAGTTCCTCTTCTAGAGATTTCTTCTGTTCTTTCCTTTGTGACATGTTTCTTTGCCTCCACATTTTGGTTGCTTCCAGGTGTTTGTTTCTATGTAGTAGGTAGAGCTGCTATGTGTCCTGGAATTTGTGGAGTGGCTTTGTGTAGTAGGTGTCTTGTGGGGTCCAGTGGCTCAGCCTCCCCAAGTCACCTGAGCTGGGCCTTCTAGGTGCTCCCCTGTGTGGGCTGTGTGCACTGTCCTGTTGTAGCTGAGCCTTGGTTGCTGTTGGTGTCACTGGGAGGAACTGACCCCCAGGCCAATCAGCTGTGAGGACCAGCTGCAACTACAGCCAAAGAGCTACTGTGCTGGAGACACCCCTATGGAGCAGAATTTACTTCAGTGGAGCTTTGGTGTTCACCAAGTGGGCCCCTTGAGTGTCACTCGTGGATGTGGTAGAGTTGTAATTCATGGTGGTCGAGTCTGAGCACCAGGTGCATTGTCTCTGGGGCTTCCCGGGAGTTGCAAAGTCATCCTGTGCCAGGGCCTTGCCCAGGGCCCCCCAGCATGAGCTACATAGCAAACTGCAGTTGGCTGCTCCTTGTGCTGGGCTTTGCATTGTCCAGGAGAGGCCAAGCTATGAGCCAGTGCAGCTGCCGCTAGTGCCAGGCCTGGGGCCATTTATCAAGCCATATGGGGCCCGCTGCTGCCTGTTTGAGAGATTTTAGGAAAGTCCTAAGCATGAGGCTCGAGAGGCCACTGGCACAGAAAAGCCCCTGGAAATGGCCTGGATGAGCTGCAGGTGCGGAGGGGCGGGGCCTCCGGGAATCACGGGGCGGGGCCAAAGGGGTGAGTCAGGTGCTGGCGACTCAAACATGGCGCCTGCCTGCTGGCTGTGTGCGGGGAGGACTCGCCACAGGAGCCATGGCCTCCGCCAGCCCTTCTGCCTGGGAGGAAGCCGCCCTCCGCCTCTCGCCCGGATCTCAGGCAGGTTAGTTCCCCCCGAGTGTCCCGGGTCCTTTCAGGCCGCTGCCCGGCGCTGGGCTCAGAGGGAGCGTCCGGGTGAGTCCGTGCCGGGCCCTTTAAGAGGAGCTGCTGGGGCTCCCGAAGCCTCCAAGACCCTCAGGGACAGTCCCCGCTGGTGTCACAGCCCAGAGTTGTGGGGACGTCTCTTCCCAGCCCTGGAGCCCTGGGCTGGGGGCCCGATGTGAGGCTGGGACCCCTCCCTCCTCTGGGAAGCTTCCGCCGCCGAGATTCCCTCCGGGGGTACCCGCCACACCGGGTGTGGGCCCGCAGCCGCATCTCCATGATTTAGCCCGGATCTGGCCGCATCCCTGCCCCTCCTCCCGCTCTCGGTGCTTCTTCAGCTCCCTGGTTGTGGGGCTTCTGTGCAGCCGGTCCTCAGGAGGCTCTGAGTGCTGGTGGTTCTATATTTTAGTTGTACTTTTGATGTGGTTGAGGGAGGCGGTGGGTGCAGCTGTTACCTACGTGCCATCTTGTTTCTTCAACTCTCTCTCAGTTTTTTTTATCCATTCATCAATTGATAGATATTTGGGTTGTTTTCACTTTGAGGTTGTTATGAATAATGTTGCTTGTTGTACACATCCATGCACACATTTTTGTGTGGACATATGTTCTCTTTTCCCTTGGGTAAAACCTAGGAGTGGCATTGCTGGGTCACGTAATAAGTATTTTTAAACTTTACTGGAACTGACAGTTTTCCAAGTGTTTTCATTTTTCTAATATGATTGTTAAAACAACTTGTTTAAGAATATGTGCCAATTAGTTATTAACCTTATTTTTAAAAACATGGTACCTAAAACCTGGAGTCATTGGCTACTATTTCAAGTTAGGAGTGCTAGTAAGTAGGCCAGCTGGGGCTGTGTACCAAGGTTTCTCAACATCCAGTGCAACTTTTAAAATAAGTGCCCACATTCTACCTAGAATCTTATTGCCCTTAATTAAATTTAGATTCATTACCATCTAGGATAACGAATAGAGAGCTTATGGTTCTAAGGTCAGTTTTGCCATTAACAAGTCACTTGGAAATTCCTGTTCTGACAGTGCTAATCTTTGCCTAAACTTGATGGCTCTCTGGGCAGTATGGGGTCCTTAAAAGTGAAAGATCTGGGTTTAGACACTAGATCCACTATTAACTAGACAACTTGGTTCCACCTGTGTTCTAGTCTCAACTCTACCAATAACTAGCTATGCTACTTTCCTAAAATAAATTAAATTCTCTGAGGCTCAAATCACAGTTTTTATATTTAAAATAGGCATCGTACTTATATCACAAGGTTCCTGTGAGGATTTAAAGAGGTATGGCATGTGTTCCATAGTGTTGGACACAAAAGGTAGAAAAGCACAAACTCTACATAATGCTCAGGAAGAGATATATAGATCTGTATATTCATACTTCTCATTTCATCCCCTCCTCCAAACAAGGAGACTCTGTTGTGTCAACATATGCTCAAAACAGTTTTAGAAATGAAACAAATATTGGAACTGGTGCCTGTGGCAATTAGCAACTCAGAATGTTTTCATTTAAGATGAAATGTTATTCACTATAAAAAGATAAGCCAATTTGATTACTTGTTTGCTACCTTCCATTTTGTTCTATTCTGGAGCAAGCACTTTCCTGTGCCTTCTCTCCACATTTTGCAGCTCAGAGAAAACCACTGAATCAAACCTCTTCAGCATCTTGAAAGGTCTACTTTAAAAAAGAAAAATCATTTCCTTTGAACATATGCTACATCTGAGCTGGCTGTTACTAGTAGTTCTAGTCCAAGTGATTACATCAGAATCTCCATGTGGACACAGCTGAGTCCCCATAGCCAATGTTTTCTAACCATACTCGATTATTTAGCTGATCTCCTAGCATATTTTCTGACACTTACTACATTAGGGATATGTTAATAATGATTCATGAACAAAAGTCTCTATTTATTATTTGGTTTCACCAAACCTTTCCGAATCATCTTACTTATTGCAATAAATAAATTTGCAGTGCATTTGGGTGTGTGGCTATCCACCTAGACACAGTTGTTCATGTTTACAAAAAACTTGAGAAAAATTAAAATAAAAAGTTATTATAAATATTAATGAACTGAATAAGAGTGATTACCATTTACTGCATGCCTGCATTTTTAGCAAGTGTTTCTAGTGAGAATGAAAATAAAATGTGTTTTAATGAACACTACCTTTATAATTATACCAAGTATGTGTATACATTTTTTGGGACACCCTACATTTTTATAGAGAGAGAGAGCAATGCATAGATTTTTTTGAAATGTGTTCTCTGGTTATATTTTGTATACAATTTAGAACTTCTGTACATTACTGCAAAGGCAGTATTTTATGAATCATAAAATATTCAGAACTGAGACCAAATTTAGACATAAAGTAGTCTCCTCTCATCTGCAGTTTTGCTTTCGGTGATTTCTGTTATCTACGGTCCAAAAACATTCAATGGGAAATTCCAGAAATAAACAATTTATTAAGTTTTAAATTGCATGTTATCCTGAGCAGTGTGATGAATTCTAGTGCCCTCCTGCCTGGGACTTGAATCATCCCTCTGTCCAGTGTGTCCATGCTCTGGATGCTCCTTGCCCTTTAGTCACTTAGCCTTCTCTGTTATCAGATCAACTGTGGCAGTATCACAGTTCTTGTGTTTAATGCTTATTTTACCCGATAATGGCCCTAAATCACAAGAGTGGTGTTGCTGGTATTTTGAATATGCCAAAGAGAAGCTGTAAAGCGCTTCCTTTAAGTGAAAAGGTGAAAGTTCTTGACTTAATTATGAAAGGAAAGATTGTATGCTGAGGTTGCTAAGATCTACAGTAAGAACGAATCTTCTATCCATAAAATTGTGAAGAAGGAAAAAAGAAATGTGTGCTAGTTTTGCTGCCATACCTCAAATTGCAAATGTTACGACCACAGTGCATGGCAAGTGCTTAGTTAAAATAGAAGAGGCATTAAATTTGCAGGTGGATGACATGACATTGTCATGGCTTGATGATCCTCCTGATGTATTGTCAGAAGGTCAATAGTAGTCTAATACTTTGTCACAAGGCCTACATCATTCACTTCACTTCCTCTCATCATGTAGGCATTTTATCATCTTACGTCATCACAAGAAGGGCGAATACAGTACAATAAGATATTTTGAGAGAGACCTCATTCACATAACTTTTATTACAGTATATTGTAATAAATGTTCTATTTTATTATTGTTACTGATCTCTTACTGTGCCTAACTTATAAATTTAAGCTTTATCTTAGGTATATATGTATAGGTAAAAATGTGGTATAGATAGAATTTGGTACATATGAGGGGACTACTGTACCCACTTTAAAAAAATGAGCTCTCTTTGCCTATTTTATTCTTTAGCTAACTGTTCATCTCTAAATATCAAAAGTGAATACATTTAAATCTTCCACTTTCTATCAGAAATAAATTATTATACAGAATCAAAAAGCAGTTCCCTCTTTTCCAAGTAGGTAGAAATTTTTATGAAGAAAATTATCAAAATGATTTATGACAGTTCCACCCTCACCAGTGTGACTCAGTTGGCTGGTTGTCGTCCTGTTCACCAAAAGGTTCCTGGTTTGATTCTGGTCAAGACACACGCCCTGGTTGCAGGCTTGGTCCCTGGTAGGGGGCTTGCAGGAGGCAGCGGATGGATGTAGTGCTCTCACATCCATGTTCCTCTCCTTCTCCTTCTCCCTTCTTCTCTCTCTAAAAGTCAATTAAAATATTTTTTAAAAATGATTTATAACAATTATTTTATTCTGCTGGGTTTATCAGTTTGAAACTAAAATGTATCATGGAGCGTGTGCTTCTTTTCACCTTATCATAGGTGTAAAATTTTATTAACATAGGACTGCCTGAGGCAGTGGTGATGTAACACCTGCTAGTCACTACATTTTAGTGTAAATCATATTTTTGTCTCAGTAGCCACGTGGGCTTGATTGCACATACTCTTCAAATATGGGAAGACTCAAACTCTAAAGTTCTCATTAGAACAAGTGATACATCATGTTAACCCTCAACAAAAGGAGCTTTGTAAATATCCTTATTTGGTAAGAATCTGGCTCTTTTTAAATTCCTGTTTCAACTATGTAGAATGAAAATCATTCATACCTTTAATTTTAAAATATCTTCAGATCTATGAAAATTAAGTAATTCCTGCATGTGTGGTATAGCATCAGAAGTGTTAAAATTTAATTTCAGAATATTTATTACATTAGAATCTAAGGCATAAATGCTGTCAGATAGAAAATAATTGTAGGGCAATTTTCAATCTCTCAACACTATTAATTAGAAAAAAAAATTTTTATACTATTAAGTGGCAGAAAAAAATCTCAATATTTAGAATGAAATCAAATCAATGAAAGAGAATCAGGACCAATCGGGGCCATTTTAATGTTATGATCCAATTCCGACTGCACTTTAGCATTTATTAACAGGTTCTCTACCTTATGCTTCTTCATCTTTTTTGTTTTCTTGTTAAAAACCTGTTACACTTCAGATTTTCTCATTAAATGTGTGACTTGAATCCCTGACTCAGGCAACAGTCTCTGAAGTAAATTACCTGGAGAATTTTTCCGATTAAATATTGGTATGAAAACTACCAACTGCATGAATATATAATTTCCTTCCTGAGGAGTCAAGTATTAATTCCTTCTTTTATTATTATTAGTCTTTTGGGTACTCAGTAGGAAACTATATTTCATTTTAAATATGCATTAGGTACTGATTTCTTAATTCTTTTTTTAATAAAAATTCAATAGTTTTCTCTTTTTCTTAATGCTCAAATGAGTGTGTAACTATAATGTGAAAGGAAAAACATTCTCAAATATATCTAATTCTATTGCCATTTCTGCTTTGCTTCACCCCCTGAAAAAAAAAAATTAATTTAATTTCTTCAAATGTCATATGGGCTCATATGTCTTGCTGATATTAATGTATGAAGTAATTCTATACCAATCTTATTTAAACAACAGAATCAGACACACAATACAGATCTTAATTAATACAGGTCTTAATTATACAGATAATAATATTAAATATATTACATAATGCAGATACAGTCAAGAAATGACTTCCTAGATTAAACATCTTTTTTTCTTGATACATTTCAGATGAGTTGATTTGTGATAATCAATGATCCCCTTAAAGCAAAACTTGATTTAACCTGGATTTAATGTACAAATAATACTAAAACGCCAATGGGTAGTGTGCTGTAACAGAAAAACTGAAACTAAGGAGATCTGGGAACTTTAGAGAAATCATTTGACTTTTCTAAATTTGTTTCCATATCTGCAAAATCAAAGAGCAAGATTAGGTAATGAATTTCTATGGTCTTTCTAGCCATGACATTTTAAGCAAAATAATAAAAGTATAACATGTATATCAGATAGCAAAGCAATTGCCTGTCTTCATTACTGGGTTTATGATTTTAATAATTTGTTAATTTTAATTTTATGAGGTCTATTAAAGGACATTAGATTTTTTGTTATTGAATTTTGAATAAAATTTTTCATGATTTTTAAATATAGGAATATCTCACTTACTTTAAGCAATTTATATCTCTAGGATAAATAACTAGAAAATGGCCTCATACATTTTACTCTTCCAGGGAGATACTATGCTCTCATAAACCTACTTATTTTTTTAATATTTCTTGTGTTTATACATTTCCCCAACTTTTTTATTTGAAAAAATCCAAACCTACAGAAATGTTGAAAGAATGAAATAATGAGTACCCATATAATATCTTTCATCTAGATTCACCAGTTTTTAACATTTTGCCACATTTGCTTTCTCTTCTCTTTCTCTCTCTTTAAATAGAGACAGACAGACGCACAAACACATTTTTTGAACCCTTTCAAAGTAAACTGCTGATATCATGACACTTAACAGCATCATGTAGCCTCTAAGAACATGAACTTTCTCTACATAACCACAAAATTGTTACCGCCTGAGAAATTTACCAAACATATTCAAATGTCCCTAATTATTCTAATAATGCCCTTTAATTATTGCTTTGAACTGATTCAATGTCTAACCAGAACATGAAAATTTTTAAGAGTTCAGGCCAGTAATTTTGTAAAAATAGTATAAACTAAACTTGTGTTATCTAATTGTTTTCTCACTATTAAACTCAAATTAAACATCTTTGATAAGCTTACTACAAGGGTGATACTGTGTATTTGCATAACATCAGAAAGCACACAATGACAATTTGACTTGTTATTGGTGTTACTGAACTTGATTGATCATTTAATATCTGCTTTAAATGTACCTTTCTTTTCTGTAAAGTTACCTTTCCCTTAGAAATTAATAAGTGAACTGTGGGGTGATACTTTGAAACCATATAAACATCTTGTTTCTCAACATCCTTTCACCCAATGACTTTAGCATGCATAAAGGGTCATTAGCATAATTCTTGCCTGAATTAGTCATTACATTACATTTGCAAAATGCTGATTATGTAATTTCATTATTCCCTTAATATTTATTAGTTAGCATTTTCTTTAAAGAAAGTTTTCTTTTAATAACTTTCTTATTAAAGACATTTACAAAGATACACAAAATAAAATAATGTAATGAACTTTCATGTATTCATTACCTAGCCTCAACAGTTATTAACAGTTTGCCAGTGTGGCTTCATTTACAATTTTTATGTTGGCATGTTTGTACTGCTGAAGCATTTAAAGCAAATTCCAGACGTGATATCATTTTATGCCTATTTTTATAAAATAATAAAACATAATTTAAGTAAATTCTATTATCTCTTTTCTTACTAGATTAGAAGTAACCAATTTAAAAACTATAGAGAAGTGCTAAAGACAAGCAGCATGATAGCAGAGAGTTTTAACCCTCATAATAAAATATTACAATGAAAAAGTAGATCCAGAATATGGTTGTGTGATATTGTAGACCACAACACTGCATATTTATAATGATAAATCTGAGTTATCCAAAATAAAGTTGTATATAATGTTTAATAACTTTTGTATAAAAGGACAAGGATATGCATAATGTATTTTATAATTATAATGTTATATAGACAGATAACTATAAAATGCTTACTAAAAGATTTTTAAATGAATACAGGGTTTTGTACTTAAAGGGGTTATCCTCAGTACTTAGAAAATTTACCCATAAGGCCAGATATGAATGAGACAGCATTATTCATTAAAAAGTAATAAATATAACATAATTTCTCTTTAGTCCCTGGAACCTAAAGTGGAAATAAAATTTTTCAACAGAAGTTATATGAAATCACATAGATGTGAATCATAAAAAAAATAATATTTAGTTGTATATGCTCCCCAGAGATCAGCAGTAAGATTTAGACTAGATGGATGCAGGGATGACTGAAACTGTAAATTGATCTGAATCATTTTCTAGTGTGAATCCCAGAAGCTAATTGCAAAAACACATAGCACAGGTGTTAGGACAGTCTGTACCAAGCCTCAACTGAATAGAAGAGCAGTAATGGGAGTTAAAAAGCTCCATCACACCAAGTATTCCTGACTTTCACAAAGAGGGCTTCAGGATTCATCTTTCAATGTAATGTTTAGTAACATTAATTTATTAATATTAGCAAAAACTCATCATCTTACACTTTGTAACAAGATATAAGTTTTTCCACTGAGACTTTTTTCCTGGACTGTTGCCCATTTCCAAAAATAAAGACATGCTGACTTTTTGAAAGTGCTATATTGTCCATTTTATAACTAACATAGCAATGTTGGAACTTGGCTCCATTTTATACTAGAAACTGTGGGAAGACACAGAGGTAGCCAGTGATTTGGCATCTGGAATATTAGACAAAATTGGAAGATCAAAAGTAGCTGGGGAAACTATTAATAAAAAAAAGTTTATAAAACTTTTGGCCAAAGGCTTCCAATTTGTTTTTTCTTCTTCTTATAAACAAGTCATTGGCAGAATAATTTGAAGCAAAAGGAAGTTTCAGTTTCCTCAAGTCATCACAAACAGTTGATAGTGAATTGGTGTGATTGACTATAAAAAGTGGGAGGAGTCTATTAACTGTAGGTTACTCTGGGGATAGAAACCAATTTGACTTGCTCTTGAGAGAAGAGGTATGGCAGGAATGTATAACAAGAGACAGGCATTCCAATATTTATAATTTTGAAAGTGGAACATTTTTTAATTATGAGAACAATTATATAGCCACATTACTGGGTGACTGATTAGAATAGATGAGATCACCGAAGTTGGGGATCCATGTGTCACCCTTACACCTGTTGAAATCTGTGACAACATAGGTAAGAGTAGGATAGGGCAGTGTGAAGACTTTGAGATACTAAGGTCTGACACTGATGAAGAGCACGCTGGAGTCTGCTAGATGAATGCACAGCGGTGCCTCGGTTTTCGAATGTGATCTGTTCCGAAATGTTCACAAACCGAGGTGCCACTGTAACACGAAATAGGTAAGTGATTTTGGAATATGGCTAAAACCTTAAAAGGAAATACATTTTAAAGTGAAGGTTATAGAACTGTGGTGGGGGAGTAGTGAAGAACAAGGATCATGGCAACCCGTATTGGTCAGAAGCAGTAGCTTCTCTTGAAGGAGAGTGTGGAGAAGGTAGGTTGGGCAAATGTTTTCCTGGGTAAGGGCTGAAAATTGGAGCTATTTCTCTCAAGACATCCTCATTGCCTTTAAAAACCAGGCATGTCTTTTTTGAGTTCTGTACTATTCTTCTAAAAGTAATGCTTCATTTTCTTCAGTTTATATAGCACAGGGAAGAAATATAATACACACTTAAGTTGATGAAAATCTCTGTACACATTAAAATCTGTTGTACATTTCACCCAATTTTTAACTTAGTATTTCCTAATGATAAATGTAACCTACAGGTCAGTGTGGAAAATCTGTTAAGAATAAAAATGTATGTAGAAATAGAAGAAAAAGAAACCTCTAAGAGATATAACAGATATTTTTGGAATATTTTCTTCTGATCTTTTTTTTTTTTTTTTTGCTTTGAAAGAAACAAGTATCAAGATATCCATATACTCAACCACCTAGTTATAACAAATGTTAACAACTTGCCATAATATAAATTATTTTTAAAAGAAATGACATTTCACCAAAATGATTAACAGCCCCATCTGAAGTGATCCAGATTCAGTAGATCTGAGGGAGGTTCCAGAAATCTGCATTTCAGCATCCCACCTCATGATGTCTGATATAAATATTCCAGGCACCACATAATGAGAAAAACTGGCTATGCCAACAAGTTAAGTGTGTGACAAGAAATTTTACACAGGAGATATAAAGCCAGCGCTAATGCAAGATCCAAATGAATGGTGAGGTGGCACAGAGGTAGGAGTCAGGCAGGTTGAAAAGAGTAAACGGGCACAGTTTGCTTTGAAAGTTCATGTCAGAGACTCAACTCCAGATAACTGAGCTATCTAGGGACAGTGTTTCTAAACATTGATGCAAATCATAACCATTTGGGAAGTCTTAAGCATATATAGACTCCCAGGGCCCGCCTCAAATGTTATTTAACAATCTCGGAGAGAATAAAGGGAGGGGTAGGAAGGACCCCAAGAACTCTGAACATCAGCTACAATTAGAATTCACTGGGATAAGCAGTCAGCCATTGAGAAAATGAGCCATAGAGGACACAAATCCAGCCCAGAGATGCAGAAATGCATCCCTTGAAAGGCAGAGGCACACACTCCGTCAGAATAGAGGAAGGCCGAGGCCACAGTGAGTGATCTGAAGCTGCCAGAGATCTTTTGCAGCTGGAGCTCAAGTGCTGAAGTAGGGCTGAGCTGTTTTGAGAAGAAAAATAAACCCACTGGCTGGGATTAGAAGAGGGTGGAATGGGGAAACAGGCAAGCTGAGCAAAAGTGATTCATTTGATTTCTCTATGTTTTAGGCTGAGCTGAAAGGATGTTTTTGAATTTTTTATCCATTCGTTCGCTAAAGGGAGAAAACATGAAGACAGGAAATATTTTTTCTTGATTGAAATTTGTAGTTGGTTTCATGTAAGTCGTTACATTAACAAGCTAGGTCCTCTTTCAACGATTCTTTTTGTTCCTTCCTTTAGTTTTTATTTGCTGGATTTGGGGTGGATAAAGGGATCAGACAGTGAGCAGTGCTGTGAGAGCTTTTATTTTGATACAGCCTGCACCGCACCATTTGGCGTCCTCAGGATGTAGAATTTTTTTCATCCTTATGAATATCATGCGGCCTCTCTCCCTCCTTCCGCCGCTGTAGCCCTCACTGTGAAATCATTCTTATTATTTCACTGTAACTGGCCTGTTCTTTTCAGTTTATTTAAAGATTTTCAATATGCAAAATACTGTAGGCATGTTTAGCATACAGTGAAAAAGAAAAAAAAACTGAATGTATGGGAAGTGAAATTGGATAATTCTTACAAAGCAACTATATGTTTACCAAATCTAAGTAGTAAAAGCCAGAGGTGTTCAAGAGCCAACAGAGGTCAATTGCATTGCGGCTGTTTTTGGAGTTTTTGTTTTGTTGTGGGTGGTTTTTCTGTTGTTGCTTCTTTGAATTGTAACCTGCAGATAGACCTTTGAAACAGATTCAAGCTATTGTACCATGCAACACTCGCATGACAATAACCAGCTCGAACTTTTCTTGAATTCCCCTATTCTAGCCTTATTTCCAGTAGTGTCAAATATAATATTCACAACCTAAAACTATTTTCAAGACCTTATCTTTAATATGAGTACAATAGAGATTAACATAATCAGATTTTTCAAGTGATGCCCACAGGTGAATTCCAATGTTGAGAATTGTTGTTCCTAAAGTTTTAATGAGAAAATCATGCAAGAATGTATTTTATAATGAGGCTTTGCCAAAATAAGGTTTGTAGTATCCTGAGCCTAACCAGAGTGAATATCTAACTGCAAAATTTAATAGCCTAGTGCTGTCTGCCCAGAGAATGACTCAGCAGTCCCTTGGTACACAGGCAGCCAGCACTGCAGCTTCCCTATTGAATTGTATGATTATTAAATGGGCATGTGGCCAGGTCAGTGCAGGATCCCTGTTGGCAAACAGCAGAGGACAGACATCTTTCTGGTTAATAGACTGTTCCTCCCTCTGTTTCTTCTTTCCCAGAGATAGCTACTGCAGGCCATGGATGTTTGATCTGTTTGCTGTAGTAGCAAAGGACTATGCCAGTAACAAAATCTACTATCTTTCCCTCTAAAATTGTTCTCTTGCTTTATGGACTGTTACCACACAATAATTAGGGCTTCCTGGGCAGCTATTTCTATCTACTAGAAATAATGAATTGAATAATAACCCTGTATTCCTGGATTTAATAATTAGATTTCATAATTCCAACAAAAAATAAAAAGCTGTTAATTTAAATATCAACTTTATTAAGGTATAATTTACATTCAACAAAAGGCACCCATTTTAAGGATACAGTTTAATGTGTTTTGAAAAATGTATTCACTCATGTTAACTACCACCCCAGCCATAATATAAAACATTTCCCATCACCTCTGAAAACTTTCCACAAGATCCCTTGGGGTCAATTTCCCCACCCCCTGCCCTAGGCAACAATTTATCTGCTTTCTATCATTCTAGATTAATATTACCTCATCTGTTTACAATAAAAATGGGAATCATATAATGTGTACTCTGGCATCTAGCTTCTTTCACTCAGCATAATGTTTTTGAGCTTCATTCATGCTATTGTACGTATTCATAGTTTATTTTATTTAATTGCTGAGTGGTATACCATTATATGGCTGTGCCACAATTTATATTTCTATTTTGCTATTGATGCCCATATGGTTATTTCCAGATATTTGATACTACGAATAAAGTTTCTGTAAATACAGGGTGGGGCAAAAGTAGGTTTATAGTTGTTTGTATGAAAAATAATACAATAATTAATACATAATAATACAGGAATAAACTCGTTCATGCATTCACAGCTGTAAACCTACTTTTGCCCCGCCCTGTATTCACTTAAAAGTCTTTCTGCAGACATATGTTTGCATTTTCTTTTGGATAAATATCTAAATGTAGAATTGCCAGGTGATAGGTTAAGTGCATGTTTAACTTTATAACAAATGTCAACACTACTTTCCAAACTGTACCGTTTCATACTCCCATCAGCTATGAATGAGGGTTCCAGTTGCTCTACATTTTTGTCAGCACTTGGCCTTGTCTCTTTTATTTGCTTATTTTTATTTTATCTACTATAGTGGTGTTTACTGGCACCTCATTGGGGTTTTAAGGTGATATTCCACAGATGAACAGATTTTAAACATATTTCATGTAGTAACTGCTTATTCACATACTTATTTTGATGCAGTGTCTGTTTTTAATTGGGTGATCTAGTTTATAATGAGTTTTATAAGTTCTTTATATAATCTGATACAAGTCCTTCTTCAAATGTGTAGTACATATAACACCTCCCACTCTCTAGCTTGCATTTTTTATTTTCCTAAAAATGTCTTTACAATAGCAAATGTTTTAAATTTTTTATTAAGTGCAGCTTATTATTTTTTTCTTTCATGATTTGTACTTTATATGTCCTGTCTAAGAAAACTTTTCCTAATCCAAAGTTGTGATGATGTTTTTCTATATTTTTTCTAGAAGATTTACAGCTAGTTTTTATTATCCGTGATCCATTTTGAATTTATATTTGATTATGGTAATGCAATAGGGGTTGAGACTTATTTTTTCTAAACAGACAGATATATTTTTTAAATATTTAAAAAGTTTTTCAAATGTATATATGTTCAGTGTAGATAATTTGGAAAACACAGAAAAACACAAAAGGAAAATAGATGTCCATAATCTCAATGCTCTAAAATAAAAACTGCTTAGAATTATCTCTTTGTCTTTATTCACTTTTATTCTACTTATATATTCATAAATTTTTCACTTAAAAATCATTAGCATAAAGATAGTATCTTCAATAAGTGGTATTAAGAAAACTGGAAAGATATATGCAAAAAAAATGAAACTGAACCACTTTATTATACCATATAGAAAAATAATCTCAAAATGGATTAAATACTTAAATGTAAGACCTGAAACCATAAAACTCCTAGAAGAAAACATAAGCACTAAACTCTTTGATGTCACTCTTAGCAATATCTTTTTGGATATGTCTCCTTGGACAAGGGCAACAAAAGAAAAAATAAATAAATGAAACTACGATAAACTAAAATGTTTGCACAGCAAAGGAAACCATTAACAAAACAAAACAAAACAAAAACACTTACTGAATAGAAGATATTCAGAAATGATATATCCAAAAAGGAGTTAATATTCAAAATATATAAAGAACTCAAACAACTTAACACCAACCCCCCCCAAAACCCCAAGCAATCAAATTAAAAAATAGGCAGAGGACCTGAATAGATATTTCTCCCAAGAGGATGTACAAATGGACAACAAATGTGAAAAGATGCTCATAATCACTAATCATTAGGGAAGTGCAAATTAAAAGCACAATGAGATATCACCTCATACCTATCAGCAACATGACTTTGCAGCTGCTCCTATTGAGAAATAATCTATTTCTCCACCTTGGAACCTAGGCTTGATCATGTGGCTTCCTTTGGCCAATAGAATGCAGCAGAAGTGGCGCTGAATGATTTCTGGGTCTGGGCCTTGAGATGTCTTGCATGATTCCACTGAGTCTGGCCCAGATCAAAAGAATTGCCCATCTGATCACAGACTCATTAGAAATAATTAATTTTCATTCTCATTCACTATGTTCTAGTGTTCTTTATTATGTAGCACTATTGTGATAAACAGATAACTGATACAAACCTTTGAAATTTCTCTTCCTTTTTAAAATATGCTTTTATTGATTTTTAGAGAGAGAGAGGAAGGGGGAGGGATAGAGAGAAACATTGATGAGAGAGAAATGTCATTGATTGACTGCCTCCTGCATGTCCCTCACTGGGCATGTTCCCTGACCAGGAATTGAACTGGTGACCTCTTGGTTCATGGGTCAACACTCAACCACTGAGTCACAGTGGCTGGACTCCCTTCCTTTTAACAATGTTATTTACTTGTCAAAGACCACTAGATCATTGGTTCTTTAGTTTCTGACATTCTACGTTTTTTTTCTAATTATATCCCTTGTGTCATTTAATGTTAATTCCTATATTGCCTGTAAATTGGTAGCGGGCATACAATGTCTGGTTATCTCACTTTGAGCAATGTTAAGATTGATCAGTGGATTCAGCAAATAATTTTAGACAAGGTTGAGATACCCAGGGAGACTTCCTGGAGGAATCAGGCTTGAGTTGGTCTTCTTTGAAGGACAAAAGGGATTTAGATAGGCCAAGAGAAAAATATTCCAATAAGCTATATCCGCTATTTGGTAGCCTAAAATTTGTACATAGAAATATGTTGTTTTCCTATATGAATAAAAGTTTTTCTCTGACATGTTTTTAATGATTGCATTGTATACCCTCATATGGATAGTCTAGCATTTATTCTACCATTTCTTGATTTTTATACATTGGATTTCTCCTTTTATTTATCTATTTTTGTCATTACATATAATGATGTGATTAATTTTTAAATAAACTTTAGTTTTAGAATAGTTTTATATTCACAGAAAAATCGTGAAGATGACACAGAAAATTACTATATATCTCACAGTTCCCCCTATTATTATCATCTTACATTAGAATGCTTTATCATAATTCATGCACCAATAGCGATACACTTTTATTAAAAGTCCATACTTTATTCAGATTTCCTTTCCCCCCACCTAGAGTTCTTTTTCTGTTCCAGGAACCCATATACAATACCACATTACATTTAGTCATCATTTTGTCTTAGGCGTTAATCTAGCTGTGATAGATTCTCAGACTTTCCTTGTTTTCAATGACCTTGACAGTTTGAGGAATACTCGTCAGGTATTTTGTAGAATGTTCCTCTATTGGGATGTCTGATGTCTTTCTCATGATTAGATTGGGACTGTGAATTCTTGGGAGGAAAACTACAGAGGTAAAGTACCATTTTGATCACATAATAGCAAGGGTACATATTATCAACATGATTTGTGGCTATTAAGGTTGACCTTGATCATCTGGCTGAGGTAATATTTGTCAGGTTGCTCGGCAGTAAAACTACTCTTTCTTCCCTCTTTTCCATACTCTACTTTTTGGAAGAAAGCCACACTGCACAAACCACATTTAAATGATAGAGAATGTGATTAATTTTTGTATATGCACCTCTGCCCATATATTTGATACTTTACTCCTTAGAATCAGTTCCTAGAGATGAAATATGGGTCATATTTAAAGATGCCATTAATTATTTTATTACAACATAATGTAAGGTCAGAGGGAAAAATGAAACACCACACAAAAAAATGTAGAAAGTAAAAGGGAAATACTTTCCCTCCTGTCATCTACAACACTTTGGTGCATAGACTTTTTTTAAAAACATATTTCTACTGATTTCAGAGAGAGGAAGGGAGAGGGAGAGAGAGATAGAAACATCAATGATGAGAGAAGCATTGATCAGCTGCCTCCTGCATGCCCCCTGCTGGGGATCCAGCCTGCAACGCGGGCCTGTGCCCTGACCTGTAATGGAAACATGACCTCCAGGTCCATAGGTCGATGCTCAAACACTAAGCCATGCCGGCCGGGCTAGACTTTTAAATTCTATATGCACATGTAATTTGTACACATGCATGTATGCATGCACATACATACATATATACACAAACACAGATCACTTCCCATGTCATGTGTGCTACACATACCCTCCACATACTACAAAGCCTCTACACACTTGCAGGTGCATATAAGAATACACACACACACACACACACACACACACACGGTTTTAAAAACATGTTATACAATTACTTTTTCACTTGCTATTAAAGCAGTAGCGTGTAGTACTTAAATATGGGCTATGGAGCCACATTATCTTAGTTTTAATCAATACTCTGCGATTTGCTACCTGCGTGGCCTCAGGTAATTTATTTAGCCTCTCTGTCTGAGATTTCTTATAGAGCAATTGAGAGATGACTAAGTTAGCATACACATAGAAATCTTAGAGCAGTCACTCAATAAGTGCTCAGTAAATATCTTAGTAAGTGTTCAATAAATATTTTATCTATATTTCTTTGTTATTGTTATTGTTATTTCCATGTCATTACATAGGATCTTATCTCATTCTTTCCAATGACATCACAGCATTCCATTGTGTAGGCATAGTAAATTTACATAACTAATCTGACGCGGATGACTTTTTCTTTGTTTTAAAGTAAATTTTTGAAATTAAATTAACAACCTTACACCATTAAGAATAAACAGAAATTCAAAGCACACTAGTTCATCTAAAAGTAAAACTCAACACTTTCACGATTTAAGCAATTTGAAAGTTTCTGTATTTTGGTTCTACTAATGGTAACCATTACAAATTTAAATAATATGTGTTTCTCAGTACATCAGCTTAAGACACCCTATGCTGACTGTCCACTGTGGAAGGTGACAATTTACTGCACTTAAAGAGCCTCTCGCCTCCCGTTATTGAGGCCGTGGAGAAGGGAACACACTCCTGCTTGCCTTTAAACTTGCCTTTCATACAACAATGTCTGCATGCGCAAGGGCCAATGGGTTTTCTTTTTTTGTTTACTTTCACATTTCTTTGCTTATTCTAGGTCATACAGAGCTCCCACTGTTTCCTACATTGTTATTATTTATAATACATGTTATTGAACCCCTCTGGAGAAAGGTTGTATCAGTTTATTTTCCAACTGGCAGTGTACAAGAGTGTCCATTTCTCCCCACAGCTGCCAATACATACATACATACCCACATACATACATACATATATGTATATATGTTTATATATGTACATTAAAGTGCCTCTTTGGTAGGTGAGTGGTGTTACTAGATTTTTACATATATCTGGTTACTAGTGAAGTTGAACATAATTTTATTCTTCAGCTGGAAATGCAATACACACATTGGAGTGATTAAAAGCTACAGCTCAGGAATGAGAGAGACCTGGGCTCAAGTGCCAGGACTCTGGGATCCAGGCAAGCGAGTCAACCTTTCTGGGACTCATATGTCCAATGTATATAATTATAATATATTCTTTATAGGATTGTTCTAAGGACTAAATGAGAAAGTTCTTATAAAGTTCTGACCACAACACTTGGCATATCATGAAGATTAAATAGACATTGGCCCATATGATTTCATGTGTATCACTTCATTTTTGCATCACCTTTTTGTTTCCTTTTTATATTTTTAATTTCACTGACTTGCAGGAGCTGTTTATAGATTTAGATTATTAAGCTTGTGACATATATGTTGCAATGTTTCTGGGTTTTTAGTTTCCTTTTATGTTTGTTTATAATTTTTTGACATAAATATATTTTAAACTAATGTAACCACATCTATTGCATTCCTTTTATGTATTCTGCCTTTGATGCTATGCTTAGAATTGCCTTTCTCATTCCAAAATTTTATATATATATATATATTTATTTCTTTATATTTATTTCACAGTTATTAATGTATAACTTATGAATTAGAGATCTTAATTGTGCATCCTTTTTCAATGGACAGCTAATTTTTCTAAGACTATTTATTGAAAAATTGATCCTCCCATGGATTTAAAATACCAATTTTGTTATATGTGAATTTAAAGTGTATCTCTTGATTTTTCTATTATTTTCCATTTTTTTGCCTGCTTCTTGTCATATCCGTACTACTGTAATTTGTTGTATCACTTGTAAAGCAAATGCACCCTTAGTACTGTTCTTTCTAATATTTACCTGGCTAATATGACCTGTTTATTTTTCAAATACATTGTAAAGTTATATGATAAACTCCTTAAAAAATTCTCATGGGGATTTTGATTGCAGTTGCTTTTCATGTACATTTAAACCTAGGGAGAATTCTCATCTTTACAAAATTGAGTCTTCCCATCCAGAGACACAGTGTTTGTTTTTCTTTATTCAATTCTACTGGTCTCTTCATCTAAATCTAAATGAAAAGTAAAATTCCCTACACCAATTGTGAAACGCTGCCAGACCCATTCCAAGCTACATTTTCTTACTTAAGCCTTTACTTCTCCAGTGTCTCTGATTAAATGAGGTAGTGAAGTTCCTGAGATCTTGAAGTCATTTAGAATTTATAGACGCTGTGTTGTTTGTTTTTTAGGTGTCCCATAAATTTTAGTTTAATCTGAACTACAATATATCCTGTACTATACAATTTACTCTAAATAAAATGCTTTCTTTTGGAAACTTGTACGAAGACTATCTTGTATATACTGCAGAGCAAAATAGAAACCAGAAAGTGTGCATTCAAATTGTGGTGCTGCTTCCAGCTCTATATATGGTTTTGACAAGTTATTTCAACTCTCTGACATTCATATACTTATTTATCTATGGAAAATAAGAGGAAATATTTAAAAATACATGCCTCACTGGGTTCTTTAAATTATGATGTCCTACAGAAACATATACTTTCATCTTGATTTTTCTCCATTTCTTATGAGCAACTCCTTTGTGTGCGTGTGTTCCAATAAAACTTTATTTATAAAAACAGTGGGTTGGATTTGTCTATAGGTCATAGTTTTCTGACCTCTAGTTTAAAGAAGAATTTTAAAGCAAAGGTTTGCATAAGCACCATTCAGGTCAAGAACACAGACAATACCCCAGATGTCTCCTTCTGCCTCTCTTAGATGATACTTCCTCACTCCTTTCTAGACACTTGTGGCAAACATTTTTTAAATTTTCTTTGCAGCTTGGCCATCTATATATGCATTCCTAAACAAGATAGCTTATTTTTACCTGTTTCTGAACATTAGACAAATGGAACCATACATAATGCATTCTTTTTTTCTCTGTCGCTTCTACCCCACCCCTACTTTTTGGTTTACTTCTTTTATGTTTGTGAGATTCATTCACAAGTGACTATAGTTTGTCATGTTATTACTGTGCAGTAGTCCATTGCATGAATACACATTTTTATTTTATCCATTTCACTGATGAATGCAAATTGGGCTGTTTTCAGTTGGGGGCTATTATGAATGATGTCTCGGTGGATGTTCCACATATCCTTTGATACACAAGTGTATACCTTTAGTAGGGGAATGGTGGAGGGTGGGCTGGGCTTAGTAGATCTTTGACCTCAGAAATGGCTTTCCTGTTTGTATTTACACTCCCAACTTCAGTGAATGAGGGTTCCCAACCACCCACAGTGTGTGTGAATTTCAGTGCTCACATTCTCATCAACACTTTGTATTGTCACTTATTTTGCCTAACTGATGAGTATGCAAATCTTAATCTCTAAGCATATTTAAGATATGTAAGGGACAGTGGACTTACCTTTATTTTTTGTACAGTACTTGTACTAGTAAACTCTAGTAGATTTAATTTAGATAATACAAACATTATAAAATAATGAAAATATATTCTTATAAGATAAACTAAATATCTAAACAAATAAATACAGGTTGTATAACAGAGTAAAATCATTTTCTAAATAGAATTTTTGTTATATACAAATTTCAGATATGTAATCTTTAGGTACAAAAAGTGTTTTTCAAAGTAAATATCTGTTTTTCTTTTGGGAACAAATGAGTTTTCATTGTAGCAAAAAACATGTGCTTTTTGGAGCATTTCAGATGCTCATCTAGGTTTAAAGTGAACAGTTTGTCATTAATTTTTCTCCCAACCTATACTATTTCCACTTATCTAACAATTCTCCTAAAGCTTGAAGGAGGAAAATAACTATGTAGTAGCCAAGACACTATTATTCAAAAATTTGATACGTATTTTACTTTATTATTTATAAATGGAATCTAAAAACTTCACAGACTATATGAAACAAATTAAAGATAAAAATTTAAAATAGAGATAAACTATCATTGTAACACAATTAATATTTTCCCATTAGTTTCCCCTTAGTTTTCTCCTGTACTTATCATCTTCAAATGTAGTTTAGATACAGTTGTATGGTATTTTAACATCTTTGAAACCTTTCAGATAGTTGAATAAATTACAATTGTGGTAAAAAAAAAAAAAAGGTAGTATTTAAGTATTTCACACAATATATGAACAACAGGCACTACCATATATATCATAAGCTTATTCTTATATTTATACTATAACTCTATACATTTTCATGTATGAACTCATTGATTTAGTTTACCTTTTTCTCAGTTTTTCTATTGAAGATGAACACTGCAGTTCTTTTTAATATATCTTCACAGGGCTTTTCTTTCTCTCTAGGAAAAAAGTTGAATTTGTACTGATACTGCCCACCTTGTGGCCAAGTGCTCAATAAAGTTCTACAACATAATGCATACAAAATAACTTATGTTTATCACAACACATGTAAAATTTTGTTTGCTAGTTCTCACTTTAATGTGAGTGTTTGAAGCCTTCAAATAGTGTTGACTTAATATACAATCTTAGGTAGAGTGACTTTGGGAAGAATTTCAGTCAAAAAGAGTAGAAGGTGACAGGGTTTTTGTTTGGCATTGCTACAATAATTTCCCCAAATTCCTATGTTATTTTGATTGTGTAGATTTTTTTTTTATTGTGAAGCTCGTATGCTAAATCTATATCTGTACAATGGTCTAATTGTATTGGATCTTCTTTTTTTTATCTTTACCTTAGGATATATTTTTATTAATTCTCAGAGAGAAAGGAAGAGAGAGAGAGAGAGATCAATTAATTGCCTTTCACATGTGCCTCGACCTGGGATTGAACCCACAACCCAGGCATGGACCCTGACAGGGAATTGTACCCACAACCTTTTGGTGTATGAGAGGATGCTCCAACCAACTGAACCACCTGGCCAGGGCTATAAAGGAGCTTTTAATTGTTAAACCAATTTGCCCAGGTTTGTCCCCCAGCTTTGTGCTTCAGTATTATCCTGTAGGGCAAGTTACAGAATTGGAATGGATCAATTGGACTTTTGAGCTTCGTTCTTTACCTTCTTTATTGTATTGCTCTTGCATTAAGTGCAGGACTAGGGAGTATAAGCACATGGAGGAGGTGCAGGTGCAGCGATAAATCAGGAAACAAGCAGAAAGGATCCAAAGCATACTTGGTGGATTAAAAATGAGGAAAATTAAAAGAAAGCTAAAAAGAGACTCCCTAGGTAGCCAATGAGATAAAAAAAAAAAAAAAAAAAAAAAGGAAAAGGAAAACATAAAACAAAGAAATCAACCAAACATTTTACCATCGTTATTTAGGTAGCTCATTAGTGCCAAATAATATTTGAAGTATTTGTTTCTTAAACAAAATTTCTCTTCCATCAAATGGAACAAAATTCCATTTGATGTGTGATCATTAGTGATGAGTGACCTCATACAAGTTGTTTCTCAAAAGTAATGTAATCCTAGGCTTTGAAAGACTACTCCGGACTATTTTCTGTCTACTCATTTTCTTTATGAAGCTACATTTTAATTAGTATATTTTTTCACTAATGACTTTATAATGTCTACATTTTCTCACTGAAATCAAAAAGGTATTTCTTTTAAGTATTTTTTACTCCAAAACAAATATTTTTATGAATTTTAAAAATTTTCCCCTAAAAAATAAGCTGTCCTATATCATACTGTTCATTATTAATGAACATACTTCTCTACTTTTAAGTTTAGTTGGAAGCATCTCATTAATTAGCTAGACTTGCTTTCATCATTTCTGTATGGTAAACCTACTGACATTACACTGGACCAAAAAGAAAACAACTCATAATAGGAAGATGTCTGGTTCAGGAAAAAAGAAAGGATACTTTTTTTCCATCAGTGCCTGCTACTAAGATTGAGCAATTAGAGGATGACATTATTGCTCATTGCTACATCTGTTGTAGCCCTCTGAGTTCCTGCACTCCTACTTCAGAGTAGGAAGAGACAGCCTTTGTGAGGCCCCATTTCATTTTAGTTTGGTTTTGCTTGTTTTTTCTTTGCTAAAAAGAATCCAAAGATCCCTCCAGGCCAGTTTGCCTCTGTGAGTTTATCTTCTAATCTCTAACAACAGGGAACTTCTGTTTCCTTCTGTCCCTACTACTTCCTCTCCATTAACCCCTTTTCATTTGGGGTCATGAGTAGGTCCTGATTGTTCAATAATTGCATCACTTTCTCTTTTTATCATTCATATATTTCCACAGTTCTTTTGTGGTTAGTTTCTTTAGTCCTTAGATAGTGCATTTAATACGTACAGAGTGCACACTCTGTCAGGCTTTGTCCTTAGCACTTTACAGATATTAACTATTGTGCCTTATTTTGAAGGGCCCTGCCTGATGGCATCTCATTCTCATTCTGGCATCGACACTGCCTGGTTCCAGCAATAGCTTCTCTGATAGATCCCTGGCTGTTTACCAAGGACATTATCAGGTACACAAAGAAGAGAGGCAGAATATGACAAAGAAAATAATAGGGGTGTTTTCTATTTGTTCAATGAATAATACTTACCTCTACTTTGCCTGTGATGTAGATAGGGAACTGAAGAGGACAATATTATAATATTGATGGTTACCATTTATGCAACACTTCATGTTTTAATCATTTTACATATATTATCTATGGTCCTGATGACAACCCCATGCAATTTATTATCATCTCCAGTTACAAAAGAGACAATTGAGGCTCAAAAAGGTTAAGTAACTGGATCTGGGATTTTAATCCAGTGGGCCAGACTCCAAAGTTCATGCTCCTTCCATTTATACTAGGATGCATCTCATGGATATAAAAACTGAGGTACAGAGAAAAACCAACATTTATTGAATGCTAACCCCAAACATACATTTTCTCAATTAACCTCTTGACAGCTTATGTGGTAGGCATTGGTGACTTGCCAAAATCACCTATTAGGGGACAGAGCTTAGTTGTCTAATCAGACTTGTCTGATTTCAAATCTCAGTAGCATTTCAACCATGTATGAGTCTCACAAAGGAAGGTGGTACATAGGATGAAGTAGGTAATCTATGGAAAAGTTGTTATTTTAAAAGTCATATATTTATTTTAAAGTATGCTGGAAACATATAGCTAGTGCATCATATCTGATATTTTGTTGGTAGTATTTCCTATGGTAAGTGTGAGGTTTTAAAAGTTAGTCTTTATTTAAGAAAAATATTAAGAAAACAATTATATACTGCAAGATATATGATATGTGAGAATGTAATAAGATAAGGTAGAGATATAGCAGAAATTGTGAAGATGCTATTCACATGACTGAAGTCTGGGAAACGTTGGAGAACATTAGGTTCCTTTTACAGATGAATAAATGGAAAGATGGTTAATGACTTGCCTAAGGTTATGAAGCTGACTTACAAAGAGACTAAGGAAAGGTTTACACTTAGGTAAGTACTGAAATAAATGGATACAGAAGAAAAAAGGAGTGGCATAACTATGCCCAGAGCAATTCTCAAAGTATAGAAAATGGAGTCACTTCTCTCTAGGGCCTGAATTGGATGTGGTGGTGATGATTGAACCTCTATTGCTGCAGTGACTGGCAGCAGAGCAAGGTTGTTTCCCTTCCGTGGGAGGCAATGGAAGGTATGAAAGCTGTTAAAAATCAAAATCCAAATGAGTAAATCTGAAGATCTAATTGGCTTTATTCACTGATTCTTGAATCAAGCAGCATCCTACCTAGGAAAGGAGCTAGCAAGGAGCTCTGAGAAGTTGTACAAAATGGAAGACTTTTATATGCAAAAATGGGAGAGGAACTAACAAACAGAGGATTATTTCAGGCAAAGTCATCTTCCTTTAGGGCAAAGGTGGGAGGGTTTCTCAGGCAGATTATCTCGCTAGTGCTGACCAGGAAATTCCAGGTTGACTGGTTAAGAGTACATTCCTGGGAGAGGCTGAAACCACTATTAGGTTAGGTATTAAGCCTGGGTTTGTTGACTTGAGTTTAACATAAATGACTCCATCTTGGCCTAAATGTTGGTTCTTTTTCAACAAAGCCATTCTTTCTCTCATTCTTCCTCTTTTTCTCCTTCCCATTCTCTCTTCCCCCATAATTGGCATCTTTGTCTTTCTTAGACTGTTCTTGACATTCAGGATGACCTGGCTTCATCTGTCTAAAAATATTTACCAAAATCAGGAAGGAGGAAGAAGCAACAAGTGTCACTTATTCTGGAGCTTTATGCACCTCCTTTCCTCTCCCCCTTGGCCATCCTCAGCAGTGTCTTTTCAGGTGATGATCTCTGTGCTGTGAAAGTGATACCATTATAATTAGCTAGTTATTAATAATAGGAGCAAAAGGGGAAGCCAGACATTATAAGCATGTCATGTGGGTAGCTTCACCAAGAAGCTGAAACTTTACATTCCCCAGGGAATAGCCAGTCCACTCCCTGAAGGTCATTAGGGGAAGGAACTGGATAAAAGGAAGATGGACACATGGGCAGTAGAGTCGGGTGATGTAGGGAAGGTGCCAGTCAGTCAAACCTGGGAACAGAGATCATTGGCTAGGGAGGGCAGGGACACTGCAAGCCCTTGAAAATTTAGGGATACATAATCCCAAAACAAAGGAATTGTCTCTCTCTTGGCTCTTAACATTCTTGGTTCTTTTGTGGCTCCCTTGCATTTGCTTCTGTTCCCTTCATAGCCCTGTGGTTCTGCAGACCCCACATGCCATGGACTGATGGACTGCAGTGGGGAACACAAACTAAGCTAGCCTGATGCTGTATTGGACTATGCCCCAACATGGAATGGAGACTCTGGGCAACAACTTTAATCCTAGCTCTGCTGAAAGCAAAATGGGACTTCTTCTTTGGCTGGATGAAGGAAGATGGGACCTTGGAAACTTGCAAGTCTCCTGAGGTCCCTTAGAGATTAGGGGGCCCTGCCTGTGGAGGAAGGAGAGGGGGAATAAATTTAATTCCACAGAAATGAAGTTTTCTAAAATATCTCATTTTCCAGTGCTAGTCTCAGAAAATTCCTTTTCTCCTGACATCACAACAAGTCCACTCCCACTAGCAACAGGTGAGGAACAGGAGAGCTCCCCACCAATAATGGAAGAAACCTATTGCAGTTTTGTTATATAGGTAGTTAGGCAGACATGAGCAGAACAAGGACAACGAGCCAGGTACAGAAACTTACCAGGCCAAAAAGCCCTGGATGCCTACCAAGGGGCAAAACTGGAAAACAAGAGCCTCACCCCCAAGGTAACCTTTCTTCCTCTAGCATATTGCTGGTCATTTGGTTTGGATCCCCTGACTTTTCATATTGCTGGTCATGTAGTTTAGACCCCCTGACCTTTTCCTCCCTAAAGATAACATCTAGGCCTCAGTTATATTTCAGCTCCAAGCCCAGAAAAGCAGAAAAACAAGACAAGTGATGCTTGTGGCTGCCTCAGGACCAGCTACATTGACTAAAAACCTCTTGCCTTGGCACCAACCAATCAGTGGAGACAACCACCCTGAAAGAGCCACACTTGGAAAGCTGATGAATACTGAGACACTCCCCTGACACCTCTCCTAAGATTTCCACCTGCAAGAAAGACTCTCAGGACAAAGAACCCAGGGCACTCTCCCTCCGGAGAGCAGGCCCGTGCCATTCTTTTCCCCTCTCCTTCCCCCACAGGCAGTTGTTCCCTAACCTATAAGGGATCCCATGAAAATTGCAACCAGGGGAGCAATGAGCAGAAGCAGCTCAGTCCCAGTGTTCTCTCCCTCCAGAGAGCATGCCTGGCCCATGCCATTCCCTTCCCCCTGCTTCCCACTGCACATATCCCCTAAACTACCTGTCTCCAAGACCCCCTTTTCTCCATTTTCTCTGAATTCAGTGAGCCAAAGCAGTCCAGCCTAGGTTCTCCTGTTACTTCTTCTGTGCCCTTCCTTGTTTCACTGCCTTAAATATATTTTTGCTGCAGTCAATAAATTTTTGCTTTATTTTCTACACTTTGTCTCTTGACTGAAATCTTTCCCTCAAGAAGACAAGAACAGGTCTTGTTTCCCTGTCTCCTTGGTAACAGGTTTAGTGGGTTTAGTGTGCTTGTGCTGAGGCAAGAACAAAGTAATCTCACTCAAAAAAAAAAAAAAAAATTTTTTAAAAAAACCAACAGGTTACATAATCAAGAAACATTCAAAGCAAATGGGTTTCTGAAGAGATCTATGGCAATTAAAAAACAAATGTCAATTCAGAATCAAAGTAGGAAACAGCTATGCAAGTTAAAGATGCCTCTGAGCACTTTCTTGGCAGATAAAAAAATTTCTGGGTGATTTTTGGCAGCAGAGGAAAGTTAATTTTTATGTAAGTATGAACCATTATTGACAAAGTTCTCAATCAGTTTTGTTCCAACAAACTTTCCAGCAAGTATGGATTTGTACATCTCTTTTTTCTTCCTAGGTACATCTGGAAAAAAGCAACCTAGAAAACATCACTTTTGCAAGGGGATTTTTTTTTTCATCTGAAAAATTGGCTGCACGTGTCAAGACCAGTTAGCACTTGGGAAATTGTGAAACAGCAAGGTTTATCTTGAGAAGGTGACCTCCCATTAGTCTCATTCAGCAGGGCCTTTCTCAGTCCATGAGAATAAAAACTGACAAGTTCAGTCACATTATGGTGTGAATCATTTAGAGTGTTAATTCTTCTTGGGTACTTGTATTTTAATAGAAATACCTACTAAAAAAGCAGTGTTTAACACAAAAAATTGACTGTGATCAAGATCTCAATCACTTATAAAGAAAATGTGTGTGTGTGTGTGTGTGTGTGTGTGTGTGTTGGAGGGATGGTAGAGGTGGTGGAGAAGTATTTTTTTATTATTATTATTTATTTTTTATTTATTTATTTTTTTAAATGTAAAATATTACAAATATCCCTTTATCTCCCCAATGACCCATTCCACCCCGTCCCACCCCCTTCCCAGTCCCCCTCCACACCATTGTCTGTGTCCTTGGGTTGTGCATATATGCATAGGAGAAGTATTTTTGAGGGAGAAAACCCTGTAGTTTTCTCATAACACATAAATCTGGCCCTGGAAACTTTACTGTGGAAGTGGTTTGAATGATTGTGATTAATTTACAGAATTCCCACACTATTTAAAACCCACTTCAGAGATATACAGGACAGAATAAAATATTTCAGGCTTCACAGAATAATAACAATAAACACTTGTTGAGGCCTTATTGTGGCAGGCATTGTTCTAATAAGATTAAATCTATTAACTAATTTAAACTTCACAGCAGTCATATAAGTAGTAACTATTACAGTATTTTCTGAGGCCTGTGAATATAATTTTTTCTGTTTCTCTTGTTCCATTATGCAAGGCTGGGATTTGTAAAGGTAGAAAATAGTGAAGGCAGATGGTACAACTGCTGTAAGTACAAGAAACTCTGATACTAGCCAGGAAGTAATAAGAAGTGCCATAAGAAGAGTGTAATTGGGACTAGAGGGTTTTGAAAGCTAGAGTTTACATATAAATAGAGGATTGAGAAAGTTTTCATGAAATAGACGGTATTTAAGCTGTTGGACTACATGATCAGATTCTACTTCACAAGCATGAGGCAATTAGGGACAGTGGGAATAGAAGAGAGGTACTAAGGTTGACAGATGCATTAGAGGTTATAAACTATCCTTTAGTCGGCAAGTGTCTGCCCCTAGAGGTGATGGAAATGTTGGAAACAAATATTTTAAATCTGACTGACCATTAACAGAAATAGAAAAATCAGAAGGAAAGGTGATATATTCATAAGAGTGGAACATTCCCAAGATGAGAGTAGGGGCTGGCCTTAGGTGGAGGGAGAGGGAAAGTGCCAGGGGAAGATCAAGAGCAAACATTACCCAATCTTGGCAAACATTATAAACTACTGGGTTTTGATAATAAGCCCAACAGGTTTCTAATGATTTACACTTTGCAGATCTATCACATTAATGATCTCCTGTAATCCCAGAACTTTACTCTGACACACTATTGCCTGAACTTTATAGGTGTAGCTAATAAGAGACCCCATAACTCCCAAGCCTCAATTTAGTCATTTCACTAACCAACACCAAAACTAGCTGCTTTTTATATCATGGTGATCTTTATAAAACCTCACAGTTGAATCTGACTTCCAGAGGCTACAGTTTAACATGAGAACCCATCAGCATGGCCTTTTGAATGAATGCATTAACCCAAGATGGAGCACCTAGGTATTACACCCAGCCTAGTCATATGCCATCATTTATGTCTTGAAGAATTATTTATTGAGAGCAAATTGAGGACCAAAGCTTTCATTCAAACAAAAGAGATATGAACTTTTAAATTTTTAATTTCTGGGTTTTAATGGGATGCAGAATTTTCATCTTAGAGTTCAGCATTTGGAGTTGAGGTAGTCACATTCTCTATCCCATCAAGAGAAGAGGGCCCTGTGCTTTTGGTAGTTCTACAATGAAAAAAGTCACTTTGCATTTTACACAGCAGAATCAGAGCCAGCCTTTGAAAATGATGTAAAATGTAAGTGGCTGCACAGCACTCTCCCCCTTTTTAGTAGAATTCCTTTTATCCTTTGTTCTTAGTGCTTGTCTGTCCAGTATCCCATATTGCAGCCCTTGAAAGTGTTGCCTCACCCTGAACTATGAAGGAAACGGAGGCGTATATTTCTTTGCTGTGTAAATTAGAAAGAAACAGAATAGGGTATTTCAAGGTTATCTCTTCTATTAGATTTAAAGGACATTTTGTTTAGTTTTTAGTTAAACTTCAGTTTTTGAAAGGAGGCCGATTATCACCTGCGGGTATGCTGTATCTAATAAGAGAGAGTCTAACATGGTAAGCAATTCCTAGCTGATGTGGAAGAAACAGACCAATAAAGGAGACAAAAGGAAGCAAAGGAAATTAGTTTGAAAATGCCAGTATCCTAATTAAAATAAAGCGATTAAGCTGTCAAGTATACAGTAAAATTGCCCATTTATTTGGTAATTGTGTTGTTCAATCTTCTAGTTACATAAATTATCACTGATATGTGGTCTCAGTATATATTGACTATATGGTTTGTGGTAGATGTCTATATATGCAAATTTAGCCTTTTGGTAATTAATGAAACCCTAGTTGAGCCTTGTTTGCAAGGCAGGAATTCTCTCAGAGAAACCAAGTGAAGTGTATGTTAATTGAATCCAGTGATTAAACAATTCTATACTTGATAAGTTTCTTAACATAATTTGTAAGATGATTAAACTATCTTAAATACCATTTGAAATGTTAAACAAGAAATATGAAATGTTTATTTGCTGTGTTAACATAAAACGATCTCATGCCCAGAATAGAAAGACATTTATTTTGTATAGGAAAGAGTATGTAAAATATGGATTGTGAATATAAATAACAACATTATTATAAGATAAAGGGTGAGTAAAAGGAATAACTTTTAAATTTTAGAAACACATATATTTTGATTTTGAATCACATAATAATTTCTTCATTTTACCAGTAATTTACCAAAGGTATGAATTATTTTCATATTTTTAATAATTGCTCACAAACTTAATGTGAAATATTAAGGACATTACTCTTTAACATTTAATATTACATAATGAATAGGGTAAAATGGTATACGTCAGCCAAAGAATCAATTATATAATTATTTACTTTACCAGCTCATAAAATTTGACTTTACTTGTTAGGAGGGAAGGTAGGCAAATGGGGACAAAAATGAAAGTCTACTAATGTCTTACAACAGTAATGGGCATTTAGTGTCTATATTTCTTTCTTTTTTTAATCTTTTGTTTAAAAAGCCTGCCACCCTGTAAGCATTCAATAAATGTTGGTTGAATGAACCAATAAATGGCAACACTAAGTCACTGATTCTCAACATTTCCCCCTACTCCAAGACCCTAAGTGATATCCCAAAGTCCCATCAGCAACAGTGGGTTGAAAAGAGATTCTTAATTAGAGAGTGAGGTACGTCTTAAAAGAGGGAGGTCAGTATTTAGGTTGGGACATGTAGGGGGTTGGGCAGTGTGCAATTTTAGAAGCCACCCAGGGTGAGTCATAGACCCGCCTGGGTAAGAAAATCTGTGGTTTAAACAATGCTCTATGACAAATTACAAAGGAAGGCAATGTTTACTGTGCTTTTAGAATCCATATCCTTTTAACATAAGGAAAGATAAACATTATCATAACTATTTGAATTACTGTGGGATTGTAATTTAATATCCATCCAGCATGGATGCCAGTAGAGGGTTGGCAGCATATGCAGTGAGTTTAGATATCCTAGAAAGCTAATCCAATAATTTATCAAAAGTCCTACTTGCTCTCATTTTTTTTATAATTCATTTTTATAAAGCATATGGAAGTTTTAGTGTGTGTGTATTTATCTGAATTCCCTTGATATTGTCAGAAGTTTGCAAGCCGGCCTCAAGGCTGTGATCCAGGACTTAATCATTATGTCAGGAACAAGAAAAAATTATGAACAAATCATCAGTTGAGAGGTGGGGAGCCAAGTAAGGTCAAAGCCAGGAGTCAATTAACTAGGTCCTCAGAGCTGAAGTCTACCATATAACCTAAGAGACAGTGAGCTAAGGAGGTCCAAGGTCAGCTCAGCACAGTGATGCACATGAGTGATGCCTATTTCTTTGTGAAAACTTAAGGGTATAACCAATCTTGGGGTGATGAAAAACTGGTCAGAAGACAGGATGAATGAAGTCTAGTCAATGAAACCTTATTAGTTGACTCTGATTTTTGTGGTTATAGTTTTTAATTGTTCAACAAAAATGAAAGCTTTCTATTCCCTTTTGTTTTATTCATTGACTTTTCAATCCTAAGACATTGTCCAAGTGAAAATCAAAGATTGGCTTCTCCACCTTAACAGGGGGTGTAGAAAGAAGTAAGAATGAGCTAGAAGCATCCATATACCTTAATTCAAGGCAAAAGATGGCCGTTTGCCACAATTTTAAGTAAACAGCTGTGTACCACTTTGGGCTATTGCTGCTCCCTGGTGCTGGGTTTATGCAATTCAATCACCAGCAAATGTTTTCTTGATTTCCCTTCAGGTTTTCTTTTGTTTTGTATAGATTTTTACAAATGACAGCGCCTTAAGCAAACATGGATTTTGCACATATTTATAGGGTCTTTTTCTATAGATCACTCTAAAGAATTAGAAGGTTTTAGAACTTTTTCATTGATGAGTCCTTGACAGATGGATCAATTGACTGACCTTTAAGTAAGAGGATGGAGAACCAAGAAGTCGAACTGTTTGTCCATTTTTTTTGTGAGCAATGACTTCCTTATTTGGGGGAAGAAATGACCAGTCACATTCCCAATGAGTCAGGCAATGGCTGAGGGGTGCAAAGATGATTTGGGTATTGCATAAACTGTTTTTTTTATTTTTTAAAATATGTTTGTTATTCATTTTAGAGAGGGAGGAAGGGAGAGAGATAGTGAGATAGAAACATCGATGAGAGAGAAACATTGATCAGCCCCCCCACCAGGGATTGAGCCCACAACTGGGGCATGCCCCCTGACCAGGAATTGAACCCGTGACCTCTTGGTTCATGGGTCGACGCTCAACCACTGAGCCACTGTTTTTTAGCTGCTGAGGATAACTTCTTGGTTTGCGGCATCATGACCTATCAGGAGGACTTGTGGACTATAATGCATAATGTTGTGTGAATAAAACTGCTAAATAGCACCTAAGACTTTTGGGCACTTGTATTATTTAAATTTATCTTTGCAATATAGGTTATTTTTATTTCCATTTTTCAGACTAAGAAAGTGAACCTTAGGATTTTTGAATAACTTGTTCCCTTACAAAGATATCTTGTAAGAAATCCAGGTTTTTCAATTTGAGCTTGTCCGACTCCAAATCCAGCATTATTACCTGTTACACAGTAGCTATGCTTATGCACTACAAGAAGAGTAAGGCCAAAGTCACCTTGATGTATTAGAGGTGACTTAGTTCTCCTTCCATGACTTTCTGGCATCCATTGGTAGTTGGGTGAAGCATAGGGAACAAAGTCGGCAAAGACTTTCACACCAAGAACAAAAGGCTGTATCGTCAATGAGATGATTGTACTCTGAGTATTGCATGTGAATCTATTTACTAAGATCTTGCCTCTGTCCTGAACAGCAATGACTACCAGGAACATTTTTTTTTTTTTTATAATCTTCAATATGTGACTGTGCTGATGAATTAGTGTTGTTGATGAATTTCCAAAAACCTTTGGTGATAGACTTATAAAAAATTTTTTTATGCAGCCTGTATCCAATCAATCAGTGAGTCCATGATGAATCATGAAACATATTTGTTGACAAAATCTTGTGTTCAGTGCCAATCAATCCAGCTGTGTCACCACTGTTCCAATTGCCAGCCATGAAATATTACTCTGAAACATGGAATTTATTGTTGGAAAGAGCCACTATCAATCTATCCAGCTGCCTTTCAGCAGGTGCATCTTGCTATTTAGCAAACATATCCAACTTTATTGATTCCAAGTATATATCCACCTTAGCCTTAAACTCATTTATACTGCCTACTCTGACTATATATGTACAATGCTGTTCCCAATTCCAATATCTTTCTTGGAGAAGGAAACTTTTCTGAATTTAAATATAACCTTCACTTTTCCTTCCAGAACAGCCAGACCTATCCTTTCCATATATTTATTTTTAAAAAAGAATATAAACACAGATTCATGTGCTAGATCTTTGTGTCAATTTAAACTTTGTAAGGGCAGAGATTTTAGCTCAAAGAATGAAAACATCATATGTTCAAAAATATACTCTGAATAAAAAGAGTTTCTTGAACTCAGGGCTTTGATGACAATAATTAAATTGAGGAAGAACTAATCACTTCCATATTTTCAACTTACCCAAATAATTTTTTTTCAGAAAATGTTAGCTAGAAAACTATAAATATTTTCCTGTATGTGAGAAAACTCATTGTGCTTTTACCTCCTTTGTAAAATATTAGTTCAATTAACACTTGTATCTGACAAGGAGAGGAAGGGATCAGTAGTTTATGCTTTATAACTAAGAATATTTGGGTGCAATTTCAGGTGATGAGATAATATTACATATAACATTCATGGATACAGCTCTCAAAATGGGACTGTAAAGGGGTGCACAGAATGAAAATAATTCTCATAATTTCATCTTTTTGTAGAGGCTGCAAAAAGCATGAAACATAGTGACTCTAGAGCATTATTTTGTACTTGACTGAATATGATGCCAGGTAATTGTGAGGTTTTTAAAATTGATTTGCTTCTGCTTTGCAGTTAATTTCACTAATTTTTGCTGACACTTTGTTTACAAAACCAATCCAGCTTAGACTAATGTGAAATACTTGATAAATTAGTTTTCTTGAGACTCACAAGGGCAGAGACACTAATTTTCACGTTATCTGTCTCTATTAGAGCTGTAGTAGGTTTACCACATAGACTTAGCTATTGATGAGGAATATTATTTTACACTACAAAATCTGCTTTGAGTGTTTTACAACTGGAGATTATGCCAATATGAGAGAAGCAATTAAAGTGCCCCTTTGCGTCTGTAATAATGTCAACAGTAAAAATAAAGTAAAAAAAATAAAAATAAAGTGTTCCTTTGTTGAAGCCATGATTTAACAAATATTAGTGAAATAAATGGGTGAATTGAAATAGCCGACTTGGCACACAAAGAGCATAATGAGTTATTTATATGTGATTGTATTCACACAACTTCCAAATCCAAGCTTGATTGTCAGCCTGTGCTTCTTTCCTGTATTTTCTTTCTTTTTTTTTTTTTTAAACATACTTTTTTTTAAATATATCTTTATTGATTTTAGAGAGAGGAAAGGAGAGGGAGAGAGAGAGATAGAAACATCAATGATGAGGGAGTCATTGGTCAAGCCCACAACCTGGGCATGTGCCCTGACCAGGAATCGAACTCTGATTGCCTGGATCCCAGGTCGACACTCAACCGCTGAGCCAAGCCGGGCCGGGCTGTATTTTCATTTTCTAACAGAATTTTGCCATCACTTGATTAAATAAAGAGCACTCTAATAGGAGCTCATTATTTCCTACCAAGTAACACCTATTAAAAATGCACTAGTCCCACCCAGCCAGGCATGGCTCAGCGACTGAGCACCACCTAGGATCCAGGAGATTGCGGTTCGATTCCCAGTCAGGGCACATGCCCGGTTCCGGGCTCAATCCCCAGCAGGGGGCGTGCAGGAGGCAGCCAATCAATGACTGTCTCATCACTGATGTTTCTATCTCTCCCTCTCCCTCTCCCTTCCTCTCTCTGAAGTAAAAAAAGACATATTTTAAAAAAAAAAGTGCTAGTCCTGCCCTAGCAGGTGTGGCTCAATTGGTTGAACATTGTCCTGTGCACCAAAAGGATTCCCAGTCAGGGCACAGGGCTAGTTTGTGGGTTTGGTTCAGGTGTGTGCTGGAGGCAGCAGATCAATGTTTCTCTCTACCTCTCCCTTCCTCTCTCTCTCTAAAATTAATAAAATTCATTTTTTTAAAAATGTGCTAGTCCTCTTGATTGCACAAATTGCATGGTCTTCTAAGTTGAAAATCTTGAAGTCATCATTTAACATCAGACTTTATTGTCCATTTTTATTATTTAAATTCACCTTCAACATGTGTCCTCTTCTATCCTAATTTGACAGCTGAATCCCTAAATATTCGTCATTGTTCAGCTCAAACTTTACTTATTCTGTGCCTTTTCTGATGTCCTCCATGCCCATCTCTGTATGATATCTCTTCTTTGTTCTCCCATAATACCTTGAACAGGCCTGGATCATAGTACTGTAGTCACTCTGGCATCCCAGCAGTGGATCTATTAAAAAAAAGTTGTTGCTCAGAAAATGCTTGTTATATGACGAAACGTGTTAGCCTTTACCCTTTATCTCCATTATAAGATCAGGAAAAACCCTATTCTCTTTAATATTTCCCATAGCACTGGACACACAGTAGATGCTCACTGAATATTCAATGTTTTTTTAAAAGCCATAATTGTAATGATGCCTCTGCTTAGAATCAAGACTTCTCTATATGCAATGATGTGTGTTAAAATATAACTGAATAAAATGACTAGCCACAGTGGAAGAATAGATGTTTGGTAGCCAGTGATTTTTTTTATTTTGTCAAGAGTATAGATTGGATATGTGATAGTGGGAAATTGATACAAGTGTTGAAGGAATTTTGACTATTATTAGACAAAAGTAGTATCCCCTGCATTCTGTGGAGAACACCTTAATATTGAATGACTGGATCTACAATAATGGTGATGGTGAAATTTTTAACAGAGTGCATAAAATGCCAGAAAGGCAGTATATCCTGCATACCTTTAGACATCTGGCATTGTGTATGTCCACTGAATCACTATTAAGAATATTGTGGATGAAAATTTTTACAGCTCATTGTCAGTATTATCACTTTTGAGCATCATCTCTGTATGTATTTTTCATCATTCAGTCAAAGCCAATGAACACCTCAGACATTTTCAATCTTAGAACAAATTTGCTTGGTGGTATTCAATGCAGGATGGTTCTACATGACATCTTGTTTCAATTGTGTGTGAAGAAAGTGACTATTCATGCTATGTTTGTTTGTTTGTTTATATTTCGTTAATCCTCAATGGAGGATTTTTTTTTTCCATTGATTTTCTTTTAGAAAAAGTAGAAAGAAGGGGGAAGGGAGAGAGAGAGAGAGAAAGAGAGAGAAACATAGATGTGAGAGAGACACATTGATTGGTTGCCTCCCGAAGGTGCCCTGACTGGGACAGGAATCGAACCTGCAACCCAGCTATGTAAGTGCCCTAGACCAGGAATCAGAAATCAAACCCGGGACTCTTCAGTGCATGGGCTGATGCTCTGACCATGGAGCCAGGCTGGTCAAGGCCATACTGTGTTTATTAAACTGACATTGGTGGTATCCAGTCTTCTAAGCAAAGCAATGAACCACTAGAAAGGTAGTGTTAGGTTTATTAAGAGTTTGAAATAGCAGCCCAGAGGCTTATTGTTGAATAAGTATCATAAAAACAGGCCAATTTAGTGATATATTCTGTGTTCCTTTATGTGAAAGGAAGTATTCAGGATAAAGTGATAAACAGAAGTTATATTCAGTGTCTCATAGTGGAAGTTAGTGAACTTCACAAACAACGAATCAACAAATGGTCATGAAATGAAATATTTCCCTACCTGTTATATGAAAAGGGAAATATTCCTTTTAACCTAAACAAAAACAAAAGCACTGAAGGAATTAGTTTACCCTGGCTCCTAATAGGAAGCACAGTATTATCATTTATTGCTGTGGCATGGAATTAACATGTTAAGCTTGTATGTATTTCTGGTGGGCAGAGTACCTCTGTAAGCTGTACATGTTCCTTGAGCCTCAATGAGTAAGGGCAGGATGGCTTTATAGTCCTAAATCACTTATTAAAGCAATTACATAGTTATATTGGACACACTTTTTTCTAGTTTCTGATATAAACATTTTTCTGGCTCCAATCATATGATTTTTGCCTTTAGAGACACACACGGGTGCACAAGTGTTTGTATGGACACTCTAATGTTTGTTCACATCTTTGTGTTCAAAGGGGAGAATTGTCAGGCAACAAACTTATGAAGGTCCACTGGCCTATGCGGGGACTTCAGTGTTGCAAGTATCCTCCCACAAACACAAATGTACTGCATTACAAGGCATACAGCAAATATAATAACAACCTATTTTGCAATGAAAATAGTACATTTATGGGCACCTTCAATTATGAATAAATATTCAAGGTAATTGTTTCTATGAAGACTGATGTTATTTTCACAGTTTCTTCAAAAGTTTAGTCCAGTAAAATATAATTTAAAACACTTGCCAAGTAAATAAAACTTGATATCAAGACACCTTGCCAGGGTGTCTGGAAACAAAGGCAGTCTATAGCGTGAATTGTGTCCCTGATCTAAGTGAGTATAGTTTTAATACATAGAATGATGTCTATATACAAGGATCTGTGCTAGGTGCTTAATATGTGATATCTAATTCGGTTCTTACCTCACCCTGGTATTAAGAATGATTACTTCATTTAACAGATAAATAAACTGAGCCAAAGTCCATGCTTTTAACTATTCACTATACATCCCATTTTTTCAAAAATGTATTTTGAATTATTTCTATTTCTGTGTTCTAATATGTTCCCATCTTAAGTAACCATTTAAAAATTATTGAAAAAATATTTAGGACTTTAAGTTTTTCTTACTTCACTCTATTTTCATTCTATTTCTGAAGCCATGGTTTCTAGAGCCTGTATTTTCATGTACTTTCATAATAGGCTAGTGCCACTGCCACTGTAGATAAATGAGTTGACCTTGTTGATGTTCCTGCCTGTTGCAAGGAATTGAAAGCCCAGCTGAGAGCAATTACAAGCAAAATTACTACCTTGGCAGAAGATGTCAAAACTCACATTCCTGGTTGGATGCGAGATATGTGTATGCTGAACGGCAGTCACAGAAACAGGACATTTCAAATCATTTTTGAAATGAGAGAAAAGTATGAAATTCTAAAAGCCTTTGCTTTCATGAAATCTACACGGTGCAAATAAAACATGTTTGTGTGTGTATGCATATATATATATATGTGTATAATCTCCATAAATCCCTGAATAATGCTATCCTTACATTCCAAAAGAATATAATAGATTCCTGCATTCTAAACTTAATATAATAAAATTCCATTTACTCAGAATCTGAAATATCAAAACGGTGAAATAACTTGAATTTAGTTTACAAGCATGTAGATCAATTGCTGCTATTTACAATGATGTCTTTTTAGATATTCAGATACATTCTAAAATAAAACAAGTATGCCCATTTTAGTTTTAGTAATAAGTATATTTTCTGATATTAAAATTCTTATATTTAAATAGTTAGTATTCATTAATGCCACTTAAAGAAAGTCAGTTAAACAAGAGAGTGAACTACATTTGACCCTTGAGCAATACATGTTTGAATTGCAGGATTCCACTTATATTCAGATTTTTTTCAATAATTATACTCCCTATCTCTGAGTTGTGCATCCATGAATGGATTCTACCAACCATGAATTGAAAACATTATTTTTGATCCATGGTAGGGAATCTGTGGGTGAGGAGGGCTGACTCTATGCATTGTTCTATACCATTTTATATAAAGGTGCTTGAGCATCCATGGAATTTGGTATCCACAGGAGGCCTGAAGCCAATCCCCCTCAGATACTGAGGGACAACTATAGTTAAGTTTTGAGGGAGTCAGAAGTTATACATGGATTTTCAATTGGGCAAGGGTTGGGTGCCCCTAACCCTCATGTTGTTCAAGGGTCAACTGTAATTATAATACTACATTACTCCTTGTTTTCTATAAATTCTATTTGTTGATTTCAAAGGAATACATTTGCTTGATTTCTTTGAAACTGGCTTGTGTAGTAAGTCTCCAGAACAAAAAGTGAAATTGGGGCAATTGTCTGGTGAATTCCAATTTTCTAGTCAAAGAACTCAGGTAATAATGGTGATTTAAGCAAAGTGAATGTTTCCTTTTATTTTATATAAGTATATCACAGATTGCAAAGTCCAAAAATAAGACAAAGGTACCTGAGAGCTTAGTGTTTTAGTCTGAATGGTAAGCTTCGATCAACAGGAAAGTCTTCAGGTAGACTAATAGTTTCAGGTAAGCTAATATCAAAAAGTATGAGTTACTTGGGTCTTTATTCCCAGTTAGGGAGTAGGGACATGTAACTCCTTTCCAAAGAGGTTCTTGAGCTATTTCCTAATGGGGTTTTCTTGTAAAGGAGCTATACTGCATGATCATAGCACATCTTTCAGATGTATCAATTGTGTGGTTATGATGTGGAGGCATGCATGGTAACCTCAACCACTTTGGTAAAGGATATAAGTAGAAGTGTATACAAATTGTCTTGACCTCTAGTCCCATTGCATAAATCCAATTATGAAACAAAAAAATAATAATACAAAACTATTTCTTCTAGAGTCACCTTTTAATTGCTGTTTCAGGAATATTGGTATTATCCTCACCATAGAAGATGATCCTCACTTTCTTTTAAATGTCAGTAGACATCATACTCCTTGCCTAACTGAACTCTTCTTTTTTTTAGGATAAATGAGCATATTTTCTTTGACAAGTCCTGATTTCTTTACTTTTAAACATCCACTTGGACATCCTCTGGATTTTTTTCATAAAATAGATGGTCAGAGTTGGACACAATTCTACTATATGATTTGACCAAATTAATGTACACTGCATCACTTGATCCTTACACTCTATGTTTCCCCAAATAAACTCAGGATATATATTTTTTAATATGTCTATTGACTTAGGAGAGAGGAAAGGAGGAGGAGAGAGATATAGAAACATCAATGATGAGAGAGTCATTGATCGGCTGCTTCCTGCGCGCCCCCGACTGGGGATCGAGCCTGCAACCCGGGCCTGTGCCCTGACCTGGAACAGAACCCTGATCACCTGGATCCTAGGTCGACACTCAACCGCTGAGCCACGCCCGGCCTGGCAAACTCAGGATATTTTATTAGCTATCTGGCCTCTATTTGTCTGTGGCTGGTTCAAAGGGGAAAACTTAACAGAGATTGTTTTAATCCCAATATTACAACATCTAATCTATTCTCCATAAAAATTTTATCTGTCCCATCACCTAACAAAAGATAAAGGAAAGATAATCCACAGGCTTGTTTCTTCCTTTAACTTTCCATGGTTTACAGCAACATTGAAGACAACAGCTCTGAAGTTAGATTACTGAATATGCTCGTCTGTTCCTCTTTTCAAACTAGATCTCTATCTAACTGAAACAAAGAAATAACATAAATCTTCTAAGCAAATAATTACATAAAAAAAAAATAGGAAAGAATTTATGCAGATGTCTAAGCAATCAACTGTATTCCACCTTGGGGTAAAATAGATCTCTGGTTTTCAAGCCTAAGTATATAGTAGAACCATCTGAGCAGCTGTTAAAAATGACTGTAGAGGGAGGGGAGCAGGGGCAGAGTGGAAGTGGGCAAAGGGGCAGTGGATGAAGGACATCTATAATACCATCAACAATAACAAAACGCTTTTGTAAACTACAAAAAAAATGACTGTAATCTTTTAGAAATAATGAACAGCTTTATAGAGATGTAATTGACATACAATAAATTGCACATGTTTAAAATACACAATTTGCCAATCTTAATATATACTTACAATGGTGAAACCATCACCAAAATCAACATAATGAATATATTCAACTTTCCCCGAAAGTTTCTTAGTACACCTTTGTAATCTTTACCCCCCCAACCTTCACAGGCAACCACTGACCTGCTTTCTGCCATTGCAGATTGTTTTGCATTTTCTAGTTTTAAATAAATAGAATCATGTAATATTTACTCTTTTTCTGCTATTTTTCACTAATCATAATTATTTTGAGATTCATCTATTTTGTAACCTGCATTTACAGGTTATTAATTTTTATTGCTGAACACTACCTCATTGTATGTATTCCATAATTTGTTTATTAACTCACTGCACATTTGAGTTGTTTCTAGTTTTTGAATTAAAAATAACGCTGCATGAATATTTGTGTGCAAGTCTTTGTATGAACACATTCTTTTATTACCCTTGGATAAAAGCTTAGGAGTGGAATGGCTGAATCATATAAATGTAATATGTTTAATTTTTAAGATATGCATTGCTACTTGTTCCTGTACCATTTACTGAAGAAAAAAAAATTCTCTGCTAAGTTGAGAAAGTGTGCCAAACTTGTTATCTCTGTGTGTGTGTGTGTGTGTGTGTGTGTGTGTGTTTGTGTGTGATTTTATATCTGGACTCTGTATTCTCTTTCACATATCTAGTTTTATATTGATAGAACACTATTGATTACAGTAGCTTTATAGAAGGTGAAACAAGGTAGCGTTAGTAATCCAACTTTGTTCTTGTTTTTTAAACTTGTTTGACTATTATGGATCTTTTCATTTCCATATGAACTTCAGAATTGATTTATCAATTTCTGCAAAAGGTCAGTTGAGCCTCTAGACCTACTTGGGGAGAAGACCAACAATCTTATCATTAAGCACTGTTAATAGTATTATTAACAACCTTAACAATACTGAGTCTTTCAAACCATGAATACGATGTACATCTCTGTTTATTTAGTTGTTCTTTAATTTCTCCCAGAGATTTATTAAAGTTTTCAGTATAACAGTCTTTTTTTGTCTATTGCTTTTCTGTTTTTTATATTGATTTCTATGCTGATCTTAATATAGTTCATTCTTATATATAATTTGGAATAAATTCTCTTTTTCTTAAAATTCCTAAAGGTGTGAGTAGAAGTCTTTAAATGAAAATTGTTCTTCTTTTCTAATAAGAGCATTTAGTGCTATAAAATTTTCCCTAAATACTGACTTAGTGGCATATCACAAATATTGATATGTTGTATTTTCATTTTTGTTTAATTCACAATCCTTAATGTAACTTTTGAAATCAGTGTGTGCCAATGGATTATATAGAAGTGTGGTCTTTAGTTTTGATGAAGTTCAGGACACACTGCTGAGCTTCATCAATTTTGGCACATTGAATATCTTAAGCTGAAGGATTCTGAGAAAGGGGAAAAAGCAAGGTCACTTGGACCTCACCTACACACTTTGCCCTTCTTTTCTAAAAGCAGGAGATAAATCTCCAATGTGAAATAAGGAAGACACTCTTATCATCAGAGAGCGGGAACTTAGGGGGGGAAATTTGTATAAACAAACCTTATTAAGTAAATACTTATCTTCCTAGTTACCTTTTCACCATTTACTACCCCACTCCCAAAGCCCTTTGCCTTGTCATTTTTCACAAATTTATTGTTTCCTTGTCTAGAAGGCATAAAAACTTCCTACCCTGCTTTTCATTCCCCTTTGAAGACTCCAAAGTACTTGTAAAAATTTAATAAAATATGCATGCTTTTCTCCTGCTAATCTGGATTTGTCAGTTTAATTTTCAGACGCAGCCAGGGACCCTAAGAGAGTTAAGGAAAACTTATTCTTCCCCTACAGTTTGTAAACACTTCAGGATTTTCCAGAGAATTTTCTGTTATTTGTTTCTAATTAATCTTGTGTGGTCAGAGAGCATACTTGATATGACTTGAATTCTTTTAAATTCATTGAGACTTGTTTTATGACCCAGAAATGTGGTCTATCTTGGTCAACATTCATGTACATTTGAAAATAAAGTGTAGTCTGCTGTTGTTGGGTGGAGAATATTATAAATGTCAATAGGGCTATATTGTCTGATAGTATTTTTCACCTGCTGTATTCTTGTTAATTTTCTGTCTAGTTCTGTTCTATCAATTACCAAGAGAGAAAAAATGAAAGCTCTCATTATAATTATGGACCTATTTCTCCTCCCTGTTCTATCAGTTCTTGTTTCATGTATTTGATACCTGTTATGAAGTATATAAATGTTTAGAATTGTTATGTACTCTTTATGAATTGATGATTATAATATTATAAAATTGCCTTCTTTAATAATATTCTCTGCTTGAAATCTACTTTGGCTGATTTTAATATCACCATTTCAGCTTTCTTTTGATTGATCAAGGTTAGCATGGTATATCTTTTCCTACAGGTTATGGGTTGGATTGTGTCCTCTCAAAAGGATAAGTTAAACTCCCAAATCCCAAAATATTAGTGTGACCTTATTTGGAAATAGGGTCTTTGCTGAGTTAAAATGAGGCTTAATCCAATATGACCAGTGTCCTTATAAAAAAGAGAAATTTGGACACAGAGACAGATATGCACAGAGGGAAGATGATGTGAAGACACAGACAAGACAGAAGCAGAGATTGGTCTGGTGCAGCTGTAGCCAAGGAATGCCAGGGTCTTCCAGCCACCACCAGAAGCTAGGAAGAAGCAAAGAAGGACTTTTCCCAGAGTTTTAGAGGAACTGTTAACACCTTGTTTACAGATTTCTAGTCTTCAGAACTATTAGACAATTCATTGCTGTTGTTTTAAGCCAACTGAATTTTGGTACTTTGTTACAGAAGCTTCAGCAAACTAATATACATCCTGTTACTTTTAATATGTGTGTATTTATATTTATAGTAGGTTCCAATTAGGCAGCATCTAGTTAAGTTTTTTGTTGTTGTTGTTGTTGTTGTTAAATATATCTTTATTAATTTCAGAGAGAGGAAGGGAAGAGAGAGAGAGAAACATCAATGATGAGTCATTGATCGGCTGCCTCCTGCACGCCCTCTGCTGGGGATCGAGCCCGCAACCCAGGCATGTGCCCTGACCAGGAACTGAACTGTGACTTCTTGGATCATAGGTTGATGCTCAACCCCTGAGCCACGCCGGTTGGGTCATCTAGTTAAGTTTTGCTTTATTTATCCAATATGAAAATCCCTGACTTTTTTATTTATTTTATTTCTGACTTTTAATTGGGGCATTTAGACCATTGCATTTAAGGAGATTATTGATATGTGTAGGGTTAAATCTATCCTGTTGATATTTGTTTTTAATTTTTCTCATGTGTCCTTTGTTCTTGTTTTCCTTTATTCTGATTTATTTTTGGATTAAATTAATATTTTAATGATTCTACTTTTTCTTTAGTTGGCTTATTAGATGTAACTCTGTTTTATTATTTTAGTGTGGTTGTTTTAGGTTATATATTAACCTTTTTCTTTCTAAACATCCACACTATGATGTTAGCTTAGCTAAGCATTGTGTAACAAACAACAGAACTGAGTTGATTTTTAGGACAATATTGTTATCTGTGTTAATGAAATCATGACTTTGGCTTAAAATTGTCATTATACTTGTATTTACAGTAAGGGTACTTACATTGTGTTCATTTAATGCCTTTATGAGTAGGCAAAACTTCTATTACCAGTTGGTTTTGTTTCTATGGTGTTAAACAGCTCAATGGACCTAATCTTTTTTGTTGAGTATGTGTGCATGTGTGTGCATGTTTTCCCATGGTAAGTTGGTGTGGCATGGACCAGAAGCACACAGATGTTTACATTTCATATAGAGTTGTCAGTTTTTATTTTCCAAGTAATGATATTTAAAAATGTCACTATCACAAACTTCACAAGGAGAGGATGTGTGAAACCATACGAAGAATATTGCTTCAGAAAAAATACATTTCTTTAAATTGAATACACCTAGCTTTATGTTGATAGTAACTACATCTTCCTTAATTTCTCATTTTGCTCAGTATAAGAAATATAAATCGAAATATAATTATGTGACCCTTGAACATGTCATGTAGAGGACAAATCATATAATTGAGTTCAGTCTTCCATATTTCAAGAAATGTATTTATTCAGCTTAGAGAAATTGCCTGGGAGCAAAAGTCTTATATTTCAGAGAGATCATCATTATATCCTTGAATATGTCCTTGGCAGAACCAGAGAAGTGGAATCATGTTTTTCTCTCTAGTCATTGTCAGTGTAGCTATCTCTCCATCTTCATTCAACCCACTGCCTTCTGTGAAAGCAGGTAGCCTTTATGGTAAAGCTTCAAAGGCAATGGAGAGTCCTAAATAGGGATAGGTGCAGCATAGAGACAGCAGGCATGTGTGGATGAAGGCGGATTCCAAAAAATAGAGTGAAAGGAATGAGACAGAGTATAAATTTGACTTGATTTTAATGTTGACTAGATTGTGCTTTGCTGCTAATCCTTAAGTATGATTTAGAAATAATGCTTAACATTAAATGAGTCCTAGACTTGGACTGTTTAATAGAATGAAATGAAGTGCAAAGTATTTTGTGACCTCAATACCTGCATTAATTATTTAAAACTTTTATAGTGTGAAGGGTAAAAAATGGTAAACAACCTAGCTTTTTGGTTTTCATTTACAGAGTGGACTGCCATGGCTAAATTCAAAGCAATGTTCCAAGACACTTGAGAAAAACACTCAGAGTCTTTTGATTGGTATACACAAGCAGTTGTTTGAATTTGAGTTGGAGTGAGACACAAAATCAAAAGCTTGTATACATAATTTCCAGGCTCAAATGGAGATTTCATTTTTTTCCCTAGAATATGGGCAACATTTAGCTTTTTGTTGTAAAAGTCATTATTTTGTGACCTTTCCAAAGAGCAGTGCTTTTTCAGGCTTGCTGTGACACTAAAAATATATAACAAAGCAGTTAATGAATGTCAGGAATATAAAATGTTGCAAACTAGAAAAGTAGCAAAAATAAGTTCCGAGTTTTCAGCTGTCAAAAGTACATAGTGTCTGTCTGATCCATGCTTCCATGTCACTGAATCTAGACTGACAAATCTCAAAAGGAAAGTGGGGGTAGGTGGGTGCTTGGGGACAGATTAACAAAATAATTTATATGCATAACCTATGGACACAAGCAATAGAGTAAGGAAGACCTGGGGAGGGGAATGGGTGTGTGAGGTGGAGGGGGTCAATGGGGAAAAAAGAGGATATCTGTAATATTTTGAACAATAAAAAATAAAATAAAAACTAAACTAAACTAAAACAAAATAATACATAGTGTCTGAAGCAGAATTTTGATAGTTATCTTGGCAGTGGTCTGTTACGTGTATTTATAAACATTAATCTCTTGAAAACTTCAAAAATTGCATTTCCATGTAGCAGTTAGGTAAATCACTAGAAAAATTTTATGCACATATACCTGCACACTCACTCACATGTACTAAAGAATCACTGCAATCAGTTATTTTGACTTTGTGTTTATATTTAATAGGTATTTTTGCACTCTGGAAGACCTGAAAAATAAATAGCACATTATTTTAAATTTTGATATTAGGAATAAACATCAGTGACTGTTAAATTAGCCTGTGTTACTTCAATTGCTGCGGCATAAACACAAGCCCATAGAGAAGTTAGAAAATACATAAGGGCCACTGAAATTAAAGTCGGAAAAATAGATGCATCTAAAGGAAAAGCTTTCCAGTGGAATTTGCAGTATGTGTTATTTAGGATGAGAGTTGACAAGGGACAACAGCTTTGCATTGAATGTGAAATATTTCTTTTTGAGTAGGTCACTGCTTGCTATAACGCTGTTTCTATGTGTGTAGTATTGAGCCACATTCTTGTATTGCCTGAAGCAAGAAAGAGTCCTTTAGTGCATTGAAGTGGGAATATGCTTTTCCGACAGCCAGAAAGATTTCTGCCCTTTATGAAAACAGTTTAGTCTGCAAAACTACCCACACTATTAATACAGTGCTAAGTATTTTGTACCTGATTTCCTTTATTCTTAGCAATAACCTTTAGAAATACAGTTGATTGTAATTATTTATGGTAGTTATGTTCTGTACAGTCACTGCAAATACTGAGTTAGTGCATACTGAATTACTACTGTGCCTAAGCAAAATATAGGGTTAGAATTCCTGGTCACAAAATTTTTATCAACTGATCAATGCATAATCTTGTGTTATGTGTTTTTCTATTTAAAGACTCCTTATTTAATATATATTGTTGATTTATTAACATTGAACTTGTGGCCAAATAGTACTACAACTCATGTATGAACAAAGCTTCTCTAACAGTATTTTCTCCCTAATTATTGCATCTTACAGACTTCTTGTGTTTAGGAATACTAAATATCACTCATTTCAGCACTAGACTTGGAGCCATTCTACATAGCAAAATCACCAACAAGAATGCACACAGATATGAATAGTATGGTACTAAACAGAGCACGAAAAAGACACTTGCTTACATGATAAGAGCTGAAAAAAACAGGCAGATCATCACCTTGTTCAATCTCAGCTGAGTACATGAGCATCAGGAAAATTGAATTTTTTGTCACTCTTTACACATCCACAAATGTGTGAAAGTTGCAAATAAATTTTAGTGAGTAGGTGAAATTCCAAATGTAAAATCTGTAAATAATGAAGATTAATTGCAGATACAAATGATTTTCCTGAGGAAGCAAAGGCTCAGAGAGGATTACTAACTTGCCTGTGGTCCACAGCTAGCTGACGATAGATCTGAAATGTTCAATTCCAAGTTTAACTACAAAATCTGTGCTCTTAAACAGCTAATACCAATGATTCATATTAGTCAAAGATCAATGTCTCAGCAGTGTGCATTAAGGGCTTCCAGAGATTGCTTCCTGAACTCTGTGTAGAATATAGTTAACATGCATACAAATTTCTTCATGGATTCCATTCTTCCAGGAACTAGATCTCATGACATTACAGGGAGAGTATATTAGTGACTGTTAGAACATAAAGCATAAGAGAGTAACAAGTAGAATGGTATAAAAAGCTAGACAGATAGGCAAAGTTCATAAATGAAGAATAAATCTTTGGTCAAGTAAATTTAGGAGTGGTTAGCACTCTCAAAGCCACTCCAAGGATTACTATTTTAAAATATTGATGTCTAAGCTGATTCCTGGAGAATCTGATTCAGTCGATCTGGAGTGAAATCCATGCACCTTGCACCTTTGCTTTTCCAAAGTACCATAAAAACTTCTGATGTACCACCCAGAGTTGATCTAGATTGGTAGAGGTCTTTGGTTCTCTACAGGTACAACTGAGAGCAATACTTGTACCATTCAATGGTAATCATCATATCCCAAGCCATCTTCCCTTTGATGTCTGTGATTTACTTCTGCGATCACTCCCATAAAGCTTTATATAGATTTCTGTGACTTTCCTGATGTTCTAAGGTATTCTGGAGGGACTATTTAGCATTCTTCTTATTCATGTGGCTATTTGAACTTTTATTTTGTACCCATCAGTCCTGAATTGTGCACCAAGACACCAAGAGGAAAACAGAAAACTCATAGTGGTACTGTAGCATGTTTTAGATTTTCAAGAGAAACACAGGAAAACCCAACATCAGTCTGACACTGTGTGAACTACCTGCTTGAAGTAGTTCACCATTTCAACTTTAGATCATGCTACATTCCCTCCCATGATGTCACATCTTGAGAAAGGGAGGTAGGGGTAGGTGGAGGTGGACAAAGGGGGGAAAATGGGAACTGGGAACCAAAAGGGACTTTGCTTGGGGAAATGGATGCACGATGCAGTGTGCAAATGATGTTTTATTGAGTTGTACACTTGAAACCTGTACCCCAATAATTCAATTAAAAAACTAACTAAAAAGAACAGTGATTAAATCAAATTTTATAAAAAATAAAAGCCAAGTCTTCAGTGGTTGCTTTAATAGCAAGTACTGTACAAAAGTAAATGTGAAACAAAATGAAAGCAGTAGTGATTAATTAAATTTCAAGACTTGAGAAACTGTACTGTGCCCAATAGGCACATACATTCCATTATTAAGTAATTTTGGTTATTTCAGAATTAAATAACAATATTATTTTTTCTTTCAACTATGTGCATTGTTTTATCAAATGGCCAGTAAGTTTGTAGGGTAAAAATACAAAATCCTTAATATAACTCATCAAATTATATTATATTGTGTTATATTATAATAATTCATGATAATATGTATATCTCCTTAATAAGCATAATTATTAAATGTTTATTTTGGCCTAAAGGAGTTATCAAAAATTACTGAGCTACTAAGGGCAGAATGAACCAAGAAAGTTTGGAACCTCTTAGAATCTACTAAAGGTTCCTTTTCTCATTTGGGCTAATTAGTTTCTTAGAAACTATTCAATAAACACAGGCTCTGTCATTAACTCCATTTTTCTCACAAATGTGTCTTATAAGGGACAAAAGGAAAAAAAGAAATTGTGAATATTTTTAGTATAACTCATCAACACTACAGGGAATTCAATGAATTGAAAATGTAGTAGTGAATTGGTACCTTGATAAATGAAGGTAAAGTCAGGGAGAGGTCATTTATTTTCCCCATGAGTCACCACAGTATCCAAATTCCTCGTTAGAAGCTACATATTCTATCATAGCCTCTTTAATTTACCTGAGCTGAGGAATCATATATTTTATGATGAAATATTTCAAGTATTATAAAAGTACAGAGAATAGAATACCCACAACCCACAGATACTTGCTGTGTTTTTTCAGATCACTGAAATTTTCTTAATTCCTTTAAGAAATTCAATAGACATTTTTGGTTCCAGAATTTTTAAAAATTTATCTTTATTGTTAAAAGTATTTAGACCATTTACTATTTATAAAACATCAAAGCTTTTGACTCTTGTTAACCTTTAGATCATTCTGGAACCAGGATGACATTCACTGTTTTTTAGTTAACTATTAACTTTCACCAGAGGCTTTAACTTCCATTTATTTTAGAGCAAGACATCAAGAAAAACTAAAGTAGTTGTGTTACTGTTTGATTACTATTTTCTTTATATATATATATATATATATATATATATATATATATATATATATATATATATATATATATATATCTTTATTGATTTCAGAGAGGGGAAAGGAGAGAGAGAGAGAGAAACATCAGTGATGAGAGTCACTGATTGGCTCCCTCCTGCACTCCCCTTGCTGGGGATTGAACCGCAACCCGGGCATGTGCCCTGATTGGGAATCGAACCACGATATCCTGGATCCTAGGTCGATGCTCAACCGCTGAGCCACACCCGGCTGGGCGATTACTATTTTTCTTAAACAGAATTTAACATCATTTTTGTAGCAGTTTGTGGAATGCAGCTTCAAAAACAGCTTTCCTTGTCCCTGCCTCCTGGTATTCAGGCCACTGTGTAATCCTTTCTCCTTGAATGTGGGCTGGGCTTTATGACTTGGTTCTAATCAACAGAATATGACAAAGTGATGAGAACTTACTTTCGAGACTGGATACACAAAGATTCTAGTTTCTTTTTCTCTTGCCGTCCCTTGCTGCTCTATCACTATTTGCTCTGATGAAACCAGCTGCCATCTTTTGAGCTGCTCTACAGAGAGGCCCACATGTCCAGAAATTGAGAAAAGCCTTCATCCACCTGCCAGGGATGAATTTGGACCCTAAGTCTAGCAACTCCAGAAGAACTGAATTCTGCCAACCATGTGTGTGAGTAATCTTAGCATCAGATGCCCCCAACCAACCCCAGTCCAGCCTTGAGGTGATTTTAGCCTTTACCCACACCACACTGTGACCCCGAGCCAGAGAACCTAGACATGCAAATCTGAGTTCCTGACCCACAGAAACTGAGAGATACCAAATATTTGTTGTTTTAAGCCACTACACTTTGGGATAATTGTTTTTAAACAGCAAAAGGTAACTAATATGTAGTTCTACTACAATGTAGAGAAATATATGAATTTTAGATTTTAATAAGACAAGGAAGAAATCGATTTAAATTGTTTGACAGTGCCACAGAACTAATCATAGTGCTATGCATAAATTCTACAGACTCCTAAATCACCTCCAAGTTTCTTTTGAACAGTTAAATGGGCATGATCTTGTATTGTAAAAAGAATGCTTAATATTTTCTTTTCTCAAAGGTCAGTGCAATTTTTTAACTTTATTTTTATTGTTGACACTATTACAGATGTCCCCATTACTCCTCTACCCCCCACTTTTGATGGAATTAAAAACTACATTTTTACTTTTCTTTCTTTTTTAAAAAATATATCTTTATTGATTTCAGAGAGAAAAAGGGAGAGGGGGAGAGAGAGAGAGAAACATCAATGATGAGAGAGTCATCAATCGGCTGCCTCCTGCACGCCCCCTACTGGGGATCAAGCCCCCAACCCGGGCATGTGCCCTGACTGGGAATTGAACTCTGATCTCCTGGGTCCTAAGTTGGTACTCAATCGCTGATCCACGCCCGGCTGGGTGACATTTTTACTTTTCAAATTGAACATATTACTTTTTTAAAAAAATATAATTTCACAGTTCTTGTGCACCTAAAGGATTACTAAATTTATATAATTTCCTTAATAAATTGAATTTATATCACCACCCAATGAAAGAATAAAACTTCCTTATTTTATCTTAATCTAATATTATATATAGCTATGAAAGGTATCATTGTATGTGCTTTGACCCTTAGCAAATGTGATGTTACCACTATATCCTTATATTTATATTCCGATGAGAAAAGATTTATTTTTTATCATTTTTTTATCAAACATTATACTTATCCCAATGAAACCTATTACATAAAAGGTTTTTAAAAGTTCTTGATACAAGAAAATGTATAAAAATCTTCAGCTACTGCTTTACTATTGTTTTAGTCTAACCTTTTGTAAAAAGCTGTGAATAAGAGGTAAGCTTCACAGAACTGCATTTTACCTTTTTTGTGTGTGCTCCCTTTTCACCTATGATGGAGGTAATAATAAAAAGGGAAATGACCAGAAGTGGAGAAATGAGGAAGAAGATTATTATGGATTGATAGTTATTAATCTGAATAATGCTATCCTGAATAATCAGGAATTTACTGAGCTTGGATTGACCTGCTTTTCCCACTTACAGTACAATTATTAGAGATAATTTATATCAAAGATTGCACTCCAATGCTTTTAAAGTCATTTTCAATCTAGCCAACCATTGTCATTTCCCTGAACTAGCCATGAATGCTGTTGGAGTCCATTTGAAAGCATTTCTTAAAAGCCTGGGTGATTGCTGTTCTGTTATATATAATCTGAACTTGGCAACCATTACCTGCATATAGTTAATATACTACATCTTAAAAAGTAAAAGCATGACTATGCCTTACCCTATTTCTTTTTCTCTGTTTCAAATCTCATTTGCTCTCTGAGACCCTATTAAGAGGATCAGAATCTATGGGGCCAGGGAAGATACTTTTTATATAGATTAATCAACTTGAGCCTAAGTCCACAGCTGCAACAGGGCAGGGCTTCTTCCAGAAAGCCTGACTCATTAATAAACCACCCAAATGGCTGGCACTTGTATATAACATTTTTGTTCAATTTTGAGCACATAAAAGAAGGTTATGACAATACTACCTGGAGAATGACCCTTAATAAAAAAATAACTTAGATCTTTGACATTGCTGTTGTATTGCAGAATTTTCTTAGCATTTCCCTGAATTTTTCCTCAGTATTTTACCAGTTACCTTACTTTTGGCTATTCATGTCAGTTGATTCTATGTTCTTGTACCAGGCGAAAATTGAAGCATTCTATGTGACTACAAAGAATCAGCCACATGAATTCAATACAGTGGTGCAAAGAAGGATGTGGAGAAGGACTGATGTTGGAGAAATTATTAATCTAATACCATAAGTTAAATAGGTCACTTCATTCCACTCCTAGCCCTAACCCCTTCCCTGTCTCAGTGCAACCGTAAAGATAAGCATACCCAATGAAATAGCAGATTTCACTATTTATTACAAAAAGAAATCTGTAAAGCATTTCTTTTTTTTTCTCAATATGTCTTTATTGATTTCAGAGAAAGGAAGGGAGAGGGAGAGAGGGAGAGAGGGGGAGAGAGAGAGAGAGAGAGAGAAGCATCAATGACTGGGCACCGAGCCCGCAACCTGGGCATGGGCCCTGATCGGAATCCAACCACAATCTCCTGGATCCTAGGTCGATGCTCAACCACTGAGCCAGGCCAACTGGGCTGTAAAGCATTTCTTAATAGACATGGCGGTTATGTTCCCATTCCTTGTATCCGAAACTGGATTTGCATTCTCATAGTGCAGAGTTTTCCAATCTTTTTAAAAATTATGTTTTCCCTTAAGAATATATTTACACATTTTTATAATTACCACCCCCCCCCATTAAATTGAATACCACAGATGCACTGTATATTTGTTTATGTATTGTGACCCTTTCTAGGTCCTCAAACCATTATGATATGAAAGGTTTTGTAGCCTCCAAGGGTAAATTTTTACCCCCTTGAGGGAGGTATCATCCCTATTGAGAATGCACAGTAAAGTGTCTTTCATGCATCAAGTAGTGTGACAGTCTATTGTACCCTGCAGTTACAGACATCCTGATCTTGATGCAGTTTAAGGCTTCTGTAGCAAATCTTGTTTCCCATGCTGTTCTTTTTAAATATCATTAAGCCTTCCCTTACCAACTCAAAGCATCATCCAAACCACCGTAAATATGCCTGACTCTAGTGTACATATACTTGTCATGAGTGTACATTTAAACATGTTGGCTACTTAAAATTTCTTATATTTGAGGCAGAAAATGTTTTAAATAAATTTCCTAGAAAATGTGGAAAAACAGCTGTATATTTTTAAAATCCTAATTTATGTTATCATATAACCATAGCTATCTTAAGGGCTCATTATATATGAGTATGAAGTATTATTGTCTTTATGCTCTCCCTTAACAAATCTTTTTTAGAAGACTACCAAGCAAAAGAGCCTTGTATGATAACCAACCAGAGTATTTCATATTTGTTTTCCAGTATGGACAGTGGAGTGATTTTCATTCTCTGTTGAGCAAAAGTAGCTTAGATGGTTATAAAATAATATTGATGTCCAATATCCATTATGTTATTTCATGTATAATACTTGACTAAAAAGCAATACTTGAAAACAAATAGAATTCATGCTTGTAATGGTTTTCCAGTCTGCTATGGCGAGGACGTGGGGAAAGGAGAACCCTTGTGTACTGTTGTTGGGAAGGCAGATTGGTGCAACCACTGTGGAAAGCAGTATGCAGTTATTTCAAAAAAATAAAAATGGATCTGCCTCATTACCCAGCAATTCCACTGTTTGAAATTTATCTGAATAAACTTGAAACACTAATTCAAAAGAATATAAGCACCCTTATGTTCATTGCAGTGTTATTTACAATAGCGGATATTTGGAAGCAGCCCAAGTGCCCATCAGTAGATGAGTGGATTCAAAAGCTGTGGGCATTTACACAATGGAATGCTACTCAGCTGCAAAAAAACAAGGAAGGTTTACCTTTGAGACAGCATGGATGAAGCTGGAGAACATTATGCCGAGTAAAATAAGCCAGGCAGAGAAAGCCGAGTACCATATGACCTCATTTATATGTAGAATCTAATGAACAAAATGAACTAATAAGCAAAATAGAGACACTCATAGAAAGCAGGCTGTCACCTGAGTGGGGGAGAGGGGAAGGGATTGAAAGAACTCATGGCCACCATGGACAAATGTGTGGTGACTCTGAGAAGGAGAGGGAGTAGGGGGAGGTGGAGAAGGGTAAAGCGGGATAAATGGTGATGGACAGAGACTTGAGTTGGGGTGGCAAACACACAGTACAAATGATGTGTTGTATAATTGTGCACCTGAAACCTGTATAATTTGGTTAACCTGTGTCACCCCAATAAATTCAATAAAAAGGAAAAAAAAAATTATTATAAAGCTGAAGTTATCAAATCTGTTTAATCTATTGTTAATCTAACCGCAAAAGTATTCTTTTGATTACTATTAGAATGGTTTATCTGTTCCCCTCCATTTACTTTTAACTACTTTGTATCTTTTATTTTAAAGTGGGATTCTTATAGATAGCATTTAATCAGGTCTTACATTTTTATCCAAACTAACCCTCTCTGATTTTTACTCGGGGTGTTTTGACCATTTTTTACTTAATGAGCTTATTGATATGGTTGTATTTAAAGCTCCCCTCTCTTCTTACTATTAGTTTCCTACCTTCTGCCTAGTTTTCTGTTCTCCTCCTTTCTCCTATTTCCTATTCAGATTAAATATTTTTATGATTCAATTTTTCTCTTATTTTGGCTTATTAGACATAATTATTTGTTTTTTTATTTTAGCAGTTTCTGTAGATTTTATAGTATACATATTTAAGTTATCACAATTTAGCTTTAATTGTCATTACATGACTTCGTGAATATTATTATGCTATTTTTGCATATATCATACTTTTGCCTAGGTTATAAACCTTATTTACATGGCTATAATTTTTGTTTAAAGAGTATATTTTATCTTAAACAGAGTTTATTAAAAAACAGTCTTGTTGCCATTTCTGGAGTTCTTCATATTTTTGTATAGATCCATATTTTCCTGTGGTATTTTCCTTCTGCACAAAGGCCTTCCTTTTACTTTGCTGTTAGTATGGATTTGCTACTAGCAAAGTAAAAGGTGATGAATTCGTTGATCTTTCCTATGTCTGGAAAAGTCATTATTTTGCCTTTATATCTGAAAGGTATTGTTTTGGGGCATAGCATTGTATGCTGACAGTATTGTTTCAGACTTTAATGATCTTGTTAGAATATATTTTTGCTTTTATATCTAAAAATAAACTTGCCATCACCCGTCTCTTTTCCCCCCCTCTATGTAATATTTTGCTTGTCAGTCACTGCTTTGAAGATTTTTTATCACTATTTTTTATCAATATAATTATTTTTTTGCTTTGGTGTAGTTTTCTTTGTTTTTCATGCTTGTGGTTTATTGAACTAAGATCTTCAGGTTTATAGTTGTTATGGGCTGAATTGTGTTCCCTCAAATCATGTTGAAACCCTAACCACCAGTCCTTCAGAATATATTTGGAGATAGGTCATTTAGAGAAGTGATTAAACTAAAATTAGGACATTAGAGTGGGCCTTCATCCAATCTAACTGCTGTCCTTATAAAAAGAGGAAATTTGGAGATACAAACAGACACCAGGGATGTGTGCCCACAGAAGAAAGTCCATGTGAGGACACAATGACAAGGTTGCTATCTGCAGGCCAAGAAAAGAGGCCGCAGGAGAAACCAAGCCTGATCTTGGACTTCTAGTGTCCATAATTGTGAAAAAATTAAATTTCTGTTGTTTAAACCACCCTTTCTGTAGGATTTTGTTATGAAAGCTTGTGATGGTTAATTTTATGTATTCATTTGACTGGCAATGGAATGGCCAGATTAAACTTTATTTCTGGGTGTATATGTGACGGTGTTTGTGGATGAGATTAGCTCTTGAACTGGTGGACAAGGCAAAGTAGATTGCATTCTCCAATGTGAGTGGACATCATCCCATCCATTGAGAGCTGGCCAGAATAGAACAAAAACTGGACAAAGGAAATTCATCCCTTTTTTCCCCTGCCTCACTGCATGAACTGGAACATCTTATTTGATCTTTCACTGCCTTTGGACTGGGATTTATAGCACTGGTTCCCTTAATTCTCAGGCCTTTAGACTCAGACTGAATTACACTATGAGCTTTCTTGGATCTCCAGTTTACATACAGCAGATCTTGATACTTCTCAGCCTCAATAATTGTGTGATATGCATATGTATCTCTTATTGGCCCTAGGGGCAGAAAGATATGGCCTGAATATTTGTGCCCCACTAGATTTCATATGTTGAAATCTTAAATTCCAATGTGATGGTATTAAGAGGTTGGACCTTTGGGAGGTATTTAGATCATGACTGTTGAGGCCTCATGAATGGAATTAGTACCATTATACTATAAGATACCCCAGAGAGCTCTTCCATTCCTTCCACCATGTGATGATACAACAAAAAGATAGCCATCTATAAACCAGGAAGTGAGGCCTCATCAGACACTGAATATGCTGGTGCCTTGATCTTGGCTTTCCAGCCTCTAGAACTGTGAGAAATAAATGTTTTTTAACCCACTCAGTTTATGGTATTTTTGTTATATTAGAATTGCAGAATTTTCTCTTTTAAAACATATTTTTATTGATTTTTAAAGAGAGAGGAAGGGAAAGAGAGAAAAAAATCATCCATATGAAAGAGTAACATCAATCTGCTGCTTCCTTACCCCCTACCAGGGATTGTGCCCACTGCCCTGACTGGGAATTGAACCAGCAACTTCTTGGTCCATGGGACAATGCTCAGCCAACTGAGCCACACCTCCAGGGCTAGATTTGCAGAATTTTCAACTATTATATTTTCAATATTTCTTCTACACCTCATTTATCTTTTTTTTCTTTCAGGAACTCCAATTATATATATATGTTGTCCCACAGTTACTCAGTTTATTTTTTAATATATGTTGTCCCACAGTTTACAGATACTCAGTTTATTTTTTAAAATTCTCTTTGCTTTTTGTATTTCATTTTGGATAGTTTCTATTATCATGCCTTCAAACTCACTAATCCTTCCTTGTTTAAACTGTCATTAATTTTATCTGTGTATTTTCATTTCACATACAATGATTTTTATAACTACAAGTTTGATTTGGGTGTTTTATTTAAATCTTCCTTGTCTCTATTTTACTTTTGATGTCTCTATTTTACTTTCCAACCTAAAGAATAGATATAAGAACTGTTTTAATGTACTTTTAACCTAATTCCAACATCTATGTTAGTTTGTGGTCAGATTATATTTTCTCCTCTTTATGGGTTACATTTTTCTGCTATTTGCTTTCCTTGTGTTTTTTATTGGATACCAGACATTGTAATACTTTGTTGGGTGCTGAATTTTTTTGTTCTTGTAAATCTTCAAAAAGTTTGTTCTTGGTCACAGTTTAGTTACTTGAGCGCAGTTTCATTATTTTGGGTCTTGCTTTTCAGATTTGTTGGGTATGACCAGAATAGATTTTAGGCTAAGTTTAACTATTTCCCTCTATTGAGACAAAATTATTCTGGATAATCTACCCAATGTCCCATGAATAAAGACGTTTTCCAGTTTGACTGGAAATAGTTTGATGGGAATAGTCTCTATTTTCATCCCTATGTAAGTACCAGCCATGATTACTTCTAATTATTTCTGATGTTTATTTCTCTGGACATAGGTAGTTTCCTCACACATATGTACCAATCACCATATACATATTTGCTGAATTCTTGAAGGGTGCCATATGAATATCTCCAGAGTTTTCCCTATGTACCAATCTCTTTTCTCTGGTCTGTCCTATAAACCCTAGCCAACTTAGTCTTAGTTGCTCTCAACAACGTCTTCCCAAATCAGGAAGTCTGCTAGACTCAGTCTGGGTTCCACTTTCTGTAGTATGGCCTAGAAACTGTCTCAAGGCAACAAGTTGAGACAATTGTAGATCTCATCTCATTTGTTTTATGTCTCTTAAGAATCATTGTTTTTTGTTGCTTGATGTCCAGTATCTTAAAAGTTGTTGCTTTATATATTTTATCCAACTTTTTGGTTGTTTCATGTGGGTGGGTAAATCTGGTTACAGTTACTCCATCTTGGTTGAAGTATAAATCCTGATTTATATTTCATTTAATTCTTGGCTAAAAATAGAATGCTTAAGTCTGTTTAGAAAATAGGTTTTGAAGGAAAGTTAGAATAGCAATAAGGTAATTTCAACATATTAAATTTAATATAATATATAATATTGGTTTAAAATGTGTTTTTAATTATAATCAAGAATATTTTCATATACACATAATTAATTATCTATATAAATTATATGCATGCATGCTCACCTAAATGAAATATATTAGAAAGATAATATTTTAATTGAATAATTTAAAATGCTTGTTATATTTCTAACTTTAGTATGTGCCTTATAAATTAAAGATAGTTCATTGAAAAGCACAATCTGCTTTTAAATATAGCTCAGATGTAAATCACAATACTGAGAAAGACATTTAATTTTTAAAGATTTTATCACCTATGAATCTGCACCATATCTGCACTGATGTGATTATGACTGAATTAGATGGGACTGAGGAACTTTGCCTTTCTTATTGTTGCACTAGGTTATGATGACCCATTCAGCAAAAAAACTTGTACTCTTTTATTTTTTCTGTTCTTTGGCTTATGGAAAAACTGACCAAGTTTCTGAAAAGCTAATCTTATCAGTCCAATTTCATTTCTGTTCACAAGAGCTGTCTAAGTGATGTGAGAATGAGTGATTCCATCTTCCTAAATTTATTCACCATAGTATTTTTTACTGAACATCTAGAAAACTACAGCAATAATATATTGCTCTTTAGGTAACAACTTATCCCTAAATAGACCCAATAGGATAGATTGATGGGATAGCATCATTCTTGGGAGTAAGAGATGGGCTTTTGCATGTATCCAGTGGCATTATACAAGTCTCCTATCTAAATAAACTCATGCCAAAGAGAGCCAGGAAGTGGATTTAAAAAAAATTTTTTTATCCCCACCTGAGGATATTTTTTCCATTCCTTCTTAGAGAGAGTGGAAGGGGAAGAGAGAGAGAGAAACATCAATGTGAGAGAGTCACATTGATTGGTTGCCTTCTGCCTGCACCCTCACACAGGAAGTGGATTTTTAAATTGCTATCATGTTTATTTTGTCTTTGTTTTCTTCTCCAAATATATCTGTTGGTTGGTCCTGTCTGTTGGCAGTACATACAAAATATACAAATAGCTGTAATCCAATCATTGAATAGATTTCATGATCTAGTGGTCTAATTGCAAGTGTTGGGTCCCCCTTTTCTTTCCAGCCTTCTGTTGCAATCTTCATCCCCTGAATATTTTAGCTACCAGTTAGTACGAGGGATATAGAGTCCACGAGGAGTGATACTTAGTTATTTGTATAGTCCCTAAATGCCAGCAGTTTTATTCCACTCTTATTTTGACCACGCTTATAAAGATAGCTACCTTCAGATTCAAACTTATAACTTTTACCCATTTACTTAAAATCTAGTCCCCTCCTTGGTCTTGGGCTTTTTCTCCAGCCTGGCAGTAGACCCAATTAAACCATCCAACTCTTACTAACTTCTGAAACTAGATCCTGTCCACAAGCTATGGAAATTTGTCTAAATTACAAATATCTCCCAAAGCCTAGACAGAATTGTCATTTTGTTATAATACCTGGCCCCCATCAAACAGAAGCAGCCAATCCAAGGATGAAGAAAAGTGCTGCATGAAAACAAGGAAGCAAGCCACTTCAGATAATAACAATGCTACAACCTACTATTAATGATACTTACTAAAAAGCTTTTTATCTAAAATCAATATTCCTTTTAAGAACTGCTGTAGAAGCATAAATGTGTTAATCTGCTTTATGATACTCTTTAGCTATTCTGAATAATAACACATTTCAGAGTGATCACTTTTTAAGTCATATAAATGTCTAACCACTATGCTAGACACCTGAAACTATTATAATATTATATGTCAGCTGTAAAAGAAAAAGAAAAAGTATTGAAAATAACATAAACTTATTACACTTTCTAAGATTTTGACACTTCTTAGTACTTACTATGTGCCAGGCATGTTGCCAGCTATTTTAATTGATGAATCATTTACTCTTCTCAATAATTATTTATGATAAATACAATTATGCTGATGAAACTAAAGCACAGAAAAAAGTCACACATAACCACTAAAAAGGACAGCCAAGATCGAAATCCAGGTAGCCTAGCTCTAGAGCACATGCTCTTAACCACTTAGCCTTGCCATCCTCTTACCAGCTGTATCGACTGAGAAATAAAACTTGATGATACTCATTTAAAGAATAGACTTTGAATGTTTAAATTGACATCCTAAAAGCCTATTTTACTATGGTAACAATAATAATAACCAAATCAAAAATATCACCTACCATTTATGGAGCACTTACCATGTGTCAGACACTGTTATGTGGCCTTATATATGTATTTCATTTAATTAACAAAGCTCTACAAGATAGCTATTATTAACTTTATTTTATAAATGGGAATACAGAGGTAAAATGACTAGTTCACTATTATATCCCTAAATGAAAGCAGAGTTGGGCTTCAAATTTAGAAATATGCATAATTCATTTGTGTTCTCTTCATTTTGAATAATTGAGTATTGGCAATATAAGAGTGCTTTAGTTAATTCAGAATAGCATAGTGTATCATAAATCTGATTAAAATACTTTTATGCTATAACTATTCCTTAAGAGAATAATGTTTTTATGTAACTAGGTATTATTAATACTGAAAAATAGTGTTATAAGACAAGGGATGAAGATTTAATATTTGTGCTTATGTTGTTTTAAACATTTATACCAGTAATATGTGTATATAGGTTGACATGGATGATATCCTTTTAAGGTTTTAGAGGACAACACAGTGAAAAGTGTTCTACTTAAAATGTAACTGTCATGGTTCAATTAAGTTTTAATTCTACATTTTTAAATGTGTGTGATTATTTAAATATTAAATTTAATAAAAATGCTTTGAATGATCTCATTTATCCTTGGCATTTTATAAGAAACTTGGCTAGAAATAGATTCTTTAAAAATATGTTTTTATTGATTTTAGAGAGAGGGAGGGAGGGAGAGAGAAAGAAACATCGATAAGCTACCTCCTGCATGCCCCTTACTGGGGATCAAGCCCACAACCTGCACATGTGCCCTGACCAGAAATCACACTGGTAACCTTTTGGTGCATGGGATGACACTCAACCAACTGAACCACACCAACCGAGCCACACCAACCAGGGCTAGAAATATATATTTTTTTAATGAGAGAAGCAAGAGCTTACTGTTTTATCACACATGCTATTTTTTTGTTTTAATTTTTGTGAGGAGAAGAACCCACTCAGAGCTTCTGAAATTCATCCACAAATGTGGCTAATGATATGTTTTCCTGATTATCTACAGAGGGGGCCAAATGAGGAACATATAGCTTTCTTTACTACTTGCAGAGCAGGAATTCTTGCTAATACAAGCAATTTCAAAGATTGGAAAAAGGGATGTTTATTTCAGAAATGTTGTCTGCTAATAAAAAACAACTTTGCCTGATTTTCCAATAGAAAATATCCTGAAAACAGCAACCCTTACCATTACTTTCAGATAGTATTCTCAGTCACCTTGTTCTAAAGGGAAAAATGAAATGAGTCTGGCATAAAAGAATTTGGCTGTCCCATTATATATAATCCCTTGAGGTATTCATTCCTACTCATGCCATTGACTTTTGTTTTATTTATTTATTTTTGGCACACTTTTATTTTTTAACAATTTTTAATGTTGACCCTATTACAGATGTCCCCTATTTCTCTCCTTTTGCCCACCTCCACCCACCCCTCATCTCCCCCTCCTTTGGCCTTCACCACACTATTGCCTGTGTCCATGGGGTATGAATATATATTCTTTAACTAATCCCTTCATTTTCTTTATCCAGTCACCCCCAACCTTCTGTTCCATGCATCCATGTCTCTGCACCTATTTTGTTTGTCAGTTTATTTTTTTCATTAGATTCCACATATAAGTGAGATCGTACAGTATTTGTCTTTCTCTACCTGGCTTATTTCACTTAGCATAATACTCTCCAGGTCCATCCATACTGTCACAAATGGTAAGAGCTCATTTTTTTCTACAGCTGGGTAGTATTCCCTGGTGTAAATGTACCACAGCTTTTTTATCCACTCATCTGCTAATGGGCACTTGGACTGTGTCCAGACCTTGGCTATTGTGAATTTAGAGATTTTATTCAACAAGAAGAACTTGTAAATAACTCATTTACTTTTGAAATAGCAGCATATCTACATAGTAAAACTAAGAAATTGTAAACATTTTTCACAAACTAAAGTTTGAAAAGAAGTGCAGATGCTGTTGAGCTGCTATTGACTCCATGAAAGTGAACTGGCAGTATTTGCCAATTTTAAAGACATTTCAGGACAACACCACACTACTCTGTTATTTCACTTACAAAAGCTATTTTTTGCAACGATTGCTTTTTCAACAGAAAATGTGTGTATAGCACTAGCTTTTTTAACACCTCACCCTCTTCTGTAATGTAGAAGTACCCTGCCATAAAGTTATGATAGTATCTTTTCTACTCCTGGATTTGCTGTTCCAGAACAGCTGTAGAAAAAAGTTAAAAAAAAAAAAATCTGTTTTTTGGACAAAAGCTTATCTATAATATTAAAAACTACAAGTTTCTAGTGCCCTAAAAATCTATGAAAAAATAGAAATTGCATTAAAGGAAAATGAGAATGAACCTAGCTCTTGAATGAGGGCACATAAAATTAGACACATAAAGTATCTTAAATATAGAAAATTAATAATTTTGTTCATGATGAAATTTCAAACTAAATAATATTTTTATTAAGAGAATATTGGAACCACATTAGAGCATGAATCATTGTAGTTGAGGATTTAGTATCAGAGGTTTACTTTGGCCCTGTCCAAGGGAGCTTAAATTCCAAGGTGTGTTGATAAATATTTAACAACCAGCTCTCTCTCCAAAACTATAAAAGTCCTGATTTGTAGTATTTACTGATTTCCATGGTGTAAAGAATTCTACCATGGCTGATTTTCAACTGCCAATGTACTGTCACAGAAAACAGGGTTGGGAAGTTATGTGTGCAGTTGGGCTCTCCCAAGCATTGTGAGACACTTCCACTGCACTCCTGGCTCCAGAGTTTTGTTTTTTTGTTTCTTTGTTTTAAATGTAAATATCAAAAAGATCTCTCTAGAACACAATTTTGTCAGAATACAATGGGTCCTGAGGATAACACTGGGATGAGTCTTACTGCCAATGCTTTCATTCAAACCTCATCATTCCTTGCTTGGACTACTGTAGTAATCTTCTTACTGAGATTGTTTCCAGTCTCTGCCCTCTAATTTATTCTCCACTCTGCTGCTGCTGCTAGAATGATATTTCTGAAATACAGATTTGTTCATATCACTCACCTGCTTAAAAACCTGTTTGAGTTCCTCAGATCCTACACTATTATGTCTGGCAATCAGATTTTTCCATGAGAGACAGAACAAATGTTTTCCAAGTGTTAGTTTGTAAACCAGCTGCATCAGAAGCCACCTATGAAGCTTTGCAAAAGGCAGATTCTAGCTAGAACCCCTCCATAGATCTACTGAATTACTGAATTAAACTCTAAGGGCAGTGCTTGGAAACCAGCACTTTTATAAAATATGTTTTTATAGATTTTAGAGAGAGGGAAGAGAGAGAGAAACATCAATGTGAGAAAAAACATCCATCGATGGGCTGCCTCCTGCACACCCCCTACTGGCGATGGAACCCACAATTTGAGCATGTGCACTGATCTGGAATTGAACTGGTGACCTTTCAGTGCACAGGATGATGCTCATCCAACTGAGCCACACTGGCCAGGCCAGGGCTGGAAGCTAATATATTTACAGTCCAACAGATGAAATCTGTTACCATAAGCAGATTTGAGAATCCATCAAAAGGAGAAGGCACTATACAAGTGTTTAAAACCTGCTTTAGCCACTTACTAAGTAGCCTTAGGTAAGTTTTCTGATCATTACATGCCCCAGTTTTCTTATCCTTACAATGGTGATAATTATATCTGTTATAATATTGTTGGGATGACCAAATTTTATAACACCTGACAATATATACTCAATACATGTTAATCTACCTTTTCTCTTTATAAGCCCATTCATGCTCTGTGTCAGTCATGCATTTCCAGTCTCATTTCCAACTATTCTGTACTACTATCATGATTACCCCACTTTCCCCCACTAGACCAGTGGTGACAAACTCAAATACGGATAAAGGCCAGGAATCTAATAGGAATTAGTAAATTGAAATGAAGTACCCTAGCCAAGTATTGCTATGTGAGAAAGTGAATTCACTATTATACTTTTTCCTATTTTTCAAAAGAAGACATTAATCTTTTTTAATTGAAAACTACTATTAAAAAATACTGTCAATGAATTCAGAAAAGAAAAAAAAAATTCCAGTCCAAGCAAAACAAATCTCTGAGCTTAGTTGAGGCCCTGCCTTCTAGTTTGAGATGCTGAGTTCAGACACACTGTGTAGTAATGTTTCCCATGTGGTATGCCTGAGCATATTTCATCACAAAGAATGGCTGGCCTACTAAAGGTTTCAGTACATCTCAGACATTACTCCCCTCTCTTTGGGAATTATGCCATTCCTAGCAAATTGTCTGGAGTTTTTCTTCATTTAGGTCTCACTGCTAAAAAGGCACCTGCATAGTACTTGAAAAAACACAACCCCAGACTAATAAACATAGTTCTATTCCTGCCTAATTAAGTTTAAAAGTAAGAACCAAAAGGATCAAACTGTGCTTAAGTAATTTAATTATCCCAAACCAAAGGTCAGCAATATTTATAAAATATAAAAATTTATACCACTCTAAAAGGAAAAAAAATTACCACGTCTAGCATCTAATAAAACATGCCATCCATGCAAAGAAGTATAAACATACAACCTGTAATTAGGAGAAAAATCCATTCTACACTAGGAATGACTCATAAAATTAGTAGATAAGAATATTTATTTAACAAGGATATATTGCCAATGTTCAAGAAGTTAGAGGAAAGACTGTGCCCGTTAAGCAGAGGCATGGAAGTTATATTTTAAAAAGACACAAGTTGACCTGCTTGTGGTAGAACATAAAATATCTGAAATTAAAAAAAAAAATATGTTGGATGGGGTTAATTATAGATTAGATATTCAGAAGAAAATATTAGTGAACCTGAACACATTTCAATAGAAACTATCACTAATGAAACAAACAAACAAAAAAATGGAAACAACACAGCATCATTGACCTGTGGTACAATTTCAAGTAGCTAAATAAATGTGTAAATGTAGTCCTCAAAGGAGGTAGGGAAGAAACATTACTTGAAAGACTAATGGTTCCAAATGGTGCAAATTTTATAAAAATTCTAATCCTAGAAATTATAGAATCTCAACAAACTTCAAACACGAGAAACATAAAGAAAACACTTCTCATCAGAAACAAGCAATCAAGAAGACAGTGGCCCTGGCCAGTGTAGCTTAGTTGGTTGGAGCATCGTCCCATACACCAAAAGGTGGTGGGTTTGATTCCTGCTCAGGGCACATACCCAGGTTTCAGGTTCATTCCCTGGTCTGGACACATGCAGGAAGCATTCAACCCATGTTTCTCTTCTCACATCCTCTCTCTCTCTCTCTCTCTCTCTCTCTCTCTCTCTCTCTCTCTCTCTCTCTCTCTCTCTCTCCCTCTCTCTCTCCTTTCCTCTCTTTCAAATCAATAATAAAAAAGTAGATAGTAGAAGAGCATCTTTAAAGTACTGAAAGAAAATTTCTTTTTCCCATTCAACAAATATTTATTGAGTATCTGCCATGAGCAGGTACAAAATGTACAGTCCACAGTCCTTAACCTTGAGGATATTATTGACTAGTAAGAGGGACCAACTCTTAAGCAAACTTTCCAGTACAATTTTTTAAGAAAACTTTAAACCATATAATTCTGAACTTAAAATGCTTTCAAAAACAAAGGTGCAATAAAACTTTTCAGACATAGAAAGGATGAAAGAATTCATCACACCAGACTCAGAGCTGCACTGCATCAAATGTTAAATGAAGTCCTTTAAGCAAAAGGCAAATGATGCCAGTGTATAAACCTGGATCTTTACAAGGAATCAAGAGTAGCAGAAATGGTAACTATATGGGTAAAAATAAAGATATATACTTCTATTTAAGTTGATTTTAAAGGTAATTATTCAATGCAAATATAGTAACAATGTACTGTGGGGTCAGAAGTAAAGTGTACTACAACAGTAGAACAGAGATTAGGGGAAGAGAAATAGAAATTTCTCTTTGAAGGTTCTTATAGTACATATGAAGTAGTATAATATTTCTGAATGCACAGTATGATAAGTTAAAGCAGTACACCATAAACTCTAAAATAACAAAACAAAAAGTATCATTAATAAACTAACAAAGTATATAAAGTAAAATCATAACATTTAGTTAATAAAAAAAGAAGCAGAAAATACAGAAAAAAAGAACAAAAGAAGAAATGGGACAAAGAGGAAACAGCAAGAAGGTAGTTAAACCATTTGCACAATTAAGTCAGTAAATAAAAGAATAGACTTTACAACAAATGGTGCTAGAACAAATTAAGGTTAATTTACAAGATGTTTAAAAAACACTTCAATCCATATCTCATAGTATAACACAAAAATTAACTCAGAATAAATTATAGGCCTAAATCTAAGGCCTAAAACTAAAACTTCTATAATAAAAATGTGAGAAAAATGTTTGTGATATTGGGGTAGGCAAATCTTTCTTTTTACTGTAACACCACATGCACAATCCATCAAATAAAATAATGATAAATTGGATTCCATCAAAGTTAAGAACTTCTGTTTTTTGAAAGACAAGTCTTAAGAGAATGAAAATACAAGCTGTGGACTGGGAGAAAGTATTTGCAAATCACATAGCTAATAAAGGACTTGTATTCAGAATATACAAAGAATTTTCAAAACTTAATTATAAGAAAACCATCAAGCCCGGCCGGGCGTGGCTCAGCCGTTGAGCATCGACCTAGGATCCAGGAGATCGGGGTTCGATTCCCGGTCAGGGCACATACCCGGGTTTCGGGCTAGGCAGCTGATCAATGACTCTCTCATCATTGATGTTTCTATCTCTCTCTCTCCCCCTTCCTTTCCTCTCTCTGAAATCAATAAAGATATGTTTAAAAAAAAGAAAAGAAAGAAAGAAAAATTAAAAAAAAGAAAACCATCAAATTTTTTTTAAATGGGCAAAATATTTAAACATATTTCCTCAAAGAAATAATACAGATGATATTATGCATGTGTAAAGAAGCTCAGTATAATTATTCCTTAGAGAAATGCAACTTAAATCAAATGTTGGTGAGGATGTAAAGCAACTAGAACTCTCATACGGGTTCACTTTCCACTCCCAGTTGGGGTGCATGTGGGAGGCAACCAGTCAATGTGTCCCTCTCACATCAATGCTTCTCTCTCTCGCCCCCTCTCTCCCTTCCACCCTCTCTGAAAAAGCAATGGAAAAAATCCTCAGGTGAAGATTAACAAAAAAAATCAATAAATAAAATGTTAAACATATACCTATGTTATGATTCTGCCATTGAACTTTCAGATATTTACCCAAAGAAATAACAGCATGTGTTCATAAAAGGACTTCTACAGATTTTTCTGTAATAACCCAAAGCTGTAAAAAAACCAAATTTCCATCAACAGATGAATTGATAAAGCAATTGTTTTACAATCATACTATGGAATACAATTCAACAATACAAAGGAATAAACTATTGCTACTCACAACACGGATAAATCTCAAAATAATTATGCTGACTGAAAGTACCTAAACCAAAATAAATATATGTTGAATGTTTTTGTTTACATAAAATTTTAGAAGTGCAAACTATTTATTTGAAAAAAATGGGAAGTTTCACAGGTAACTATGGTCACACATTTTAGGATTTTATTGTACATGTGCCATTTGTCCTGTGGAATGGAAAAGGTTACAGATACATTTTTAAAAATGTATATCTTTATTGATTTCAAAGAGAGGAAGGGAGAGGGAGGGAGAGATGGAAACATCAACTATGAGAGAGTCATTGATTGGCTGCCTCCTGCACGCCCCCTGCTGGGGATCGAGCCCACAACCTGGGCATGTGCCCTGACCGGGAAATCGAACCGCGATCTCCTGGATCATAGGTCGATGCTCAACCACTGAGCCACACAAGCCGGACACAGATACATATTTAAGAGTAAAGTATTCACTGATAATGCCTTCCAAATGTGATTGCCTTCTGTGATAAATAGCATATTTTTCTAGACCTTGGAAAATAATTTCTATGGAAGCATTGCAAATTAATTTTTCTTTTCTTTTTTTTTAAATTTGAATTTTCCCCATGGCATTACAAAGAAAACAGAGTGTCAATGTGGCTAAAAACACATTAAATGTGAATATTGAAACTTTGTCACATCTCACACTTTGGTCCAGTAATTCTGGGGTCTGATGATAGTTGGATCTACTATTTGTTATAACATATTGCCAAAGGATCTCTAATCAGTCGAGAAATAGTAGAAGCAGACCACTAATTAACTTATTTAAAATGATGGTTTAATAAAAAAATTATAAGGCCAATATAGCTTCCTGAAAAATATGTAATATTTTTGTATGCTAGCACTGACAGTACAGATATTGTGTTAATTTCTGAGCCAATTTATTAGAGTTAGTTTTCCTGGTATGGGTCATTAAGATGAACCATCTACTTAATGGGCTGCATTTTTCATTTTTGATCCTGGTTTCTATTTTTATGTTATATACCTTAGAACTTGAGATTTCTCCCAATGATCATGAGAACAGCCTTCAACATAACTAGTGACTTCAAATGAGGAAATTTTGGATTTCTTCCCCTTCTCCTTTTACCTTACATGTTGTTAATTCTTGCAGGATTTACCCTAACAAAGTCCATCTTTACTTTCCTGTACTTTTTATTCTCATTACCAATTTTGTTGGTTAGATCCCCATATCCTTTCTGTAATAGGCTATTGCAATAGCTTCTACATGATCTCCTATTTTTTTAATCTACCTCACTAATTGCTGTATTGATCTTGGAACTCCCTTGCTCAGCACTCTTTTGTAGCTTCCTCATTATATATGAAATTAAGTATAGATGCTTGTCATTTGAATTTAAGTCATTGCACAGTATTGACCCATTCTACCTCTCTTCTGCCTTGTCTTTTCCTTATCTCATTACTACCCAGGAATCCAACAAAAATGGAACATTTATCACTTCCAATCCATGTATATTTCACATCTGAACTCTGATCGTTCTTGATCTCTCTATGTAGAAATGGCCATCAACCTTTTCATTACCACCTGTCAGACTTCTCTACATCCCTAATGGATTTTATGAATTTCTATATGAAATATGAAAAATACTTTTTTACAATCCTTCAACTGGTCACAAATTTTTTTCCTTTGAATCTCATAGAACTTTGTACATTTTTGTACACTTATCACATTTTACTTTGTATTTGTATTATTTTACTAAATAGAATAACAGTTACAATAGATAACATTAGTTGAACAATTATTATATTCCAGGCACTGTACTGAGATCCTTACTTGGATTATTTTACTTAATTTTACCAAACTTCTCATAGGTAGGCCCTATTATTATCACCATTTTACAAATGATGAAACTGAGACTCTTAATAAATATTTATTGAAATTAATCTGTGTGATTACTTAATTTGCCTGGCATATATTATAATTGATACAGATCGATTTCTTACCAGTATGTTTCTACCAGGATGAGTAAGCTGATAGAAACACTAAGTATGTTGGTAAATATACTTCTATTTTATTACATGGGAAATTTTGAGGAGGAAATTTATTTTGTGATTCTTAAGAATATCACTAAGTGAAACTGTGCATTTGATTTCCTGGGAATTGTGTTTGCGTTCTTCTAGATGAACACTGCATATCTGCCATATTCTTTGTAGAAATATGACTATGTGGAACAGATGAATGCTTTTGTATATATTCATGTACCACCCATTTAAATCAAAAGGAGGTGCACATCTCTGAATGACAGTCTCAAGTCCCTTCAGCATGTATATTACATTTCATTTCTAATTCTTCCTTTATTCTCTTCTTACCTGAAAAAATTAAATACCTCTGTTATTTATAAGTGGACATTTTTGGTAATGAGGGTATATCCTGTAACATGGATGGAATGTTCCACATTACAATTCACATCAAAGAATATAAAATAATACATTTTAAAACACTGCAACTTAGGAAAGGCCACATTAAGTAGGATATTTGACCTTAGGTAGTGATGTGAAAAACAATACTCTTTGTTTTGCACTTATTTCATCAAACACTTCAGATACCAAGCCATTGAATTCAAACAGAATAATCATAAAAACATGTATAAAAATGAGCATTGTCAGTACTGAACGTGCTTCAATAGAAAGGTATCATCCTTGGTAATTTTGTCACCCTACTGAAAAATTGTTCATTAATGTCCATTTACAGCTAGCTAAAATAAGATGTTCATGTTTTATTAGTATTTATAGAATCTGTGCTACATTTTCAACAGTATAAGAAATTTTAAGATGATAGAACTTATTAGGATTATTGGAAAAGTTTTAAAATGGTGATGTAAGCTAGGAGTTGGAATGGAAAAATTTGAGGACATATTTTTTCTTCATTTATTTAGTCTGCTGAATACTTCTAAAAGCCATACTTTACAAATAGGAAAAGGGACCTCCAGACCGTATAGTGGAAGATCCAATGGGGGGTGGGGTGCTGGAAGTGGTGTGCTTTTAGGGAACTTTTGAAAGTTTCAGTTATTCATTGTTGATAGGGAGAAATTTCATGCCCATGAATAAAGCTGGCCTACTGTGTCACCTGAGTCTATATTTGACTTCTCTCACTCTCTGCTTTTAAGATCACTTTCACAATTTCAGTTATTTTGAAAGTTTCGATGTTTTCAAAACAATTATTCAGCAGTGGCAAGAGAAGCCTGGATTCATAAAAATTCTCAGTGGTCTTGAATACATATTTAAGAAAGACATTTCTTATATTAAATGAGTAAATTTTCTTAATTTAAATAAATATTCCACTAAAGATAAATTTCTTCTTATATTAACCAAGACATTTACTTCCATTTTCTCTGTGTCTCATCTCTCTGTGCTCAAGTTTTATCAGTAAAAGGGGATTAAAATAATGCCTACATCAGAGGACTGTTTTAAGGATCAATACAGGAAAGTTTTATTGAAGTGTCCGGTGCACAGCAAGTACTAATTATTGTGCTTTTTATAATGATAATAAAATAACAACAATAATAATTTGGGTGGATGGTTAATTTGTGATTGACAGTGCTGTATTATTTTTTTTTCCCTTAGTTAGAAATCTGTTTTCCTTTGAATCTCTCAATCCCTCAGATCAATGGTACTGTCAACTACATTCATTCCTAAATATAGAACCCGCTCTGAGCCTTTACCATATCCCTGCATATTAGCTGAAAACTCCTGCACTCAATCTCTCTGGATTTTGCTATTTTTCAAAAGCCTCTCATTTCACAATTGTTTCTGTCTGGGAGTATTTGGCTGCAGATCTATGAGGTTATCTGGCTTTGATTCAAGATGAATTTTAGTTATTTTCTGACCATATTTCTAACCTCTCACTAGTCCTTTGAGATTACCTCTTGGCTGATCTGAACAGTTTGATTTAATCTCTGTGGATTTCATACACAGACTTTTAGCATTTTTCAAATTTAAGATGAATTTGTTCATTGAGACTGAACCTTTTACAGGGCATAGTTAGTTCACTTGGTTTAGTTTTGTTTTAATAAAGCAGGAGTTGAGAGTTCAGTCCTCAGGAGGGCTAGTTAGCTTTTCTGTACTCCTGGCCAAAGCCTAACTTTCAAGCCCCCAGAGACAGACTGACTTGGAAAATTGGTCACAAAAGTAGCCCTAGACCTGATCATTGACACACCTCTGAAATATTTAGTTTTAAGCTTTCTGTTTCTTTCATTTTATCCTATAGATGCTTGAGCCATGAAGAAGTGAAGGAGAAGGCCAGGTATTAGTCTGAAGTTGCTGAGACCATTACTGCTAACTAGAATTATGAACATACCTACCTTTCTCAATATGGAAGAAGCCAAGTTTTGACAAATTTTATTTAGTTAAGGAAAATCCCATGTTAAAACATAAAAACATGTTGCATCTGTTTCTACCTCTTAATTCCTATTCAATACATATTTTACTCTTGCACAGATATTACTTTAGCAGTAAATCAGTATGTAAAGTGTGGCAGACAGATCCTATATCAGCTTTAGTAATTGATACATGCAGTAATGTCTAGGATGTTGACACTAACTTTTTAGTTCAGCTACAGTTTCAACCTTTTTCACATTATTCTTGGACTTTTATGTTTTATTTATATTAGAGTCTTCTTGTAGTGATGTGGCTATCGAGTTTCCAGAATCAGGTGCATAGTTATAAATTTTAATTTAAATGACAATTTAAGGCTATGGATATAAGTCCCGCCGCCAGAGGAAGGCTGCCCAGCGGCTTGTTTCCATGGCAACGCGGACCCGGAAGCGGAAAGAATCCTGTGGGCCAGCAGTGTGGGAACATGTGATCAACCACTCTATGAAGCAACGAACAGTCTCCGAAAACAGCCTGATCAGCCTGCCGCAGGACCTCCAAGGCCAGGTAACCACTGTGGACCTGCGGGATGAGAGTGTGGCCCACGGATGCATGGACAACATCAACGCTATCATGAACATCCACCTTGCCAAGGTCACCTACACGGACCGTTGCGGGCATCAGGTTGAGCTGGGTGACCTCTTTGTAAAAGGCCGTTATGTCCACATTCCAGATGACATGAACATCACCAAGACCATTGAGTAGCAGCTGCAGATCGTCCATAGTGTGCGGAACTTTGGCATCCAGGGGCAAGGCGGGCGGGAATTTCCCACCAAAAAGCGTAAATGAGCTTGACCCTTCAACAAGCCCTAGTCACCACTCAGGTTCCTCCAGAGTTCTACTGAGCCAACTGCCAGCTATCCATTCCTGCCCAGAATCTGGGGAGGGAGCAGGGCCAGCCCAGAAACTGGTATCTGACAAACAACATTTATCACAGCTGCCTTTCACAGAATTTCACCTCCCAGATTCACCCTGGGACCCAGAATCTTATTTCTCTCTAGCCTTGGGACACATGACAATCCCCCCTTTTGATCATTTGTATCTGAATTTCTGATTTTTATTGTCATTTTTTTCAATATTAACATTGAGTTTGTTCAACTGGAAGAGTATGTAGATTCTCCACACATTTTCATTACTGACTTCCTAAAGTATATTATCTCTTTGGAAGAAAATCAAGAGCAATGTACACATTCTGCTTTCCTTCCTATTCATGAATGAAAATAACTGGTTGTCTTTCCTATCTTAAAATTCTGGTGAGCTTGTTGGAACAATCTAGGGGAAGACCTGATGTCACAACTTATTTCTCTACACTGAGTTGAGACCCTAAAGAAAGTGGTCACTAAGCAACTCACTATTTTCTCCTTGTCTAGATTGCACTCATCCCTTATAGAACCTCACATCTAGGTTATGAGATTTAAAGGTCTTAATCTTTTATTTCCCTGAAGCAATCTACTAAACCACTTCTGTTTTTCTATAATACTGCTTTCATTCTTTCTTTTTCTTGCTAAAAGTTCCAGTTCCACTCTGCCACTCTCTCAACTTGGGATATAGGAACCTGGTCCAAGGTAGAGTTGATGGGCCCTGGCAGTGAGTAAAAAAGTATGCCTTAGATTCTTTATTTTTCCACATGAAAATCTTGTTGATTTTTTCCCTACAAACTGCAGGCAACCAAAACAGGTAGCATTTTGGTAAGCATTTTAGTAATATTCTATGGCTTATTTAAGCTAGTTATTTTCTTAATTTAAGTGTTTTGTTTTGTGTTTACTTTAGTTCCATATGTTACAATGCCCTAGGAAAAAACAGGAGCAAAAGATCAGGTTTCTTTAAGAAAGAAGAGAATAAAATATCTTTTGTAATACTTTTTCCCGGTGATGGTCATTCAAGACAGATGGAGTGATCTCTTTCATTGTTCTGCCTGGAGGACTGCTGCTGTACATAATATGAA